>NC_134419.1:3605198-4240912 GCF_030867145.1 Opisthocomus hoazin | reverse complement strand
GTATAGCAGCCTGAAGATAGGAGATTAACTATTTTGTTGGAAAAATGATCATCGTTTTGTAATCAGTGGCACTTTTTCTTTAAATCTGATGCTGTCATAGAGACACTAAAGGGTTAGTCATAGAAAAGTTTCAGTACTCTGTCTTGCATTTGTAACAAATATGTGCAGCTGTGCTACTTTTATAAACATTTACTTCAAGCTGATTATTTTTTTAAATTATTTGCTCTAGCGAGCCAATATGATGTGAATATTATATATCTTTAATAAGGGATTGTCTGCAAAATTCCTTTGCACCGGGTTATTGAAATACATGTACAGCAGAAGTATACGCTGGAGGAAAATTCTCAATGACAATACAAAACTAAAGACCCTGGGCCAAATTCTGCTCAAGGTTTACACTGCCGTCAGCCTGGAGTCGCCGCACTGAGAGGAGTGGAGCGACTCCAGGTTTACTCACCTGAGTGATGGAGAGCCTACTTTGACCCAGAATTTGAGTTATCTCAGTCCAAACAGTTTCAAAACCCAAACTGTTCTCCTTTGTGAAATACTGAAGAAAAAAGCCTCATTAATAAATAAGAAGCCATTTCAAATGACTCCATGTATGAGTTAGCATGCCAACTGTTGTTATTGAATGTGACAGTTAAAGCAGGTCTTCCAGTCATTTTCCACAATAATTGTTTTCTAATTTTATTTTCCAGCTATCGATCTGTAGTTCAGTGTATATGCCTTTATATTCTTTACATGCTGTAAGTTAAAAGAGATTTTATGAAAGATAGTAGGACTGGACTTCAAATGGTCATTTTGTTGCTTTAAAGTTTTTTAACTCAACATCATTTTTTCGCTGAAGCTCTTGGTAAAGACTTTTCTTTTGCACCTCTGTGCTCCAGTTTTTCAGAGGAATAGCTGAAATTATTCAGGTAATTTATGCAGTGAAAAAAAAAGAAGATTTCCAAATGTTACTAACATTTCCATAAATTAAGAATTAATAGAATCTTCACTATAAATCTCATTGAAAATGAGTTTAAAAATAATGGCACATCAAATAAATATTTAATTTCTTCATATAGAAAGCTAATTGTTACTAAGAAAGCTAAAAATGCCCAGAAGCGTGAAACACTCAAAAGTAGCATTTCTTGTTTAAATCGCTGAGCATATCTATACATAGGGGCATATACATACTCTCATCTAAGTTTATCATGGTAATCCCCACATGCTGTTGAACCATACGTGGCTTTGCTGATTTCTGCTTCCTGCTTATAAATTACTGTACATCAAAAAGCATACATGTATTAATAATTCTCCTACTCCTGCTTCTCTAAAAATGACAAGCTGTGAACACAGTGTAACATTGCAGCATGGATTTTCTTTGTTTTATACAGTAACTCACATGTTCATACACTGCTCAGCTGCTGTATAAATGTTTTTAATAAAATTATTCTTCCTCTCTTAGACTTGCTAAATTCCGTATATAACTTCAAGACGCATATTCAGTGAATCGTTACACGTACTTCATAGGATCTTCATTTTCTCTATGTGTCCTCCTTTTGCCAACAACTATTTGCCCTAGTTGTTTTCCGCTCTTTTTTCCTTCACCTGTCCTGAATATTGCCATGAATGTTTCTAATTTAAAGCCAGAGGAGTCAGTGGCTGATTAGAAGACAGGAAATTGGAGGATTAAACTGTCTGGTTGAACTTCCTTTACTTATCAGTGCTGTGTAACTTGCACTGGATTATAAACTCATTGGGACAATTTCTACAATGTATCAGTACTTCTGTTTTCTTAATCTTTCTTTTTCTGGAGAAAATACGGACAACAAGGAAAACGGGTAGTTTGTGGCTAAAACCCAATACTTTTTAATAACACTAAAGCACTGGAGGTTTAAATTAAATTTGTATAGATGTCTTCAGATATGAGAATTTACTCAATTTTAAATCATGCAGGTCTATAATATATATTTTAAATTAACTTTAGTGTGTAAACAACCAAGCAACAGATACTTTCGGGAAGGGGGAGGGAAATGACATCACTTCAGTAAGAGCCATGTTAACCCTTGTTCAACCCTCTTCCCCTCAGAAACTTTCACGTTTCTTGTAACATGATGGTGTAGCCGTAGGACACCCTGAGGAAGGGCTAGAAAGAAAAGCCAGTTTATTCAAAAAAACTTTCTCTGGACTCCCGGTGCTCCCCTCTGAGCCAGGAGCCTGGAGGTCTGACGTCCTCTCCCGGTGTTTGCCGGGGCAGAAGGACGTTGTGCAGATAACTGTCTAACCAGGAGGAGAGTGAAGAAGAGCATAGCTTTGCACTCCTAAGAGCCAGCTCATTCTCGCTGTTGGTGCCCGTGTATTATTTCCAGAGCTTGTCATGGCCGCTGCTTGTGAAATCGTCGTGATAGTTGGGAAAAGCAAGTAATAGTACCATCTGGAGGACCTATCTTGTGAAGGGTAAATAGGAGGACTTCTAACTTTAGTCCGTGCTATAGCTAAGGTGTCTCTGTGCTGCCACTCACCATTCAACATCATTTAATTTTGCACACTGAATTCAGATCTGAAGGTGTCAAAACTGTATCGAATACCAGACCGTGCAAGAAAACCGAAAAAGATAGACACCGCCTGAAAGGTCAAACACTTTGATCTGAATCCAGAGGCTGCGAGACTAATCATACACTCCAGCTTAAACACTGGGATTGGGTCTCTAAATTGATCGGGCTGCTTGTGATGGTTTCTGGCAGTCTGATCCTGCTACATTCGGCAAGCCCTCCACTAATACTGGGAGTAATCGAAAATGGAGGTGAAAATAAAAGAATATTCTGAAACTTTATGCTGGAAAATTCCAAGTAGTTACCATATGAATAAAAAAAAACAGTGTGAAACTTTTTGTAAGTAAGGAAGTAAATATTTGCTTTCTTTACCTTCTTATGAAAGGAAAAAGGTAATGGTTTTGGTTTATCAAAAGGCTCCCTGTGTTTTAATCCCAGCATGAAAAGAATCTCGCTGTGCTGCTAGAAGCATGCTTCGCTCCTCTCCCTCAGATATGGTCACTGACGCTGATTAATATTTAAAGATGATTTTTAGGATGGATCAAGTTGTAGCTTTGTTGATATTTGAAGGCAAATATGCTAGCTGATAATAGCATGTTTGGGGTTGATAATAACTTTGTTATTTCCATTAATGTCACTAGGAACTTCTTTCACAAGTACTGTGGGTAATCATTACAGAACTCACTGCAAATGTTGGAGCTATCTGTACGTGTACATACACACCCTTTACGTATGCAATACACTTCTATTTTATCCACCCACGAAAAGCAGAGGCTCTGCCGCACTCCCAAGGAATCTGGCTGATCTCAGAGCAGCAGGAGCTGGTCTGACGGAGGTGCCTTCGGAGCAGGCACTGTACAAGCCTGCAATAGCTCTCTGACGCAAAGGTTTTAGAACCTCTGTTCACAGAGGTGATCGCTGGATCTATTTTCCAGAGAGCGGATTATTGAAGCGTAATTCTCAATAAGATAAAAATCATTAGAACAGATGAAATAGATGTGTTGGCTAATGGAGTGAGATTCAAAATATTTTGCCTGTGTGAGCATGTCTGTTGTTCTTTGGTGTTTTGTTTTTTCTTCAGAGGCTGTGAAACGCAAAGTTAGCAAGACAACTAGATACGGGCGGAAGTGTTGGATAGTACAGATGGCACTATAAGCTTGTAGACTTTTACTACCAATAATTGCAATGACCTTGCGTTCAGGGCATCAGGTTGCCCTTGATGTACGCAAACAGCCATATTAATTTCACAACCCAATTGGAATCGCACACATGGACTGAGGTTGTCAATAGGACTAGTGTGGAAATTAAGAGCACAAACAGTGCTCTCAAACAGGCCTTTCTGCTTTAAACTTGACTAACTCAACAGACACAGGGTGTATGTGATCACTAACAGAGTTCATCCATAACTGAGAGAGTTTGTGAGTAAACTAGAAGGGAGTTTTTCCACCTTTTTTTTTAAAAAAAAAAAGACTGGAATTCAGTTAGGCTGCACAAAATGGAGCCAATTCTGCATGGAAATATGCTGATGTTCAGAAGTGATTGTCTTTACCCTAATAAAGAAAAAGGAAATGGAAAGTAGAGCATGGCTTATTGGTTTACATCAGGGAAATACTAAGAGTATTCCAAAGTGACCCAAATAAGAACGGAGAAAAAGTGTCCCATTTGATTGTTTATTCAGTTAGCGTTTATGTTTGCTCTCAGGAGCAAACAGAAATAACACGCACGTGCACTTCTGTCTGACTACTTTTTTTACTAGAAATTTTCTTTTGTGATGCTCATTGAAAGAATAGGTTGAACAAGGGTTATGTAGGGCAGTGGCTGAAAAGTGGCCCACCAAGGCTTTTACCAGAGCAAAAACAGAAGAAGTTTTCAAGGATTATAAGCAAACACAAGTAAAACTCAAATTGACTCATGATCTGTTGTGAATGAGGACTTACAGTTTAGACAAATTGCAGTGCATCTAAGCATTACACTTGGACTTGTTGCTTCCTCTCCTTTTATCTTGATTTCCTAAGGAAATGAGGCTTAAAAGATCAGCTGCCTGTCTGCCATGTGCAATGCAGGAAACTGTAGCATAAGACGTTATTTTGCACACCCAAGGAATTCCCTCATGTTCAAAAATCAATGAATAATTCTTAAACAATTTAAAAGCAAATCGTAACTTTCTTACAGATTATAACTGTCTCACTTGATTCTGTAGGTTACAACTTTTTCACTACAGAGATATGTAGAGTTGTTGAAATTTATTGTATTTCTGTGTTTTCATTCTTAATGAAGTTTCCTAAGAGTCTTCCACAGGCAAAATTCCTTCCACAGAAGTATGTGGGCATGTAGGCAGAGGGCATAGGCCTAAAATGGTGGGAAGTCCTTGGTTGAAGGCCTGGCTCCTGGCAAGCAATGATGTTTGATGTTCCTAATATAACTTTGTGTCAAGAACAGAAAGAAAAGAGTTGACCCAAGAATGGGGATACAGCACAGGCACTGTAAAGGAGACAGGGAGGAGGGGAGGCTTTGATATGAGAATGTGTTTTCTGGCATTATGAAGAGCAGTGGCCAAGAGATCACACCTGAACAGAGGCAGCGAATCACAAGATTTATTTTTTTTTTTTCCCTCCTTCTTCTCCAAATCTTTTTTTGAAATTGTTTCTTTTTCTTTGCTTAAAATCCCATTCCATGACATATGGTCTACCAACTGCTCTGGTCCTCCAGTAACTGGACCACTGCACAGACAGATAACTTTGTGGGTTTATTTTCCTCTCTTCAGACACCAAGGCGCCATTTCAATTGCAGATTAGTAGCTCGTTTGCCCAAACTCTTCCGCACCGAGGCAACTCTGCAGCAGGAAGCCAAAGAGCCATAGGACAACAGCAGCGGCCGAACAAAACAAGGCTCTGCGCCAGCTGCGTGAGATGTCCCCCTTGATCAGCAGTGCGACCACTTTTGATTGCATCTGCTCAAATCTAAAATTTCAGGGAATATTTTAGGGAACTGTGCTGTAAACTCTGGTGAGAACTAAGAAAAGAAAAACAAGAAAAGAAGAGCAAAGACCAGCCTGATACTGTGCCCCTGTGGCACTGGGATTCAGAAGAGTCCAACGCTCCATTGTGCATTGTGTCCCACAGCCTTGCATCCTGGTGTCTCCTGCTTGCAGCTTGACAAGGTCGGTGGCTTGACACCCATTAACCTCGGGAGCCAGATGCCCTTATGGAAGCAGTTGTTCCCATCTTTGAACGGTGCAGCCCCCCTTTCTGTTCCTTGTCCGAACACATCTGTTTTCAGATCTGCTCTGTGATCGTGGAACTGATCCTGCGCAAAAAACAAGATAGTCGCAATGGTGATACGCAGAGACACAGGGCAGGAGCGCAAAATCTTTACTAAAAAATATTTATCTAGTCAAAAAGTGAATGGTGGACGACATAAGAACAGAAAGATTAATAGGTCGGGAAGATTTATTTTCCCTTTCAATAGGATAAGGGGCTGGAGACAAAATGAGTGGAAGTTGTACCCTGAAAAACAGTGTGAGAGGAGGCCTTCTGGAATATGAGAACTAAACAGACCGATAAGGGTGGAATGACAGAGCTGCAGAGTTTTGAGGATGGTGACAATCTCAATTTGATGCAAACATCTGTTCATGTGCCTTGGATTGAAATAATCAAACACCTGCACTTCCATGTACGTGTTCATGCTTGCAGATTTCTTTGTTCTAACAAGTTTTCTGGGTGCACTCCGTGTGCAGGAGCATGGCGGAGAATTATTATTTGTATGCAGTAGGTGTTTGCACCTGCAAAATGCAGGTGTCTGCTTAAATGTGTGTTCTTACAAGCAGATATGCAATGTGTTTTCCTTGGTTTCTGCAGAGGTCAGCCAAATCTATCGCTTTAATTTCTTTATGTCTCACCCTCCCTGTCTATGGAGTAGAATATTAAAACTCGCTTACCTCAAAAAGCGTGTTAGATGTTAATTAATGGATTTCCAATGTTATCTGAAGAAAGATGCTATAATTGCAGTACATTGTTCTATAAGAAGTTACTTATGAATATAAGCTTTTGCAGAACTGGGAACTAAAGACAGGAAAGACCTGGTAGGCTGTGGAGTCTTTCCATCTACCAGCAGTCTGTTTTTTACTGTTTATTTATTGCTGACTTTTATTTTGCCTTTAAGCCAAACACTATGGGTTACTCATATAGCATATGCTTCTTCACTCTGCACACAAGTAAAAGCAGTGATCTCAAAATCAAGATAATATTATAATAAAACTTGACTGAGGATGCCTGAAGTGGTACGTATGCTCACGCTGAGTAAGACACAGAGCTCTCTGTGCATGCCACTGTTTCATACGAAGCAGAAGTTTGGTAAATTGAGTGGATTACTGGGTTTTCATTAAAAATTAAATGTACAATTATTTAGATGAATTTTTCACATATGCTTGTGGGCAAACAATTTTTGATTAGTTGTTGACATATAGTACACACAGTGTGTGTGTGTGCGCGCGTGCACATGTATATTTACATGCACGATATATAAATAAAATACAGACAGTAATGTAGTGTTAGTAAAGTCCACTTGTAGTCATTAATTTGACAAGTCTTATATAGGGTGGAAAGAATAATCTTCCTCCGACTGAAAAATTGTTTTCACTACATCACATTAAGACTGATTTATCTAATAAACAGCGTAAGAGCTCAAGACCAAGCGCAGCTCATCCCAGCTCTCTGCTCATTTTATCTGGCTCTTTGAAGAAGTTTCTCTTCCAGCGACATCGTAGCACGGAAGCCGTGCAGTGCCTTTTTCAGTAGTGCCTGTCACTGGCCTGGGGTTGTGGGATTTCCACCAGTGGAAGGAACTTCCTCAGTTTGATCTTAATTAGAAATCAGGTGGTAAAGCTGGGGAAAAGATTTGTAAAGATCTGAAGTGTCTGAAGAGGAGCGGCTTGAATAACACTGTATTAGTCATGAGGCAAGGAAGGAAGAATGTTGTCATGATTTGAAAGTAACATTGTTCAGCAAACGAAGATGTGTGAAGCACTTGCTAAACTAAATTAGTTCCAAGGTTTGGTGCACATTTGTGTAATTCTGTTCATTGAAGCTTTGAACAATTGTGAAGGAAAAAATAGAAACACATCTATTAAGAAAAAAATGCTTGAATTGCTTTCTGGTGGTGTTTATCTGCAGCGATTCAGTTGCCATTTTTCATATTTCAGACAGAAAAATTAATCAGCACAAATAAATAAATACAAATAATACAGTGTAATTCTACTCTGAATTTTATTTTGCAGCGCTGATCTAATGAGGGCTTTGCTTTCCTTCGTACAGACAAAAGTTGTAGAGAAGTTTTAGGACCCTCTGTCTCCTAAATTTTCTATACGGACTGTTCCTCAGCAGATGACCTTTTTCTAAGGCATGGATTCAGCATGCAGAAAGGGCAAATCCTGTGGTTTGAGTGTCCCCTGTAGAATACCATTGAATAAGTGTAGGAATATACTTTTTATTATATTATCTTGTGATTAACTTTTTGAAGAGTTGGTCCTCCCACGTCTTCATGGGGAGGGGGGACACTGTCTGCACTCTCAGGTGATGTTCTCAACTCCTTTAATGCCCCTCTGACATTTACCCATCTATCTGGCATCTTTACCTTTGTGCCATTTTACTTGTTGCTGTCTTCCTCAGTTAAGAAGTACAAATAGCCCCAGCATTGCCAGCTGCAGTCCCAGGCTGGATCATTACTCCAGATTTGAGGTTAATCAACTGCAAATTCCATTAGCTTCATACAGAGTGAAAATAAAGAACAGACGGTCTCGCATGCGAGCCAGAAGTCAGGTGCAGCACAATACGGCCAGCCTTCAGGTAGAGAGATTTTTTTCCCTTCAGCTAACAGCTTTGAGACAAGACCAAAGGATCAGATCAAAAAAGATTTTCATGAAAGTTTTATAAACGCCCATCTTTTTTTTTTTTTTTGGTTTTTCCCTTTTCTCTCCACTTCCAGTTGCAAATGTTAGTTCTTCATTTGATTCTGGTGGGTTTTTTACCCCTTTTTCTCCTGAACACTGTGGAAAGTCGTTGCTAAGAGTTATATGCTCGGACATCTTATATTCTTTACCTACTTGTTGCTTATGCCAGCTGCTTGCTTCATTGCTCAAGGAAGTGCTGTGTGAAGTCTCGGGGGGATATGGGCAGTTTGCTGTGGAAGACCCATTTACTAAGATCCCAAGCTTGCAAATGCTGACACACATACGCACCTTGTGAGCTCTGCCGTGGATTTCAATAGGACTGACAATATCAAAGCTAGACACGCAGGAGAGCAGTCGCAGGAACCGGACCTAGACGCTTCCCTGCTGCTTTTACTCTGTGCGCTGTCTCCCCTCCACGCCCCTCAGCTGGTGCTTTTGCTTGTCATTGGTGGCTTCCTCATGAGTCCATTTAAAACCTGTTTAGTGTTCCTCCTCTTCTTGCCTGTACTGCAAGAAGTTAATATTTGTAGAAATTCAAAAAAAAAAAAGTAATGTGGAACATGGAGTTAAAATCCCTCAATTACAAGTGCTGTTGTCTGAAAACAATGTCTCTGATTTATCTCAGTTCTCTCAAGCAAAAGGTTTCCTATCAAACGGAAAAAACTGTGGGAAAGTCAGAAGTCTGTGGTCAGAAGTTGAGACACTGCTGCACGCAGAGTGCACTGCGCTCATCAGGCTGAATGCTGAAAATTTACATCAGCGTCGTGTTTGCCAAACAACACGAATTTTGTGTGCTGCGGCTTTTCCCTTTTCTTTGCATCTTTCTCTATCCCCCCGGCTTTGGTGGGGAAGGGCGGTGCCTGTGCGTATGTGTGTGTGCGCCTCCCTATATACATATGTTAGATTATCACTGGCGTGCCATCACAAAAGGTTAGGGAAAATATTTCTGCCAACAGAACTAAAGATTAAATAATCCAATCTCTGGGAACTGTAAACTAACAATCACTATCACAAACGGGCCCTTTCTAATCATAGTTTGTGGTGGAATGAAAGATGCAATTGTCTGGAATTGATGAATATGGGATCCATGCTGGCTTCGGGGTCAAAGGTGACTTCATGCAAAGGTCCCTTTCTCTCTGGCACCGCTTCCTTTGTATAGCATAGCTTGGCAGCTATCTCTTTGCACTTCGGCTACCTGCCAATGCAGCTGGTACTGTGCAACTGTCTGGTACAGACTACAAAGCATCACTCAGCAACCAGCAGCTCCGCATGGGGCCCCTTTTCTAGGATGACAAAGAAAGATGGGTTATACATTCTGCCCTCTATGCCCATTAAAAAGACTCTTCAATTGCATTACTACAAGTTATTGTTAATTATGTAGTAGTCACTGGACCTGTATGATCCTTTTAGGGGTTGATAATCTTTACTGTATGCTGATAGTAGAACCAACCAAGAGGGAAAAAATCAGTATTTTATTGTGTAAAAAGTAAGTACTAATGTGGTAAGTTGCTCACGCCTAGCCATATGAATGAAACCTTCATTTGGATTGTGTATGCCACAGGTTTGCAGCATATACAGGAAAAAAACTGATTGAACCAGACAAATTACTTGTGAAGTTGTGTCCTTATAGCTTCAATATTCATGTTACAGTTAAGCTTGGGAAGTGGTTTTGTTGGTAAGCATTTATCCTGAAAGCTTGCTGGTTGTTAAAATGCACTTTGAGCTGCAACTGAGAAGGAAGAAAACAAAGTTCTGGCTACATGAAAATAGACAATTTCAGTGTAGAAATCACAAAGCTAACTGGTATTTAAACAACGTGATTCTGATCACGAAAGTGGCATCACTGGCAGACTGACAGGGCACCGATTATCCCGAATACTGGTTCCCTCGGTAGTGCATTTTGTTCCTGTTCTTCAGAAATTGTTTGTAGTGTGTCCAACAAAAGGAAAATCTTTGTCCCTCCTAAAGCTGAGGTCCTGGTTGTCTCCCGAGGAACAGCCAACCTATTTCTGTTCTTCAGTTCAAGTGTGATGAATTGTGTTGCAACTAAATCTGCAGCCCTGATTCCAGTGGGTATTTTCCAACTCCTGTAAGTCCACCAGTGTTAGTATAAACATGAAACAGCTAATCCGGGGCAAGCGAGATTGGATTCACCCTCAGTAAGATGTGTAGATGACTTACTACATAGATCCAGGTCGATGCAGCTTAAATATTCTGGGCTGTATCCTTAGTTCCTGTCAACTGGCATAGCTCCACTGAAGGTAATGGAGATGTATCAGTTTACCCCTCCTGAATTTTCTGGGCCTTGTTTTTCCCAAGATTTCAAGGAAAAGTCTGTAAAGGAAATGATGGGACTTGTTTACTCGTGGCTGGTTTTTTCCCCTGTTTTACTGCTTTCTCTGCACTATTTATGATCTTGCACTTGCCTCCTGTAGAGCTGGCAGGCGTACTAAGATGTACACCAAATTCTGGGAAGGAAACAAAACCATTTCTGGATAGTACCACTGTGAGAGCTAGTCTGTTGAACCACTTTTATTTCTTCTTTTGTTCAAATTACACAAAAATCTGAGAGGTATAGAATACAACAGGAGGAGACAAGAACCTTCAGTCTTCAGTTTCTCTCTTTCCTCCTTGCGTCTAATATTCCTTTTCTTGCCTTGTTCTGATATCGGCTATTTGAAATAGTTATATATAATTTAACATTATACAAAAGTATTGTCATATCAAACATAGTGAAATGGATTCCAAAAACACCATCTGGTATTTGGGAATGCACTGTGAGTTGGGAACGTGAGAAGAGATATTCTTTGCCACTTTGCTTGGGACCCAGCCATTAGCAGTGTAATTGCCAAGAAAAGGTGACAGGCTTCAGGCTTAATGCAAGTGGGGTTTTTTTTCCTCTCTCTCTCCCCCAGCCTGTTAACTCTATGAGTCCTAAACGAAACACAAAAGGCACTGTAAGGGCAATGCAGTGGCAAAAAACCCCAATAAGCTCCCTTAATTTAAAAGGCAGGGCAGCAAATGGAAACAGTCACTGGGCTCCTATAAGAAGACTAGAATAAGCAAAAGCAAAATAAGCTTGTTGCAAGGAGGAAAGAAAACAAGACGTGTATGCTTTAAAGCTGCAGTGTGCTACACAGAATTGTTCTCTTAAGCAGTGGATTTGTAATGATTAGAGTTTCCCAAGCTTTATCCAAAAGCTCATTTCAAAGCCATCATTAGTTTCCTCTAATCCACACAAAATTGCAGAACGCATGTTGTGAAGGTCATCCATGACCATTCTAAACCCGGTTTATTTGATGTTGTCTCACTTCCTCCTCCGTATCTCCGTCTATCTCTTTAAGAACGGGGGGAGGGGGGGGGGAAGAGACAGGGTTTAATAAATTAAAATCTCAGATTGATTTCTATGGGAATATTATTCTGATGTGTAAGAATGCAAAGGGTGTGCATAGTACGGTTTCTATAATTCCATGTTGCTAGCCTGTGTTCTACCATTGGCAGGTGAAATTCTAACAGGTTTTGCCAATATTTCTCACCTGAGAACCAGATCAAACATGGGGGAAGTAAAAAAACCAGAGATATTTGAACAAGGATCAAAGTCTCTGTGTTAGATGCAGAAAGGCAAATAAACTTTGCAGCAGAGGATGAAAACAAGTGAATAAGACAGAAAGGTTTTAATCTTTATTGATTTCCATCTAACATTTGAAATACAGCCTTACATTAATTCTGAACTTAAAAAAAAGGCCACATTGATTTGTTTCGCTATGTCAGAAACTGCGATGCTACAATAGATCTGCTATTAAATTACACAAAATAAAATGATTTCTGGTGGGTGTATCTAATGCTTGCCAAATTAGATGAAATGAAAGCTAACCCTCTTAGTCTGGCTGTTGTTTTTAAATATTTATGTCTTTAACAGACATTTGTGTGTGCCATGAGGGGGACTAGAAACTCCTTTGCTATCAGTCAGTTTATGTAGACATGCAAAATTCTTACAATCTCAGTACCAGACTCGCACGGAACGCTCGTCACCACAAGTTCTTTCCATTTATTTGAAATAAGCTTGCCGATTCACCACACTGCCGTTTTGGCTCCCGTTACTTATTTATTTACCACGATTGCATTGTGCTGCAAATGAGTTCTGTAGGCAAAATTTAGTCTGCAAGGTGCAGCGCAGATTTTCAGCAAGGAGTTCAACCCTTCAGTGCAGAGAGGGTGGTGGCAGTCCCACGGATGCCAGATTGCTTGAGGGACTGAGAGAGAAGCTGCGAGCCCAGAGCTTGCCCTCTGTGCCGGCGACCAGCCGTCACGAAGCTTTGCCCTGAAACAAACACCGTAGAGCCTCGCCTCGCCACCCATCCGAGTGGGAAATGAAACATTGCGAAAGGATCTTTCTGTTCTTGATGAGAGCTTGGGATCGGGGCGCAATTCTACCCCAGCCCTGCTCGGCCCGACCTGCAGTGCTGTTTGCTTTTGAAGAGGCAGTGATGGTCTCTGATGCATCTCTGATTTAGTACAAGGTTTCTTGCTTTGAAGTGTGTCAATCGAGGCCATCCCCGATGCACTTAGTGTCCTAAACTCTCCTGACTAACAACCCAACCTGGGAAGCCCAGAAGAAAGAGAAAGTTCTGATTTCTATCTTGCAATAACAAACATTCTTTTCAGGCAAAAATCACTCTCCAACAGATAGTGTTGTGTTCTGAGTCTTGTTCGGATGGCTTTGGAAGCACAGCTCTGCTTGGGATGGAGCGGTGAGGGACGCACCCGACACGTAGCAGCGTGGAGGTTTTGTGTGTGCAGAAACCGAGGCCGCCCGATCAGTTCGGCGATGGAGGGACAGACCACACGTGGGATTCCTGATTTCCACTCAAAGAGTCAGGAAACAGAAACAAAACTGTTCTGCTGTTTAATTTCTGAAGGAGCCTATTCACCTATGAAAACTTTCATACAAGAGTTGAAGACCTTCCACGCAAATGACATGCGATAATACTTTTTGCGTTACAGTTCCTTCTGCAACAGAAACGGCACAGATTCTCTCCTTTTTGACTGTGCTTTTTTGACCTTTTCCTATTGAATAATCTAATGTTTCTAGAACGCATGTTTTATTTAATGGTTTTAATCAACAACTAAAGTAACAAAGAATCTGTACCTTTGTTCAGTAAGTTCATCTTACAGAAGTGTGTTTTAAGCCTCTGGTGAATCAAAACCCACCGCCACGACTAACAGCAGCAACACTTCCACTCAGCACAGTCCACTCCCCGTTCGCCCCGTGGCACAGCGTGGGCCACCTCGGGGACACCCTGGGAGCATCCCGCACCCGCCTCTGTCCCTGGGGCCCTGCCAGCCAGGGATCTGGGTCCGGGCGCTTCCTTCTGGGGTAAACTTCTACCTCCAGCAGCTGAGAGCTTTTTATCACCGTAACGGGAACATGCCACCCACAGCAATGTGGAATTATTAGATCTTTCTCATCCTTTTTTTCCTCTGCATAGACGGCTTTGCCTGTTTTTCGCTTCCCAGCCTATGCCAGGCCGAGGTTTTGTTTTGCTCTCCAGTGACACGATGACAAACTGCAAATGAATAATCAGAAGTACTTAGAATTAAAATGGCAAAAATATTATTAGTTGCTGCCCCTCCACCCCTGCTCCCACACCCCTCTCCCGCTTTTCCCTCCCTCCTCTTTTGACGGCAGGCAGAAAATGCAGATGCCAAGGCAGCGGAAGATATTTTTAAGCAGGAGCATCTGGCTCCTTGGCAGACTCCACAGGCAGTTGGTTTGGTTGTTTTGGAGTTGCCTCTGGGTCTGTCACATGTTTTGGCATCTGACTGATTGTCTGGGCTGCCTCCTCTTATTGGACATATTTTTTCTTTGATTCCCCTTTGATTCTGAATTGTCTCTTTATTTTCGTTTGCCAGCGAACAGCAACTTTCGCTGATCCTGGGCTTGTTTATATAGCAATAGTCCCCATCACTCCCCATCTGTGGCTCGTGGGAGCCTCCTCCCTGCCCGGTCCGTGCTACCAGAGGTGCTTGCTGCGAGCGCTGCTTCCCTGGGATTCGGGCCACGCTCCGAGCACTCGCAGGGAAGGAAGCTACTCCAAGGAGGAAAACCTTCCCGCATCCAAATATATGGCCAAAAGCACTGTTCCCAATATAAGCTATATCTGTGTACGGTGTTGGGGGAGGTTAAAATATGTATACGTATAAGATTATTATGTTGGGGGCAGGGTTTGTCTTAAAACAGTGTCGTTTTTTCACTAGATTTTGTGCAAAGTATGAAAAACTACTGGAAATGACAGGTCTGCGCCCTGCCTTGAAGCCCGCTGTTGGAAAAAAAACTCAGATGCTTAGCAGTATTTGTTTCTCCGTTTTCTTAGTGCGGCAAATCTTGGGCGAAGCTAGTTTTTCACTCAGCAAACTCTTTCCCTGAACGTGGCGGCGAGGCAGTCTGGCAGCCTGTCCCTGCGACCTGCCCCGGCCCGCGGAGCCGACGCAGGGATTTTCCGACTGCCAGGGCAGTGAGGCTGGCAGAAACAGGTGGGCTCACAGCAGGGAGCAGCAGCGAAAGCCCCACCGCAAGTTCTGCGGGGATTTTTTTTTAGGTGGCTAAACTAAATCTAATTAAACCAGAGCATGTTTAAATGAGCTTCTTTTAATGTGCACTTTGTATAGCTCCTCTATTAATAACCACGGCTCTTGTTTTGATTATTAGTGCTATCATTTTTCTGTCTTCTCTGATATTCCCGGGGATTGAATAGATTATTTATCAGAGGGGTTAGGGTTGGGATTGTATTTCTAAAATGCTGGTTTGGAACTGTCCTGTGAACTAGTCCTTGCTGTGCTTAGGAGGCACAACGGAGACTCAGAGATGAGATGTAAATCTGTGCTTTCAAGCTAAAACAAGACCATATTCCATAAAGGAAGTGTTTTAAGTAGAAGGCAAATAGAAGGGACAAAAAAAGCTGGTTTTTAAATACATTTGTAGTTTTTCGAAGGTAACCTTGTAAAAAAATCATTTTTCACTAATCTGACATAAAGAAGGCATCGTGTAACTTGTATGTTGTTCGGGACTTTTTCTTAATTACACCAAATCGAATTAAACTTATCCAGGAAAAGGATGGGGAAAAACATAGTATAACATTTTAAAGCAAAAGTCCCAGTATGTGCTTCTTCTAGGAGTTAAAGTATTGCCTAAAACGGAAAGCTCGTCTCTCCCCGACCTACCATTTTCGCCTCAGTCCGCTACACGTTTGGAAGCCCAGTGTGTATTATCGCTGTAAATAGTCAGGATGTCAGAAGCTAGGGAACTGGCACACGTGAGATAAAACGATGTGTTCCCAGGGCAGGACACTGTGGGCAGCTAGGCTACTCTTGTGTCTTCCTCCTACCGGTACGCAGCAGGGAACTGCAGAGTAGCTCCAGAGTTAGTCTCCAGATAGTTGGAGTGCACAAACACAGAGAAAGATGACTACAAAGATTTTAAAACACGAGAGAAACTGTATTTGCAGTTACTTTTTTGTGTGTGTGGAAAGGAAAAAATATTTTCAAACTGAACTTAATTCCTAACGCAGTGACTGAAGGAGCAGGCAGAAAAAACATCACGCATGTGAACACACAAACTTGCATGCACACACACCTTACATAAAATTTCTTCTACCATCTGATCCTCAGTCTTGGCATGGATTCCAGGAAGAGCCCCGGACCCCAAATCTGTACAAGAATATTAGTAAACATTTGCACTCAACACAGCGTCGCATACAAGTTGAAGTGAATTTCTTGTGTTTGCAAAAGGAAGCCTGTGAGTACAGTAAATGCCTGCATCCTGAAATCTGGAAAAGAAAATTACAATAAAACTAGCAAAGCTCCCAATCGACACTGTATTTTTAAAGTCATCTTGGTATTCTAGGGAATGTGCATCATAAATTTGGCATAGAGGGGATTAGCAGTATCATGAAGGGGAATCCCGAAGGACCTATCTCCAACAAGGAAGGAATCTTGTAAAAGACTTTCACAATAAATCCTTTCATAGGCCTTGGCTCTTGGATGTAACTCCATAGATTCCCTGCTAGGTTTTCCTGTGAGGGGAAAAAAAAACACAGGTCCTTTTGGGATTTTGATTCTGTGAGTTGGTTTTGTGATCCGAAAGCACCATATGGGTGCTTTCACCTTTGTTTTTCAGCACCTGCAGCATTTGGCAGATACACAGCAAAGCAGGAGCCGCAGCACAAAACACGATATTACTGGGAGAGGGAGTTGCGATTCTGAACTATCCGTCCTCTTGGGGCAAGCAAATAGCAGAAAGCAGCTACGGTGCCGTGCCAAACTAGTCCTGTGGGACGGTGCGGTTACAATAGCTAATTTTTACAATAGCCGTGTTCATGCTACTCTAAGTCTTCGCAGCTTTGTCCAACAAGAGTCTCGATTTTCAAGGGCATGGCTCTAAGAGTCCAGGATTGAAATCTTCGTATGAGAGTTAGAGTCTTCGGGCATATCGCAGTTAAACTGAGGGGGCTTTTCTGTCCTGCCCACAAACAGTGAATAGAATAGTAGGTAAGTCTTCAGGAGCATAGCGATACTCTTTAATATCCCTTGGATCTTTTAACGCTGTGGACGGCATGCAGTCGCTGCAGCTGGCGAGACGTACTGCTCAGGGAAACAGAGACACCTTTAGCGCTTCTGAGTTGGTGTCTTGGCTTCTGGCGAGTTAGTCAACACACGTTTCACACCAACATAACTAACTGTATTTCTCTTCTTATTGTTAAAAAAAATGCTAGGTCAAACTCAAGGTGTTCCAAAATATCCTTACCTATGTAGTTGTCAGTGTTGCACTTTTTAGGCTTCAGGAACCCTTCAGAACAGGTCCATGTGTCTTGTGTCCTTTTCTGTGGTCTGTTTTACGGCAACAATGGGTTTTGAGCCTCTACATGAGTGAATGAAGGAAGACTACAAAATATTTTGGGAAAAAAAAATAAGTGAATGACTTCTGCTTGGCAGTGAAGAGCAGTCTTCAGTTTACCAATAGAGAAAAAGGGGTTAATTGATTTGTTTGGTATTGAATACTAGCACACACAAGGCCAAGACTCACTCCATCACTGCATCAATCCTTGTCTAGACACTTAAGCATTTGCAAACACGTTGTAAAAGATGAATGATGATCTTGACTTCTCTTCCTACTTTGCCAAGTTCCTTTGTGTCATGAACTTCAGTGATTTGAGAAGGATGGTTCTTCTGTCCTTGTAGCTGAACTAGGAAACAGATTCATCTGGTTTCTCTCAACTCAAACAAGTAGCAAGGGAAAATATAAACCTGTTTAGAAATAATTTCTCATCAGGACACAAAGAGCTGGCTAAGGTCAGAACTAGGACTGAACATTATCTCATAAATCCCGTGGAAGCTGTGGCCAGTTACGTTGGTGTCACTGCAGGCTCTGAGCACCTTGATACTGCTTGGGAGTGCTGGGAGCAAGGTGAAAATCAATGACTAAATAGCCTAAGTTTTGTAAACCTTTTTTTCCACTTTAAATTGAAAGATGCTGCTGTTCCCCATCAGGCTTTCCAAAACAAGGATATGGCTTGGCCACAGTTGAGATGGATTTAGTCTCCCAGAAAAGTTATTTTCTCTGCTGCCATCTGACACAGGTGGAGCTAGTGCCAATGTAGCGAGCACAAATTACAGCCAACGTGATGCGGAATATCTTCTGCACGGACCTATGTAGCTGTGTAATTGCTTGGCATGTCTTTGTCCCTTTGCTTGTCCCAAGTGATAGGTGTGTGAATCGGTTTAAAGGAATAATAATTCTTAAACTTACAGCCAACTCTTTTCCTCCCTCCATTAACCTGCTGGAAAAGATTTCACAGTCATTTGCGTTCGTCGCAGAAGCCCGCAAAAGAGGTGAAGTTAATCAGAACTTTGGCTGTCACTCCGCTCCTAGCAGAGGTTTTTTGGAGCTGCATTTCTGCATTCAGCACAATAAAGCCTGCCTCACATTTAAAAGGAAGTAAGCTAAGAGTTGACCTGTGACAAAGAGAAAATAATGGCTTAAGATTTGGATCATCTGGAAGCTAAACTGATCCATGGAAATAAATCCATGGACCAAAAAAAAGAGTAGAAAATTGAAATCACACATGAACCAGCAATAATTCTCCTCCCACCTCTCAAGGTTCACACAGAAACGTGTGAAATTGAAAGGGCAAACCATGGTATAAATTTCGCTCACCTGTTGTGATGCCGAGATCAGTGATACGCTGAGGTTATGGAAATGAATCCTGGGGATTCATTGCAGAGCATAGCAAGGAATATCAGGTGCTTTGTGCATTCAGGTTAAATGAACGTTTAAATAGAACTCCGGAACACAAAAGGAAGTTTAACTGCAAAATGTGAGAATGCGTATGCTCTCGTGATGCACTCCACATTCACTTCCTGAGCATCAATCACTTTTTCTGGGCCTTCTTCATGAAATAAATTGTATTTTCATTTCCCATTCAGTCTTTTGATATGGGATTTGTGCCTTGGCATCCTCCCCCAAGTTCTGGAAGCCCCTGATAACATGGGGAGAGCACTGTGCTCCATTTGCATTTGCCCTGGGGCAAGCCTCTCTCCTTCCGTAAAGACTCAGGCGAGAGGAAGTCGGAGGGTCGGCGAGCTCTGCAAGCCTAAACACTGCTTGGTAGGTTTGGTTTTGTGGGTTGATATCTAATCCATGAACTTTACATCACTTCAGTGTAGATTCTCCCTGTGGTTTAGTACAAGCAGCCAAAGGTTGAATTCATACCGTGTTCTCACAGGTGAAACTTCGCTGACTTGTGCCAAGCAATATATTCTGCATGTTCCCAGTTTACATATTAAATCTATGGTGTAGAAGTGGGCAAAAAAGTAGGAAATCTCCTATTACTTGTGTACAGTGAGAAATAACATTCGGTGGGGGGATACAGTTTCTTACGGAAATGAGCTGTCTCTCCTTTGAAGGAACGTTTAAGTAGAAGGGAATCGTTTAAAACATAAACTGAAGTAGAAAAAATCCCTTTCCGCTTTATTCCAGAAATCTCAGTGATATTCCCCAGACAGGACATGAATATGTTATCATTGAGTTGAAATCATTTGCACACACTGATTTTGACCTTGCTGGAGTGCAGAATCTACAGCAAACTGTTTGTTCACACAGGTTGAAGAAAATAATTGAGGTTTCTTTCAGGGTGGGGAAAATACTTTGTAAGCAACGAAGATGTGTGTTTTGAAAGATGAAGGTGAGAATGAGCAGGGAGTTGTCAGTATTGAGATACCATAGTGTAACTTAAAAGCACAATGTTTCCATTGCAGCTCATTACCAGTTAGTATGTGAAAAATCTACTCATTCTCGAATTTCGCAGTCTTTCAGTACTTGCTGCACACCCCCTTTTCTCCCTACCCAGCATCACTAGAGTCAGGGACTATTGTTTATATTGTATTTGTACAGCACCTATCACAGTAGTCTTCTGGTCCATTCCTCAGGATCCTAAATGCTGTTGCAGTAAATATAAATCACATCACTAAATTTCAGCCTCACTTGTAGAAGTATTTTCTCTTGCTTAGGAAAGAACTGGACTTGTCTGGATTTAAACAACCAAGTTTTATTTCCAGAAAGTAAACCAAGTGGAAATGACATTCTGCTTCTGGAGAAGCCCACTGACATGCAAGACCCTAGTTAGTTAATTTTTGGCATAAAGTGAAATACCTTTCATTGCTAGTGTGCTATTGTTCCATACAGCAAGCCAAAAATGCATGCTTGGGGACTAGCTGGGAAGTTAGAAGTGTAAAACCTTCTCTTCAATGAACACCCTCCTTGGGAATTTTAGTGAAAATGAAAGGAGGGCAAACTGAGGAGACAGGGATTTTTTTACCACTGCTCTGGTTCACGTGAGTTCAGTTCTCACCTTTCACAGCAACTCTGGGGAATTCATTTAGTCTGTTTGTTCCTCACTTTAGCCGCATATAAAACATCAGAGATAACCCATCAGTGCTCCGTGAGGATGCTGTGAAGGTAAAACCAGCGGGAAGATCAGCAGATACACAGAGTGGCATGAGCAGGTCCACCTCTGGCTGGTGTGCGCTGATACGTATCGCAGCAGCGTGCAGACGTGGCAGGCTGTAAGCTTTGTTGGGTAGCGACCCTTCCAGTCTATTTGCATAATCGAGTTAAACTGAGAATGTCAATAAATTATATAGATGTTGGGCAATGTATCGGTGAAATCAGCTGAAATGCGGTGAAATCAGCTGAAATGCAGCTCAACAGTTGTAATGGAAAGTTGAGATTTTCTCGTTTTCTTTGACTGAGGGGAAATGTGAATGACTTAGAGACTTCCGTCAGACAAGGCTGAAAAGATTGTCCTTTGAAATGGACTGTCCTGAAATCATGTTATCCCATAACAGGATTATCCGTGGAAAGATAGAGAATTGATACCTTCACCCTATAAAATGACAGCCTTAAAATACCTCCTCTTGTTAAGCTGCTAGCCGTCTTCAGGGCAAAGAAGTGATCAGTCAGCCGCTTCACAAATTTCTGTGTTTTTGTAGGAAGAAGCACATGCAAGACCTGGTGAGATGAGTTATAACGCGCCTTTGTCATGCTCGAGCATTTCCAAGTTCCTTCTGTAATAATTTGCTTTTGTCTGCAGGCCTGAGAGCCCCGGCCGCCCAGCTCAGCCAGCACTATGGGAGTGACTCTGTCACTCCAGTTATGCCATGCCTGCAGTCTGTGCTCCCGTGATTGATGGATCCTTGAGATCCGTCGCGACCTTGCTACTCGTATCAACGGGCATCCTGTAGGAAACCCCAGGGCTTCTGTCACACTGAGACCCTCAACAGCCCGTCACTAGTTTCATGTTGCAAGTACTTTTCTTTGAAGCTGCAATTCCTCTTTATATAGCCTTCGCCAAGTACAGTTGATTTGCCCACCTTCAGTACAGCATCTGCAAATGCATCAATCTGCATCTTAGTTGTCAGCACACCACGAGGCAGTGGAACAACAGGGCTTTGCAAATCACCGACTGTATTTCTAATCTCCTTTATCTGTTGTTGTTCTATTCCTGACCGCGATTATAACAAACATCTTCAGTGTACTCCCGGCCTCTCTCCAGAATCATGGTGGCGATACCGGGTTCAGGGAAGCAGGAGATTCACTTGCAGTGTCTCTAGTCTGAACTCTGGACATGGGACAACGTGTCTTGGTGCAGTAGCTCCACTTCATAGAGCGCTCAGGACAGAGCGGAACAAATGGGAGCTGGTGTCCTCAGTGCAGGATTAGAACTAGTGCTGTAAAGTAGGTTACGCCACCAAAAACTTTGAAGAGAAAGCAAAGCTCAAGCAGAGCAAGTAGAGTCACAGAAACAAGAAATGATTTCTGTTTGGGCCAGCTGCGGCTTCTGATCTCCCCCACAGACACGCTGCGGTCACTGACCCCGGCTTCCAAGGACGCCTTGCCAGCGACTGCAGAGCGTCTCCTTTGCACTCCCCAGTCTCTGTCCCGGCCTCATTCCTCCCCTCCGCTGGCGGCAATCCAGGCGAGACTGCGCATTCCTCCCTCCTCACAACTGATAAATGCAGAGAAGCTTTTTATTGTATTTCATTTTTGAATGGTTTCAGCACAGGGAATGGTACCAATAAAACAGTGAAGCTCCTACCAAGTATGACATAATGATTCTTCGAGGTCGCATCGTTCCCTTCCTAGATAGCAGAGCTCTTCTGCGGCTGTCAGCCCATTAGTCTGATAGGATTGTCATGATAACCAGAAAAATACAGTCAGTCCTAGCTCAGAGAGAAATTCTTTCCTCTGGAAAAAGTGAAGCTTTCTATCTGTTATGTGCCCTGAGCCGCAAGAGCAGGTGAAAAAAACCAGAGCGGTTCCTACAAACAGAAATCTTTATCATTGTAAATCAACTTGGTGAGTAGCAATCGACTTCTTTGTCTCTAGAGACATTTAATAAAGTACCCCGCAACCTCTTTGTCATCCATTAGTCACCAGATATTGGACACCCTATTTTAAAAGCGCCATTTCTTCCTTTAAATATATAGCCTATGAAAGATGTATATTTCACTTCTTTTTGGATGGACACGTTAAAAGGATATTCTTACTGCCCACTCTGGACTAAAAGCGCTAAGAAAATTCTGCTGCACGCGAAGAAAATGTAAGCGTGCATTTAGCAGGGGCTGTGCTCTCCTCTTTTGTTGCTAACAAGACGTACACCTCCAGCCTGCTCTGGAGGCCAGAGCATCCTCCAGAACAGTGTCTGGAATCCAGCCTGCCCAAGTTTTTAGAGGGAAATGGCATTATGGAACGTAGGGAGAGCTGTAGTTTCCCTTCATATAATATTTAAAAAAACCTGTAAGCTAAATAACAGATTCAAATCTATTGGTTGCTGAAGTTCTTTAATCTGCACATCTGCACTAAGAGCTTTTTCTTGTTTTTAGCTGATTTGCCGCAAACTTCTGGTTCTGCCCGTGCTGCAAGCAGGTACTCACTGTAACAAACTTACTTTTCACAGGCAAGAACTGCCTAAGGTTGAACATGTCACCAACCTGTCACTAACAAAATAAAACGCAGTCTAAGTCTTCACGGAGACAGAGCAAAGCTTGAAAATCCGAAAGATATAGAAAGTCCAAAAAAGCCATATATAACAACCAACAAGGGCACGTATTGAACTGCTTCTGCTTCGTCTCCTGATTCTCTAGTCAACGTCATGAGTTTTCTGGGGTCTGACTCAGGAGTTCTGACATCGACAGCACCGCTGTTCTCACAACAGGCTGCTGTTTGAACGGGCCCTTTATTGCAGGACATCTCGTGTCACCGTGTAACTGGACCCCAGCTCCCCGTGAAATTTTCCATTTGCAGCTGTTCTGTCCGTAGGCTGATGACACCGGCGTTTTTCTTCTGGACCAGCTTCTTTCCGATTCCTTACTCTGCATCCCAGACTAAGGCTTCAAAGTTGTGCTTCCACGGCAGGGCAGGTGAAGACCCTGCTGACACTTTGCAATCGGTGAAACAGGGTTTTAGCTGCAGCTACTAATTTTGTGAAACAGTGAGCGTAGACAGGACTTCGCTGAATGTCTGCACGGTGAGGAATACCTCAGTTGATATTTGCACTTTTCAGTAAATAGCTGGATATTCACTGTGACAGAGTTTCATTTCTCTGGAGTGCTTTATTACATGTCTTTTATTGGCTTTTTGAGTTCAGATTCTGTGACTGGTATATTAATTTTATTTTTTTATTATATTTCCTCCTTTTATGTTCTGCAATTACATTAACTCAGCCTTTCCCGATCAATAATAGCTGCAAACAATTTGCCTTTCACTGCACATACAAGATCTGTAATAATGGACTTCAAGTCTTTATAGTTCCTTTAGTGTTGTTAAATTTATTATATCTTATTAGCATAGAATAAAGGATCAGTGAATGACCTGCTACAGCAGAAGGTGAGTAGCAGACCTAGCATCCACATCTTGCAAAAGAAAAAAAAAGTATGCTAGAATAGGGGGGAAAAAAGCACGGGCATTTTTTCTCCAGAAATTTGTGGCAGGGCTGTAATTACCAGCATAAATTCTCGATGGTACATTTTAAAATCTGTGCAAGCTCTGTTGAATTTCTTGAGCACGTTATTGGTTACGCGGGCCCTTTCAGTAGTGGATGAGGTCGAAATGGATGATCGCCATGGTACTTTCTGGCCTTAAAAATCAAAGCTAGTGCCAGAAGGGCTTGACTGTCCCCGGTCCTAACTTCAATGTGCAGAGAACGGCAACGTGTGGCAAGCTCCTCTCCCCTGTGGTCCGTGGCCCTCTTCACTCAGAGCCCCAGAGCAGGGATAGGCAGAGGATTCCAGTGCTGCCTTCTCAGCAAAGCAACGGGGAAGGGGCAGCCCAGGGGCAGAGCCCTGGCCGCTGCGTGCTGACGCACAGAGCCGGGCAGTTGGGAATGGCCCAAAACCCTGCAGCACCGGCGCGACGCCGGGGAGCCAGGAGCCACGCGGAGAGTCGGGCTGAGGGAACCCGGCACTCAGGTGGATCCTGCCCCACGGGCTGTGCAGGGACAGGTCAAGCCAAGGAATGCTTGGCTTCTCCTCCTGGGGGAGGAGAAAGATTGTTCATACCATTTTCTGTAGACTTCAGGCTAAGTCTTGCTCCTTTTATTTACAAAAAACGTTTCGAGTCATTGACTCGAGCAAGACTACTCATATGGGTAAAGGAAACAAGGCTTTGGCCCCAAGACAGCTTTAAAGTCCGAGGATTTATGTTGCTTGCATCCCTCAGATATGTTTGCAAATGTTGACACATACTCCTAGATTCTCACTCATAAAAATGCTGCTTGTGTTTTGGGATTTCTTAGAAAAATATTTTTAAATCACTTTCCACCCTTAAGGGCCTTTTGAAATTCACACTCCCAAGGCAGTAAAACAACACTACAGGTTTGGTTTTAACTGGGAAAAGGCAGGAATCTGAGTTTTAGTACACTGCTCTCTGAACAGTAGGTGATTTTGAAGACAGCTTTGGTGTCGGCTCTGAATACCCCATCTTGCACCAGTCCAAGCAAGACTCTGACATCTTTTATTTTTTCACTTTGGCTTTCCAACATTTCATTTTATTAGCTGGAAAAAAAAAAAGTGGACATAAACTTTTAATGGAAGTGTATGAGCACTGACACGTCAGGAGCAATTACAAATTCACTCTGTATAATATAAATCTGCAGGAACTCTTTACAAACTGGAGGCTTTGGCTCTGTGCAGTTTAATGGCCTCAGACATTCTTGTCTGGCAGTAAAAAAAGCATTTTGTCTTCAGTGTGATGTATACCTAGAAAATATGCATATTTTTTAGCGTGACTCTCTTTGAATAGGGATTGAACCCAGCACTTCCCTGCCTGAAAAGTACGACCTTCGGTTCGAACTTGATAGCTGCTGCCTTGTCCCGTGGAGGTCCCCACCCCAGGGTGCTGGTGAAGCGCTCCGTCATTCAGGGCTCCGGCGGGAGCAAAGCTCTGCTGCTCCGGCACGGGTCTCCTGGGGAGGGAGGAGATCAGTCCATGCTCCCAGCAAGCTGAGTGCACACTCACGAGCGAAGGGTCAAGCTGGAGCGTGTGACGAGGCAATGCTGCTTTTAGTCAAAAGTCAGAAACCCCCCACCCTTTCCAAGGGGCAGACTGATACCCAGATGGATTTGTTTGCTTCCACTTACTTTTCCCAGTACTTGCGCTGACTTCTGTTGTTACACGTAGTACTAATTGAGATCACTATGACTGCAATGAAACATGATTCTGCGTGTACCCAGTACCATATGTTACCAGGGGATTAGGTACGGGTGCTGTCACAGCTTCCGTAACCGCAGCGCCGTGCTCTGCTCTCTACGGAGCCGCAGTGAGATCTCAGCCCTCTGCGCCTCTGCCCCTCTCCCCCTGGCACTGGGGATGGGGTACCCCCACGGCTCTGCCACCCCAGCGCCAGGGAAGCAGATAAGCTGGGTTTGGGGCAGGCTCCCCTTTCTCTTCTGGTAACTGCTGGTACTGCGAGAGAAGTGCTGAAGAGACGCTGTGAATAGGAGCCAGTGCAGCATGCTGGACCCAGACCTTCTGGATAGAAGACAAAGGAAGGGGCTGGGCAGGGCTGGATGGGGGGAAGGAATGGAGAGAAGTGTCCCAGCGCCATGACCACCAGCCTGCGCTGCATCCTTCAGCACGGGGTGAAGGCTGAGCTTCCCACTGAGAGGAGGTCGGCTGGGAACCAAGGAACTCAGGAACCGCTGCTCCGCAAGCTCCCATGCCCCATGGCTGCCTGTGCCACCCTTGGAGCCTCTGTGGTATTCTGACACTTTCAGCGTGCTGGTACCTTGAAGGAGTCAACTGATTGTTCCTGGCATCCGTTGTAACGCACATTGTTGTCGCTTCTGAAGGTGAAGCTTCTCTGCCATTTTGCATACGCCTCACAAGCGGTAATCGCAGTCTTTTCAGCCAAGGAGAGTCTCTCGATTCACTGTACTTTGTCCTGTAAAGCTGCTATTAAGCAAGACAAAATGTTGAACATCATATTGTGCAGCTTCTGTTTTAGCCACAGCTGCCAACAGGACTGGGAGAAGGGAATTGGATCCTGATTTCCTACAGGATGGAGCAGCAGTGCTGTAGCCCTTCTGAGCTCAGGGATGTAATTACAAAATGGGTCTATAAACAAAAATTCACCATTATGGAGCAAATAAAACCAAAGGGTAGTTAATCCAGGGATATATCACACATCAAATTAAATCTCACTTTGCCTGCAGTAATAACAGAAATAATTCATTAAGATAAACCTCTAGATTATGCACAGCATCTGGAGATAGAATTAAGACCTTAGCTGTGAGTGAATGTGCACGCACGCTCCCTTCCTCCCCCCTCCAAAAAATGATGCCAGCCTAGAAGGCCGTTTAGAGTTGACTGTTGAGCTTTTCACATCCCTTTCTTGCTGGCACTTACAGGGAAAACAAATGTGATTTCCAAACAGAGCTGTCTCTGAAAGGGTAAAAAATTCCCACATCCTTTTTTCTGCAAAGGAATGCAACATGGCGTAGGGGCCCCTGTGCAGAGCCAGGACCACTCAGAAAAATGTTGACTTGCAACCTTGGAACTTGATCTAACTTCCTTTAAAGTCAGTGCGAGTTTTTCCATGTATTTCAACAGAACTCAAAAGAGATCCTTCCATCCGCTCTGCCTCACCTCTGCCGTGGAAATAATACTGGTAGTGAAGATGATAGCAGGCTGTTGTGAAATGTATATCAGCTTAATTCTAACCATGGGATGACAAAAGTTATCTGTAGAAGTTGGGCATGACAATATAGAACTGAATCTGCGTCTACGTTCAGTCTGTATGTATCAGTGTTAGCCCAGGATCACACTGTACTGGCAGACACGATTCTACCACGGACCAAGGACCATCAGCGCATTCCTCTATGGCCCACATTTAGCAATTTTCAATAAAATCTGCCATTGCAAAGCATTTCCTTCCCATAATCCTGGACAATATTAAAGATGGACAAACTGACTCAGGTTAACTAAAGTCAGACCACAAAGCCTAAAAAAAATTCAAGCTGAAATGGATACAAAACTTGCTTGTCATTTCTGTAAGCTGTTGGGGACAGAAATTCTCTCTTCCACATCTGTTTTCATAACTCTGGCACAGACCCGCTCTTACTACTCTGCACCCACTCTTATGACTATCAGGAGCGTGCTGCTGGAAGCTCTCAAACACTTTGACTCTCAATAGCACGTTACTGCTGCTCCTGTTCATGTTCCAGACCTTGCAGTCTTGTCTTTCATTCAGAAAAAAACCTCCTTAGGACATGCCCAGGATGCTGTTGCCTGCTGTAACAGAGCATGTTAAAAGAACCTCTGCCAGGAACAAGGCTGGTTTTGGACAGAGGATCTCACAGGGGATTTCTTAGGGTCCAGACCAGCCCTGTTTTCATGAACCCATCAGCAAACCGTATGTTAAAAATTCTTACTGGCAAGAATTATAATGGTATAATTGGTACAGCGGAGATAAATCAGCCCTCCTCCATTTCTGAAGGGCCCGGTATTACATTCAGACAGTTCAATCACACTCATTTTCTTCTGGACCTTTCTAGAAATGGCCTGCCACCTTGTTTCCCATCCATGCCCTGCAACAGCTGTTACAGCAAATGGATTTTTCTGCGACTTGTCCCGAGTAATGGTGGGCTATAAATTAGTGCATGCTTGGGAGCTCCCAAGGAATAGCTGCCATCATCTAATTACATTTCTAATTAAGGTTACAGGGAGACTAAAACCAGTAAAGAATAAATGTGTGGACTTGCAGCAAAATATGTATTTGGAGAATACCATCAGGGCTGCCCCAAATGTACTAGAGAGCACGAGACAAATTGAAACAGTGTGAAGTCCTCAATGAAAGATGACTGTGTATACAAAGGATCTGACAGTAAACCCATGGGAAAGGATAGTGATGAGTTTGAGATGCAGGCACGAATCCAAAAAAGAGCAAAGGCCTAGCAATGAGTGCCTAAAAGAGCAGATCAAGAAGACAGGATCAGAAGGAGCGGGAAAGCCGCAACAAAAGCCAGGACGGGGCACTGCCAGATCATAGTGTCTGCTGCAACAGGGCTTTAAAATCTCCAGGGAATGGGAGTAGGGACTAGCTTTTAACTCTTATGCAAGACACCACTGAATAGGCTTAAATCAATTTTTTTTTTCCTCCAGAAAAGACTTCTGGAAGTGTCCTCTACTCAGCCTGGCAGCAAACTTCGCAGGATTCTAGTTTCAGGGGAAAAAAGTTCCTCAGTATTTGCCGTTAGTTTCGCTGGAATAAAGCCCGAGAGGTCACCTAGCACATTTAGCTATCCAAAAGCATGGTCAGCTTTCTGATGCTGTCAAGACCTCCAGTGATGAATAATCTGTGATCTCTCAGGACAATCTATTTCAGTGATTCACAGTGGTTGTTCAAACCCCAGAGTCTCTCCTTGCAGCTCCCATAGCTTCTCGTCCACATCGAGGACGAGGATCTCAGAAAGAGGTGTTCTGCAAAAAACAGGGGAGAGGCCTGCAAATATGAGAAAGGGAACTACAGAGAGGAAAGACATAAATCCTCCTCCCGTCCATAACCGGGTCATGTTATCTACTGCTCCAATCATTCTTCTTGTTTTCCCCTGGCATATCTCAAATTAATCTATATCATCCCTTGAATTATGGTGCCCGAAACTCATTCCTCAGAAGGCAATTTTGCAAAAATAGATTTTCACTACTTTAGCTGTCTTGGAAAAGGAAGCTGAAAGGGACACTTGAATATAAGAAATTCAGGTGCAACTTGTTTGCATACAACAGAATTAAAAGGGGATGAAAGAAATGGTGTATGGGTGCTGGGGACAGAGATTTCAGACTGAGCTGTTTGGCCTAAACAAAGTGAAAAACAGGCTCGGCTTGCACATAGACGAACTCTTGCAAGCCTTCCTATAGCTGACAACAGCAGAAACCTGGTAAGAGCCGCTGCTCTGAAAGGGTTCTGCCAGCCTAAACCACTGCCAGGCTGGATGTTAACGACAAGTCTCTAAGTTAACTCAAAAGTAAAATCAAATCTTTACAAATCAGGCTGACTTTTGTCATTTAAACAGAGAAACACTTACAGAAGGAGAGTTCAGACTTTGGTCCTAGATATGACCCTGTTGGCTTCTAGGTGTAGAACACAAAACAAGCTGCCAGCCAGGACTAGGTAGACTTCCAGAGCTGCGGGGTGTGATGGAAGCTGACACACATCGAGTCACTTGAGCCTGGAAATCAAATAAGAAACTGCTCAACAGGCTTTTCACTCAGACCCTTCGGCTTTTACTGCGTCTAGGACAGAAAAAACCCCACATAACCAGCTTTTTCCAGTATTATTTTTTGCTTCTGCTGTAGTTTGTGAGCAAAATCATGAAGCGCGAAAGCATGAGGAGAAGCAATGAAAGAAGCAAACGGGATCGGGTTGGGCCTCGCCCGACACATGGGCTGGACTCGTTCAGAGTGTCAGCAGGTACCAGGAAACACAAGTGAACAGGGCCAGGTGAAATGTCCACCTAGGGCTTCGGGGGGATAGATCTTTGGCAAAGGAGGGACCTGTGCCAGTGCTGTCGCTCAGAAGGTAAAATGGGAAGAGATCTCACGGACTTTTTGCTTTTCTGTTTCCCAGTCGGAGGAGGCCAGGCTTTGAGGTACTGCTTTGCCCTCCGTGTTCTCCAGCCGGTTCATTTAGTGGAGCCTTTTGTACCCTGCCCATGAAGCGTGTCCCATGGACCGTCACTGGTCAGCAGAGCCACAGGAGTGAAAAGAGTGACCTGTACGTGCAGATTTCTCTTCTGAGCCCATAATCAGAAACATTAGTGATTTATCTCGTCCCTCAAAGAGGCCTTATGGCATTGAAGATATCTCTGCATCCCAGCCCTGGGCTGAATTGAAGAAAAGGTACTTGTTCATTGCCTTCTGCACGCTAATACTCCTTCCTCTTTTTTTTTTTTTTTTTTTCCGGTTTCCTGTGTGTGCTGAAGCATTCAAACACCAGATTTTTTCCTCAAACATTCCTCATTTGTTTATTTGTCCGTTCCTATAACTGACTTGCGTCTCTCAGACTGTTCTGACAGCACCTTTCCGTGTGATCGTTCCCTCAGCGACGACGCCAGCTCCGGGGTACTGGTACTTAAGCCTCTTGTCCTCTGCAAGGTAACTGAGCTTCCACATTGAGCACTGACACTTGGAGTTTAGAAACTATCACTTGCTTAATAACTCTACATCCGTCATTCTTGGATGAAATCCATGGCAAACAGAATGTGAGAAAGTGAAAACTAATGAGCGTCTTCAAGAAAGGATAGGGAGCTTCTGTTATTTCATTTAGTCCTAAGAGTTTAACTTCTGGCACCTCCATCACATTTCCAAATGGTAACTAAAGGTTGTTAGTTTTTCAAGTTGTGCTGTGTAGCACATTTCATCAATTAAAATGCACCCTCAATGTAAAATCACAACAGGGCCAGCCTGGCATGAAGGATGCTATCATGTCATTTTTTTTTCTTTTTTTAAAGGATACTTTTGTTTCAAATTGCTGAGATCTTTATAGAGCAGATTTGTATTAACGAAAACACAGATTTAAATATAACCATGAAAAGAATACAACACACATTCATCTTGGAGTACTCTGCAATTTACACTGCAAGTGGAGCTAACTCTGCTTTGTGTGCTCTCGTTGCATGCTGTTTCTAATAGTGATTATTAACTTCCTTTGTACTGAAAGGACTTAAATATCTCCTTTATTATGTGGGGTTTTATGCAATGACCCCATACGGGTCCAAAGTTTCCATAGCAGTGTTACCAGATTACACTTTCAGGACAGTTGAGGAGGGTTTAAGGTGAAAGACTCAGCGTTTCACAGCAGTGAGACACGGAGAGGGAGACCTGGAGAAGCCAGGGTCTGTCCCCAGCTCTGTCCCAACTGCCTGCACCGACCCCAAGCAAGCGGCACAGCCCTGTGCTTTACTGCCCACACCTACCCTGAGCAAGTCACTCGCTGCACCCAACCCTTCTTCATTTACCTGGGGTTGATAACTTTCATGGGCAAATATTTCGTGGAAATGTAGTGCATTCATATTTTCACTCATCTTCTTTTTTTTACGGCTGCATCTGCACAGCAGGCCTGCTCTTCCATTTCTGCACTGGTACGTCTGAGGCTGCTCAGCAAGCCTGAACCCCTGTCTCTCCTCTGTCTTTCTTGGGTATGTTTTTAGCCGCTGTATTTCTGTTAGCGATAGCTGGAGAAGGACAGAACAGGTGGAGGATGAAAGCAGTGAAACACAGTCCGGTGTGTGAGGTACTAAACTCACCAAAACTTCAGTCGGCTGACAGAAATTCAAATTGCAATGGTTCCACTTTAGGCATTTATTACCAGTGGACTGGAATGAAAAACAAAGTCCTTTCTCTGTTACACGACAGCAACTGATCTCTTTGCAGGCCCTCATTAATTAGGCACTACCTACCAAATCCTAACTTGAACAGAAATTAAATCAAGCACCTTGCTCCATGGACAACCAGCATTCCCTGCTTTCCCTCTCGTTGGCTCAGGCTGAGCTTTGCACATTTTTCTTGCAGTTGATATCAGGTAACAAAGTCTCGTAAGAGTCCATATGATACAGCAAACATCCACCTGGCAGAGACGGCAAGCGTACTACCGGGCACCCAAATTAGACTAGTTTGAGTCAGACATCAAAAGAAGTAGATGTTCAGGCACCCCTACCTCTTCACAAGGGTACATCTTCAATCAATCCTGCTTTGGCGCTGGCTCAGCTGCCTCATCCGTCAGCCACATCAGGACCAAGGGCACCGGCTGAAAAGACTGCCCCACACTATTCAAATGAAGCCTTCCCTGTGCCGGAGCAGAAATGCAAAGCCGAAACAGTGTTCACATCCCATGACATTCGCAGCTCAGAGATTTCTTAGAAGTGCTCTGAAACCAGACTAAATAATGACCTGTGGTTTTGCTGTATTTGAAGTTGTTGACATGTCATTTGTTTGTTTTTTACGTCAGACAAAGCTGTATCGTGATGATGTCGGCTGCAGAACTGATCAATAGGAGAGGTGGGTCAGCCAGCTAAACAACTGCAACCCTTGCAAATCTGCAAGGTAATTGTCATATAGCTGATCTGCACGAGCTTATGCTAGCTAAGAATATGGCCTTCTGTTTCTATTTTAGTAAAGTTTGGGAAAGTTTCAGATACTAATTTTTGTGCCGAGCTTTACCATCTATTTGAGGGAAGAGTAATCCTCGACAGAAATCTGAAGCTTTTCCAAAGCTGATTCACACACAAAGTGCATTGATTTTGCTAGAGGAACAATTTTGCACGACCTCAAAGTCCCTGAATTTCCCAAGTGCACTGGGTTCAAGTAAACACGTAACTTGGTCTCCTTCTGAGTCTACTAGCTATGCCTGGAATCATTTGTATTCACAACAGTTTTCCAGATTGAATGCAGGACCAGGATTTAGGTCTGATGGAACGAGGCAGGGACAGAAGTAGGTCAGGCTTGGGATCCCGCTTCACCAGCCTGCTCACTTCAGGATGAGGGCAGATCCCCAACATCGGCAGGACTAGGGATGATTTCTGTCTGAATCGCAACTTAAGATTTCACCAGCAAAACGGTGCACCGGTTCTATTTTCACAAGTCTGCCCAAGTGCTTGTGAAATAGATTTCTGGTTTTATGCACATCTCCTCCTTACTGCAAATACTGTGTGCTCAGAAAGAGCAATTTTTTCTATTGATCAAGCGAGTGAACAGCCATTCATTTAGCAGAGTATCTGTATGTTCTGTACAATTCAAATGCTGCCTATTCAGCTAGTCAAATATCTTTGTTCTATGTCCAAGTAGGCATTTATTCATCGCTACATAGCACTGCAATTCAAAGGCTCAGATGTTTCAAGATATGTACAGGCCGTATTTGGCTTGCACTGGCATGTCTAAATGGCTTGGACAGCTAAGTCCTGTTGGAGGTCTAAGTCCTTTTGTTAAAGGGAAACAGAAACCTAGGTCTTGATAGCTAACTTTCAGGCACCTACATCACTTCTACTATATCTTCTAGATGTTTAAAGGATCTATTTTCTGTGACCATAATAAGTACACGTAGCATGGATAGATGTATGCGTATGAAGGTGAGGGGTGGGCATGTCCAGCGACCTGTTCTGCATTCTGAAATTTGCTGGTATAGAACCAGACCAATTATTTAATCCGTTCATACAAGAATCTCATTGAGAAGCTACAGCTTGCATGCTGCAGCTGATACTTAATTAAACACATAATCATTTCAATCTTACCTGGTGCTTCTCCATCTGTTTGCATCTACTCTGTATCTCATCTTCCACTAAGACTTGAGCTCTTTGGGATAGGGACTGTCTTTTCAGTGAATTTAGACAGTCCCAAGTACAACAGAGCTCCAAACATGCACCCGAACAGAGAGATGATGGCACTTACTATGGAAACTCTCCGTGTTGTAGAAGGGGATTATTTTCAATACTTCTACATGATGGATTTACTCACAGAGTTACTTGGAAGGTGTTTCTGTTAGGTATTTAAGGCTTTTGATCATCTCCTGTATGCCACAGACCGTAAACATTCATCCTTTTATTCTACTGGAGGCTAACTTCTGTAAAGGCATCCAGTCTTGTTGAGACGAGATCAAAGACAAAACGAAAGAGATGTTCTTCTCATCTCTGCAACAGTTTGTCTCAGAGATCTGCGGCCATCACGGCTGAATGTCTTGTGCCTTGTTCTTAATTCTAGTGAACTCCTATAGACGTGGTTGTCTCTGCTAGACAGTTCTATCTTACAGAAGCTGAATAATAAGAGTGATGGTAGTAAATAAGCACCTCGTAACTATTTACAAGACATCTGCATCCAGTGAGGCAGTGTTCCAAGTGACCCAGGTGTCGATACCAAATTGAGAGTGGCTGTCTCTTGGCAATAATAAAAAAGCTCCCAGAGTTCTTGCTTCACCAACATCCACTGTCACCTCCAGGAAACCATAAGTTTCCTTTGCTTTTGCTTTGGTTTCCAAAGAAGCGAACAGAAAAGACTCCAACCTTTCCTAGTCCTGCCTTGTGTGACACCTGTAAAAGCAGGACTACCTACACGTATCCCATAGCGCAACTTCCAGTTTTAACTGGGGATTAAGTTCTCCCTACTTATTGCCCGAGTTTGTTCAGAGCAGGGTTTAAAGCATCTCCAGAGGAGCTCCCTTCTCATGGAGCACCTTGTAGACAACACAGCGTGCTCTGCTCACCCACATCTGCCAGCAGAGCAGGTCGGCATGGATGACACTCGACCTTCTGGCCCTTTCTTCCCTCCTGCAAGGGAGCAGCTTTGCCCAAAGAAGGTGCAGGGAGCACAGCCACGTGTCCAGGACTATCTTCAATTTGCTGTTGTGCATGTGTGGTTTTTTGGAAGCAACTCAGCATATGTGAAGGAGAGTTTAACCAGAAAAGGAAATATAAGCAAAGTGGTTGCATCCTTTTGCAATCAACTGTTTTCAAGGCTGGCCATCATGTGCTTAATGAGAAGACTTTTTCCAGTTACCAATGAATAGTTTTATTTTACGTAATTGCAACCATTTCAGTATGGCAATTAAGATAGAATGTTACCTTTGGGATGGGATCAATTAAAGGTTTGAAAATTGAATTTGGGATCATGATTAGTCTCTTTTACATGACTTTCGTATTCTAAAATGTATAATTGTATGATACAACCCTTTTTCATACTTATAGTAAATATAACCTTTCAGGGGTTCTTTTTAAGCAGAAACAGATTTTTAGAGGCCTACTGGTAACTAAAGCCATAGCATAATGGGGAAAAAGGGTTTCCCTATTTGATTAGAGGAGATTTTAAACTTATAGTACATGAAAACATTGAATTTAGTGTAATTGGTTGTCGGATTTCTTCAGAATTGAAATCATTACGCCCTGGCCACAGTCCAAGTCATCCTTTCTTTATTTTATTCTCTTCTTTTTTTGTTTTTTTTTTTTAAGTTACAACTCAAAATAGTGTGGAACACGCTATAATGTTGTAGTTGGTCATGTAATGTCACTGAAGCTGACTTCTGAATATAGACAAAGGACTTCATGTACCAGAGTGCTCCACCAGTGGAAAATTGATAGCAGCATGAGATCTGCTATTACAGGCTTTTTGTTCTACCTCCAAATTTCTGCTGACTAAAGTGCTTTTGTGCTTGCACAGGGAAAAAAAAAATCTGTCTAGAGGAGGCTGGAAGCTTAAAACAAATGCGGCATGGAGGGCATAGATTCTTCAGCAAGACTGTGTGAATTTAGCTGGAGCTCACTAAATAACAACAAAAGTGCTTTATTTCTGTCAATTACAATTTCCTGAAAGGACATGAATCACAGGGAAAATGATCAAGCAGCAAAGAATAAAATCCTCTCCAAGACCAAAAAGGTAAAATGAAATAGAAGAATTAAGCAGTGTTTCCTAACTCTTGTCAGTCCAGCTTGGAGTTATTGCCAGGTTTGTACACACCACAATCTATTCAAGCATTACTGAGAGATAGGAACCAGAGATGCTGTTTGAATGCAAATTAAGCATGCACTTTCTTCTCAAGCAGCTTGAAAAAGTCAGCGTGACCATGGATATACGCCCCCTTCCTCCAGCCTCCTTCCTAACATAAATAAATCAGCCAAACAGCACCATCGCCACTGCCCCCACACCCAGACTGCAGAGAAAGGGCCAAAATAAACATTGCTAATCGTGAACAATTCATCTAACCTTACGTTAGTGACACCGGTGGAGTGTCTCAGGGACACGACAGAGTACGGTAAATGGCTAGTGCATGTGTTTCAGGTGACTTTGCAGCTCCCTGGACCAGTGGAATTGTCCTTGGAAAACCACGATGGCCATGATCCTTCATTTACTCTAAATAGTGCCTTTTTCGAATTTGGGGAACAAAATTTGGGCCCTTTTCTGCTCCCTTCTCAAGCCAGCACAGGCGGGCAGCCCCAAGGAACTGGACCTTCCTTGCAGGACCACGTACAGAGTTGCGATGCACCTGCCTTTGGTGCTCTGCTCTGCATAGCATTTTCTCCTCCTCCTGGCCCTCTCAGATGTCACACGCTGATTTTCCTTTCCCATTTCAAATCCCCTCCAGCCCAAAGCATTCTATGATTCTATGACTCTATAAATAAGTGTCTTCCCTCTCCATCCGCTTTCTCATTAGCCCAGAGCGTCATGCACTCAGTGTCCCTGCACGGTACACAGCCCCAGCACCGCCTTAACAAGCAAATCTCTCTTTTTTTCTAAACACAAGGCTAGGTTCTCACTCTGACCTGGCAGGGTTTTGCTTTGAATTTTTATGTGAATCACAAGGTGCAAGGTTAGATAGTTACAGACAAGGTCACTTCCATTCACAGCAGTGACAGTGGGAACGAGTAACCTCCTAACCATCCACAGCACTTGGTCATATTTATCTGTAGTTTTATTGGAGAATTCCTTCATCTCCACCCAGATAAATGGAGCTGACATCCTGAGGGGTAACTAAATGGCAGTTACGAAACAAATGGACCAATAGTCTATTTAGCCTAGTCAGTGTGATCAGAATATATCCTTCAAAATAAAATACTACTGGATGGGGTATAGCAGTCCTCCAGATGGCCAAGTGGATAGCTTTCTAAGGTCAGCATGAATATTTAAACAGCGTTTTTTACAGTGCAAGCATTAAAGGCACAAAGTTGGAGTTGCTCGTGGTATCCATGGAACCCGGATCACGAGCAAGGATACCCCTTTACTAGAGAAAGACAAAACAGCCAGGCTTATGTGATTATCAAAGTACATTTTAAATAAATTTCTTATTTATGTATGTCAATTGTGCAGGTTTTTTAGCTATGGGGTTTCTTCATTCTGGCTTTGTGCTAGCTACAACAGCACCAGAGACTTGCCGTGTTTGGAATAGGTGCTGGAAAGACATCACTGGCAGCAAACTGTTAAATCAGTGGTTTCTGATGGTTACAGTGGTTTCAAGAAATGGCAGCACCTTCTGGAGAGGCTGCAGCGGGCTGTGCTGTACCTTTTGCAGACTCCTCGGTCACCACCACGTTTAGCTGACTCTGCCTGGCTGAAGCCTGCAGTACCCAGCGGCACCATCAGTGAGGACAATGAGCAAACCAAGGCGTTTCCCAGGGTGTTCTGTCCCACGTGAAGGTTTACGGTCTCTCCTTCCCGGAAAGAAGCCCATGCAGAGGCAGTACTTAAGTTAGGAGCTATGTAAGAACACATCTATTCCCTGAACTTTATACCCAGGTCGTTATACTCTTCTTTCCCAAACAAGCAGCGTTTTTCACTTAGACAAGCTCTATTTCTTTCCTGCCAGGATGTTACCCCTGCATCCCCTGGGATCCTGACCCCGTGTCCCCGCCCTGGACAACCCTCTCACCAGCAAGCACATACATCCTACCACCTGAAGAGCCCCCTTCTGAAAATAATCCTGCTTCTATTAATTCCTCCCTTGAAAGAAAAACACAATAAGAATGAGTTAATGTTATTATGAATCTAATAAACACACACCCATCCTAAAATTATACAGCCGTGGTTTACAGTCTCTGGGATGAAAGCTCCCAAGGGTTCATGGACTTCCTAACAAGTCCATGAAAGGCCACCACTAAAGCCAACCTACTCTCCATGGGCTTAAATTCCCTGTGCGATGATCTGCACCTCTAATGGAGGTTGTCAAAGTAAGAAAAGACTGAAATACATTTTCCAGCTCCAGGCAAGATCTGAACTCAAGCTGGATAATTACATAAATGCACTGGCTTGTTCTAAAGACCTCTAAGTGCAGGTCTGGGTTTTGCTGTTGATAACCTGTATTTTGTAATGAGATCACGCCCGTGTCTCAGCCCTGGCATCCAAAGGCTTGGAGATGTTCTGAGTCCAGGTCAAAGTTTCGTAGCTACAAATCATCAGGGCCCTGGCTGCTATATATCACCTTGCTGATAAGATGTTACTACTGGAGCCAAGTAATTTGAGCAACATGACTTGAACTTTCTTAAAAAGTGGGTGACTAGAATGAGATAAGGGGGGGCTGCGAGCCCAGGTTTTCTCAGCACATTAGCACTGTTTACAAAAAAAAAAAAAAAGAAAATTAGTTTACTACCTAACAATGATCATTACAATATATATGTTGTTTCTTCGATCTTTTTAATCTTTCTATTCTGAACAGAACTCTGGTGATTTCTTCTTTCTTTCTTTTTTATTCCATCTGTCTTGCTGAGGTTAAAACCCACAAAGTGTGCATTTTTTCAGTAAACATAGTGTTTTCTGTACTGTGAGATTTATTCCAGATCTTAGCGCCCAGAGTTACTGCAAGATACCCAGGAATGCAATCTCTTTCTTGCTTCCTTGCTTGCTTTCCTACCTCCTCTCTCCTCATAACCGTAGCAAAGACATGACAAATACAGTGAATTTGAAGAGATTTTTTTTAAGCCAGTCTCAAAAAGCTACTAGAAAAAAAGGCAAGCCTATGGAAAGTCCTACATAACATCTTCTCTGTTTTCTCTCACTTGCTGGCTTGCGCCGTCATTTGTCAGCTGTCCCATCAATGATAAGGAGAACTAAGCTTCGTTTGGCGTTTGATTTTTTGGCCCTGCTGATGGGCTCTCAGCACTGGCCATATCTCTGCATGGAGCGCTGCCCGTGTATACCTGGATGTATAGCTGCACGCCAGCCTGTCCTCTCAGAAACAGCCCCGGGCATTTGGCAATGCCCCTCTGCCACACAGCTTCCTCCTTGTTCTGGGCCGATGGGCACGAAGAGGCAGGGGATTAAACCAGTTTTGTTCGGGGCCGTCAGCAGCGCGATCCGTGCCAGCTCAGCCCCGGGGAACGGCATCCATCCCCCGGCCTGTGCCAGGAGGGAGGGCAGGGCACGCACGCTCTTCCCCTCACTCCCAGGCACAGAACCCGGCTCAGACACTGTGCAATCAGCAAAAGACTTTCTTCCTCCCCCTCAGACCCTGCTATTACTCACATCAACCCTACTCCTCTGCCAAGAAGAAAAGAAGCCAGCAGGATTCGCTTCCACAGCTCCATCCTTCCCCTGATCCCACACTGCCCCGCTGCAGTCCCAGGACGTTTCCTCTGGCTGGGGGCTAGGCGAGCAGATTCCTCCTCAACTGACAGACATCCCTTTGCTCCAGAGCCAGCCTTGGGTGCTACTCTGTGACTGGGACCATCTCTCCTGCTCCAGACACCAGCGAGCTACATCTGGGTTAGATTTAAACCTTCCTTTTGGCCAAAATCTTTCCTGACTCAGTTATTTGAAATAACTATTTCCATCCCAGACTCCTGCCCATCTTCCCCTCCTGTCCTTGACAGAAAACAAAAATAGAAACAGCACTAAAACACATAAAGCATTAAAGTTGTCAGAGGAGGAGTTACAGTTTTTGGTTAGTAAATATGATTTCTTGGGGGAATTGCTCCTTTGAAACCAAACCAGCAAGAGGCAGGGCTTGAATTCTCCTGCCTGGCGCTCAGCTGCCAAGTACCGGAGTCCAGTCTGTCAGTGACCCCCTTTACCGTCTGTGGGAAAAAACAGGCCCATAAAGTAAGCTAAATTGCATTCACGATGGGCTGATTTCTCTCCACCGGCTAGCAAGGATATTACTGTGACCACAACCCTCATGTAGGTGTCTGGCGTAAGTAGCTACTCTCAGGTGGGGTGACTGAACCCAAGCCAGCAGCCTTGCAGCCAGCCCCCAGCGCCTGGTACCAGGCTGGAGCTGGCTATGCGAAACCAACCGAAACATGATTTCTAAGCCAGTTGCTCCTGCAGGCTTTGTGTTTTCACGTAGGGTGGTATCACCAGTCGAAGATCAGTACTGACGTTACAGAAAGTCGTGTTAAGTTTCTAAAGCAGCGGTGTGTCTGGCCTAGCTTCCTTGCAGCTAGCAACACTGGAGCCAGAAGTGTGGTGGCAAGTCTTCTGTTCCAAGTAGGAAAAACGGGGAGGTGATGAAACGAGTATTTGCCTGAGGCTCTGGAAAACTGGAGGCAGATGATGGTGCATCCTAGTCGGCAGGCGCTTGCTGACGAGCAAGAGCACGCATTGATGGATACTAGCAGCAGGGACACTTTCATATTGCAGGACTGGCCAGTTGGAATCATCACACACCAGAGTCCCTATAAAAATAACGTGCGGAAAAGGTTTCAGAGTGGCTACTTTCAACAAGCTGGTGGGAGCCGTTGCTTTCCTGCAGATCAGGCACCTCCTGACCTACTTCTTAACAGGAGCTGAAATCAAAGACCCTTTATGCTGCTGAAAGTCTTAATCTGGGAAGCCGTTCCAGCAAGCAAGAAGTCCTGAGGCACTTCTTGTCCCTTATACGTTCTTTCTAGCCTTTGGCTACTCATGGAAAGAAATGCCTTTCTACTTAAACATAGTTTGACTAATTAATCCATTCCATCTGTTCCTTCCTCCCAAAATGTAACCATGACACAGAAGTTTCCGAAACAGATTTGGTTCTCATATTGATAAACAGGTCACAGAAAAATGGGAGTGCAGGGAAAGGGTTGAGGGGAAATGTTGGGATTTTAGCTTTTATTTCATCCCGACCAGCTTCTGACGCTTTCATGCAGACAGCTGATTTATACAGTATGCTGCATGCAGGAGGGCAGTCAACAAACACATCTGACATCGTTCATGCAACTACACCAGAAAAGCTAATCACTGCTTGTGGAAAGGCCTCGGAAAGTGCAATGTGCTAAAACGGGGTTTGGTACAAATATCAGTGGAAAAGAAATTCTTATGGGCTTTTCAGGTAACCTGTGATTTTCCTCTTGAAACAACTAGCCAGAATCTGTTTGTCACGAGCAGAGACTAGTAAACAGGGCTATAGTTCAATCTTTTTCTCAAAACATTAAAAAAGAGCCAAACGGGTTAATTTTTGAAAGTTCAAAGTGCACCTGAGCTGCTTTGCTAACGCCCACCAGCTCACCGCTGCCGCAGAGCTGAGTGCAGCACTCCGCTGCCATGTGCATGTTTGCTTCTAACGAGTTAGCCCAGCTATTGCAGCTCAAATGCCCTTTATCTGAACTGACAGCAGGTAACTGATCAAATATTACTGAGTCTGCCTTTAAATTTTAACCTGCAGGAGTTACACTGCATCCTGTCGGATTTTATGTTTCGTGACACAGTATGCCAGAACCAGGCAATACAGCTCAGCGTAATGCAACGTGACAGCTAAATTCAAAGGAGAAGACAGTTCTCCTGCAGCAGTTAACCACTCTGGATACTCCGAGCAGCTACACAACTCCAGCGCTCTGTGCTTACTGCAGCCACCAAGGTGTCCCCACAGCAGGCTCGTCAGCCGCACAAATGCCCGTCGTTTCTGAACGCACAAAGCTAGCCTGCTGGTGCAGCTTTCCTGAACTTGTTGGGTTTCCACAGTGAGAGAAGACAACTTCGAATGCTTTTTTTTTTCCCCCTTCTTTTTTTAGTGTTCTCTTTCGTTTGTCTTTTTGTGTGACAGAGTTTTGTCCATGTTACTGCTCCACTGCAAAATTATAATATTATTGATTATTTCCAAACTTGAAGGGAACATAGGAAAAGAATTTATTCTCTAGCGAGATCCAGACTGTGTGTAATTTGGATAACCTTGACAACTAACACAATAAACAGTGCCATGATTTTAAGTGAGGATGAGCTAGCACGTTACAATCTCTCTGCCAAATCTAATACAAGCGCCAAGCCTTCCAGGTGTTTCATTGTGTTATCACACAGAACTAACATAATTTTTTCTTTCAGTTCTGAAGAGGTGGTCCAAAATGTTTAAACTACAGTAGTTGCAACATGTCAAAGAGGGAATTTATTATCTCAGCCCCAATAGGTCTTAATAAGCCTTACACAACTGTTTAGGCATTTATTCTATTAACGGCTGTTCATTCCAGTGGCTTCACCTGAATATTCATGATCTTACTATTCCCAGTGCTTCAGTGTAGCAGCTGTTTGAAATCCACAGCAAATGTTCAAGAGAGTTCCACAAATATAAACACCCTCACAGCTGAATGTTTGGGGCCTGTGCATCACAGAGGAGAGACATGAAACATTTATGTGGAGTGATTTTTGGAGGACGGCATTTACAAAGCTTAAATAGTCCTCGCACATTTGGGAGCACTTCAGTGTGATTGGGACATTACCATGGAGGACAAAGAGTCTGGAAGAGCCTACATCCCAGAAAGATGTTACGCTTGCCTCTGTGCGATAATTCAACGTAACGGAGGATTCCTGCTAAATTCCCGATTCAGAATCAAACCTAGGCAACTGTAATCAATGGTGGTTTTTTTTTCTCCTTGCCTCATTGGCAGGGGTTTGAATGAGGATGGAAATGGCACGCACAGAAGGGAGGTACCAAGAAAGTAAAAGAAGCAATATGCTCAATTAAATTAGTTAAACTAAACACAGAAGGAAGCAGGCCATTATACAATAAATCCTAGAAATCTGGAAATGACCCTCACTCGTGTCTAACTCAGGACTCTACTTCTGTAAACCATTTGTCTCATATTAAGTAGAAAACAGGTTCTGATGGAGTCTAAACAGATAAGACACTTTAATTAGCAGGCACATGGAGGACATAAAGAATTCAAGCTCTCTCAGAGGAGTGGGGATGGGAAGCGAGCGCTCTACCTGTCGTTCCATCTGTTCTGCCGCTGTCCGTGTTGCTGGCATCTAGAAGGTGTCACCGGCTCAGGATTTTTGGTGGTCCTTGCTCAAATTAATGGATGGATTTAGCCCACTTCTCAGAGGACGGGTGCTCTGCTGCAGGAAAACGCTTTGAGGGCAGAAGAGGATGATTTTCTCTGAGAAGATGGAGCAGAGGTGCAGGCAGCAGGGTCAGAGTTTACAGCCACTGCTGTCTGCATCAAGGACTTGGAGGGAGGAGGAATAGTCGTCTAGTCTAGGGCACTGTCCCAGGACCTGCAAGATTGAGATTTCTGCCCCATTTCATAGATTTCCGCAATTGTGAGATCCACGATTTTCACCATAGAAACTGGCAAATGAGGCAAAATTCAGGAGAGTGGGACCATCTCCTAACACTGACTTCCCTTTTCAGTTCATGATGTGGGTCTGCATTTTCTTTCTGGAGACTTCCCTCCTTCTCAAATTGAGATCCACGTGTGAGCAGATGCACTTCCAGTGGAAGTAGAGGAATAGAAAAAATAGAAACAGCGAACACAACAGCCAAAATTCTTTCCCATTGTCTGAACTGTTCAAATAGGAAATTTTGGAGTGACTCAGGCTGGCCATTTTTCACTGGACTTCTTTAAATACATTGACAGATTTGATGTAACAGCAACATTAAATTACAGTTAATTAAATAGTTAAAATGTAGCCAAATTACAATAAATGTTAGCCTAGACATTGGAAATATATTTATACTTGTACATATATGTTGTATACACAAACATACTAGTAATAGGATTAACACCAACCAGTTAAGGTCTTCCATAAAATATTGAAAACTACTATTTCTAGCTTTTGTACAATTCAGAGAAGAGGAATGTCCTTTCAGAGACTATGTGACCACGCTGATCTCACAAAAAAAAGAGTTCTAGTGTTTAAAGGAAACCTTACAACAGCCACGGGATTTTCAGTAATATACTGGGGAAGGCATTGTTCATATACAGACCTGATCTCTGTGAACAGTAACGGTTCCAGGCTAATAATGAAATAATCCATTTTTACTAGATGAAAGAAGGGGGATCAGAAAAGTAACTCGATCTGTGGGTAATAATGGTGCCAAAAGCTCATAATGGAAAATATCTGAAGAATCCGAGACGCTCTTTGAGAGATATGAATGATTTCTTTTTTCTTGCGAAAAGTGTATGAAGAACTTGAGAAGAAGTGCCTGAGTGAATTTTATGAGAAAAAGCTCTGTTTGGGGGAGAAAGGGGTAGTGTCAGGTTGCAGCCCAAGCACAGCCCAGCCTTACGTAGCAGGAGGCACAGCTGAAAGATGCTCCGACGCCTGCACTTCACGCACTTGCACTTTGACTTTATTTTCGTTCTCCATCTCCTCTCATTTTTCGTTCTCCCAAAACCAAAGTTTGTAAACTACCAGGAAAAAGTCCCGGTGTCCAATTTTCCATCTGTTAACACACTCATAATTTATACTACAATGATCTTTCAGCAGTAAGAAAATATGGGATAAAATCACTAAAATCAATGGAACGCTTGCTGTTTATTTCAACACAGTCAGGGTTTTGCCATTCCTGTCCAAACACTTTGATTGGGCAATCAAACTAAATTTCATACAGAAACATCACCGGGGTGCAACGCTCGGCTTAGCTCACTTGTGCAAGCAATTCTTACTCAGACAACCAACCCTCATAGCATCTCAGGAGCTTCTCAGCTGAGACAGGCTCGCACGAGCGACCCCGCCATTTGTGGACCTTTTTAAACTGCAGTTGGCATTCGTTGCTGTCTTGCGGCTCTTTCCCTTGACTTCTCCACACACAACAGGTTCAGGATGAATCAAAGCAAAACCAGGAGAGATTAAAATGTTTTTATGTCTAGGTCCACAAAGTAGAGGCATGTAAAGGAGCATGCAAACAGGATTCACCTGGCTCTGACCATGCCATTATCCAAATGTGCCTCTCGTATCGCAGGTTAGGTTCAAAGGACAGAACGTGTGGCTCAGGAAGAGTCCAGGGGACAGCAGCATTTGTTTCTGAAACACAGCCGTGATTTACCCAGAACTAATACTCTTGTGCAATAATTGTTTTTGACCTTTTTTACGAAGGTAATCAGCCTAACTCTCCCCATTTTACACTTGGGGAAGATGAGGCACTGAGGGTCAAAGATTGCCCACGGTTACACAGCAGAGCTGTACTCACCCAGTTCACAGCACAGGGTGCTGTCGGCAGCGCTGTGCTGTCTGCCTGGATGAGGCAGAAATGGGAATAAGAAGGGAAAATCAGGAAGGTGGGTTTAGGAGAGGCATAATGAATCTCTTGACCTTTCCCTCCATTAAAATCTCTTTATTTTCAGCTTTAAAACTAAACTTTATTTAGTTTCATCCTTTGCATTGCAGGCACTGGCATATCAGCTAACTCCCACTCAGTCATTTCAGGCATGCGTGTACTGGTTACTAGGAAGTAAATAATAAAATTGGGGGTATTTCTCTGGCACAATAATTTAAAGCGTATTGTGAAATTTAGCCTTTCTCTCTCTCTCCCTTTTGTACACACATAAAAACTTCCTACTCTGTAAGTGTGTGTGTGAGTGCATGTGTAATGCAGATAAATCATTGGATTTCAATGACTGCTGGGCTGAGATTGAAATAAGAAATAGCTTGTTGATTACTAAGGCGATTAAAAGGATCATCTTATTGATTCCCACCCAGCCAGGCACAGACCTCAGTAATGAACATCGACTGGTTTAATAAGGGAAAAGGCAAGATTTACTGGACGCATGTGCTTTTCATTAGAGTGAGCTGAAAGGAAATAAAAAATGCTGACCTACCCAGTCATGGGCCACTGTGCCTCTTACTCTTACGAGTGCAGCTAGTACAGGAAAGTGGGTAATAGAAAGCAGTATGTGACTGCACGGGGCAATGACTAATAAAATTACTGAAACTAGAGTAACAGAAATGAAATTACTTTCTTCCATCTTTCCCTTTTTTGGTACTGATACCCATTCCCCTTGCTCAGAGTACAAGAATTTGGATGTCCATTAAAAATGAAAGCTGTGTATTTAAAAATCAGAGGCAAGGTCTCCTTCCCTCATAGATCTGTTGGGAGATATGAGATGCCCGCAAGTAGCTCATCCATCTAGGTTGATGCTAGGAGTAGAGGATTCTCTAAAAGATAAGCTTGAGGTTAAAAAGACATCAGTGTGGACGTGTGTGTTATACAGGAGTTCAGACATTGGTCCTGTTTGTTCTTGTAACAATCAATGGCTCAGTGAATGTCTCCTTCAGAAAGACTTTCATTTCTCAGTCTGAATCAAGCATAACTGCAGATACTTGATACAGGTGATGGGCAAGTTTTTCTTCTTAAGTCAGCAGCAGTAGCTGATTTTACTAGAATACAAATAAACATGTTTACACGTGTGTAAGTCATAGCTCACACAATTTACACCACTGTCAGAGGACTCATACTTGAACCAAACTCCTTAAATAACATACATCTTACCTACACCGAAGTGTAACCTCCTCAAAACCTGAGGCAGGGAAGCTGGTGGAGTGTGGGAACCAGGCTGTGCAGGAAAGACCTTGTTTCTGCGAGAGAGGAAGCAGGTTGCTGAGGTTTAGAGACGATGTGGGCTGCTAAGGGAGACCAAGACTTTCAAATAAACATCCCGTCACATTACCCTCTGATTCACGGAGCCCACAGTGCTGCTGAATCACAGGGATTTTTACAAATAATCAAATACCTTGCATATCACGTGTATGAAATATGATGTTCTTACTTGGTAGCCCCAAAGAGAGTATTCCTTTCTACAACAGCACAATGTGTGTTTTCTTTGCCTGTTTACACAGTGAATGATGAGGAAATTATGAAATTTAGTATTGTGCCCACTTTTTTTCCGCATGAGGAGTGTAGGTTTCCTGAAGCATTTAAAACCAGAGGGGCCAAAGTCTGCTTAGATTTGCAAAGTCTGCAAATCCAAAGTAAAGCCTCTAACCCTAACAGTGTTACACAAGAGTTTTCATCATGTCTCATTTTAAGGAAAGGAACGACAGACCTTGTGAGTAAATAAATCTTGCTTTAACTTGAGGAACTGGTACAATATTCAGATACATCCATCTATGCCCTCTGTGAGGCGCTCCCTGTCACTGCATCCTTTTGCCATCATGGGAAGATGGTTGATCTTCTTTCAGTGCTGATGGTCCTGTTAGTGACTATGGCATGGTGCTGAGGCCACTTCAACAGCATGAAGTCCCTTCCTGCCCATGCTTCCTACTAGAGTAGTTTTCTCTACTCAGTCTTCTTGTCCTGTGCACCTTGTGAGCTCTGCTATTGCCTCCTGGGAGCACAGAGTCACAGGCTGTTCTAGGTTACTTGACTTGGTGGCCCAGGGGTCAGCAATCTTTTAGGAGTAGAGTGCAAAGCATTTCTTTCTTTCTCAGATGAAAGCCTTTGGGTAACAGCTCAGAAGGAGTTTGGAGAATCAGCCTCCTAGAGAAGCAAGATGCCGATAAGCAATATCCTGCCCCCAGGCAGATGCTCCCAGCTCCCAGGAACTGCTGAGCTCCAAATTCATCAAGAACCGGTGACACTGACATGACATCAGGCAAGAGAGGCCATGGTTGGGGGAATGAAATATGCCTCACAAGTGATATCTCATCGGGAGCTGAGAGCCCTCACCCTTGCAGGGACGTGTCTCTCAGGCCATCCCGGTGCCTGGCCCAGAGCCAGCCCAGCCATGTGCCATTCACACCTGAGAGCATCCAGTCCCAACGCCATAACCCGCAGCTCCGAAGGCAGCACCTCCGAGCGTCATTCTGCTCCCGCTTCCCCTGGGTCCCCACTTCTGCCCAAGACAGACTGATGGCTGGTTTGGATAAACAGCTATAGCACAGGATCAACCAGCGACACGAAAAGTTGTTTCAGGAGCTATGAAACACTGCCTACACAGATAGCGTCCAAGGTCACGGTGCCACAAAGCCCTTTGTGGGCACTTTTCTTTCTGCTTACGAGTGCCCTATTTAAATCAAGCTCCAAATGGTCGAGTCAAAAATGAAATGCTGCTGAAGGTCTCCAGAAGCTCTGAGAAAGGATTTCAACCCAGAAGAAATGGCTGAGCTTCCAGTCACACCAACCATCTGTCTGGTGCAACTGGCCAAAACCTACCAGAGCCCTGCCAAAAGCGATGGGACAGGGGTCTCTCTCCTGGGGTCCTGCCACCTTCATCCCTTTCCTGGAAACCAAAGACGGCATTTCCAGTCCTGGATACAAACTAGGGATTTAAGAATTGTTGGATATTATGCTGCAGGCTGGAAAAAACACGTTGTCCAGGCGGACTTTTTCCCAGAGCTCATTTCCCTCCTCTGCCTGCTTCCGCCCAAGAGGTACCGGCAGTCGGAGCTTCCCCTTCCGAAGCTGGCATTGCCAACCTCCAACTGAGGTCAGAGTTAAGGTTTATTCCTCTTGCCAGAGGAATCTGGGCATGTATTACATTTCTTGGATGCTGGAAATGCAAAGGAGTTTCTTGTGGAGGCTGTTTCTCAGTGTGATTGCTTGCTATAATGTGTGGGCACAAAGGGGTGTCCAAAAGCTCTCTTAAACAAATATTTCCCTGCATTTTAAGATTTGCATGGGTGGGTTATGTGCTTAAGAAGCCTTTAATGTATTCAAAAAAAGGTTTGGTTGGTGGCTTACATAATAGTGTTGAATCTGACCCAGACGTGTTGTCACAGCACTGCTGTCACATAGTGAGCTGTCAGAGTGAAATATTCGCTAGTAATCTAGGTTATTGGGCCCCTTCCCTCAAAAGTGCACCCAGCAGAAAAGCAGTAGTGTTAGGAGCTGGAATTACAAGGTTCTGCAACGGGGATAAATCTTCTCACATCACTCCCTGGTAAAGGAAAAATTTTCAGGTGCACTATGTTCTGTTCTAGGACCAGCTTCCAGCTGATTTCTTTTTTCACTCTTCTCCTTGGGCTGGATCACGGTTAGAGGTCATAACTCCACATATGGGTCAAAAATTCCTAGGTATTTACTAGAAATACACCCACGCAGGGAGTAAAAGGATCCCAGGACTTTGGTTGTCTGCAGTCAGCCGTAACAACACATAGAGCACTACACCACCAGGCACCATCATTACATAGTTGATCTCTAATTAAAACCTTAAATATCAGAGACCAGATAAAGTGCTGACCTTTTCCACTGAGAAAAGACCAATTGTTCTTTGTTGCTGAAGATACATGAGGTATCTTTAAAGATGTAATCTTGGTCTTTCCAGGACACTTTTTAGGAAAGGTTCTGATATAGCCATTGATAGGAGAAGCAATTAGCAATAAAAAACATTGTATACCATGTAATGGTGCTTGTGCATATTTGAAAACATTTGACTGCATATTTCTTAGCTATTGAAGCTTGAATTTTAACTATGCATAATCCCCCTTTTTAATATCAGTTTGTGTATCAGAGACCAAAAATGCTAAGATTCTCTTGAAGAATATTATTTTTCAATCAAAGAATGTAATGACTTTTCATAGATGAATCTTGCCACTTGCCATGTGTAGTCTTTACTCCATAACACAGTGATCCTAGGGTGTTGTGACTGCTTGACACGATACATCACATAATGTATCTGCTATCGGTATTCTCATTACAGAGGGAGAGACAAGTGAGATTGGGAAGTGAGAGTAGAATCGGTCAGATCAAAGTATAAGGGAAAATGGTGAGAAGTAAAAAAACACTATGTGGAAAACCCATATTATCAGGACCTGGAATTCTCCCCAGGTTCAAGTGATGCAGGTAGAAAAATGGCTTAATTTCCACCCTATCAAAAGAAAACAGTCTTGTGATCGGAGAAGATGGAGGCTAGAAAAGGAGGTTAGTTTGTTAGGAAGACAAGGCATCTGTAGAAGATATCAATCTGAACCAAAAAAACCTGTTCTTATCCTTGACTGGAGCAATCTCTCCAGTGTCAGTCCCTCGGGGCACTGGCTGCAGTCAGCACTCCCGAGCTGCTCCATCTGCATTCGGTGTTCTTTGCACCAACTTCAAGGCAGCTCCTATTGTGCAGGGAGGCACAGGGATCTTTCCCCTTACACACACCACAAACACTGGTTTTGAACAACTTAGCCAAGCCAAAACTCTTCATCCGAAGTTTCATCTCCAGGGATGGCTTAGACAATTCCACTAAAGGCAGAGAAAGGGTCCCAGCTTCCCACCACCAGCGTGTTGCAAGGACTCCGCGAGGTCCCTGTCAGGCATCCCTTCTCCTTTGCATTTGTACATATACATCTGTCTGAGCTTTGTTTCAGTTTGGTACTACTTCTGTTTATGATACGTGGGGAATCCAGCTCCACCTATAACAATGTGCTTGACCGGTTGATTGTGCTTTGTGTTGGTTTTGCTTCGCACGCAGCTGAGTTCACAGGAACTAAACACGTGCTCTAGTAGCTCCTTCTTCTGCACAGAAGGAATAAAAGAAACTTTGCCTGAGCCATTCAGCAACTTCTTGTCTCTTTGCTGTGTTTTCCGGCTTGTCTTCAGCCTGAGTACCAGCAAAGCTCATTTTGCTGACCCAGCTGTACAGTTTGACTTGCAGGATAGAGAAAGGCAAGGCACGAGCTTCAGACCAGTTCTCTTCTCTGAAGTTGCCCCAGCTCACACCACTCAGTTCATTTTTACTCAGCACCTCATTCTCGTGAAATCTGCTTTCCATTAGTTCAGGCAGTATGAGCTGATATTGGTCCTCACTTAGTGAATTCAGATTCATTCTTTAAATTAAATACTGGAGGGTAGAACTGATTTCAAATGCTTGAGGCCGCCTGCGTCAGGTAATTGCCTGGGAACTGCACAGGCTCTGCTAGGACTCCTCTTCCCCGGGCAGTGGCACGCTCTGCCATGAAAAGAAACATTTGCTAAAGCCCAATCTCAGTGCCATTTGCACAACCAGCATGTGGAATAGGCCATAGCCCAGCGTGGACCAGGTCTTCTGCCCTGGGATGGGAGATAGGCAGCGTCTGAACACAGAAGTTCCTCACCAGAGATGGAGCGGGCCGGCTTACCTGCCACCAGCTGCAATCTACCAGCGGGACAGGGACCACGGCTGTGAACCAGCAGACTAGCATACACTCACTGTTTTTGACACATTACCAAAGAGAACAAAAAAAAAAAAAAAAAGAAAGAAAAAAATAGAGACGCTATAAATCCCCTGAACTGGGGAAGATAAATTTGTGTGAAAAGTCACGAGGAACCTGACAGGAAAGAGTTACTTTATGCCATTTTGCGGCGAGGAAAAACAGCCCTAGGTTTTCTATTGTCTGCAGGTTTTTCTCCATGAGAACAGAAGGTTGGGCACAAGGTGAACTGTCAGGAGGAAAAATCGAGAGAATCATGGAGAAGATGGGCCTTGTACATAATTGATCTGACAGAGTGCTGCCCACTCCATCATTGTGGCTGAAATATGCTTGGCCTCCTGCGCAATAATGCATGCGAGTTTAGCAGCGCAAGACTTGGTCTATTAGGGAGTTTGTTTAATCAGAAATGCTCCTGTCCCTGCCAGTGCTGAACGCCGCTTGCAAAACATAAAATCTGCTCTCTGACTGGAAGAGAATATTCTGCCGCACTAAACACTTTCAACAGCAGACATGAAAGCAGAAAGTGACTTTGAGTAGAATCGGGGGCTACTGGAAGCAAGAGCAACATCTCTATTGCCTTCAACAAGGCCAGCGCCACGCTTTGTTCCCTGAAGAATTCCCTCACTGTTTTCCCCCCATTGGGTTTCTTTTTCCTTTTTTGATCCTTGTAGTGGAAGACGTGACTGCCTCGTTGAATTGCCTCACAACTGACCCAGCAATACGGAAAACAAGAAGCTCCATGGTCTTTTATAACTAGTTGTAGGTGCCTTCCACAAGAGGGGCAAAAGGTCTCCGAGTATTGGGGATTTCAAACCTGGAATGTTATTACAGTCATTAAACATCATGGCTTTGCTACTGCAAGATAAGGCAAAGCTTAAAAGATGAAGATACACCACGCTTTGTATAAGGTCTGATAAAAGCTGGCAATTGTGTTTTGAAGACTCCAGGTGGTCCAAGCCTGCAGACCTTTTCAAGAAGCCTCACGCCTTGCTTGGAGCAAAACTCTGACAAGCAGGCAAAACCTGCAGAGTGCCAGCGGTTCCCCGTGAGGTGCCGAGAGCTCCCGGATCCCGAGGGGCCAGTGGCACTGAGCTGCCCACCGGCTCAGGCTGCACAGGAGACGTGGATCCCACCTGCTGTTCTCAGAAATACAGAGCTACAGAGGACCACGCTATTTTCCCCTGCACCATGGCCCATGCCATCTTCTGCTAAGGTGACAGAGCAAGTGCTAGATGTTATGATTTACAGTCCATCTCACGGTGGATAAATCAAGCCAGCAGTATAACAATATTGCAGCAGGGTCACCACAAGCAATTTTCTAAAAACCATGCTGACATCACCAGAAATTTTATGTAAATCCTTACTATTTCCAGCTAAAAAAATCCATCATCATGAAAATGACTTGTATCAGACCCCAGAATAATCTTTTCAGAAATGATGGCTCCTGATGTTTAAACCTATTGCAATTTATTTCACCACTCAGATTTTCCTTCTGGCTAATGTTGGCAAGAGCTGCAATCACCAACTCTGAACTCAATAATTTTGCCTAAAAACATTTGACAAAAAAGGGGTTAACGATTTCCATGCAGGGTAAAGCTATAAGGAATTAGTGCTCGGGAGTGTAGAACATTCACTTTTACAGTAGGTGGTGTTCTTGTTACACTTTCATACATGCCAGGCTAATTAACTGTCTTAAAGACCACATCATTAAATTATTTCCCCTGCTTAAAACACTGCAATGTTTAATGTACCCCAGCAATTCAATTATGTTTAAAACAATATCCTAAGGACGAACTACTATGGGGTGGCATTTAGAGGAAGTTTCATGCTTTACCTCTTACGCAGGTAGAACAGAAGAGCAAAAATAGAATTTGAATTCCAAAATAGCTGTTTGAACTAAAAAACCTTCCACAAAAACTTGTAAATGAAGCTAGTTATTGTAGTCTGGATGATTGATTTTGCCTTTACTCTCTTTCATAGAAGTGCATTCAAAGACTTTAAAGAGTTTTATTTTGCCCTCAATACTTGTTAAAATCTGCCCGTTCCATCTTATGGTATATTTCTATATTCTTTGTTGCTTTACCTTCTTTCCCTGTTGCAGTTTCTCTTGCCTTCAGAAAAAAACTATGAGGTTTAATTACGTATAACATCTTGGAAGGCGGGGGGCGAGGTCATGCTGACGGTGCATTTCAGACATTGTGTTAGGGAGTAAGCATGCAGAGGTCTCTGTCACACACCTAATCAAAACATCTCACACTAATTAATCAGAAGAAACGCGGGCTGCGTTCTGGCTCCGCCACCTTCCACGCCAGCATCATTTCCAGGTACCAGCGATGCATCTCCGCGCGGCGGAACGAGTGCAAGGCTAGCAGAGAGCTCTGCACAAAGGACACCGCCGTTGCTCAAGTCTCGCTCCCTGTCAGCAGGAGCTGCAGAGGATGTCCTCTGTGTGCTGCAGCCATGGAAGCACGCTGCTTTGCTGCCAAGGATAGGAGCAGCTTCAACAACAGAAGCTTGCATCATTCTGGACCTACAGAAAAAAAACAGGGGTAAACAGGACCAGAAGAGTATTTTGGAGTACGCCTGAGTCTGAAAACATACTGCCAGCCTCTCCTCTACCATCTTCGCGTGGTGTTTAAGAAATATTGATCGCTGATGTCAGGGAACCAAGTGTCTCACACTTAAAAGCCTCGTTGATATTTGGTGTAGCAAGCTATGTTCTACAACAGGTTCTTTTACACAAATTATTGTTTAACAACTTACCAGGCACCCTTCAGGTCAAGATACAGAGTTTACTGTTAGAGATGGGATAGGACCCACCTAAAATGAAAATCATCAACACAATGGTTTGGGTGGAGTTCATCTCCTTTCATTTCAGCAGGAATGCCAGTCATCTGAATAGCTTTGGTACCACTCTGTGTGTGGGAGACGCTGCTTCCTGCCCAACACCTATCTCATTTTCCAAAGCATTGTGCCAAGCCCTCTGAGAATAAACATGATCTCATAGACAAAACCCACTGAAGCCTAACTCAGGTAGCAAACCACAACAAGGATGTGTGGGATCCACACCCACATGGAGAAGCCACAACTCAGAGTAAAAGCAGGATTCTGTGTAATATGGCAAAGGCATTGCCTATTGCTAAAGAAATACGTTAGCACATAGAAGAGGATCATTATCACTCAACCATCTTTTGGAGAACAACAGGACAGGATAGTTCTTTTGGCTGGGGCAGGCAGAGTGGCTGCTCATGATGGCATTCAAGGGCCATACAGTTTCTGCCTCTGACAGTTGACCAAAGCTGTAGCTATCATTTGACTAAAATGCTCGTCTCCAGCATAACCTGACAGCTGTCCTTTCGAATGAGTAAGGAAAGCTAGGTCAAGTGACCATATGTGGTTTCTGCTTGCTGCCATGTAATCAGTCGTGTAACAGCAAATGCAGTCGGCATCTGGCTGCACAACCCCACTTTACTGCGTGATGTCATCACATGGGTAGATGTGTCATCGTCATGTAACAGAGAGGGACTCTACTGTGGTCTTGTGGTAGATACTTTAGGTGACATAAGGTGGGAAGATCACTTGTGGTCATGAAAAATGACATCTGTAAGCAAGGTGGTGCCACCAGCTTCATCCACTGCTTCTCAGACTTGATGGTCTTTCCTGGTGGGCTGAACCCAGCCTTTAGATGATGAACTGACTATTCCTAACTTAAGGGAAACAAAAAGGAACTGTGGTGTCTGTAGAAGCCTATGAGTTTAGGATTTTAGCGTGGAAGCATCAAGTTGTTCCTAGTGCAACTGACAATATACTGGTGCAGCCTATAACCTCACCAGTGAGAAAACCTTTACAGATTTTAAAGGTCTAAAGTTAGAACTTATTTAGTAGTAGGGTTTTGGTTGATTTGGTCTATAAAGAACTCCCTCACCATGAGGGAAGAGCATATGCATAGGCAACTTCTACCAAGCAGCGGCAGCAAATCCCACAGGGACTTGCTCCTATGGCCAGTATTCTCAGAGGGAGCTGTTTCTTCAGCAGTTTGGTGGTGAGTGAAGTGTTGTCCTTATGCAGGTCTGTAAGGAGGTCCATGATCCAACTGGATACTGATACCCAGATAGTGCTTAAACATGTTCAGACTGCACTTCCCTATACTTCCAGAGAAGCTGACCAGAGGAGGAGCCCGGTCCTCCTCCCAACCCCAGCCACCCACTCTGCTCCAATTTCACCCCCACTCTCCCTCACAGACACTCAGTGAACCCCACCGAGGAAATTGCTGGTCTGAAAACCAGGCATTTTTGTTTTAAACCAGGTCAGTTTTCACTGAGATCAGTTTTGTGATCTCTCACTGCATGTTCAGAGAAACACCTGTGCCGACACAGGAGGAGGGAGCGCGAAGAACCATCTGGAGAGCACGGGGGGACAGGAAACCCATTTGGGTTGCAGAACAGGCTTCTGCCAGCTTAACTAGGCATGGAGCGGTGGCGTTAATCAAGACCTTGAAACAAGCCTCAAGGCAAACGTAGCATGGCATCCAAGGAATTAACCATGGGATGAGATATGTGGCTGACCAGATGATGACCCAGAAGTCCTTAAAACGTATACCATCTACACAGAGATACCTACAATGCTAGGCTAAGGATGTCATCAATTATGTAGGGAGCTGAAGGTAAAATTCTGATTATACAATGGTTTGCAATAAGTAGGTCTTAGATATGTTAATTCACAATAACAAAGTCAGAACATAAATACATATCCAGAACATCAGTAGGTACCTGCGTGATTTATAAAACACATAGAGCACATAATCCTTTTGTACTCTGCTTAAACCCGTGCAAAATCTTTGTGATTAGGTCCTTGTCCTGATGAATTCTGCAGTGAAATACAGGTATATGTAACCATCATGGCTGTACTTAAAGCCCAGGCAGGTGCATGCATTGTGTTGCCTAGTCTCGCATTTGCTTTCTTGTTTTGAAATATTCTTCACAATTTTAAATTGATTTTAATATATTTATTTTCCATATATGTCCCTATTATTTATTTAGCATTTTATTCCAATTTCAAGCCATCATATACTTAGACAAATGTTTTTTTACTTTCAGTTTCTGGATCTGTTATACAAATAAATTGCAAATGTCAAGAACATTTCCTTTCTCAAGAGTTTCCTAAACCCTAACCAGCTCAACAAGTCGCATGTAACATAAAACATACAGCATGAACTTTAAACATAGGAATGCGTATAGCAATCTCTCTTTTTTTTCTAATGCAGTTATGTTTATTTGATTCCCTTGATTCAGTCAATAAAGCACTTCAGGTAGTAAAACACACCCTGACAGTAATATTCTTCATTTAATGCTACTCCTTTTCCTTGCTGAAGACTCCAGTCATCAGAAAAGCGGAGATCATGATTGTTATATATGTTTAAATGGTATCTCAAGATCTCGCTTAGGCTCTGGTCTGCTCTTGACATAGGCATTATACATTTGGGCCCTGAGTGTGTTCCCATAATATGGATATTACTCGGAATAACTCATACACTGTTTTAGGAAATAATGTGTTACACTGATTTTAAATCCTCATCTGTATAACTTAGATGAACATCCAAAATGAGGTTTTAGAGCTTTGAGAACCAGTCTCTTAAAAAAGCTACTATGAAATACCTTTAAATAAGAGCAAAATCTGCTGAATTCTTGAAAATAATTTCTCCAGAAAGAAATTACAGCCTGTATGGAAAGGCTAGCTCAGTCGACTAGGCTCTGTCGGTCCCCAGATATCAAGCAGACCGAGAGCCTGCTGCAATTAGAGAGCCTCACAGCAGCAAAATTTTTGAAAAAGAAAAATCCTGCTAGCAAACACAACCACAGTTCACGCAATTCAGTGAAATTTGGTTTGCATGCTTCTGCTGTTGTCCCTTTGCAATCTGCACACCTATCACTGAGCAACACTGATCTGAACCAAACTTAACCATAGGGGGCAATGGAAAAATTTCCACCAATCTGTGCAGGTGTCACCCCTGAATGTCCTCCTGTCCCAGGACTCGCATCACCATTGGGTGGAGCTGAGGACATGGTGCTCCACGGGGCCAAGAGCTGTGTAACAAAAGCCTGGTTTGAATAAGATCAGCTGTGCTTTGAGTTGTACATGTGTTTAAAGTTGCTACAAATACACTGGACTGTTCAGTGCAGAAAACAGGCTTGCTGGGATTAGAAAATGGGCAGTAAAGCCAACACATACAGGGTTTGCGCCTAACTGAACGGGTGTCTCGGTTTCATTTCTGACTTGAACCCATAACAGAAGGTTACAATAGTTTCACGACGCTAATTTTATTTTAGATGCATATGAGAGAGATGTAAGGAGGTGCTAGAACACCCCCATTCCTAATTTGCAGTTATAATTATTTTGTAATAAACATAGTTTTGCAAAGAAGCCCTTGAGTGACAGAGCTCGAGACCAGAATTTCTCTTCTTTATATACATTAAAGGTGTCAGTGGAGACAGAGCAGGGAACCCACACTGACCTCATCAATCCTCTTCACCTCATACCTGCCAGCAAGACTCCCGTGCTGCAAGGGGCTCATCCTCTGCAGGATCCATTTAGTCTTTGGCTTCTCCACTGTCACTTCCAGATAGGACCAGAATTACAGCTTTGAAACGAGCAGAGGCAAGAATCTCCTTAGAGCCCTGAGTCATTTCTTGCTCTTCTCTAAACAACCATCACCTGGGAAAAATTCCTCACTAATAACCTGCGCCAACTTCCCTCTGGAATCAGCAAGGTAAAAGGTCACACATCGCATCAAAAGTGCACTGGCTTTTGCAACAGTACGCTGAATTTCTAGCAGTAGACATGTACATCTAAATTCAAACTAATAACAGCCAATGCTCTAGGTGGGTATTTTACCAATTTTACTGATTGGTAAACTCATATATGGAATAAACAGCAGACTTAATTAGAAAGCAAGCCCTGAAATCTTATTTTCTGCCTCCTCTGTTTCTGTGAGCCCCCACTTCCCTGCCGCACGCTGGCTCCTCTTTTCCAAAGGGAAGATCATAGTCTCAGTCTAAGAGCAGGGAAGGTTTTATTTGTTATTGAAGTGATGCCCGCTGGGTGAAAGTGCCACACGTGTTACATGGCCCTGTCACTTAGGACCGTTAGGAGAACAGGAGTTTGCTGAGCTCTCTATCTCAGCCAATTCATGCAGCATCGTCCAGAGGGTTCAGCTGCCATCTTTCATTGCCTCCACGAGAGGAGGGAACGGAGGCAACTGCTGTTGAGAATCTGAGTCCAATTTGTCACTGTGTTACTCCAGTTTTAAACCAGTGTGTCTTTGTTGCCTTCTTTGGAAGCAGATTCTTCTTCAGAGAGTTAAAATATCTCAATAACCTTACCTTAGTGAAAATCTGAAGTAATATGGTCCTGTTGCATCTCAGGGCACAGTGATGCACTGGATTTTAGCCTCTTTGTCCAATGAGACTTCTTATGGGCGAACTTCTCAGCAAACCCGCATCTGAAGGTGCTGAGCACTTTGAAAATCTTCATGCTGTGCAAGGGGCTGGGCATGCAGGAGCACCCGGGTTCATCTTCATCTAGTTCCCAACAGTTCCACCGCTTTCTGGAAACTCTGACTCTGTTTGGGTAGCAACGCTTGCCATGAGCAAATGTCTGTCAAAAGACTTTCTGTCGCAGGCAGCAGACAGAGCTGCCGTTTTGGTGAGGCAGCACGTGAGAAAAGACCTTGCCGTACAGGAGGGCAGGGTGGTCTGGCAGGCAGGTGGAGCACGCAGGGGAGAGGCCAGCCTGCTCTGTGCAGGTTGTTATACAGAATCTTGACAGCCAAGGCACTAGTCATTATAAGGAATAAAATAAGCAGGCGCATGTATCCACATACATATTTTGCTCCAAAACCTCAGGTACCACACATTTCTATAATTTTGTTTCAAATCACAAATACTGCAGAAAATGGTCAGAATATTGTGTGTTAAATTAACCTGATCATTAACTCAAAAACTGCTCATTTGTCCCTGGGTGTACTGAGCATATCCAAGGGAGCCAGGGCACTGCCTGAAAATGAGAGAGGAACTCTTACCACCTCTTGTACCCTTTGCAACTCTTTTGCGGGCCAACTTAATGTACTCTCTGTCACAGAAACTTGAAGTCGTGCTTTAGCAGTGCCAGCAGATTGCGTTACCCTGCCTGGCTGTACCAAAATCACCCATTTCTTTCTGCCTGCAGTCCCAGAGGTCGTAGCTAAGGTTAGGAGAGAACAAAAATGATGCTTTGTGATCCAGCGTTTAGACAGTTATCAACTCATAAATCTTGGTCAGACTGTAATGACAAAGCATGGGTCACTGCAGTTCCCCCCCCCCCCCAGAGATGTCTTCAGGAAAAAAAGGCAAAACTATGCAGAAGACAAAGATGACTGTATTTAGCACATGGCAAACCAGACATGCCTTTTCAACTGTTTTTATTTTTCTATTTTCCACTCCTCATTTTCTGCATTTCTAGGTGGGAATAGAAGACCGTGTCACCACTTTGAAATATTTATAGCAGTTAGCTAAGGAGTAATGATCATAAGCAGAATCACTTAAAGAACAACATTGAAATGTTTTTCATACTGAAAATAAATGACTCACTCCTTTGTATTTGGCAGCTTGAAATGGGACCTCTTTCCTTAATGACATTCCTCCTTTGCAGTGTGCTTATATTCATTTGCTGTTGTTCATTTGTTCGTAGTACCAGTAATACTTGGCACTTACAGTCCGTACCATCTTTTAATTCAAAGACTTACGAACACTGATTAATTAAACTGAACAGTATCCTTAGGAGGTTAGTGTTTATACCAGTTTTTCAGATCAGAAAACTGAGAGGGATTAAGTTTCCTGCAGGGGAAAAAAAAAAAAGAAAGAAAAAAATAAACCAAAAACCAAACCTGCTGCAAGTCACAGGTGAATTCCAAAATTCAGAAGGGTTTTGTTCCCCCTGCTCTGTCACCAGGATTGAGGTCAGCATGGCACGTACTACGTAAGATTTCTGCCACATGAGACCAACCTGGTTAACAAAGAAACATTGGGAATCTTGGCCCTGATCTGGGTTTGAACCCTCATCCTAAAATTACTCTGGCTCCAGGTCCTTGTCTGTTTCTTCAAGCTCACGTGATTGTGAAATTTCAGCACTTGTAGTTGTAGCTGCTCTGCAGGACAATCCTTCTTCATCTGTAACATCTGGATCCATCTACGCTTCTCTCAAGCTCTTCCCCAGATATCATAGCCCCTAGATACAGGCTGGCCTTGCCTGCTTTCATTCAACTTCCTTGTTCTGCAATTTGATTTCTTCTTCTCTTGTAATTATTCCTCTCGCGTTGATGAAAGGTATTAGCAAGGTAAGCACACTGCTGAATCAAACCCACCATACTGAAAAAGTCCTCAGGAAATCTCCTGTTAAACTTGCAAAGTGGCTTCTGTCTCTCTGGAAGAATCTCGAGCAGAAACATTTCCCTGAGGGTCTTCTCTCGCCTCCTTTTGCGGAGAGCCCTTCACACTTGTTCTTAGAAAGATGTACTGGTTTGGGTGTAATTCGCTCAGCAACTGTCAGATCCTTCCAACTGCTTTATAGCTTGTCCTCCCCAAGCATTCTTTCAGTAATCCCTATAGCAAAGCTGAACCAAATGTGTGTTTATGTAAAACAGCCCATGCTATATGCAGCCTGTGCTTTTTGCATGACCTTTAGTGTAAAATGCAATATGTCTGGTCTCAGTTATGTTATTCTGTCAACATGTTCCAGTTTGGGCTAAGCTGGAAGCAGCACTCTGTACATCTGGCTCAGGAAGAGAGGACATCTGTGCAACTAGTCTAATAAACCAGAGCAATTCAATGAAATATTGTTCTAGTGTTAGGGAATGAAAAGAATTTTTGCATTGCAAAACACAACAAATGCTGACTTCTACCAATAAGAGTGACCTCCAGAAGTCTGGGAGATAAATCAGCATGAGAGAAAGGCGAAGAGATGTTAAATGATGCTCTTATTTCAAACATAAATATCTTTCAAACACATAAATTGTCTCATTTGATTTAAAGTTATTTAGTTCACATGGAGTTAGGTAATGTCCTCCTTTTAAAAATATCACTTTGGAAATTTATGGATGAAAAGTGCTAATTATGTATTTTTAAATGCATTTTATAATTTCATTGTATGAATCCCTTTAGGAGATAATGCTGTCTATAAATCCTTCGTCTCTTCTACCCAGGATTTTGTGAGGAACACAATTGCTAATGCAGTCTAAATTAGACAAAGGCATTTGGTGAGGTCAGGATACCACCGCTTGGAGGTTCCCATTTTATTTTCTTTGGCCCTTTTTAAAAGGGTAGCACCTTACACTTACTCTAATAACAGCGTTCAACTCTGAAGTAATTCATTCTGCCATTGCTTTTAGGTGCTTTAGAGCCTTATCAGCCATATTTATCCTTCAAGTGCTCTCAGATAGTGAAAAAATACAAAGCAGGGTAAGCTCTTGCCATCCTTTTTTAAGTAATAACTCCACTTCTAAAAGATACTGAGGGTCACTGACAACTGAGAAAAATCCCGTTTTGCCCTTAGATACTGAATTTCATGTTTTGCCTGACCTAGGGTGGAAAAAGAGCACAATAGTGTCAGATTTCTCACGCTATACTTCACTTTCATCACCACTTCATATAATTATTGAACTTTCTCCTGAGTTTCTCTACAAATTTCACCATCCATGCTGCCTGTGCATACCTTGTTGTTGTCTGCCTAGTGACAACATCCCAAGAGGATAATACTGCTCATTTAATTCAGAATTTGATCCAAGAGCCCATCAGGCTGGTTTCCAGCTCTCCTACACTTTGCTGTCAGTAAACTTTCCTACTCCACAGCCACTTCGTTCAGTCTCCACCTCATCTATCACCATAAATTCCCACACAGAACCAAGTTCATCCTATTCATTACCTTTTGTAAAATTTCCATCTGGCCCACTCCCATTGATAACGTCTTTCCAAGGTGGGTGAAGAAGAAAGAGCAGTTTGATGAGCATGATCTCCAGAGAGCAGGGGATACAAAACATCTCCACTGATTACACAGCCTCTGCAGTGGCTGCTTGCAGTGTGCACTGAATAGATGGTATGTCAAGAGAATTCATGAAAACCAGATACAGTCAGTGGCAAGAAAACTGCAAACACAGTAGTATCTGCAGAATCTCTTTTCTTAGAAGAGACTAAAAAGCTCTTAAAAGTTTCCTTCAGACAATTTGATTCTAATCCAAGGGCTTTGAAGAAAACAAACCCGTCCATATACCTTGATGCATTCTTGACCGTCCCAGGATATACATCTAACTCAAGGAAGCGTATCAGTCAGGGACAAGGCAACATCAGTGCTGGCTCTCTGACAACACGTATTATGTTTGTGTACAGGAATTTAGGAAGGGGGGTGGTGATGGCGTTATATCGTACAGCCCTAGCACATAATTGATGACTGTATTAAAGCAGAAGCAATAATGGTCCAGCAGACCAGGCACTTGATGAGGAATCAAGTACTCATCCTCTGAGCCCCTCCACATCCCAGACATGGGATCCAGAGAAATTGTTTTGTCTTTCTGTACATCCTTTTCTCAAAATATGCTTTGTTTTAAATTGTCTGTGAGGACAGGGACCTTGTGCATGTTTCCTAACGCACAACACTCCAGGGCTAATGGCTTGTATGCTGAGAACCAAAGAGACTCTTTATGGCAGGCCCCAGAAGTCTCATGAAGTGACTAATAACTTGTCTTTTTCCTTAAAAAAGGGAAAAAAAAGTCTATTCAGCTATAGACATACAAAAGTATCCAACTGAAAAAATGTAGGCAATTTTTCCTCACTAAAAAGTACTGGGTTTAAGTTTACATTTTTATTTTTATTAATAACTTCCAGATGTATCTTTGAACTTTAAAACTTCATTTCAGAGTGAATTATATTGGCTCCCCTAGAAGTCCTCAGAAAAGCTCTAATGGAAGTAAACACAAGGCCAAACTCTCTCTAATTTTCCTAAATTCCAGGGAAATGTATATCTGAGCCTACACTTCCCGCTCCAGAACCACTTCCTCTCCTGGCTCCAGAGAGTGGCTGGAGCTTAAACATATCTGAACTTTGGCAGCATCTACAGGCAAAGCACTGCTTTAATATTTAGTGATAAATGTCACTGCACATTTCACAAGCAACCAGAAAGCTACAACTCTTGCTGAACATTTCATTCCAAATTATTTACCCCGAATGGGTCTGTCTGAAGTTAGTAACACGGTATCGAAATGAGGGTCAGCAGCACTCTGATGGCAATAGACTCAAAAAATGACATGGTAAGGCAGTATGAGGCTGGCATTGTGCTTTAGCTGTAAGAACTGCAGAAACTCTCACACGTGTAAATGTAGGCATAGCATGGTCTGCTTAAAAATCCTGAAAACTTGCATAAGCTCTAATCCTGTTACTTTTCGAGCTGTTAAAAAACACAGGACAGGAGCAAATCAGTCTCCAGGTTTTTCAGGATATTTGCTGTATGTTCCTGCTGCAGCACTGAGCCCCAGGAGCCTTCCTGCCACCTCGGATTTCCCCGATAAAGTCTTCCACTTCCTTAAAATTGCTCAAAACCATCGCGCTTTAGCATCATCTACTGGGAGAGACGGGCAACTGACTGGGAGGCTCGAGCGGCACGTGCCTGCTCCTGTCGCAGTGCTCCGAGCTGGACTCCAGCAACACAGGGAAAACAGGATATTTTTCTCTTCAGAAGCTGCATTTTAAGGAATATAGCAAATGTTTCAGTGCTGGCACAATGGAGACCAGAATAAGTACTCTCTACCTTGATGCTGGTTCCTTATTAAGGCCTCTGAGTCGCAGCATCAAGTCAGTAAGAAGCCAGGGGGAAGGGAGCAGCTGATCTTGCAGATCAGTTTGTGCGATGAATTTTGTCACAGAGACCTGAGGTTGGCTGTGGCGGTGCTCAGCACCACGGGGCCCAGGGGCTATGCTGTCTGCAGTACACGATGCGCAAGACAATCTGAAATTCATGACAAGTTTGCACTTCTCACCAGCAGCATCAGCCACCCAAAGACCTCAAAGTGCTGCGGACAGTAATCCTGCCTTGCAGGTAGGCATTATCCCTGTGCTGCAAACAAGGAAAAGGACACCATGATTTCAGGGGAAGCATCCCAGCAGCGTTTAGATGCCTAACTCTCATTGACTACAAGCTGGCCAAATCACTTGAAACCAACGGGATTTCATACCTAAACATCTTTAGAAATCCTGACCAGGGTGATTTTTCCAAGGTTCACAGGACAGGGGTGTGAGAGAGGCAGCATCTAGATCCTAGGAGTTGCAAACCCTTTGATTACTGCTCTGCGCTTCAGCTTCATTTCTAAATCTCTGTAAAGGTCTTGACATCAAACACCATAGCTACTGAAAACAGCGTGTCTCATATCTGGGCATGAAGGCTGGATTCACCTCACTTACCTTTTACTGCCTAAAAACTAGATGTCTACTCTGAAAAAGCTATTAGGCTGCCTTGGCAGCCAAGGAAGAGAGGAGCACTTGCAGGACACAATTCATCCTGCCCATTGCAGGATTGCTCCCTTGGCATCATCTCCCCTTCTCCAAGGACTGCAGCAATCAGTTTAGAACAGTTGCATTATTATTACTATTTGGACACCTACATTGTGTCTGCAGACGTCCATTACTGTCTTTCACATCCCTTTGCACCATCTCTGGTGGCTCAGTCCCCACAGTGGTGGGACATCAGGAAGATCTTCCTCCACATGCGGCAGAGCCTGGGCTTGGCTCTGCTGCAGGTCTGTGGCTCCAAGTAGCTCAAACCAGGCAGCCAGCTGCAAAACCTCAACCCCTGCAGATTGTTACAGTACTACAGTTGATGCTATTCAGAAGAGCAGAGTAACAGTTATGGTAATACTCCATGTGTATCTAAAAAAAATTTCAAATTAAAAAACCGTGTTTTGGAATTCAGTTGAGTGACATTTTGGCTAGAGATTAACTATATTGACTCATCAGATATCCATAATGAAGGCCAGGTCTTTTAGATGTGGGGTCTAAAAGTTCCTGCAGGTGCTAAAATACAAAGCTTGATTTTTCAAGTTTCTCATTATTATTTTCAAAAATTCTGATTAAAATAACTTAAAAATTGCTTTGCTTCAAATTTGAAATGAGCTTCTTTGGAGAGTTCCTAGGTAGCTCGTATTCCTGTTCCTACCATCTGTCTTCTAGTCTCTGCACATCTTCCCCTAGCAGCATTGGAGGCCAGGTAGCAAAATCACCACAAACTCTTTACTGAAGTTTCAAAAAGTTGACTAAAAATAAATGCTGAATACTTGAGAATATACAACTTGTACTTCTGAACTTCCCTAAGCTTGCTTCCTAAAGCCAGTTGTAGTGACTGTATATTTGGTATACTTCTCACTCCAGATACAGCAAAGCCTGCTGTTTCTCTCAGCTATGAACTTCCCTCAGACTGTGTTACTAACATTGTATAAAATCCTGCAGCCTACAGCTGTGAAACTCTGAGTCTGGAAGTTCTTCACTGCTAACACTCCCAACTCACATCCGCCTTCAGCTCTTGACTCTCTAGGAAATAGGTTCATCAGTTATCAGACCTAGAACCACCATGCCTCAAAAAATAAAGTCACCAGACACTTGGCTGAGATCAGCCACGGATTGGCTTCCCCGAGGCAAAGGGAAAGTTCCTTTGCCCGGCTTCACATTTTTCAAGAGTAGAGATAGTCAAGTTGCCACCAACCCTGTGAGCCACGGAGCAGCCCCAGCCTGTGGGACAGGGTGGCTGTGCGTGGAGAGGTGGCTCTGCACGAGATGGCTGCTCCAAGGGCGGATGGGCAGAGTGGACCCTGCCTCTCCACCTGTGTAGCTGTGCACGCAGGTTGCTCTCCCAAGATACTTTGAATTTTTTTGAAAAGGATGTAAGGAATACCACCCAGCTAGTGTCGAAAGGCACAGGCGACATTTCACAGATGTCAGTGGCTGGTGTGAAATGTGTTGGTGGGACTCCCACCCACAAAACCCCACCACAGCTCTTCAAGAGGCCCAAAACTGAAGAGGCACTGGGACTGGCCCATGGTCCTCCATACAGAGAGCATCTCTACAGACCTGTTCCCTGTGCAGATCAAATGGTTTTGTCCTCCCACTCACTCTGCTGCCTATATATTTACCAATAGGATTATTTTTTTAAAATTATAGAAGCCCTCACTGGGCACCCTTGATTAGTTGGTGGGTGCTTTACCTGCCCCTCTGCAAAAGGAACTCCAACGGGTCAGAAACACTGAGTACACACAAACTTCATTCAGATTGCCTGTTTAGTACCTAAAATGAGGAGTACAATTTAGCATAGAAGTTGAGAATGGCAGCCAACAGCTCACCCCACTGGCTGTCTCTGCTCCCTCGGGACCTTGGCTCCTGAGGCAGCATGTGGAGAGGGGGACTGCCTCAGGGGACGACGAGATAAGGAATAGGCCCATTCATGCAAATCTAAAATGCCTCCATCAGCAGGTATTGTGCATCAGTTGGGCTCTGTAAGCCTGCTTCACTAATCTACCTCTGGGCTTGGGGCTTTGCAAGGAGAACGTTGGTCTTCTGTTCTGCGTCTGTTCTTGGACGGCAGAAAACTGAAGCCTCCCCGGTGATGAGCTGCTGTCTTGATCCCATTAAACGCCTCAGCTGCGTTTTGCTTATATCCAGTACTTAAGCACCTCAGCCAGCCTTATCCCTTGCATGCCTGAAACCCTTCCAGGTTTATCTTCTAACCTCTCCACCAGCTTCCTCTTCTGCAGTGTCTAATCAATACTCTGGCAAGTTTGGGGCATCCAAAGGCCAGCACTGGAAAACAAACAGGAAAACAAGACTGAGTGCACGAGCAGACACTCAAACTGCTTGTTTTCCTCTCATGTTTTCTCACAGGACTAACTGCAACTCTGTGCCTAAGTTTTTCCATCTGTAGAAAAGTCTACTTTTGCAAAGCTCTGCAGAGATCTCTATTCTTAGTGCTGTTATGCCAATATGTAATTGATTCGCCTAATTCTGCTGTACCGTTCTGGAATATTTGAAGACTGAAATTAATACTTTTTGTGACTTGGTTAAAGAGAAAAACAAGATAAAAATAATGGCGTTTTGGATGCAAATTTATTCCCTGAGTTATTAATACATTAGATTTCATATGCACTACTGTGGATAAAATATATATCCATCTGAGTACAAAGATGCCAAAATGTGGCTTACTGAGCAGCTGAAAAAAGGAAGGGTGACACAGCTGTTGACAATTTACGTAGTTCTGACAATGGCATGAGACCTGACTTGTTGCTTCCTGAATACGGACGGTAGTGTTTGCTGTGCGCAGTGGCTGGGTTTGTCCGTGCTCATTTACTTGACATCCCATGCAAACACCACAAGGGCGTTTAATGCTGTTCACTTGCAAGTCAGTTTAGATGTTGTTACTACGAAGGGGCCAGACTGTGCTTACAACATCTTCCTCAGCACGCAGGAGTTGCAACGCCCACTGGGAGAGCCCAGCACGCTGCTCTCCGTGTGCTCAGCCCGCCTCTCAAAACGCCAGCTGGCCTCCACTGAAGTCAAGACAGACGCTCCAGTTGACTTGGAGCTGGTCTGGGCCATCAGCTGCCATGGGAAAGGAACACGGCCAGCTCTGCTGGCGCAGACATGCAGGCAGCAACTACTTCAGCATGTGAGGTAGATGGAAATAGCAGACTACAACTACTTAACAAACATTTAAAATCATAACCCACAGTTAAGTGATACCGTGTCCATTTAGGGATAATTCTGGGATAATGCAGGTTAGGAGACATCAACCATGGGATCCAAAGGACTTTGGCCTCTTTCCCAGCACCGAGGAGCCACAAGACCTCATCTTGTCGTACTCCAGCTCAGCAGTGGACCCCACCTGCTGGGGTTCTCAGAGCTCTTTAAAGCTCAACCCATAGTAAGTCACACAACACCCTCGGGGCTTTTTTATCTTGCTGTGAAAAGTCACTTTGGCCCTGACCAGTCTGGTCTTCAAAGCAAGCTCCTTTCCAGATACCGCTACCATGCTAGTTGCTATGTGCTGCTGTGACTCACCTACAAGGGCTGCGCCAGTTGTTGGTCTTGACTTTTCTGGTTTCAGGATCTAAATGAGTTGGCACACAGGTTAACCAGAATTTTTAGGCCCTCCAGCCTTTGCCTCTCCCCATCATTATTTCATATTCATCTTTAGGAAAAAGGAGTGGCAGAAGTTCATGTAGGGCACTTGCCCCTGCAAGTCTTACCTGGAGGAACCAAATTCCTCTCTCCCAGTCACCATGGGGGAAGGGGGGGGGGAAAGGGGGTGGAGGTACCTTCTGTTCTAGCCTCTCCCACCAGCCTGTACTACCAAGTTCAAAGTGTTGCTGATTTTACCATTCGTCAGAGACAGGGCCCAGGACACCTCTTCCCCTACAACCCACAAGACCTGGAAATAACACCTGTACCTGAAACAGTGGTGGGCTTGTAACCAACAGATTTGTTTTATTGAACTTTCTCTGCAGGTCAGAAAAATACTGCATGGTCTTAAAAAGCAGGTTCAGTGCCCAGTATTAGCACCGACTTCTGAGGAGGAGCAGATGCTGCCCCGTGCCCTGGCACCATGCTCAAATATGGTGTGGCGAGACAACAGGTTTACGTGTCCTCCAAGGTTGCTCTGTCACAGGAAACTCTATTGCTTAAGCTGGTGTTTCAAGCATGTCATGTACTTTAACTGTTTGCCAATGGTAAAACAAATATATAGGAAGCTCAGCCCTGGCTTCAGTAGTTTAGTCACGTTTCCAAACACAAACCTAACTGAATCTGCTAATTCATCTCCAGCCAGTCATGCAAACAGCTCTCAGAAGCTAACCCGCTTTCTGTTGCTCCAGCCTGGGAGAGAGGCCTTAGCCCTCTACCAGCTCCAGGAGCCCACTCCTTAACATCCAAGGGAATTTTATTCTGTAGAACTACATTTTATGGTAAATAAACCAAATAATCTCCACTACAAAACCAAGTGAAACAGTTTCAGCAGCTATAATGTACTTTGTGCCTATGGAGAACTAAGAAACTGTATATGGGCACACACACAAAAACTTTCTCAAACACATCTAAGGTTTCACGGGAAGTCTGGTCTTTGGAAGTTGGGATTTACTTTATGTAATTGCCACAAACACAAACCACATTTCAGAAGATGTTAGTATTCTTGCTACCTTGATCTACATCTACATCCAAAAATCTGCATGGCATTTTTATGTATGTTATACATAGAAGCAATTGTACCACAATAGATAAAATGAAAAGAGCACCCAACTCAAAATGATCGTAGTGCAGCTGAGCTTCAGAAGGCACTGGAAGGTATTTCTCCCCATTTAGTTCAAAAGTTTGCCCCTCTTAACCCTAAGCAGGTCTGGAGATGTGGAAAGCATTTTAAGAGAAGCTTTTTTAATTTATTCTTTATTTAGGCTTGATGAACTACTCTTTAAGAACAGGTCTTATTTCTCGTCATTACTATTTTTGTTGTATCTCCAGCACGACAAGAAAATTCTTGCCCAAAATACCAAAAAAGAAAAACCTCTTGAGAGAGCCTGTTCTTGCAAGATTTCCATCCCAATATTTACAGGCCCAGGAGGTCCAGATAAGCTTTGGATATGCATCAAAGCTCCTGGGTAGTCATCCAAACCAAGCACAAGCCCTGAACCTTTTGAAGTTTGCCCATCACTAGTTATCACATCCAATTCCTACCCCTTTTCATAACAAGAATTATAGTCTCTGTCTTCAGGAAGTTCTTATGCTCAGTGACTTGATCTTCCACAGAGGAATAGGCAGAATTTTACTAATGTCTATACCAGGCTTTTGAAAGAAATCATACCCCTCTTATTTTCCAGCATTTAAGTGTCTTTTTCTCATTTAAAATTTGAAACGCAAACTAAGCTTATACTGTTACCTTGACAAAGCATCTGCAGCTCTCCCGATGCGGAGTCAAGAGTCTGTAGGTTCAGCAGGGTGCAGACTTGGCCTTTCGCCCTCGGGACTAAAGCTCAAGTTCATCCCGCACTCTCAAGTGAAATACAGGCAGCAGTTTCTACTCGGTCCCTGGTGAACAGTAGCTCACGCAATAAAACTCTCATACCTAATTCAGCACAACCGGTAAGCTTTTGAGAGAAAGGCCTTGCATGCAGGCTGATTTATGGGTTAACCCAACAGAAGATACTCCCTATAGGTCAGGTGTGATGAGGTCATTGACAGGGCAATAATGATGAAGCTTTTGACGGTAAATTCCCTATATTTCAAAAGCTATAACAGACAACTATAAACAATTTGGATAAGGTTTCTCCATAACTTAAGAAAAATATTCTTGCTCTACATACTGCATAAAGGATTGCCATTATCTTCTCTTTCCTTTTCTTTACTTTATGTATAAAGTAAGGCTACAAGGACAAATTTATTCTCCACGTTGACAGAAGTTAGAGACCATCTTCTTAGTGCTTTCAAGTTCATTTACAAATTTCAGTGGAGATTGCTTCAATTAGGGTCATCCGGTCATGTATCCCTTGATCCTTTGATCACCAAAGCAGAAATACCATGTTGGTAATCTCTAGGCTACCATTTGGGTTAATGAATCGGCTTGACTTTAATTCTAGTCCAGATGTAATCTTTTATAGCTTAATGATTTGTTCTAACATGAACTCCAATTGAATGTAAACAGTTTCTTTATTTAGAGCGAAAACTCTTTTTTATAACTTGTTTCTCTTCCTAATTAATTCTAGAGCAATTAAATCAAACCTTGATCTGTGGCAATCAAGATTAAATCATAGTATAGGTTAGGCTGCTAATATCGTCTTTGAGTTCATTATTCTCAAGGCTAACAGTAATCAGCAAAGGAGGGAGAAACTGATGTAGCGAGGGTTACAGATCTGAGGACTTGTTCTCATTTTTAATAGCTGATCTGATTTAATGTATGATAATACTTGCACTTATTTAGGAACTGTTTTCTAAGGAGCTCAACATACTCTCCCAAAGTTAATTTATTCTCACAACACTGATGCGCAGGAGGTAAATATTATCTCCCAGGGACACAGAGAAGTTTTGGGGCACGGAAGAGTTGTGGTCTGTATACAAAGTCACAGACTGGGGCCCAAGTCTAAATTCCATTGACAAATCGTTAGCTGGGGAGTCTTGCCATGAAGTCTAACTATGACAAGGGAGGAGCAGCACCTCATCCATAAGCACTCACAAAGCATTCTGCTTAAAATGGATTTGCTGGCCATTGCATCCAGGCAGCCCTCAGAGCTAAAAGCCGCCTGTGCTGTTAGCTGGCTGCCTCAGTAGATCTCCGTCCATCACACCTCCTCCAGAGGACTTGCCATAGAGCTCTGCCTGGCAGTTGCCAAGGGGGATTTGCGTTCCCAGAGGTAAAGAAAATTCATTTTGTAAGTTGTTAACAAGATGGAAGCTGATGAATTTGACAGATATGGTAGGTCTTAGCTCTGCCTAAATAGCCTGGCCTGTCCACACTACCACATACCTTCTTTTCAAATCAAATCTAGATTTAAAAGAGAATGAAAGGGACACTTCACAGCCCTGACTGTCCTCAAATCAAAGCACTGATGTCCCAGACGAGCCCCAGCTGAGCCAGTTCTCTGCCTGGATCTCTGCAGGTAATTATATTGTCCAGTGCTGTGGCAGATTAATTCTGACTGCGCAGGAAACTCCTGCCCATTTGGGTCATCTCTGTGTGGTACAGCAATTGTGTGTGGAAAGGACCGAATCACCCCGGTTCAACTTCAAACAAGGAAAACACAAGAAAGCATCACAATGTTGTTTGTACTCCAGTTCTATATTAGCTTGAAAAAAATTACAGCAGTGCCATTTTCAATTCAGTGTTATGCTGGAAAGGTTGCAAATTAATTAGAATTATGCCTTCTTTGTGCCAAGTGATAATTTACTGCAATTAATTATCAAAAGATCTACTGCTGTCAATTATGGTACTTGCTCTTTGGGGGGGAGAAGCTATTTACTTATAGCTAAATTCTGTAACAAAGTTCCATTTTACTTTTATTGTTTTCAATTAAACTATCATCATTTGCTTTCCCTCTGCCAAACACAATAAAGACTCGTTAAGAACTAATCATGCTACTGTGACCTTTTTTTTAATCCAAACACTAGCTAAACCTGCAATGAGTCAACACTCCTATTGTTACACCTGCAAATTGTACGTAGAGAGGAGCACACTTCAGAATTAATGAGCACAGCTGTGGTCTCTCTTACATTCAACACTTGTAAAATAGACCTCTTTAAAGTGCCATTATCACAATATTGATAGAGTTATTTATAGTACTGCAAACGTTCCCAGTCATAACAGAGTCCTTGTTATCCCCCACAGCAGTTCATGTTGTTGCCATCTCCTGGACTCATTCCACAGTTTGTGATAAGGCACCAGGTGGACAATCCTTCACAAATGAACTATAAAAGACATTAGGAAAACTTCTACATAAGCAAGTTTTGTAGCTGGGAATAGGTCAATCTGTCAAGACTCAGCCTACAAAAGACTTGTCATGTTCTTCTGCTATGCAGTGTCTCATATGGGATGTGAAATGAAATTACAGGCAGTACGAGCTGCAAATGGTCTGGATGGCATTGTCCAAATTAGAGCTGCTTTTTGCAGTTACTAATACTGTTTTACCATAATTCAGTAAAACAGATGTAAGTTCAAATTCTTGGTGTCAGTCGCTGAAAACAAATATCACAGGTGCCAACTTTGGTTGCTAAGGGAATAGAAGCTTCTTGGGCTTCACGGTATGTGTGCAAACAGCTAAAGATCGTCCAAGGCAGAGGTTCTGCTGTCAGCAGAAAGGTATTCGCCTTTTTCAGGTGTCTTCCTGCTCAGCTTCATCTCCTGACACACTATGGAAGTATCAGCCAATGTGGTTGAAATGAAGTCAGTAGGAGACTTAGCCAGTGCAAGCTTTCCTGACCTCGTAACTGCAGTGCTGAGCATTCATTTGTGATATTACTCGTATTGTAATATTTCATATTATTTCGCAGTTTTGTCATCTTGGCTCTGCACCCCACTAAAGATCTGGATATAGCTTTTGTAGGGACATACTCATGGGAAGGTCTCTAGAGCCACCCTGAAGACCCAGCAAACAAGCAACTGTGAAATTCTGTGCCATTGCTACAGCCATAAGAAGATTTCCATGTTCTGCAACCAGCCATGCTTCGAGTGTAATAACGGGGATTTGAACTGAGCAGGAGTCTCTTTTGTAGATAAGTCACAAAGTTACTTCCTTGTGAGATCTCTAGAGGGCACAGATCGGGGGGAGCACCGCCCGATGGCTATTCTCCGTCCAGCTCATGCAGGTGGCTGAGAAAGAAAACTGGGGCAAGTCTTGGACCTTGCAGCTGTTGCCACAGACGCTTTTACTCCCTCCTTCTGGCTGCAATGCTTTACTTCCAATAGGGCAGGAAATAACTTTGCTTCTGATCCACTGTCCCTTATCTGAGGCAAATCATTTTGTCGTAATTCAGCCTCGACTTTGGACAGAATTGCAGAAAACCCACAAGTCCCCAAAGAGTAAAAATTCAACAAACACTTTGCTACTTATGAATTATTTCCCCAGATCCATCTATTTCATATCTTCAGTGCTTCATGGCTGAAAGGTCAGATGTAAAATAACCTAATACTCTGTTTTCCCTCTGAATTTAAGAGAATACTTTCATTGTACAAGACAGCTTGCAGGACCAGCCAGCAATGTTTATCTCACAGGTGCTGCTGGTTCAGATCTCCTGCAGGCATGTAGACTTGCACAGTGATTCACAGCTGATGGCTATTTGGCTTATGTGAAGTTATTTGTCAGCTGCTCCTGTGGCCCTGGGGAAGAGATGAGGTGAACTTTTGCTCTTTCTGAGGTGATGGGGAGCTGGGGTAGGTGCTTCAGCACAAGAGTTTTAAATTCCCTGCATCTGCCCTGGTTGGCATGTATCAAACTGGACTTCTCAGTGAGGATTTGAATATGTATATACTCTGCTGTTTGTAAGAGCTCTCACAATATCTGATTGTGGAAAAGAACTTATCTTCAGAGGCCTCTGACTTCTTAATTGCCTTATTTTTTAATTCTGAAGGATTTCTGTTTCCAGGTTTGCTTATGTCTGTGGCTCGTGCCTATGTATATTCTCACCATAATATGGAGCACCTCTGATTTTGTTAGTGAATTTATCCTCAGCTGTACCAGTACAGTAGAAAAAGCTCAAGAGACAAAGAGAGGGGGAGAAAAACTGAAACCTTCCAGTCACTTTGAGATTTGGAAGAATTTTCATGTTTTGACTAACTCTTCGGGATTTTGGAAACGTTTCTATTTCTCAACAGAAGAAAAGAAAGAGCCTGTGAAGTTATGGGGATGAGGAGTTTAAAGGGAGAAGGCTGGTAACTAGGGCTGTCACCTGGGACTGCTCTGCCATTTTCCTCTGAATGAGTGACCTTGTTAATAATAAAATGGCTAGGACAGCACTCTTCTCTAAGGAAAAGCCAGAGCTGGGCTGAAGCAACAGGCAAGGCATAGCACGTTGCTTTTTGTTTCCATAAACTTACTGAGGAAAGGCATGCAACTTCAGTGTGCATGTGATTAAACTAATCTAGTTAAAATCAGAAAAGGATTTCTCATAATTCAATTGGAGTTGTTTTTAATGTTTGGACTTTGGTCAAGGACAGCTTTATTGATTGAATTTAATTGCATATATTTTCCTGTCCATTTATTGAGGCCCATTTTTTAAGTCACTTGAGAGGCTGCTAACATTTCAGAAAGGGGATATGCCAAAGCATTGCTTTAATTCATTATCTTTTGGACATACAGTAGTTGCTATTTGGCCCGAATTAAATCCGTTAGAGAATGTGATAGCATAATTACTTACAGGTATCCAAAACTGCTTTTAACTGAATTCTCTAGGAGGTTATGTATAAGATTTCTCTTGTCCTTACATTGGATGCAAATGTCTGAGATTTCAATGATAAATAAATATTTCATCAACTGAGGACTGATTTTCCTTGTTTCTGTACGTTGCTGATGGACTAAAATTCTTGTGAGGTCTTTATTTTTCCTTAATATATAAAAAGTCTTTTACAAATTAGCTCAGTAACTATTTCAAAATGTGTGAATGTGGTGACCCTTGAGGTAGAGAGGAAACTGTATGTGACTCTGACTTGCTTTCTTTTCCTTCGAACTGTGCTCAACTCTCAAAGACTTTCTAGACAAAACTGCACATTAGCTAGATTGCTTCACACCGCGTTCCGATGACGTGAAGTCTGTGATCCTCCAAAAGTTACGTCAGCCTGCTTCCAAATTTAGCGAAGGGCTAGATGTTCCCAGCCTGGAAAGACCCCTGGGCTGGAAAATGCTGTAGGAAGGGCAGGAGCTGTGTTACACTGCAAGGCCCACACCACAGCCCTACCACTTTGCTGACACAGAGCTGTAGAGGCAGTGCTGCTCCTGTAAGCTCTGTCCCTGCTTTCCTTGCTTATTTTTATGGTCTTTTGCTCCCAGTCACAGCTTCCTGCCTTCAAGATGTTCTCAGTCTAGCAAAGAAATTGCGTACATGCATGCCTTTAAGGAGGAAGGAGCTTCTGCTGGCAGTTGTGGACCTGTCTGCATGTTCAGCTCAGCTCTCTGGCTCTGCACTGAAAGTAACTGGCATCATCTTGTTGTCTGTGAAAACTATAAGTAGCAATAGTTGCAGCTGTTAAGATTGTATTGATCAATAATATGCCTAAGTAGAAAATGTGAATCTACCCATAAAGACTCTGGCATGCGGCGCTTTTGAGGTTACTGACTATTTTGTAGGGAGATGTGTAAGGCCGAATCTGGTTTAGTTTCAAAGCCGGCAAATCAAACACAATCCAGACTTATTTATTAATTCTTTCTTAATTAAGAAAGCATAATGCTTCCTTGGAGCAAGGGAAGGCTCTCACAAAGAGCCCAGGTTTTATCCTCTTCTTAAACTAGCCCTGTGGTTAACAAATGCAAACTGAAATACCTGGTGCCTGTAATACCTCTCCTCCCCCAAAAACACCTGGCAGTTCAATGTTGCCTGATTCACAACAGTTTTGCTCAGGAATCTGGTGATTGTATCTGGCAAAAGGCACAAGGAATTCCTTTCACTGGGAACTGAACCACAGATGGTTATGTGATTTGGGGGCCACTGTACATCGAAGGTTTTACCAACTGAATCAGAGTTATGGAAACACCTGCATGACTGCATCTGCAGACTCAGCTAAATTACACTTCCATCCAGGCACATGATATCTAATGTGTAATTCTTCTGCATTTTAATCAAACACATTGTAATGTCAGTACAAAATTTCAATATGAATGCACCTTAATGTAGGAGCAACTAATAGCTGCCATCCATTAGTACCAGTTAAGAGACATACTTCCTACTAGGCAACAGGGGCATGGTTATTTTAACTCATTACCTGCTTTGTAAATGACATTTAATTGCACATGAAGAGGGGGTGTTCACGGGAGACCGCTGGGAATGTGAGACTGAACACCCAGAAGTTAGCAAATGTTTGGAAGAAGGTTCCAGTGCAGCGTTCATGAACACCCTGCACGGTGAGAAATGCTTTGTGAGCTCTGCCCAAACAGTGCCTGTTCCCTGTAAAACCTGCACTGAGTTTAGCAGCTGAAGGCTAGAAAACTTCTGCTGAGCATGTGCAAACTCTGAGTTTGTACAGGCTTTTCAGATTTGATGGATTTTTTTAGGCTACCATGAAGTGTCTCTTAAGAAACAGCTTATGTAGGCCAAGTTCTTAGTTGTTGCTTTCAGGGCATGATGTCATCAGGGCTTTTCAAAGACAAATTGCCAGAAAGGTAACACTGAAACATTTTTTTCTAGCACCTTTCTTAGGACAGATGAATTAGCTTGGATAAAAATTTTCCAGAAAGAAATCAGGCTGACAAAAATGTGAAGTTTGGAAAATGTCTTCCAATGGCTAATACCTGGCAAATTATGGGCACTGAAAATCAACTTTTAAAACAGGAAGCACTGGTCAACCTTGGGTGATGGACAGCACTGCAAGTTACCGCTTGCTGAAATTGTTAAAGGCATTATTTGGCTCTGTGCTGAGATGCCTCTGGTTAAGCCTTCAGAAGTGAGTCCCAGTGCCCACAGGACAGAATTCAAGACTTCTGCCCTGATACAAGGTTCTGTCCACAATGCAGCCGGCAGAATCGGGGCCAGATCTTCTGGAAAACAGACACTGTCGTATCATGGTACTCTGTTATTGGCTTGTTCATGCTTCTGGTACCATTACAGAAAGCCTGAAAGCATGGAATGAGGTAGAAAGTGAAGATTTAAACTAAGTAAATTCATTCCTGAAGGGCTGGGGATTGAAACAGAGTGCTTCCTGTCCATGTTTGACTTGACTTTAGTTCATTGGTCCCTAATGCACCCAGAATTATAGCTCAGCCAACGTCTCCAAGGACCGTACATTTAAAAAAAAAAAAAGCAACAACCTCTAAAATCTCAAAGTGTGGCTTAAAGGCAGAAAACCTCCAAGCAGAAAAGAGATTGAGAGAACACATCTTGACTTGGTCATTTCCCCTTTCAGATGTGGACACATGTTCATTACAAATTACACTGAAATCGGTAATTATCGTCATACACTTAGCAAATAATGACAATTCAGCATTTGCATGTCCGTGAATTGCAGTGGAGTGGGATTACAGATGGTACAAGATGCATCATTTTTACAAAACATATTGAAGACTTCAACTTCATGACGAAAATTGTTCTGTCATCACTTAACTTATATGCACATGAATACCAGCATAGTGGGGAGTCCGCAGTTATGAGAACCACTAAAGATGCTAAAAACAGGTATACAGAAACAAAATGTAAGTGCGTGCTCAGTTACCTCTAGAATGTTAAAGCTCCAACCGTCCTGCCTAGACGAAGCAGCAGACAGAACCCAAATGTCCAAGTCCCAATTCATGCCTTAAAAAACCCTGCCCTTTCTTCAGTGGAGAGGCTTAACTGTGTACTGCTGCATGGCAAACAGAAGGGAATACTCAGAATAAAGCTACTTTATGCAATAACCTTGGATTCCAGTTCGTGTCTATGAAGTATTTACCCTGAGCCTGCAAAACCCACCGAGCAGCTCCCACATGAAAGAATGAGAAGGAAAGGGAGGTTGCATTCGATGGTCCTGTTAAGTGCAGTGATTTCTAATAACAGCAATGTTTGCCGTGAGTGATCTGGATCAACATCAAAAAAACCCATCTAGTCAAGTGCCCAGCAAGGGGTCTATTCTCATGTCCATGCTTATATGTTAAGTCCCATTGACAGGCATTAGTGGGAGCTGCATGCACATATGGGTATGTGAATAGCCCCAATGGGGGCTGCACAAAGTAGTGTTTGACTATAGAGAGATCACTTCAATCGCCAAGATAAAATAATCTAGGGGGAGAAGCCTTAAAGAATGCTGTGAATAAACCCAATAATTTAAAGAAATTGACAAATAACAGAGGTTAAAAATTAAACAAAAAACCCCAGTATTAGAATCTATTCTTTGATCTAAATACTAAACGAGAATTAGCCTTTAGAAATTAACCCTGGCCAAGATTTACAGAAATGGCTCATAACTCTGAGTTCTCTAATTTTTAGAGCCTCTGTCTTACTATTACTCTGCATTCTAAATAAAAATGAGGGACACAGCAAAAAGATCTTACTGATGAGACATGAGTAAAGAAATGCGCTGGTAAGTATTGCTCTGCTAAAGAACATGGTATGTGAAATAGTGGCAGCTCGGCAATAGGTCAGTGATAATGATGCTCCTGAGGTTATGCAACACCACCAGCCACCCTATAAATGTCAAAGCCTCGCAGAAACTCCCTGAGAAAGGTTTCCTGCTACCTGAAAAGCCAGTCTGCTGGACAACAAAAATCTCTAGAGAATTTGTTCTCATTCTGCAGGCAAACTTCAGGTTTTTCCCTGAAGCCACCGCCTCATTCAAAATCCCATTGTGATCTGGAGTATTGTTCTTACTTATACTTACACAGCTGAAACAACAAAACCTCTCCTGACAGTTACACATAAATAGGTGTAATGAACAATGAAATCATCAATTAACAGAGCAGACAGCAATCATTGCTGGAAGGTTTTAAGACAGTGCTAAGCGGCTGTAATAAGAATCGAGACTGGTGGGATATGGAGTGGATAATAAGTAAATAACATGTATAAATCAGGTCTAATTGTGATCAAGATCACTCGTTTCCTTTCCTTGTTCTGGTGCCCATTGCAGACTTCAACCACCTGAATTGCAAGTTATTGCAGAGTCCTGTATGTCTATGTATGTTTCACTGGCTTCAGACCCAGGTCCAAACTGTTCCAGCAACACTGCTCTGGAACATCCTGAGGTGAAGAAATCCGTATGACCGACAATGAAAGCTCTTACCTTACAAAATGTCATTGTCCAGTGGTCATTTAGACTAATAGCCAACCTACTAATCACAGTAAACCAAAGCTTGTTGAGTCCCTGCTGGCCAAAGCACTTGAGAAGACAAAAGACATCGTGTTCCAGCTGACACCTGCAAGTCATTAGACACGGCGATAGCAGTGCATGAACAAACAATTTCACAACTGATGCTGAGAAGTGCACTTCTTTTTTGTACAGACTGAACTGTTTTCTGATCTCTGAGTACCTTAGGGTCTTAGAAATCAAAGGCAAATTAGCCAAGGTAAAGAAAATCCATTACCAGCTGTTTATCTGGAAAAGTGATAGATCTCCAGTGATTTTCATCAGTTCTGGGAGATGATTCCCCTTCCCAGATGATACTGTATTTTATAAGGCTATTTTATTGGGCTGGTGGCAAAGGGCAAATGTTCCACAGAGAGCAGAACCCTGAGGCCCGCTCTTCCCAGAGCGTCTTCTCTACCTACAAACAGATCTTTTAATCTGTCTCCGATGTTTTTGGATATCAGGCCACATATGACACATAGCAAAGACAGGCACGCAGTTTTAGGAGAAGCTCAAATTGGTGGCTGACCCCTTGCTGAAACACTCCTGAAGAAAAGAGAAGATGAGAAGCTGGCTCCTCCTCTGCAGAGTATCAGACAGCAGCAGCCAGGTAGGACAACTCTGAGTTATGTTCCTGTTTAGCGAATATTTATTATGTTGGCACTATTTGAATGTTAGTGAATGCTGCTTAGAAAGGGAATGATGGAGATAGATTCAATTTAAGCAGTATTTATTATTAAAACTCAATATGTATGTGAAGTTTTCAGTACTGTTTCTTAAGTCTGCTTTGATAAAATCCATTATCAGAAATTGTTTTTACTCTGCATGTACATTGATACAGTAAGTATCTAGAAACCCTAAGAAGAAAACAGTGTTGCAAAGAGCAGTAAAGAAATATGACAAAAAAATTTGTCTTGTTTTCCAGATTTCCACTTCGGGAATATAACCTACTCCTTTCTACTGAAAGAAAAGAGGAAGACCAATTTATGTTCACAGATTGGAAATAAGTCACCTTCACATCATACCACCACTTCCTGGATCTATCAGTTATTTTACAGATAAAGAAGTTCCTCAGATTACATCCTTCCCAGCAAGTCATTTCAGCTCGTGTTTCATTTCAAGCTGCTGAGTTGATCAGTTGGACAATTTCCTGGTTCGAGTTGATTACCAGCATCACTGCAAGCCCAAAAGGCAGGTCACCAGCCACTGGATCGATCTCTGCCTAAGTCCCTGAGACTGTCTAGTTGTCCAGGCTTTGCCATCGCTGACAATTTCAATGTCCCCCAAAATTCAGGCATTTGAGTTTTCAATTAATAATGCTGCTCAATGTCTTGTTTTTGCTTTGCCTTGTTATTGAGCTATCAGTGTCTCTTGTACAAGTTGTAGTAGTTATGGTAGAGATACATAGACTGAAATACCATCAATGACATGCTTCACTTTATATATATATGGCCAATGAATAAAACGCACGCATTTCACAGAAGCTTGCACTGAAATTGCCCTAAAGAACAGCGCTCTCGGGGAAACCACCAGGACCACCCAGAGGCACATTTACCTTGCAGTTGGTGGAGAGTGTGAGGGAAGGCCAGACCCTAGGCTGTAAACCACAGCTAGCTACAGACAGTTGAGAGACTGCCTCGAGTAAATAATTAGGAGACGGATACACAAAAGAAAGTGCCATCTCTTCATGCACCACACAAAGCACCACCAGCTCTATTGGATGGAGTTACTTTGCAGAGCTCAACTCAATCACCTGAGCTGAGATTTTAGAGAGGATGCTTAGCATAGACTGAAAATATTATAACCAGCTAGCATGGCATCCTCCCAGGAGCATCCTTCTCTAAGGAAAAAAAGCTTGACCCTTGCCAGCTGTACACGCCAGCACTGCTCCCACAGAGGCAGAGGGCTGCTGATGCACAGCAGGGGTGGCTGAAAAGACTGCAGGGAGCAGCAGGGGAGACCTGAGCATGACAATGTTTCATACCAGATCTGGTTACTTCCATCTGTAAAATCAGTAACAACACAGACACCTGGTAGTTACGTTTCATGGGCTAATAAATATGTTTAAGCGCAGAAAGGATTATGCTGAGCCTGACCTCCCGCACAGAACTAGTCTATGCTTTTTGATTTTACAGAGTTTAGCCCCCAGCTTTCACCAGGGTCTAGCAGGTCATTAGGGTAGGCTGAACTTAGATGGGAGACCCGTGAGATCATGCTATAGCTGAAGGAAACGGGATGAGGTCCCTGCTTTCTCTTCCTTCTCCATTGTGCTGGGCTGTAATTGGAGGCACCATGTGGTGGTACTATAGGGTCTTGAAACGGTTTCTGTATGTTCATGGTTTTGACAGCTGTTGAATTTTTCAGCGGGGTGAGAGAGCAACAGGTTTGTAGGATGCAAACAACATGTATGATACAGGTCTGGGAACTGCTGTGGTGGGTGTGTCCAGCTGCAAAGGAAAGAAGCCGTGTGAGCAGCAGGACAAGTGACCGTCAGCATTTCTCATAGGAATCATTTGCTGAGGCAGGACTGTTTCAGAAAAAGAGGCTTGGGGTGAAGTTTCAGCCTAAAATTCTGCCTGTGACCCACCCCAATCCAGGACTGTCTTATTCACACTGTGAATAAAACAGACTTCCAGGTAGAGGATGCCCGGAGCCGGGGTCACTGCTTCGCCTTTACGAGAGAGCAGAGGTACAGAGCTCTGAAGAATCAGCCATTCCATGCCAAGAGGCAAGCAAGGGGTGACAGATCTGCTGGTAAGGGGCCCACCTTTTGGTGGTTTTGTGTAGCTCCATCAGCACATAAATTTGGTCTTTATCTTCTAAAATAATCTATTATTAGAGATAGGTGAATGTGTGACATCTGCACACCTGCCCTGGGTCTGGAAAGCCCACGAAATGTGTTAGACTTGTTATTACTTGATTATTCCTTTGCACAGGTGTACGTTCCTGCTCCCAAATGCTTATGAAACGTCTCTGCTGATGTGTATAGACTTACAGCATTGAAGGCTAGAGAAAGCCCCTTGATATACCACAACTCATCATGTGCCATTGCCCCTGCATTAAATGCATTAACTTGGTTTTGGTTACAGCAGGTCTTCTGGTCTTGCTTTGAAAATATCAAAAGACAGTATCCACTCTGCGCCTTGGAAGTTAGCCTTCAGCCACTCTTGCTGTTAAAAAAAAACCCACCTAAATTCTCACTTGAGTTTTTTTTTTACTTTGGCTTGCAGATACCCATTTTTCTCTGAAAGATTAAAAATGTCATCAGTATCCAGCAGATACTTCCAGACAGATCTCATAGATACTTAAATACTTACACATTATACTCATGTCACGTCTCAGTCTTCTTTCCAGTAAGCCAGGCAGATTGAGTGCTTAAAGTCTTTCACCATTAAGCACTTTCTTCAGCCCTGAAATCCTCTCTGTGGCTCTTTTCTGCACCCTCTCCAGTATTCCAACAATCTTTTAAAAAGTGCAAGCACCAGAAACCGCATAATCTTACATTGTCTGTATTAAAACCAATTGTGTTTGAATGAGCTCAGCTCATCAAGCAACTGAGATCACTTGGAGTGTCGTTCTCATCATTGTCTGTCACTCCACCAATGTTCCTGTCATCCTCAAATTTATCAGCTGTGAATTTACAGTGTTTACATCCAAATCACTGAAGAAAACTTTGACTAGCATCTGACCCGATGCTGATCCTGGTAAAACGCTCCCGTTTGCTAATGCTTCCTGATTCATAGCTACTTTTTAACAGGCTGTTAGCCAATTCCTAATCTAATTAGTGCATGCTCTGTTGCTATATCTAATGTTTTTTTGATCAGAATATCATACAGTGTTAATTCTAATCTCCATAAAAAATGAATATCACATCTCTTCATTGACCTTTACCACTCAGTCTTTACCTCCATCATATTATTTGATGCGCCTCATCAAAGAAAGAAATTGGGTTTGTCTGATAAGGCTTATTTCTCCTAAAACTGTATTTACCATGATTAATTATATTTCGATTCTTCATCGTTTCAATCCCATGGCAGCTTTTCCAATATACGGTAACAGCTGATGGTGCGTTAGAGGCCTGTCTTTGGGGTCAGCATGCGTATTACCAACCCAAGCAAAACAATTCCATTCTTAAACCCACTCTTTGATAACTGATACTTTGCATTGTAGTAGCTCATTTACATTTACGTATCGTCAGGTGATTAAAAACAACTACTTGCCATGCTGCTTTAAGCATAAACTGTGAAAAAACCTCCAGCGGTCTGTATGTTCATCCTAGTCCTGACCACCGTTTTCCAAGTGTTTCCCAGTGACCGCTGGTACAGAAATGACAGCCTTAGGCTTCCAGGGAGAGCTACAGGCTTCCTGAAGCATGCCTTAGAAGAACACCATGAAAGGGACGATGATGAAATATCAGCTATCATGTAACTATCTATAAATGTTAGATTTCTACAAAGTGATTCCACTGAATTGTAATTAAGGGTTTGAAAGTCGAATGATTTTAAGTGCTAGTTTTAATTACCGCTTGGTGAACTTTAGTGTGTTAGAATTGTCACAACTTTCCTTTAGAATTAGTGTCAAGCCAGGCAATACGGTGGGAAATTATTAACTCATACTTTGGTTCAGCAATTATCTGCATTACAAGGTTTATGCAATTAGCTGTTTAAGATGTCATTATATTTTGCCATCTGGTACACAGGAGTTTATGCATATGAACAGGCACGTGTTGAAGTGATTTTCACTATATGACTCTTGATCTCAACCCAAATCATCACTATAATGAGTGGAAGACAGTGTACAGTACATTAGTGGCAGGTGCATACTATCAACTTCATTTTAATAGAAGACTTTCATGTTTCCATTTTTAAAGTATTCTGCACAAGTGCTGAAAAATTAATTGCTCGCTTGCAATTTAGCAAAAACTGAGGACATGTTATTGCTAAATGCTAAGGAACATCAGTTTTCAGAAAAGCGGCCACTAATTTAAGTTCTTTCCATCTGTAACTTCAGGCCAATTTCTGCTCCAGACAATAAGCAAGTCTCACTGAAGTTCAGCTTAAAACGTTCTCTCGTTTCATGGTGAACGCGCTGAATTATCTTTGATAGTCTCACAGCACTCAAAGCCTCTTGAAGCTATTGCAGAGCAAGCTGCAAGGATCCCTTAACACCCACCTGTGGTATGGTCCATCTGCAACAACTGACAGCGTCACAGGTCTCTGCCAGTGTGCACGGTACTGTGACCTGCGTCCTTGGTCTTACCTCAGTCTGCCTGACATCACTGTTGCCTGTTGGCTCACGTTTGACACGCAGATTTTAAATCTAGGGAGAAAAGGTATCGCTGTCGGCAGCTTACCACAAGGAAATCTTAGCTTCCAGGCAGTACGAAATGTAAATATTAATAATGACAGCACTGCATACTTAGATAATACCCAGTATTTCTGACGCATACTGCGTCTGGTGTTCTAAAAATATTCTCAATCTTTAATTAATTAAATTGCATGCAGCCATTAACCTCATTTGACACAAGGAAGCCAGTCTCTGGAAGCGCAAGAGACCTCCTCAGTCACGGGATGCGCAGAGACTGAGCGCGAGCCATCAGTGGGGACTATATTCACCGAACTGCAGCGCAGACTCCTAAAACCAGGCTGCAACTGCAACGCTGCCATTTAGCTGCAAACATAGGCGCAATGGTTTGGGGCAGAACAAGGGTTTGGCATTGGGGAATGGACAGAACAGCTCTTGCCACCTCCTCCCCCCAGCTGGACAAAGCACTAAACGCGGGACGGCTCGTGTCAGTCTGCTGGCAAATCACATTTCTTAGGAATGTTTATTATTTTGGGTTCGGGTATTACTCTCTGGATGCTCCCTGTGTCTCGGGGCAGTGGTGGTTGTCTCAGAGGTGGGGAATGTGCCCTTCCCAGGCCCGCTTCCAGCCACGGCCCCGGTGTGAAGCGGGTGCCGGTGCTGCATCCCGGTGTGCAGCCGCTGCAGCTTCATTATTGAATTACATTAACAGGCCGCCCTCTAGTGTCATATTTTATTACATGGGTAAAAAAAAAAAAATGGGCTGGGCGGGTAAGAATTCGTGTTTTCATTCAGCGAACACCAGCAAGCGAGTTGCCCACAGAACCAGCCACGAAACATTTCTGCGGCGCATGCTGGGAAGCCCTCTGTCAGGTTAGAATCTCTAAAATTTGGTGTGAAAGGAGACGTCTACTGAGGTTCAGGAAGCTGATCAGAAGGCCCAGGGAAAGTATCACTCCAATCAGTGCCTGCACACGCTGAGGTGCAGAATTTACCTGCTCTCTAACATCAATATCAGCATTTCTGAGGGTGGGTGTACCCACACCGTGGTATATACATGTGTCCATACCTCTAACGCGAAGTGTCTCATCCTCTTGTACGTACATCAACGTCATTCAGGGAAACACCGGGAAATGTCCTTCACAGCAACGCTCCCAGTGCACAGGGATCGTTTTCCTCAGGCTAAAACCAAAAAGGCGACAGACTTTTGGTAACAGGCAGTGACTATTCAGGAGTTTGCAGCATTTCAGAGCTAAACCCAGAAAAAACTGACACCGAGCAACTGCATAAATACTTTTTCACTCCAAAACACTTACTGGCGTTACTGGTCACGCTAAATAAACTCATGAGATCTGCCCTTCCTGGGCCCGTTCGGGCGGGGGAAGCGGGACGAAGCACCCTCCCCCCTCCAAGACCCTGGGCAGGCCGGGCCGAGCCAACCGCTCGCCTAAACCAGCCCCTGAAGGGAGAGCAAGCCCAGCCATCGCCATCAGCCCGAGACCTGCCCCCGTGTATGGATGTCCCCCGCCGCTGAAGGGGTTTTGCCTCCCTTGGGAGATGGGCTCCGTGGTGTGGAGGAGCACCCCGTCCCTCAGGTAAAGGGCGGGAAGCGCCTGAGGGCTGACGGCCGCGCGCCGGGGCCGCCCCGCCCCCGCCGGCGGCCTCTGAGGGGGGAGGCCGGCGGCGACCCCCGAGGAGCCGGGCTGCGCAGGCGGCGGGACGGGGAGCGCCCGGCGGATGCACGCACCGGGGCTGAGGGGAGCCGCGGGCGGAGCGGGGCGGGGGGGATGAGGCTGCCCGAAGCGGCGTTTCGCCCTGCGGCTTTCCCCGGGGTGATCTCCCCGCCTCCGGCCGGGTTAGGAAGCCCCGGGCCGCCTCAGGCCGGCGCCGCGCTCCCCGCCTCACCCGCCGGGAGGGGGCGCTGCGGCGCCGGGCGAGAGGGGCGGGGCGGCGGGGAAGGGGCGGGAGGCGGCGCCGCGCCTCCAGGGGGCGCCGCGGGGCCATGTGCGCGGGGGCACGCGGGCACGTGCACGGGGGGCGCTGGCGGGGGCGCGCACCTGGGGGGGGGTGGGGGGGGTGTCCGGTGAGCGGGCCCGATTCTGGAGCTGGCCCGGGCACTCCCGAGCCGTTCGGGTTTCTGGGTGCCGCAGTTACTGACTATTGTTTCTTCTCATTAATTTAATTAAGTGTCGTCGGCGTAGCGGGTTTTCCCCCCCCATTAGAGGGAATGAAGTCAACATCGTTAAGAGGAGCGGAACAGGCGTCCGTATTTGTCAGAGCCCGTTAAAAATACTCTTAATAGGAATTGCAGCTGTCTCGATGGCCGCCGGGAACCCTCCCGCAGAGACCCAGCCCCGCCGCCCGTCCGCGGGCCGCGTGCGGGGTTGTCGCCGCGAGGGGAAGCAGCCCTCGCCATTTCCTGCGATCGCACCTTTTAAATCAAGTTCGCTAGAGATTTATAAAGGCCTTTGGCATCGCCTTCAGAGTAAGTCTCGTGACGAATTACGAGCAAATTGCACCGGCCTCGCCCGCTCCGGGGAACGGCAGAAGCCGCGGCGAGGCCAGCCCGGTGCTGCGTGGGGCACGCGGCAGGGCGATGGGGTGCCTGGGTGCTGAGGGATGTGTTTTGGGGTGTCTGTGTGTAGGTATGGCAGCGTGCTGGGGTACCGGTGTGTTCCGGGTCCTGCACTTGGGTCACACCAACCCCATGCAACGCTCCAGCCTTGGGGAGGAGCGGCCAGAGAGCTGCCCCACGGAAAAGGACCCGGGGGTGCTGGTCGACAGCCGGCTGAACAGGAGCCAGCAGTGTGCCCAGGTGGGCAAGGAGGCCAACAGCATCCTGGCTTGGATCAGGAATGGTGTGGCCAGCAGGAGCAGGGAGGGGATCGTGCCCCTGTACTTGGCACTGGTGAGGCTGCACCTTGAGTGCTGTGTTCAGCTTTGGGCCCCTCACTCCAAGAAGGACATTGACGGTCTGGAGCGTGTCCAGAGAAGGGCAGCAAGGCTGGGGAGGGGTCTGGAGAACAAGTCTGATGACGAGCAGCTGGGGGAGCTGGGGCTATTCAGTCTGGAGAAGAGGAGGCTGAGGGGGGACCTTCTTGCTCTCTACAGCTCCCTGACAGGAGGTTGTAGTGAGGTGGGTGTTGGTCTCTTCTCCCAAGTAACCAGCGATAGGACAAGAGGCAATGGCCTCAAGTTGCGTCAGGGGAGGTTTAGATTCGATATTAGGAAAAGTTTCTTTACTGAAAGAGTGGTCAGGCATTGGAACAGGCTGCCCAGGAAGGTGGTGGAGTCCCCATCCCTGGAAGTGTTTAAAAAACATTTAGATGTGGCACTTCAGGATATGGTTTGGTAGGAGTGGTGGCGCTGGGTGGATGGTTAGACTCAATGATCTTAGAGGTCTTTTCCAACCTATGATTCTGATTCTATGATTCTATGATTCTGTGATATGCAGGGGTGTACAGGGGTGTCTGAGTAATGGGGTACCTGTGTCCTGGGAGAACGGGGTGCCGGGGTCCCCGAGTCCTGGGCTACATGCGTGCTGGGGTGCCTAAGTAATGGGGTACCTGTGTGCCAAGGTACCTGTGTGCAGGTGCAGTGCTGTGCTGGGATACCTGTGTCCTGGGCTATCTGAGTACTGGGGCACCTGTGTGCCAGGATACCTGCTTGCTGGGGTACCTGTGTGCTGGGGCACTGTGAACCACGGGTACTGGTGCACTGGGATACCAGAGTGCTGGGGTACCTGTGTTCTGGGGTACCCTGGTAATGGGATACCTGTGTGCTAGGGCACTGTGAACCACGCGATACTGGTGTGCTGGGGTTTTGGTGTGCTGGGGTACACTGGTAATGGGATACCTGTGTGCTGGGGCACTGTGAACCATGGGTACCGGTGTGCTGGGGTACCTCTGTGCCAGGATTCCTGCTTGCTGGGGTACCTGAGTACTGGGATACTCGTGTGCCAGGATACCTGATTGCTGGGGTACCTGAGTACTGGGGTGCTCGTGTGCCAGGATACCTGCTTGCTGGGGTACCTGAGTACTGGGGTACCTGAGTACTGGGGTACCTGTGTGCTGGGTACCTGGCCCCCCAGTGCCCCAGCTCCTGCAGAAACTTCCAAGCTGCCATAAAACCATCCAAAGGGATGAGGTGAGGAACGGGGGCCCTGGCAGGAACCACCAAGGGCTCCTGCCCTGCGAGGGGGGACGGAGCCTTGCTGGTGCCCGCTTCCCATTCCTGAGGCCGGAGGGCACGGGGCGCTCCGGCACCGGCCCTCGCACGGGGGAGCGGGCTCCTTCCCCTGCAGCGGCCCGTCCCGGTGCCTCAAAGGCTTTGGGAAGAGCAGCGCTGCTGCAGAGGGGCAAAAGCAGCTGCACCGCAGCCTCTTTCGAACGGGGGAGGCAGTCGGCCACGGCCACTCTCCCCTTCCACATCCAGTGTCTTCTGCTCCATACCTTTCTCCTTTGATACCCGTTTTCCAAACCATGGGCAAGAGGCAGGATTTTCCACAGAGATTCAGTGTTTCCTTCGTGTTGCACACCCAGGAGCCTTGCCCACGGGTTCCCTTTGCCAAGCAAAGTAGAAGTCTCTTGCGCCAAAGTTTGGAGCTCAGCGACACTGAAAATCTGTAGATATGTCTTGAATTTAACGGGGCGGGGGGGATAAATCAAGGTGCAACTGCAGAAAACGGTTTCAACCCCTCGCCCTGTGTGCTGCGTTGCTGCTGGGGGACTTCTCCTGGATTTTATCAGCCATACAAGCATCTACCGGCGTGCGTCGGGACCTCGGGAGTGCCTCCTCCAGCGACGTGCAGACTCGTCAGGTGGGCTGCAGCCATGCGGGCGTTCCTGAAGCTTCTCGGCATCCGCGCCCTGAGCCTGGGCGCAGCCGAGGGCACCCGGCAGAGCCCACGCGGGGATGCAATCCCCACGGGTTGTGTCAGACCCTGAGTTCTAGCAATGCCACCAGCGCCTTTGGTACCGATTTGTTTTGTTTTGTTTCTTTAACGTTAAAGGTTGCAAAGGGAAATACCAGGCAAACCCGCTGTGCGGGGTCTGACGGGGCTGGTGGGGAGAGGCCGAGCTGCGGCCGCTCGCCCAGCTGCCGGAACCCCCCGAGCCCCGGGACTGGGTTTTACCAATTTGACCCGTGGGCAGAGTCGCCTGGCACCAAACATCTCTGCTGTGGGGCTGGGAGAGCTGGGGGCTGCTGCTCCGGGGTCTGCGGCCCCCAGCCAGAGCATGTAAACCCCCGCTATATACACATGCAGAGGTGTATATGTCATGTATGTGGGTATGCACATGTGTGTGTGGATGCGCAGCGGCCGTGCGTGCAGCTGCTGGCGGGCAGGGCCGGGCTGGGCAGGAGGGCTTGGGGGGCCCCCTGTACCCCCCTTCCCGCTGGTGGAGTTGGGCCGTGGGGAGTGGCGGAGGTGGGCGCAGCACTGCCAGGTGCCCCCATCCCTACATCTCTCCATCTCTCCCTCCTTCTCTCCTTCCATCCATCCTTCCATCCATCCTTCCATCCATCCCTCCATTCCTCCCTCCATCCCTCCATCCTTCCCTCCATCCATCGTTCCATCCATCCTTCCATCCCTCCCTCCACCCCTCCCTCCATCCTTCCCTCCATCCACCTCTCCATCCCTCCTTCCATCCATCCCTCCATCCCTCCTTTCATCCATCCTTCCCTCCCTCTCTCCCTCCCTCCCTCCCTCCCTCACTTTCCCATACCTCCATGCCTCCCTCCTTCCCTCCATCCCTCCCTCCCTCCATCCCTCCTTCCCCCCATCCCTCCCTCCATTCCTCCCTCCTTTCGTCCGTGCCTCACTCCCTCCCTCCACTCTTCCATCCCTCCCTCCATCCCTCCCTCCATCCCTTGCTCCATCCCTTCCTCCCTTGCTCCCCCCATCCCTCCCTCCATCCCTCCCTCCCTCGCTCCCCCCATCCCTCGCTCCATCCCTCCCTCCTTTCATCCATCCCTCCCTCCATCCCTCCCTCCCTCGCTCCCCCATCCCTCCCCCCATCCCTCCCTCCTTTCATCCATCCCTCCCTCCATCCCTCCCTCCATCCCTTGCTCCATCCCTCCCTCCCTCGCTCCCCCCATCCCTCCCTCCATCCCTCCCTCCCTCGCTCCCCCCATCCCACCCCTCCCTCCCTCCGCCCCGCCCCTCCCCGCCGCCCCCTTTTCCCGGGACCGGATTTTGCGGCGGGGGTCGGGGGGCTCCGGCTCTCGCCCGGGCTCCCCCCCCCTCCCCTTTGCTCTCTTCGCACGGATATTTTTCTTCTTTTTTTTTTTTTAATTAATTTGGGAGGGAGGGGGGAGGCTCCGAGCTGCCCAACCCCACCCCCCCCCCGCTCTCCCGCGTGTGCGTGACTGAGCGTGACAGAACCGCGAGCGGCGATAAATCAGCCCGGCCGGTGCGGGGTGCCGGGACCCGCCCCAGCGCCGGACGGAGACTGCGGCAAAGGGGGGGGGGGGGGAACCCCCAAAAACGGGGGGGGAGGGGGGAGAAAGGGGGGAGGGTGAAGAATCCGCAGCCGGCGGCGCGACCGGCGGGGGTTGCGCGGGCGCGGCGGTCCCGACCCGCTCCCGGCTTTGGGGGTTTGGGGGTTTTTGGGGTTTGGTTTTTTGGGTTTTTTTTCCTTTCTTGCGGTTTGAGTGCTGGGTTTGGGGTTTTTGTTTTTCCTTTTTCTTTCCTTTTCCTGTACCTTAGATGCAAATGGCTACCCCTGACTGGGCTTTGAGAAGGCAGAGATGGCAGGTTGCGAGGTTTATTTATATATTTTTATAATATATTTATATAGTTATATATATTATTATAGAATATAATATATGTTATAGAATATAATATATTTATCTAGATTTATTTATGTATATTTTAATATGTATTTATTTATTTTATGTATATTTTTATATCTTTTATGTCCCTCCCCCCCAAAATAAAACCCCAAAGCCAGAGCAAAATCAAGCAGCAAACTTACTTTTTTTTTTTTTCCCCCTTTTTCCCCTATTTTCTATGTTTCCCCCGCCAGTGATGCGGTGCCCAGGCTGTGCGTGGGGGGGGGGGTGTCCAGTCACCACCGGGCAGCTTCTGCTCCGAGAGTGGGCAGAAACCAGGCAGAAATCGGGCAAAACCGGGCAGAAACCTCTGGGCTGCGAACTCCCTTCGGCGAGGAAAAACGGTGCCGCGGGGAGGGCGGCTGCTGCGCTCCCGCGTAGGGATTATTCGCGCTTTTTTTCATTTTTTTTTTTTTTTTTTTTTTATTGTCGTGCCGCAGAGCTACAACTGTACGTGCAAATAAAAGCGAGAAATCACGGATACCGCTTTCCTCACCAGCGAGGGCTGAGTAGTTAATCCAATAGGTGTATGTATTCGGGGCGCGGGGGGGGGGCAGTTAATCATGTATCGCAATGTATGGATAGTATATATGAATATTAAAGTGACGTGGGGAAAGAGTCTCAGCGGGGGTGGGGGGGCTCCTTCTGCGGAGAGGACAAAGAAGAAAGCGGAAACAATCTTTTAAAATATTTTCCATTCATAAAAATGGCAGAGGGCTTACACACCAGTCTATTTCTGCGTCTGACTGAACAGCTAATACGTTATTGCCAGCTCCGAAAGATAATTGTAGTGTCGGTAGAGACCTAATAACACGGTAGCACATGTAATTTTAAACAACACCTCTTTGTTTATTGGGATGTAACTTTCCCAAAGTTTATTTGTAGCATTAAGAGATTTTTTTTTTTTAAGTGCAGAACACATTGCAAATGAGCAGCTGCGGGGCGATGCATGTTTTGTGTGGCTGCAAGAGTTTCTATATTTAGCGACAATCTGAATCTGAAGAGGATTTAAAAAAAAAAAAAAGAATATCTCTAAGGAAATGCTTATTTCCTCCTGCAGGAGGGGGGAGCCGGGCTGGGGGATCTCCGGGCTCGGCTTTTCGATTTTCTGAGGGAGCCTGCGCGCCTGTCCCCGCGAGCTCCGCGCCCGTCCGTACACCTGCTCCTAGGCTCGGCGATAACCTTGTCATCCAAGGAGTGAACGGAGGGGTCGGGCGGGCGGACGTGGGGCGGTGTCGTGATTTCTGTGGGTTTTTTCCAGGAATCCAAATCCAAACGTAGCCGAGCGCGTCGCCCTGTAAGGGGGTTACCCTGCGGAAACCAGCCCAGCCAGTATAGGAGTGCACACACCAGTCGGGTGAGCAGAGGATGGGCTCACCTTCTCCCCGCTGCTGGGAGAGAAGAGCAGCAATCGTGACAGGCGGATTACACTGCTTGCTTTTGTCTTTTTTTTTTTTTTAAAGAAAAACTTCTCTTTTGCAAAAAACCAGAGCAGCCTCTCCAGAGAGATCGCGTCCCGGCGCAGGGTGCATCTATATTGCCAGGGCGTACAATGCGGCAGGTCAGTGAATTACAGTAATAAAGACCTCCAAAAAAAAAAAAAATTCAGGTGCTGAGACCAACACATTTCTGTCGCTGCTCCGAAGGAGCCGCGGGCACCGGGAAAGGCGGAGTAAGCAGAGCAGACTGGGTATGCTTCACTCTGTGATATTTTTTTTACGACGTCTTTTAGGCAGAAGCGGCGGCTCTCGTGCAGATTTGAGTTCTTACGACCAACCCTGGCACGTGAGACGCACGCGACTTTTACGATTCACTCCTTGCACCTTATGAAGTGATCTGTAAAATTAGAAAAGAAGTGAAAAGTTACTAATCACAAAGAGAATTACTTTTTATTCCCTAAAATTTCATTTAGTTCCAAGTTTATGCGATAAAAGCGTGTTTTCTAAAATATCTATATTAGACAGTTCCTGTCCTGCCCATCACGAATATAGACCTCACCACGTTTTGCAGAATACCTGATTTAAGGCTGAAAAGGGTTTTTTTTTCTCCATGGCAGAAAAGAGAGGGAGTCAGCACAACTTGTGATGGAAAACTTTACTGCTCTGTACCGGTGAGGAGAGCGACCAGACCTCAGGCTGCTCTGGGTCAGCGGGGCTTCGACTGTTTTGAAAAACCAGTTGCGGAAGAGATTTGCAGATGAATTATGGGTGACACACACCCTGCCAGGAAAGCAGTACTGAACCCACGCCTGTCACCCTGCCCTCCTCGCCGGCCCCTAACCTGGGTACAAAGCTGTCCCGGTTTGGGTCCGAAAAGGCCACTCAGATTTATTATTTTTTTTTTCTCCTCCCTTCCCAGAACTTCAAGCGTAGATGAGAAATGTGAAGCAATGACTTAGCGCTGAAACGGATTGCTGTTTGGATTTTCTTTATTATTTATTTATTTGGGGACATCATGCTCATCTCCTTTTGAAAGTTACAGAGCACAGAGAACAGCCCGCAGCAAAGGGCAGTAGGGAACGCGTGTTCGTGAGGGCTGAAATACCACCGCTGGCTGTCGGCAGGGTAGGTGCTGGCCTTGGCATTTTTGCACCATATTCCTGTTTTCTCTCAGCTACAACTTTCCTTTTTGTGACACACCTCAGCTGGCATCACCTGAATCGTACAGAGCCCACCTGGCAATTCTCAGGCTTTATTTTTCACACCACGTCTCCAATCTCAGCTTTTATGATACGAGCAAACCCTGAATGTAAAATGTTCCCAGACGAAAACCGGTGTCAAAGAAATACTTTCCTTTTGAGAAATAAATTGTGTAAATATGACCATGCGTAGATATATAATATACTAAAATATATGGGGGGGGGGTGTGTGTGTGTACGGGCATACAAACGTTATTCGCCACGCCACGCTTATACCACCCTTGCGCAAACTTTATCCGAGCAAAACTTTCCTCGAGGCGTGCGCGGTTAGACCCAAAGCCTTTGTGCCAAACGCCCTGCTGAAACGTCGGCAGCATCAGTGCTGCGCGCCGCGACCCCTCGGTATCGCCGCAGAATGATTTCCTACCCTTGTGAGAGGTGTCCGGCAGCTTCCAGCAGCGGTAACGCCCCGTACAAATACAATCTATCTGAGGGCAACTTTCCCGGTCGTGAACGGGGGGGGTTACCCAGCCGGATGGTGGCACCGACGCGGTGGGCAGGGACGTTTAGGTGCACGCTGGCACGCGGCGAAGCCGGGCTCTGCCGCAGGGCTGGGCCGGCGGGCGCTGCCTGAACCCACCAGTAAATCACAGCGAGCTTATTAAGCCGCGTTCACTTCCACAGGGGACCTTCACTGGGCAGAATGTCGGTTTTTTCAACTAAATTCTTCTTGCGACGCGGTATTTATACTAAAATAGCATAATAATAATATTACAGTCCCCGTTAGATCTACAGTGAAACGAAAAGGGAAAACACACACTGCTCATCCCGCCTCTCTCCGTTCCGTTTGCTGCTTTTCCGTAGCCTGCACGCTTTTGCTGGGAGGTTATTTCCTCCGTGACGCAGCTTGCGATAGACTGGGGACCCCGTGGAAACGCATTCCCGAGCCAGCGCCCCACGTACGGCCGTGCCAGGCAGCGATGCCTCCAGTAACTCACGGTGGAAGCAGGGGATTTCACAGAGAAACGGACGGGACTGACCATTTTTTAGTGCCGTTACTCCCACCTGCCCTTAGCACAGCAACTTTTAACTCCTGTCCCCACGTGTACGCGGCGTTGGCGACGCACTTGTGGCCCAGACCCCACATTCTGGTGCAGCCCCCTTCATCGGTCCAACGGGGGCTGCAGCGCCGCATCACCCTCCCCGCTCTCCTGCTGGGAATCACGGCGATGGGCAGAAAACGCTGCACGCAGAAAACCTTATTATTCACACGTGTTTCGCGGAGTAAGGCGAGAATGTCCATCCCAGGTATTAGCCTGCTTATTTAAGATACCCCCTGAACTTCAGATCCGGGAGGCTGAAGCTTCTGCCCACCTGCCCTCCTGTTTCGGGGCGACGCGGCGTTGGCACGACCTTGCCAACGACCGACCGTTGCCGGTGTTTATTCGCAGGGTTTGGAGCCTTCAGATCGAGGAGGAAAACCCCGTTCTGCTCGGTTCTGTATGTACACGTGGAAGAATAAATCAGTCTCTTCCCCAGGGAGAGTCCTACAGACTCCTCTCGTGGTCGGTACCTTCGGACCATACAAATCTGACGAAGGATGGCAGGACCGGGTTGGGCACGGCACTGACCTACGGCCCCTCCACGGCATTTCTGCTGGGGGTCATAGCCAGCTCCGTAGCGCGTCGGTGGGATGACACGGAGACACCTGGGCATTGGTTTCCATCCACCGTGATGGCATTTGTATCTCTAAGTGGTTTTGCAGATGCGGGTCACAGCAGCGTGTGGCTCTGCAGACTGGATGGAAAGGGGGTCGGGATCGAGCCCCCAGTGATTTTGGGGGGCTTCTGGCCCTCGGTAAGGGGAAGCTCGGCCTGGGGCAGGCGAGCAGCCGCGGCGGCTCCCCCAAAGCCACGCTGAGCGCGGCCGAGGGCCCTGAAGAGCCCCGCGGTCAGGGTCAGGCCTGCGAGGATGGCTGCTGGGTGCTAACGGGCCGTCCCGCGTACAGACCGGCTATTGTCAGCGCTGATCCCCGTCCAGCCGACGGGCTATTCAGAGCCCTGCTCAAGCCTCTCCAAAATCCCAGCTTGTTCTACCCCGATGACAGCCATCCCTCCCATTCGGAGTTCTCTTTGTACGCTTGATAACATGGTGGAAATCCCTTATTATGCTTCTTTTAATAATGCTTTCACATGGCAAGGGGACATGATGTTTTAATTTATGCAGCGCACACATCATCCTTCGACAATTCGCTATGAGGAAGCCTCGCAACCTCAGCCCGCGCCGAGTAACAGAAGTTTATGCAAAACCAGTGGTTTTCCAACCTGTGGTCTCCAGACCGCTGGGAATCGGCGGGTTCCTTCGGAGGGGTCACCCGGAGGTAACCGAGAAAGCGGAGCCGCTGCCGGGAGGTTGAACCAGCGCAGGGCTCGGGCTCCCCAACTTGGAACCAAAAATCACTCGCCAAGTGGGTTTTTTTTTCCTTTCTTATTTCCTTTTTTTCCCCTCTCTCTGCTCTGTAAATACCTGCTCGAGCCGATCAAAAGGAGTAAATTCGGAGGGATAACCGTGCCGCTCGTTAAGTTATGGGTGAAGTTGTGTGTGTTCAAGTCTCACTTTCTTGTAAAAAAAATAGTAATTAACCTTCAAATCCACTTCCCACCCCCCCCCCCCCAAATTAATTTTGCAGTATTATCACGCATCTTGAGGCTTCCAGTTTTAGGAATACAATGCTGCCGCTGTTAATGAAGCGGGGATCCACGATCAAGGGGAGCCGAGAGCTACAGACAATTGTTTGTTTGCCTTTATTTCTCACGCCCTTTGAAGGTTTTGCTTTTATTTTTTCGCTTTTTTTTATGACGTGACTTTCGCAGCCTGTCCCCTCGGAGCTGTGAATAATAGGGTTATTCTGCAAAAAAAAAAAAATGGCCAAGGCTAGTTAAGAGACACACAAAGCCAGGAAATCCTTTCAGGGCTGAAATCAGGGCTATTTTCGGGGCGCCGTGTCAGCCGGGGGCTTTGCAGCTCGCCTCTGGCTGCAGGGAAAAGTTGTTCCCCCCCCCCCCATCGCTCCCGCACCCGCTCCCGCACCCCGGTGGGGTGTGCAGTGCTGGGGGGGGGAGGTCGTGCAGAAGCGGGGTGGGAGGGGGTGGTAGTGCCAGGTAAGTTTGCCGGAGGGGGGGGTAGGGGATGCCCGGGAGCCCCCCGGAGCCCTCCCCCCGGTGCGGGGCTGCTATGCGCGGCGGTTGCGGAAATTAGCGGGGGGAGGAGGAGGAGGAGGAGGAGGGGAAGGGGAGGAGGGAGGCGGGCTGCTGCCGAATCGCTCCGCAACTTCTGCAAAGTCCCGGGCGCCGCACACCCACCGGGAGCCACCGGGCAAATAAAAAAAGAAGGCCAAAAAAAAGCGAAAAAAAGCAAAAGGAAAAAAAAAAGCACCTAGCGGCAGGCGGCAATTGGCTGCGGCGTTTATTCCCTTCCGGGTTCCCAACGGCCGCAAGTTTATTTTAGCGATTAAATAATATCAAATATTCTATATAATATAACGCGACCCGCTCGGTGCCGCGCTTTTGCGGCTGGGCGGGGGCTGGGCGCGGAGGGAGCGCGGGCGCCCGCGCCGGGGCTGCCTGTTTGTTTTCTTCTTTTTTCCCTTTTTTCTTTGATTTTTCCCGGGGATTTGAGAAAACCGCTGAGCTTGACAGATTTTAACCCCCCCACTCCGCGGGGCCGCGCCTACGCGCGCACCCGCGGCTCCCGCGGCCGCGCACAAAGAAAGGCGGGGGGCGTGACGGACCGCGGCGGGGGCCAATCGTCGGGGCGGGGCGCCGTGACGTCACCGAGAGGCGGCCCAATCAGCGGCGGGGGTGGGTGTTGCGACGTTTGAACTCCCCCGGGGGGGGAGGGGCGCGCCTTTCCCCCTTCCCCCCCTCTTTTTTTTTTTTTTTTTAATTTTTTTTTTGCCTTTTCCGCCGAAGTTGGCGGCGCCCCGCGGAAACCTCCGAAAAAAAACCCCAAAAAACAAAACAAAAAAACACGCGGGGGGGGGGAAGGAAGAAAAAAAGCGCTTTTTAAAAAAAATATAAAATTTAAAAAATTTATTTATTTTTTAGAGCGCGCTCAGCGAAACGCTGAGTTGGGAGAGAAGAAGAACAACTTGCGCGCCCACCCGCTCCCTCCGCGTCATCCCCTCCTTATATATATATCTATCTATATATATTTTATTTTAATTTTTTTTTTTTTATTTTGAGGGGGGGTGTCCGCGGCTGCGGAGGGGCTGCGCTTGCCTAGAGGGCGCAACCGGCCGGTCCCGCGGCCAAAAGTCTCCCGAAGGGCGGCAAAAGTTACTTCAAGATAATGCTGCAAACCGCGAAAGGTTGGGAACGGTGCGGGGGGGGGGGGGGGGGGGGTTTGCGCGGGGGCGGAGGCCTCCGCCCCCGCGCAACTCCCCCCCCCCCGTTAAATAAGCTGCGAGGGGGGGATTTTTTCCCCTATAAATCGGATTTGGGGGGGGTTTCCCCTGTGTCCCCCCCCCCCGTGGCTCCCCCATACGGCTCCATCACTGTGAAACGCTATTCTCTAAGGGGGGGGGATATAAACCACGCAGGACCCCCCCCCACGAGCGGGCTTGGAGAGCGCCCAAACCCCAAACCCCAACGTTACCGGTGCCAGAACGACGCGCTCGAGAAGGGGGTGTTATTATTTTATGTATCTGTATATAATTTTAAGCACGTCGCTTTTAAGGAGGGGGTTTAGCAGTGCGGAGGGGGGTGTGAATTTATGCATCGCGGGGGTTAATAATAATAATTATTATTATTATGATTATTAAAGTGGAATAAGGACCCCTGAGCGCTTGGTTCCAGAATGACAAGTGCCGAAGGCAAAGTTGCGAAGGAGGGAATTTAGGGAGGCAGCGCCGCTCCCCCCCCCCCCAAACCGCATTCTCAGGCCGGGGGGGGGGGGAGGATGAGAAAACCCCAAAAAATATATATATTAAAAAAAATAAACCCCCAAACAACCCAGCAAAGTTGGCTGCGGCCGGCCGGCTCTCCGCGGCTGCGGGGCGGCGGGGGGGGGGGGGGGGGGGGGGGCGGACCGCAGCCCCCTCCCCGCCCCTCCCCGCCTCCCGCGGGCGGGCGCGGAGCGCTGAGGCGGGCGCGGAGCCGGTGGCCGCGGAGGGGCGCGGAAACGGGAGAAGCGGGGAGTTGGGGAGGGGAGGGAAAAGAAGCGGGGGGGGGGGGGGGTGGTGGTGTTGCGGGAGGGGGGGGGGGGGGAACGCGCAGCCGAGGGCGCGCTCGGGCGCGCGCTCTGTGCCTTTAACGGCGCGCGGGGCAGGCGATGCCGAGCGCGTAGTGCGGGAAAAGTCGAGGCGGGGTTAAAGTTCAGCTCATGGAGCGGCTCCGCGCTGGCTGCAGTTTGGCAGAGTTGGAAATGTGAAAGCAAGAAGCAGGCTCGGGGCTCCCCCTCCTCTCCTCTCTCTCTCTCTCTCTCTCTTTTTTTTCCCCTCCTCTCTCTCCCTCTCCCTCTCTCTCTCCCCCCCCACCCCCCCTTCTCTCTCTCTCTCCCTCTCTCCCCGCACACGCACACCTCCAAACCGCAGCCCCCCGCAGCAGTCATGTATTCTCCGCTCTGTCTCACCCAGGTAAGCGGCTGCCGGGGCGCGGCGGGGCCGGCGCTGCGGGGGGGGGGGTTGAGGGGGGGGGGGTTTGGGGCTGTGCGCGCCGGGGAAGGGGCACGAACGCAGCTCGCCGAAACTAACTTTGTTGCCTTTCCCTTGCACCCCCCCCTTCTTTCCCCGCACGGCCATTTGTGTCGGCACATGGCTAATGGCGCCTACTTATTAATGGTTTAATTAATAAGGGGAGGGGGGGGGCGCGGCGCGGTGCGGTGCTGCGGGACGGCCCCGCACGGCCCCGCCGTGCTTGGTCATCCGCGATCGATGCCGCGGCTCGGCTCGGCTCGGCTCGGCTCCCCCCGCACGGCCGCCGACCCCCGCCCGGGGCTGCGCGGGGGGGACCGGTCCCGCCGGCTCCGCGCTTCCCCCCCCCGGCTCCCCCCCAGCACCTGGGTGCGCTGCGGTCCCCCCCACCCCCCCCCGCGCACCCTACGCACCCGCAGAGCCAGACCCCGCCGCGGACCGGGGAGGTGGGGGGGACACACACGACACACGCACCCCACCCCCCCCCGCAAACTTGTCCCGCGCGTGTCGTCTGTCGCGTGTGTCCCGTGTGCCCCCCACTGCCCCCCGCCCCCAGGATCGGGCCCCCCGCGCGGGACTCGGCGCAACTTTTGCTGGCGGCGGGACGGGGCTGCGCGGGGAGGGGAGGGAAGGGGGGGTCGCCCCGCGGTGACCCGACCCCCCCCCCCCCCCCCCGGGGTTGCGCGGCCGCGGAGCGCAGCCCGGCCCCCCCCCCCCACCTCCCCCCCCCCTTTCCCCGCGCGCTGCTGCAGGACGCTAAATTACACACCTTCAATTAGCAGGATATAATGGTTTAACGAGGAAACGCTTTGTGGTGGACTCAAACCCCAGATTATTTCCTCCTGCAGGAGATTTTGACTACATTATTCTTATTAATTTAATTTGAATATTTTATTTTATTTATTTTATTATTTTTTCCCCCCCCCCCTCCTTCCGCTGAGAAAGCCTCCGCGGGCTCTTCCCGGCGACAAAAAGCCGAGGGAACGCGGGGCGAGAGGGGAGGCAGCCAAAGTTTCGTCCCCTTCCCTCGCCACAGTACGTGTGTGCCCCCCCCCCGAGTCCTTCCCCAGCCCCCCCCCCCTCCCCCAGATTTGGGGGTGCCTGGTGGGGAGAACCCACGCAGCCCCCCAACCGCACACTGGGTGCGAGGCGGGAGGGAAGCGGGAGCTGGGGTGGGGGGGGGGGGAGTTTGCGGGGTGCGACTCCGCGCTCCGCCCGGCCAAAGTTTCTCCAACTCTGCGAAATACCTGGGGGGTTCGGTGGGGGGGATGTTGTTTGGGTTTTTTTTATTATTTTTCTTTATTTTTTTTTCGGTCAGCTCTGCTTCTGCAGGCAGCGGGCTCGGCGCAGGGCAGCGGCGTTACCGCGTCGCGGGGCAGCCGCACGTGCGGCCGCTCGCGCTGTGCTAGGCCCCGCTGCGCCTCGAGGAGAGAGAAAATCAACCCACGGGCCGGGGGGTCCCTGTCCTGGCACCCGGGTCCAAACCTCCCCCCCCCCCTTTTTTTTTTTTAATTAATAAAAGAAAAAAAAGCCAGGCGCTGCTCAGTTGGGCAGATCTGGCGTTCTTGTTGCACGTTCGGAAAAGTAATGGGAGGATGAGAGGCCTCCTGGCAAACTCTTCCCTCCGAAGGATCGGTTCGGTGCCTCGGTCGTTTGCTGTAGGAAAAGGGGGCGATTGCAAGCCAGTTCCTATTTTTCATTTCGGGAGCTTTTATTGACTTGAGTTTTGGGACAGAGATTTTTTATTATTATTGTTATTATTATTTATTTCTCTTTTTTTTTTTTTTTTTTTAGTCTGAAGTTTTGGTTCAGATTTAAAGGGAAGCTCTCGAAAGTGGGTTAGGAAGGGAAAACAAGCAGAAATCCTCCTTCCGAGCGTCCTTCTCCCAGCACCGGGACTGAAATGGCACGGGCGTTTTCTGTCACCTCTCAGGAAAAATCCAAATGTCGTTGCGTTTCCAGATCTGCCGAAGAGCTAGGAAATAGTTGGGGGACACACGCGCATCTCCTAATAGATTTACAAGCAAACGGATTGTAAAAATACGAGCAGGGGTCGCCGTGGCTGGCTCCGTTTCAAACAGATCAGCAGAAATAGATTGTTTCAAGAGACTCCTTTGCAGTGTTACATTATTGCCGGCGCCTTTGGGCTGAGTTTCGGGGCTCTTTTGTTGTAGGTTCTGGTGGTTTGGGTTTTCTATTTTTTTTTTTTTTTTTTTTTTTTTTTTGTTCCCCCCCCCACCTTTCCGAAGAGCGGAGGAGGATTTCGGTAGGAGCGGTGCGGGACTGTGCGGCCCAGAATTCGAGGCGCTGCTTAGAAGCGGGCTGTCCTCGGGAGAGCTGGAGCCTCAAACTTTGGAGAGTGGTGCAATGAAATTAAAAAAAAATAATATAAAAAAAAAAAAACAGAACAAAAACCACAAAACAACTTTTTATTCTCGCTTTCTAGTGCCTTTGAGTTTTAGGTGACCCATCAGGCAGCGAGGGCGGGAAGCAAACGTCTTTATCAAATACTCTGAAAGTTTCCCTTAAAGCGAACTTGGGGAAAGGGAAAGATCGGCTCCTTTTCCACCACTGCCTGAAAATCTTGATATTTTGCAGCGAGCCTGCAGACCAGTCCGCACATCTGGTAGCACGCTGGCGTTGACCCATCTCCCAAACTTTTTTTTTTTGGAGGGGGGGTTATAATAACACTGAAATAAATAATTGTATTGTGCAGAAACTGCTCCCCCGCCCCCGTTCCTGTTTCCAGCCCGATTTTGTTTGATCAGTCCCGAGTGCTTTTATTTCCACCTCGCCGCCGAGATGGAAGCGGGGCGATTTTACGGAGCGGCGTGTTTACCAAGACAGTTTGAAAGTTGCTCTGTTTATGAGTCATTAACCTCTTCTCCTCGTACACCATTTTGAAAAGGCACGTCGGGGGCTGACAGGGACGTGCGCACCTCGCGCGCCGAGCAGCGGGGCTGCGCGTTTGCTTCAGCCACGCACCCTGACTTTACACCAAAAAGCACTTTTTTTTTTTTAACCTTCCCCATCTCCCTGTAGTATTTTAAAATGGGTTTTTTGTGGGGTTTTTTTTTGTTTTCGGGTGTTGTTTTTACCTCCCCTTTCAGGTTCACATGGTAGAAATCGGCTCTAGAGCAGGTTAAAGCGACTCTCTCTTGGACAGCATCCAGCGTCGAGCCAAAAAAAGTCCCGAGCACACGAGATCGGGCAGGACAAAGCGCCGCTGAAAGCAGGAAAAGTTGAAAGGTTTTGGGGTGCAGCAAGGCGCGCTTGGGAACTGGGAACCCCTGGCTCGCTGGCGGAGGCTCTGCTGCGCGGACCTTCGCAGATAAACTTCCACTTGACAAAAGGGCCTTTTTTCCTGCGCTCCCCGAGTGGGGAAGGACAGGAGGGCTCCGAAGGGAGGGTTTATGATTTTTAATAGCTTGTTAAGGACCTGTGGTTATTATATTTTTATTCTTTCCCCCCCCCCCCCCCCCCCGCTTCCCAGCCTCCCCCCCCCCCCCCCCGTGCGAGAGCTGTTTCTGGTGGGCGAGAGCAGCTCCATGTGCTGGGATTGTGCCTCCTCTCACTTTTTTTGAATCTGCCGACTGCAAACTCGCAGCAATCTTTTTTTTTTTTTTTTTCCCCCGGAAAAAAACTTTATTGAGATTTGAAACTTTTCCAGTGTGTGTGTGTGTGTGGGGGGGGAGAAAATAAAATTTAAAAAAAAATAAAAAAGGGAGATGTGCCAAGCGTTGTTGTGATTTGTTTCGTTTTACCTGCCTGTATTTGAACAGTCTCTTGCGATCGCTGCCGCGCCGCTGTGCTGGAGTGAGATATTGTGCCGGTTTTGGTAGTTTGCAACAATCTGTGTTTAAAATAAGAATAAACGCTGTGGTATTACCCGTAGGTTTGGGTATTTACCATTCAGGGGCCACTCGGAGTAAGTGCGATGGAAGCTTTTGCAAGTCAGCAGAAGGTCTTGAATTACAACAGGATTTTGCTGGGAGATATTTCTACTGTCGATTCCTCGATTTTTCCTATTTCTTGAAAAGAAAATGCAAGTTGAAATAAGGTGTCGAAGGGACGTGAGATGTCTGCTTTAATAACAACATTTGCACGGCCTGAAAGGATTTGGGTAGGAAACGCGCTCCGTGGGATAATTATTAAAAAAAAAAAAAAAAAAGTTAGTTAATCTGAAAAAATCCCCAGCGTTGCCTTGCAAGGGTGGGCAGCGGGTGGCTTTTGCCACGCTGGGGGGAAGCATTGCAGAAATTACTTTATTTTTCCCTCCTGGAGGGCCCAATCCTGCGAGGAGGAGGACCTGGGGCAGCGGGGAGGTCCCCAGCACGCTGTGCTGGATCGGGCCCGCGCAGGCTACGTGCGCTTGTATCCGCGGCCCGGAGTTGGGGCGTTCAGTTATTCAGACAAAAACAAAAAGCGCGGTCCCAGTATATTATAATATGTTTTGATCTCTCTGGCTGATTTATGTAGTGCTTTTTGAGGAGATATGTATATTTTTTTTTAATTTTTTTTAACAGAATCGGAGGGTCTTTCTTGCTTTTTTTTTTTTCTTTAATTGTCAGCATAATTTTAACCGTGGTTATTTTCGTGCCAAGGGAGAGGGGTGATCTTTAACTCATCGTTACACAAAGCCAGCAGTGTCTCTGGATGGCCCAACTAACTTTCCAAGTAGGGTGTTTCTTTTTAAATATAGGAAAACGCGACACAACGTATAAAGGAAAAAAAAATTAAGAATTCTTCGCGTATTCGCGCAAGTAGCCCTAAGGTTTTCTGTTACCGCGTTTTTCAATTTTCCCACTTTCTTTTTGTTTTCGAGAAAGGCTCGGAGTTTGGCTTGTCCTAATGTGCCCGAATATCAGAGCTTTCTCTTTATGACTAAATATAAACATAACTTTTTTTTTTTTTTTTAATAAATGGCAGGACTTGCTTTCTCTAGGATTTTAGTGTCCGTTAGTGTTGCGGACGCGGGATAAATCAGCGGCGTTGCTTTCCGCTCCCTTCAGCGTTTAGGAAACGGAGCGCAAACCGCCCTTCATTGTATTTGCACACGCGGCTATATTGGCGTTTGGCTATAGCGCCTGCCGCTATTTCCAAATAGATCTGAGGAAAAGTTTTACTATACTTTAGACTTCCCCACGCAAACATCGATTGGCATCCGAACGTTTAGGGTTTGCCAAATTGGCGGGCACGCGCTGGCTGCACCGCAAGCGGCGGGGTCAGGGAGAGAGCAACGGGAGATACGCGCTCCGCAAGTGGACGCGCGGCCGGGCTTGCAGCTGTTAACTCATTCTCCCCCTTTTTTATACATATATATATATATATTTTTTTAAATTTTTTTTTTATGAAGCGGTTCGGAGTTTGGGAAAGGGGGCCCATCGGCGTTGCACCGGTTGGAGTGGGACCCCGTGTCTGGGGGGTGGGCGCGGAGGTGTTGTGCGGGTGCGAGGCGAAGCGGGGTCGGGGTCCGCGTCCCGTAGAACGTGTAAGCACCCTCCTAATTCCCACCGTCCCGACCAGCCCCGCTTCTGGAGGCTTTCTGTTGATGGTTTCGGTGACACCGACCCTTCTCTGTAACTTTTTCAGGATGAATTTCATCCCTTCATCGAAGCACTTCTGCCTCACGTCCGAGCGTTTGCGTACACATGGTTCAACCTGCAAGCCCGAAAAAGAAAATACTTCAAAAAACATGAAAAACGCATGTCAAAAGAGGAAGAGAGAGCCGTGAAGGACGAACTGCTAAGTGAAAAACCCGAGGTAAAGCAAAAATGGGCATCCAGACTTCTGGCAAAGCTCCGGAAAGATATCAGGCCTGAATTTCGGGAGGATTTTGTTCTCACAGTCACAGGAAAAAAGCCTCCGTGTTGCGTTCTTTCCAATCCAGACCAGAAGGGCAAGATGAGAAGAATTGACTGCCTTCGCCAGGCAGATAAGGTCTGGAGGTTGGACCTTGTTATGGTGATTTTATTTAAAGGTATTCCGCTCGAAAGTACTGATGGCGAGCGCCTTGTAAAGTCCCCACAGTGCTCTAACCCCGGGCTGTGCGTACAGCCCCACCATATAGGAGTTTCTGTTAAGGAACTCGATTTATATTTGGCATACTTTGTGCACGCAGCAGGTAAGTGCCTTTCTATACCACCTTCTCCAACTTTTCGGTTTATCTCGGTGCCGGGTGCCGTGCCCGGGCAGCGGCTGCATGAGCCGGGGAGGGAGTGGGGGACGCCGAGGGGAGTGCCAAAACTCTCCCTCTTTTTTTTTTTTTAATTTTGTTTTCTTTTCTTTTTTTTTTTTAATGGGCTTTTAAGGTGCAGCCGTGTAAATGCGGCTCTCGGTTTCCCAGGGTTAACGGCGTTTCGGGCATCCTTCACAGGTGTTATCCCAAATGTTGTCCTAGGAGGGACTGCAGCCGGACACGGCTTCCTTCATCCTGATTTTGGGGGAAAGCAGATAGATTTTAATTAAAAAAAAAAAAAAAAAAAAGTTTGTATGTGTTATGCACAAAGTAGTCTGAGAGGGCTAGAGGTGCTGGAGGCCCGTGGGTCCAGAGCACCAGGTATCCTCACCCCACGAGGATGGGATGGGGAGTGTGAATCCCGCAGGACGGGGCTCGGGGGGAAAGGAGAAGACAGCCCCTTGACAGCAACCCCCCCCCTAAATATCACAGTTTACACACCTAGAAGCTTATTGTGCTTATGGGGGGGGCGAGATGTGTTTTTGCCTGTGATGAAAACGAAAATCTTGGCATCTCCGGCTCCGGCGCGCCCGCGGCGTGACTCGCTGCGCTCGGAGGATGGGCAGTAGGTTGGCTGGATAAAATAATAGGCTATTGTTGTTCTCCTGAGTGATTATATGGCAGAAAAATGCGCGCCTGTGAAGTGCTAGGCCCCGGTTTTCACGCGCAGCCTGCACGGGTCCCGCTGGGTTTCAGCCTGACTCGCAAGTGGAGGGGCTGGGAAAAAGGAGCGGGAGGGGAGAGGAGTCGTGTTTGTAGAAACGGAGCGCACTGCAGCGGCGAGAGCCCTCGTTCCCAACGCCACCGTCTCCCGGAGGGGCTCGCGGAAAGTTTCGGCTATGCCAAAAGTTTTTCCGCGCTGGGTCGCGGCGGTGGTTGTTGCGATAGGCGGCGTCGCCGCTGTGATTTTACGGGTACCGGTCCCCGTTCGGAGATAACTTTCGAGTATCCTCACGGTATTTCCTCCAGATAAGCTGCGAAATTTACTTTGCACTTCTGCGCGATGCAGTAAATCATGTCGCACGTTTGTGGCGAAGAGGAGGTAGGCAAATATTGTGGAAAACGATTTATTTACTCTGCGATTTATTATGGGGCATGGCGAAGGAAGGATTACCAGTCAATGGCTAACCAGAGGGAGACTGGGGCCGGGGGATTGCAGGTCCCCTCCCATCACCGGCCCCGAGGAGAGCAGGGGCTCGCATCCCTTTTTTTCCTGCCTCAGTTTCCTCCTCCGTACCTCGGAGCAGGGTGATGCACTCAAACTGCTTCAATAGCCGTGGCTGAAAACTGCGATGTAGTGATACATGGCACGCAGGGTTTTGTTATTCAGATTTATATATAGTGTGGTGCCGGTAAATAGTGGTCCGTGTTGCGTTTCCTAAACGAAAAGCAGCCTTCTGCACAGTGCAAAAGTTGTTAATAGAAACCAACAGCCTTGGTTTAACCTGCGTGTAGGGTCACAGAAAGGTGGGATGGGGAGAAAAAGGCCAAACCCGGGGGTGCAAGTACTCCAGGGAGCTTGAAGGGATCCTCTCCCTGCTCTAACGGCCAGGCAATGGATGTTGTAAAAGTTCAATATTGTGATCAGGGATATAGCATCTTATCAACACGCCGTTGGCAAACAGCAGCCTTGATAGCGAACTTCTTATTTATTTCTGCCGTCCTCGTCAACAGGCAGCAACTGCGCTAATTGTTCTGCGGAGTAGACACTTGCCGCGGAAACTTAGCGTGAGGCTTAGGCTCGGGTTTTTGGGGTCAGATCGGTGGGTTTGTGTAGGCAGGAACGCGCCGGTGTAGCCCGCGCGGGTTCGCGTTGTTTGCTGGTCGCGCGCGTCGCATTGTGCTCCCGATGCGGTAGCGTGCGCTGGCGTATTCCCTGCTAAACCGCACCGTGGAGGGAGGGGGACCAGGTGATGTTTAGGAGGTGGCACAGCATGGTCGCCGCCTGTATCGCTTCATGGAGGTGTACCGAAAGCCTCGCATATAGGCTACCTTTTTTTTCTTTTTTTTTCCTCCCTTTTTTCCCCCCCTCCGATGTATCCCGGCAGTCTTTGTTACACCTGAACATTGGCCAAGTTGACAGCCATTGGTTCCCGCAGACCCGCAGTAATGGCAGCTTCTGCCGGGTGCGCAACAGGAAAATTACAAAAGAAGAAAAATATTAAGGGTCCTTTGTCTCAAACTCCATCCGACCTCGCTCCCCAAATGTCCGGACCGCTTATTTACGAGGAGCAAGTCACCAGCGCGAACGTTAGGTAGGCTGGTCAACTTACAGATAGCGGATTTGACAAGCATCTGCTATAGCACAGAAGATTTGTAAACACGAAACAATGTTTTTACCTCCTTAAAAGTTTTGAGAAGTTGCCAGTATTGGCAGGAGGCACAGACTCCGAAACGTGCTTGAAGATACGTGCCAAAACCATTGTGACCTTTTCACCCATAGTGCTCGCTTCTCTTTTTCTTGGGTTTTTTTTTTTTCCTCCACTCTTCGTCTTCTTTTTTATTTGGGGGGGGCAGTATTCTCTTCCAAAATGCCCTTATTCAAGATGGCTTCGGCAGCGAGATGTCCCTCTCCTTTTAAACACGCACAATAATTATTGCTTAGAATCCACGCTTTTTCTGCAGTGGGCACTATCATCTGTAAGGGAACACATGTGCGCAGATTTCAATAGTGCTTCTTACAAAGCTACTGAAATCAATTATTCTCTTTAAGAACTGGCTAGGAAGAGAAAACAAAAATATGCAAATAGGCAAACTACGTGTCATTTTTGTTTTTTAACACCAAAAAAAAAAAAAAAAGAAAATAAAAAAAAAAAAAAGGAAAGGAAGAATGGTGTCTTGTGAATGAGAGGTTGACCAAAAAATGTATTGAAATCTCGAGTCTTGCTCTCAGTTTGCAGTTTCTAATCTGCTTAACTAAAAGCAGGCGGCATTTTCATACCCTGAACTTGGGTTGGCTTTTTAGTTTTCACTTATGCTGCTCTCGTATCAAATGACGAGTTGGAAACCATTGTGGCAAACCATTTTCTTTGTGGGAGTCAAACAGTAAAGCTAATTTATGACCGGCCCTTTACCAGATGATCTGTATCAGAATCTACAATATACTAGGCACGTGGCAAGGTCACAATTTAAGTTGTTAAGGTCACAACCTTAGCCACCAGGCATTTGACCTTTTAGATAAAGTTAACCTTTGTTCATTAGTAGGCACTCAACCGAGAACTTTCTGGAGTTTTTTACTGCTTTGGAGTTCCCTCTGCTAATGTGATCAGATTGGAGAACAGAGTCGCAATGGAAGTAGTTAAATTTTGCGAGAGGTCAGCGTTTTTAGAGGCTTCTCCAGTGGACGAAGCTGGGTGGCAGGCCAGGAGGCGATGCTGCGACGCCCGATTTGTTTTTTTGGAAGGCCATCGTTACACGCGTCGGGCGAGAATTAAGCTAGCGAGGTATTTGTGGCAGAGAAAATCTTTTAATCTTGCAGAGGGACATCTGAAAATCCAAAATTTAAGAAAAATCTGGAGACAGGGTTTTGTTTACACGAGCTCATTTTGCTGTTTGTGTTTAGAATAGAGGCCAGCGCACACGCACCAAGTCAGCCTTATTTCTGCGACTGTGAAAATTTATTTAGTGACTAAATATGCTCTGTGGCTAATTGCCTGGGTGATGGTATAGAGAACGTGACCTTGAACTTTCAGCAGACCCATTTGACCTTCCCATCGGCAGATTTGAAACGTTCCTACTTGGACCAGCGCAGAGAGGCATCGATGGGAATAACCCAAAGACTGGTTAATGCAGAAAGCGGCTGCCGATAGCCAAAAATACCCGTGGAGGTATCGGGGGGGGGTCTGAAAGGTACAGAAAGCTTTGCGCCGTAATCTTTGAGTACAACTGGTATTGATTGTTGCTGCGTTAATCCCGTTAGCAGCCGCAGCCGGTTCGGCATGCTGCGGGGCGGCGAGCGGTGTCCTGACGCTACCGCGCAGCAGCCAGAGCCGTCGCAGCGTCCCGAACCAGTAGCTGCTTTGCAAAAGTGGAGCCTTCGCCGGTGGAAACTATTGCTGGCTCCTATAGAAACACACACCGTATTGTTTACTTAATTATGCCGTCGCGAAGGCTCGTTTTTAATTATTTAGCTGACTTTCGCGCTTTGCTGTGATACCACATTTATTATTTAATTTGAAATCAAAAGGGCTGCGCTGCTGTTAGTTTTTTTTTTTTTTGATGCATTTTACTTTTGTTTTGGCTACGTTATTGTCATTCCATCGTACAGTAATCCAGATAGCCGTGATATGCAGATTGGCCAGATGGTCATGTTAACAGATTGAGAACCCACTTCCCACTGCTAAAGAGCAGGTGTAAGATCAGTGGGCTTTTTTTTTTTTTTTTTTCCTCCCCCCCCTCCTTTCCTCCCAAGTTTCAACCGAAATGCTCTTTAGACAGCTCATGATGGTAGTTAAAAAGGGGCACGTTTCAAATGGTGTTTGTTCTGTGGAGATAATGTGTAATATAGATGTCATTTTTACATGTATCGGAAGACTTTTAAAGCATCCGTGCCGTTCCCTCCGTATAGAAGGCTTTGGAAAACCTACTGCCAGCCCGTGGCTGTTCCGGCGTACATCCGGAACGGTCCTCGAAGTTTTTGTTTGCGGTGTTCATAGTCCCCGGGCATTTCTACGGACAGATTACTTGTACCAAAAAATGCTCAGCCGGCTCTGCAGCAGGTATTTCACACACTTTCCCGTACAGGGCTCCCCGCACACACCCAGGGGAACTTGAGCAGTTCAATGTTCAGCTGAGATTTTAATGTCTGGGGGCTCGTAGGGGCTTTTTTTTTGCTCTCCCTTAATTTTTGCCACGGTGAGACATCTGTAGTTGTAAAGAAAAAAGTGAAATGAAGACATCTCACGGCGTTTCTGCCCTCCAGGAATACCAGGAGATTTCGCATTGCTTAAGCCTTGCAAGAAGTGCCCCTAGGAAGACAGTGGTGGGAGCCCGGGTGTGGATCTCGGTCAGGAGAAGCGGGGAGGTGACAGCAGCAGCTCCCCGACACCCCCAAATTTCATGCCCCCACCGATCACGGGCGTGCACGAAACGCGCCGGTCCGTGCGCCCCGCGTGGGGCAGAAAGAGATCTCCATCCATCGATGCCCTCGGCTGCGGGGAGCGGGACCGCCCGCCCGCTGCAGCCGCGAGCAGGGCGGTAGCTGACAGAAGCAGGATTTAGGTGGGACAACTGTTGTCCCCGCGCAGCTGTAACTGAGCCGGTGAGTATCCGTGAGAATTCGGATACTAACTGGTGCGGCACTTGGGACGGTCTTGCTCTATCACGAACCCCTGGCAGGCGTTCAGTCATGTGGTTTAGCTTTCGCCGTTCTCCAACAACAACAACAACAACAGCAACGACAAATAAACACGGGATAAAGACGCGTTTCGTATGCCCGGGATGTTTTCCAGGTGATGGGTTCGGCCGATATAGGGGCACGTTATTCCATACCCCCTGCCCCGGCGGGCTGCGAGGCGTGGAAGCGGGAGCAGCCTTGGAGTGGTAAGAAAGTTGCCCGACGCTGCTGGCTTGTCTACAAGCGGCTGCACTTTTATATTTCCCTTCTTTTCCACCCAATGATGAATAGCATTAATTTAGATCTATTTAAGGCGAGTGTGGGAGAAACCACAATCTTTGTTGTGGTCACTGCTGTACACAGCGGGGCTGAATGTTTCTCTTGGTTGAGGCCTCAAAGCTGAATCTGGAGAACCCAAAACATCATGTCAGCTTTTCAAACCCTTCAAAGAGACAGTGGAATCCTAATTGTTCGTAAAACCCGCTATTTATTATTACAGTTATGTATTTTCTCCCCATTCGGATGTGAAGGAAAGGGCATCCCTCGCTTGCCGTGCCTTGAGCTTTTTCACAGCTCCTCCTCCTCCTCCTCCCCTCGATGCTTCGGGTTCAGGCACGGGCTGAAGCTTTCGCGCCCAGCGCACGTACCCCAGCCCGCTGCTCCGTAAACCCTCAATCCCTCCCCAAAAGCCCGCGCTTTGCCACACTGCGTCCCAGGGTTGGACCCTCCGGGAGCTTGGGGGTTGTCCCCGGTGGGGTGGCTTTTGGGACATCCTCCCCGGGAGCCGTGGGTCCAGCTCTGCCCCCGCTCCATTCCGCGCAGGCGAGGGCTGGCGCTGCTGATTAAATTACAGGCTGTAAATTCAGGGCAAATTATTTTAGCCTCCCCACAGCAGCCGACCCTGAACGTTTCCTTACGACCGGGAGGGTGCTCGGTAGATAAGAGTTGTCGGTGGAGTAAAATTCATTTCAAGCGTGTTGGTTTTTTTCTGTTCACGTGATGCTCCTCGTTCATTTAATCTCTGGTTATTGTTAATTATCACCTGCGTTACGGTAGCCACCAAAAAGCCCGGCTGGGATCAGCACGTGGGTCACGGTGGCCGTGATGCGTGGGGCAGCTTTATCCCGGGAAGCAGCTCGGGAGGTTGCAGCGTTTGATGCCCAACTGCAAGGGCAGCGCCCTGGCTGGTCCCCTCATCGCAGGGCAGTTCAGTTTGAAGGGATAACAGTGTCTTCATCTATTTTTTCGGCAGCGTTTCTAGCTAGCGTTGCTCCGCGCGGCATCCTCGCGGCTCGGCACACAGGAGAACGTGGCCCCCGTGAAGCGGGTGGGTTGGGGCTGGGTTTGCAGCCGCTGCCCGTAAAGCGGCCGAGGGCCTCCATTTTGTGCGCCAGACCGGCGCGCGAGTGCGAAATGGAGAGCGGCGCGGTGGAGTTTCGCCCACAGCGAAGCGCGTAGGCGTGCGCTGCCCACCGTCCCTGCACCATCGAGGTGCACGCAGCCCCGCGGCGAGGCTCCGGAGGGGATATCCTGGGCTTGTACACCCATAGGTTCCTCCTAGCGGGGTCTCGGTCTCTTCTCCGGGTCCTGCATATCCAGCCTCCCAATCCAAGTGCCATCCCGGTGTCGCGGCAAGCCAGCGCGTTGGCTCTCCGGCCGGTGCGAAGGGCCCCGGGGAGTCGTTCCTCCTCCCCTGCGAGCTTCGGTACGGCTCAGGGCAGTTAGATTGGCGAGATAAAATCACGCCGGGTGTAATGGCACGCTATTCTGAAAGTTTCCCGGACTTTATTGTTCATAACTTGGACCTGAGTCGGGTTATTTACACATGAGGATTAAAAAGCTGCAAACAACTGTGTGATTTTTAGGGACTGAAAGCAATTAGCATATGTGGGTAGGAGGATACGCTGCGTGTCTGCGTTCCTTTAAGATATAAATCACAGTTATTTAATTACGTTTTGAGAGGGCAGGTTTAAGGATATACTGCAAAATGCATTACCTATTATACCAACACGATAATCTTATTAACCTTGCTTTCTACTTTTTAATTTTATTGTGCACCCTGTACAACTCTTACGATATCAGAAATAATTACGTGGAGAATACATGATGTCAGAGGTCCGGTGTGACATTTATCTTCCCGAGTGAGGAGACGGCTCTCCCGTGCACTGCCTAGCAGCCTGGGAGGCATCGGGCAGGTCCGCGCCGCGGAAAGGAGGCGAAGATGGGTGTCGTCGGGTGCTATTTAACATATATCAGCATGTGCTTGCAGGGTGGTGGTGTAGCCGAGGGCCGGCTTGACCAAACTTGATGCATTTCAGCGTCCGTGGGCCTCCTGTGGCAGAAAGGCTGAACGTTTGGCTTGCATGTGCTATACAACTGCCGTAGGTGAGCCAGTATTTCAGGGTGGCTCCGTGCATCCAGTCCCCATTCCAGCTGGATCTCCTCTTCCACCCCGCGTTCTCCATCCCATGCCTTCTCAGGGCAGCGCTCGCTTGCTCTCTTTTTTTTTATTTCTTCATCCCTCTCTCCTGATGTTTGAGATGTGTTGATATTTCCCCTTGTATTTTGTGAGGGAATGGGTGAGGGTGATGGGTGAGGGGAAACAAATGCCATAATAATATCCCTTTTCAGAAGAATATAGTTTAATTTTGTGTGTGCGTGCAGCAGCTGCCATTGGCAAGCTGTCGTCTTTGTTGCCATGGGCTCTTTTTTTTTTCCTCCTGCATGCGTGCCAGGACATGATTGGATGTTTCAGCGTGTTCATGGTTTGGGGTGAGATCTATCGGTAGTGAAGCACAAAATGGTCCTGGGGTTGGTGGGTGTCCAAGGCAGGGTTCTCTGGCCAGGTGAGCTGGTTGTGCTGGAGAGGGTCGTGCGAGCGTGGTACCAGGCGGCTCTTTGGTCGATGAGCTGAAACCCGCTGGTGATCTGGATTTTTTGATGATGTAAAAAGGTCGTTTAGAAACATCACGGGAGGGTGTGTCACCACGGTCTCCTCCAGCGGGAAGCCCCCGGTGCTTCCTAGGGAGAACCGGTCGGTGGGTTTCTCCTGCCCATCTCGCTCAGCTGGTGCACGCACCCCGTGGGAGGTCATGCCCATCCCCGGCTCTCGCTGATGCCATGGGGAGCTGGACAATGGCACCCGCTGAGTTTGTGCTACCAGAGACCTCGACCAGTCATACACGGGCTACGGGCAGGGCTTGTGGTGCATGCGGGGATGGAGCACACCTTCCATGGGACGTAAAGCTAACACAGCATCACCCGCGAGAGCTGCAGGTGACAGCAAACCCTCCGGACCTGCCACCGTGGCACTTCGCCCTGGCCACAGAGGTGTAGCTCCTGCTTTTCCTGCTCCTTGGTTGCACCAGTTTGTCATATTCATAATATGCTCGTAGCATCAGTGTCTAAACCCACTCTGCGCCATCCTCTGTGCTGCAGATCTCCCCTCTCATCCCCGCTGCCGTTGCCCCACGTGAAGTACGGTTGGACTCGATGGTCCTAAAGGTCTTTTCCAACCTAAACGGTTCGATGATTGGAAGTAATGCGCGCTGGGAGAGCAGGAGGGCTCTTCAGCCCGGGAAACCCACCGCGTGGCTGCAGGGATCATCGCTAGGTGCACAACACCTCTGCAGAAGATTTCCTCTACAACCTGCTGTAGGTGACCCTGCTTCGGCAGGGGGGTTGGACTAGATGACCCACAGGGGTCCCTTCCAACCCCTACCATTCTGTGATTCTGTGGTTCCTCTCCGTACAGCCCTCCTGGGCTCGGACTGGTCCTTAATGGGAGCACGCGGCGAGGGGAAAGTTTGCAGGGCGAGCGCAGGCGCCGTGCGCAGTCTGCTGAAGGCTTCGGGAGGGAGAAAGGATGAAGAAATAAATGGAAAGTGTCGCGGCAGCCTCTTTCATGTTGTATTTCTCCGCGCCTACAGATTCGGTCTTGTGTGTGAGGGACAGATAATGAGCTGCGTGAGCTTCGTAACAAACATCGCGTCTGGTTAAATTACTGTTTCTGTGTTTAAAGCCAATACGTGTGTTACAAAATACCTTGTAAAGCGCTGAAAGGAGAGGGATGAACCCTTGTAAAGGTATCAAAAGATAAGCTAGATAGTTGCTGCATTTGTTGTTAAGATGAGCGCTAGCTGGAGATTTTAATGCAGAAACACTTTGTCAATCAGGTTTCATCCTAAGGATGTGAGCTCGAAATTTTGTCTGATCTTTTTACCCAGTACGGTTTAAATTTGATATGGAAGAAAATGGCCAAAGCCCTGAATGATGCTGGAAACTTGAGGTAAAATTTAAATTTAATTCAGGTTGTGTTTTGTTTTTTTTCTCCCCTCTTTTAAGGCAAAGTAGTTTCAAGTAAATCAGAAGAATGATTTCTTTGTATCGGGCTGCTTTTCTAAAGGCCAGCTATTGTGGGGATCGCTTTTGGGGAGGATGGCCACTGCAATGCTGTCATTGTACGACGGCGAGGACTTTTCCTAATGCGATGAGGACTTCATTAAAAATAGCCAACAAACCTATTTACAGTTGTTTCTGTGGTAAAAAGTAAAAAAGCAGTTGTCGCTGAGCTAGAAAGTAAATCCCAAATCATTTTGTTTGAAAGCTTCGCAAACGGTTTGCCGGGCTGTGGGAGGATCAGCCTTGATAGTGGCCGAACCCTTGTAAGTGTAGGTTGGATATTGCTGGAAAAGTTGGAAAAAAACACAGGGCAGTTAGGTAAGAAGTGGGATTTTTGTGGTCAAGACCTCCTTTTTTTTTTTTTTTTTCTTTTTTTTTTTCCTGTAGAGAAGGACATCAGCTTCTTCCTAGGCAGATGCAGGGACATAACCAGCCAGGGAGCTCGGCGTGGTGTGGGGCTGCTGCACGCTTGGGTCTCAGCAGCGCATCCCCGAGCTGCCTGTTCTTTCCAACATGGGTACAGGAGTGTGATAAATAGGCAAAATAACATGCTCAAAGCCCACTTTAAACATGGCTGCTGTTTCTTTTTCTGGTCGAAAGGTGCAGGTCAGAATCGAGATGGGAACCGAGAGAGTGGACCGGTTGTTTTCCACGTGCACGGTCTTTAGTAATAAACTTTATTATAAAAAAGTGAGCGTTGTGTCTCGGCAGTGAGCAGTCCCAGAGGGTGAAGCCATCTGCCCGCGGGACGAGGATGGTACGAGCAGGGTCCCCGTCCCGGCACGGAGCTTGGTTCTCGGCTGCGGTTCCGTACGGCGCGGAGCTGAGGTCTATTTGTGTGCTGCGGGCTGGGAAGCGCTCGTCTCCCCGCAGTGTGCCAAGGGGTGCTGTGGGCATGGCCCTGGAGAAGACGGGTATAGAGAGACTTCATTCCTGAATGTCCTGTTGGTAGGACAGGTTTTCCGTGAGATGGGTCGCTGAGAAATCCCGCTTTTCTCCCCGTTCCCAGCTGGATCTCTCCTCGCTGTTGCCCTTCGCAAGTGGCTTCGTTGGCCTGGGGCTTGGGGCTGAGTTATTTTCGGCTGCTCTGTGCCTTCATCCCCGCCGCGGGCCACCAAGACAGAGTTTGAAAAGAAAACGGGATGTTTCTGTCCCTGCAGTTCTGAAATACGGGGCAGCGGTGTCTTGGAGTTGCTAAATGTGCTTTGCAAGCCTCAGAAAACTTTCTCTGGTTGCACAAGCAGCGTCTAATACTAATAGTATTTCCTCATTAAATGGGGTGAAGGATTTCTCAGACAGTCTTGCTCACGTACGTTGTTTTTTGAACGAGCCTTGTCTACCTTAGCAACTTCTCCAGGGAACTTCGCAGCTCCGGGCCGGGGCTGCTGGTGCGGCTCGAGGACGGGTCAGTGGCCATGGAGGCATTTAACATTTTAATTGCCTTCCTATACCAATCGCAGCGATGACCTGTTTGTTTGGATTATATGTCTTTTTCAATTTTTTTTTTTTAAAAAAAAAGAATAAAAAAAAGGAAAACAAAGGAAGTACAGTGCTGTGCACAGAACAGTTATTAAAAACAGTTGGGAAGCATATAAAAGGTACTGTTTGTGTGAGAAACGGGACAGCTGTGATGGTCTATTGGGAAAGTGTGTACAGATGGTGGTAGGGAGGGGAATGATGACTACATGGCTGATAAATGAAATACAAAAAGCATTAAATTGGTGATCTTTTTAAAGAGTACATTTTTGGTTAGCATTTTTGGTGCATCATTAGGGCTCTTTGTCTGCCTCTTATTTAGCCAGGAAGTGCGACGATCTTCGCACATTTGTGGCTCTGATTTTGTTTACAAATAAGGAGTCTGCTTAATAAATCACATACCATGGAATTACTAAAGAAGATAATTAAGCGCACGGTTTTTCCCTACATTGGGACTGGCAATCGGGATCGTCCTAAAGACCTGACAATACCACAAACGCAGTTGGGCTTGAATTAGTGACGGGAACACGTGGGGTTTCCTGGAGCCGGGACAGATTTCTTTGTTTTGCAAGAAGTGGGACCGGTGGCGCGAGCCGGGTTCGGGGAGCGAGGCTTCGGCGTTTCGAAACCACGGAAGGCCGGTCGCTCGGCGTTTTGCCTTTATTTTAAATCAGCTTACAGTCCCGAAGGTGGTGGCACCTGGTGGCCGGTGCCCGGCCATGGTGATCCCCATCTTCCTATCCTTAGCAGAGTGTTATCACACCCCTTATCAAGGAGCTCATTTTTCGGAGGCTAACAGAAATTAAGGCAAAATCCGCAGATTTCTGCACACTGCTGTAAGGTGGAGATGGTCACTCAAATGCTGCAAACCTCGGCGCGGCAAGTTTTTAAACTAATAGGCAAAATAATCCCCTTCCTCCTGCTGTTTCTTCCAGTTTCCAGCTGAAATAATTCCCGGTTTTCCTTCGCCTTCCGTCTCGCCCACCCATTGCTTCGTGTTCCTGCTCATTGTTTCCGGGTGCCATCAATAGACGAAAGCATTTTCCTTAATAATAAATGGCCCCTGGTAATGCTTTTCCATGGACCAGCCCAGTGTCCGGCCACCCCATGAGCCCCGGCCGTGTTGTTGTCCCTCCCTCGGAGGGGACAGACCACCGGCAACCTCAGCACCCCATTTCAGAGTTAGCTTCAAGTGCTGCAAAAAGGGCGTTCAGCAAACCTCCGTAGGAAGAACCTGCCCAGAGGGAATGTTTCCAAAGCCCTGTTGGTTGCAGGTTTATCGACGCTCTGGGTGACCCTGTTTCGGCAGGGGGTTGGACTAGATGACCCACAGAGGTCCCTTCCAACCCCGACCATTCTGTGATTCTGTGATTTACGAACCTTCCAGAACTTTAACGCGCCCCTTTGGGGGTTATTTGCTCTCCTGACACGGAGTCACAAACTCCTCTTGTTGCCAGACTTGATGAACTATGTGTTTCACTGTCCCTTTTTTTGGGCCAAGTAAATTTTTCTTCTGCGTTTTCTTGAAATGTAGGAAAAAAGAAAGATTTTTAAAAAGGCTTAATGTGAAGAAAATGTATGACAACTTGATAGATTGCTCGGGACTTCAGTGCAGTAATTGTACAAAGTAGGTTGCAATTTTTTTTCCTACACATGCAGTGTATTAAAAAGAACAATAGCCAGAGAGACGTGTAGCGCGAGGATGGAGAGACCATCTTGGCCATCCTCTACAAATTTCTTCCAAATTTCAGTTATTAAAGATCACCAAAACATATTTATTGTAGTAAGGCTGTACACGCTCTTGTCTGATCAGATCTGGAGGCGTTTGTGGGGTTTTTGTCCACGTTGTCCATAAATACACTTCACCTCTTACGAAGAAAAGAGTCCATTTCATTTGCAGGTCATGGTGAAGGGATGGTTTAGCAGTATCTGGGTGTGTATGAAATGCCTCGAGCTGAAGATGGTTCCTTCTAATAAAGGTTTTATTTTTTATCGATATGAACGCGTGTTCTGTTGAGTAGGGAAGTCCAAGAGGTCTTCTGGGAGCTGCACCAGTGGATACCGCAGCAGCAGCAGGAGCAGGCAGCTGCTGGAGATGCTGCTGTGGTACCTCCTGATGGTACCGGTCCGGCTGTGGTCCTGGCCTTGCAAACGGCCACCGACACCGCGACCTCGTCAGCCGGGGACGCAAACGAGGGTGCGTGTCAGAAATGCGGAGGTCTCGCTCCCCCTCGCCCGCGGCGTGCGTTGCGCAAGGTGTCCGCTTACCCAGCCCGGCGCGGGGCAGCCGGGTTCCTCTGCCAGCTCGCACAAAAGTGATTTTACCCGCTGTCACCGAGAGTGGCGTTCGCCTGCGAGATGCTTGGGCCGGGTGCGGGGGTCTCCTCCAGACCCGCATCGGGGTGGCCGGGTGCAGAGCCCACCCCCCAGCTGTTTGGCCGCTGTTTCGGTCCCTCCTTCAGGATGTGCCGCCAGCCACGATGGACAAAATATATGGGGTCTGTCGATACTGGCCCCAGCTTGGAAAGGTTAATTCTTCCTGAAGCAGCGATTTGGGTCTTCGATCAGTTACCGGTTTGACACTCACAAAAATAATTCTCTAATGATCGCAGTTGATGGGAGAGCCTGGCCGCGTTGTGCGGCTGTGATTTACAACTTGTGTTTCCAAACTTTTGTATTATTTTTTTTGTTTTGCTGTAGGGAACTTGGTCCTGCCCAGAACAGAGGGCCCTCAGCTTCGTTTGAGATCGGGTAGAGCCCAGCCCCCGAGCCTGAGCCCTGTCGCCGACTGGGGCTGGGCAGAGCGGTCCTGCTCCCATCAGCAGACTACAGGAAGGCAACTATTAAAAGTAGAAAGCTATTAAGCAGTCAGGTTTTTATTATGCTTTAGTGTTTTGTTTAAGTCTGTTCTTAATTGGTTGATTAATGTAAGCAAAGTCCTTTTCTCCCCCGCCATCTCTACAGATGGCAAATGGTAGGTCCCAACTGTCACCGTGCGCAAGAAAGGTTATGGTTCAAAGTCAGAGATACGGAGATACCACCATAATCCATCACAGGAACTTGTCTCGCTGTGCCCGGCCAGGCAGAAGTTAGGCTTGGTAGCAACATTCCCTCCAAACCCATCCGGAGGAATCGCTTTCCATTTTATTTTGGGGGGTTGGGGAAAGAGTTGCTGCGAACTTCTCATTGCCGGATCCGAGGAGTTTCAGGAAATCCAGGCAGAGCCACAAGCGGCCCCGGCGCTGGTTAGCGTGGCCGGGGTTTTTCTTCTCCTCGGCGTCCTTCTCCTTGGCAGGGTCTGTACGAACGCGGGAGGCGCAGCCCGTGAACCCCGCCGCGAAAAAGGGAGCCCAGAAGAAACAGGAGCATCGTGTCTGCTTGAGAGAATTACCTTCAAATACATATCTCTTAAAGTTTTTTTTATTTTTTTTTTTAAATCTAAGAGGATGATTTATTGAGGCTAACTTCCTTCTCAGGACGAAGCTTAGAATTATGTTTCTGGTATTGATCCATAAAGAGGATTTGCATTTTATTCATACTATAAAAGTGCTTTTAATGGAGACATCGCGGTAATTGAATTTATACTGTGTGTAACTATGGAAGTATCTTTTTAATTATTTTATGTTATGTAATACAATGACTAAATCTAAAGCCTGTGAAAGGGGATGGCTGTACTCTGTCCTTAGGAGCAACATATATAGCTCTTAATATTCTAACGGTAGGAATGCAGTTAAGGACATTCTTTATTTGAGGGGAAAAAAAAAAAGAGGGGAGAGAGAGAGAGGAGAAAGATTTCATTACATTCCGCACAGTATGAGACTAAGTCAAAGTAGTTTTGCTAATTAAATTCAATTGCTATCCATTAGACCAATGGAACGAGATGAATCTACCGTATAGCTGACGCAGCACAGGTATGCAATTTGGCTAAATGGCCCTTGCTGAACTGCAGCACGCCTTGCTCCGCTCGCTCGTTTTTTCCAGGCTCCCAATTCCTGCGCGGGGAGAAGCCGAGCGGCCCCCGACCCCTCTCGCGGAGCACGGACACGTGTTTCGATCGGCAGCCTCGCCGGGCGGAACGCTGGCTGCCGGTCCATTTAAAACGTACTGGAGTAAGCTCAGAAAGTCCGAAGGTGACGGGGAGATGGGCGGGGAATTTTTTTTCTGGGTTTATTTGTGGATATTTTCCCCTCTCTGCCCATGAGGCTGCCTGCAGCGGGCTCCTCGCGTTGCTTCTAGCCACCCAGCAGTGCCTGCGAGAGCGGGTCCGAGTTACCGAAGCGGCTCGGAAGGCCGCGGGCAGGGTACGTTTGCCGGCATTTTGGCATAACGTGCTGCTCGGGGAGACGCCGTACGTCAGACGGAGAAGTCTCCTACCCCGGCGAAACGACAGGAATACCTCTCAAGCACTGGCGGAGGCAACACGTTGACAGCCAGCAAGCGGGCGATGCTGCTGAGCGCAGAGATTTACACTTCCTTCCAAGATTAAAACGGGCTGAACCCAAAAAGGGTACCGGGGATTGTCGCCGTAGGGAGAAGCGGCGTGTTAGCGTGACGCGGGGAGGCAAGGGCTGCCGTCGGCCTGCCGATGCTTTGATTTCCTGGGATCTCCCAAGCTTACGGGTAACGGTCGGTGTCATCGGGGCGGGACTGGAAAATAAATAACAAACTCATAAGGCGAGCGGGGTGAAAGATTTTGCACCTCCCCTGCTTTGGCGCTGGAGCTCAGTTTCCCATTTCGCCTCTCGTTGGGGCGAATCTCGGCTGAGTCTGGGGAGTTTGGTGTGAAGGAAACCCCTGAACTTCGCTTTCTGCTTCTGATTAACCTCTGCGGCGTGTTTTCCTTCAAGCTATATTTAGTGAAGGGGGGGGAAAAAAATCACCAAGTTGGGCTGAAAAAAAGGCCCGGCAGAAAACCAGTAGTTGAAGCGTCTCTTTGCTGGGTGCTGTCCTGAAACTCCCTCTCGAGCACGACCTGCGATGCTTTTTGTGATCAGGCTTTTGGGCCGGGGTATTTGCTCAATGGGATCCAGACAAATAGATGTGAAGAAAAAGCATCCTGCTTTAAAAGAAGGAAACAATTAAACCTCCTACTTTGTTATTTACAGTAACTACCTTTTTCTACCAATTGTAGAAGTTCAAATGAAAGTAGCAGTGTGAAGGGGGAAATGTGGGAACTTTCATTTGTCGAGACTTTGCATTTCTCCTGCTTTATAGCCATCAGAAAAGAGATTGTTGTGCATTCTATTAAATACTGCCAGTATGATTAATTTAAAGGGTTACATTTTATTGAACCCTGGTGTAGATGTTCTTTGTCAACTCACATTCACTGCTAGTTAGAGTGTGTGTCGCATTTATCAAAACTTTCTGGAGCCCCTCTCACCTCATTAGCATGTGAATCTCTATTGAGCAGTTAATGTCCGTTACAGCGAGAGTGCTCAATTCTTGTTTTCAATAAGCCAGTTGTAAAATGTCAGACTGTCACTTACAATATAAAAAAGCAAAAATGATGGTATTTGTAAAAATGTTATCACCTCATAAAAACAAATTGTAAAGACATGAAAGTGATCTTGGTATGCTTTGCTTTCAGAAGTGAGTTAGTACAGCTGCTTTAAATACCAGTTGTCTGGATTCCCACACTTTCCTACCAATGGAGAGGTTTACACAAGCATAATTTAAGTTACAATTACCCTAATTAACATCTCATTTGCATAAATTGTTGAAGTCAAAACAACAAAGAGTTGCTTAAGAAGCTTAACCCTATTTGTCCAAAATAAAGAGATGAGTTTTCACTTTGCGATCAAAATTGGCAGGTTCATTATGTCGGAGCTAGAACACAAACTGAAGTTACGCCATTAATTAATACTTTAGATTTTTATGATCGGGCCGTGATTCTCCTACTTGCAAGGTGCAAGATCTCCCAACACCCCGCTCTTGCCATGGGAGGTGCAGAGCTGTCAGGTGGGGAGTCCAGGGAGTGTTTCTGGACTCGGCAACACCCAGCTTTGTGTCCCTCATCCCTCTCCTTCGCACACATGGGCAACCCCGGCTCAGCCTGCTCCGGCTGGGATGGGAGCTGGGGAGGAGATCACATCCAGTCCGGGCTGGGAGCTCTCGTGCTGGAACGGGGGGCTTGTGAAATGGTGTGACAAGGCCGAACGACAGCGGTGACGGGCGGAGAGACCCCTTGTCCTCCCGTGGCAGAACTGGCCGGTCAACCTGGGTTCTCCAAGCGTTTTCAAACTTCCCAAGGCCTCTGCAGATTTTGACCCTCATCTTGGAATACAGAAACACAGTGAAAAAGAACTGCAAAATAAAGTCGCGGTGCTGTTTTTTTTTAAGTAAAAATGCAATTCATCCTCCCGTTACGGTTTTGGGGTGTTGGTTTAGAGGAGCTTCCAGTGCTTGTGGGCCCTGCGCTCTGGTCCATCTCCTCTGAACATCTGACTCCTGGTCACTGCCTGCTGCGGGCAAAGAGTGTCGGCGGGGCTTAGGCCAAGCTGCTGAAGGCGAGGGGAGGTTTTCCCTCGGACACTCGCTACCCTGGGGAGATTAAAACTGTTCCACTGGCAAGTCCTGCTGCTTTTCCATACCTTCTAACCGTTCGCTGCGAAAAACCTACCATTTCTGTGCCTTTGCCGCTGTGTGTAGGCAAGGCAATACGCGAGTCGTGATACGGGCGGTACATGTGGCGATGCTCGGGGGTTTTAGCAGGGACAGGACATGGGGAAGCTCGTTAGCCCGCGGGGACGGAGCGTGGCACGGGGTTTCCATCGGCTGTCAGGTGCCCGTGTGCCGGGGCTAATGAAAGCGTTCCCAGTCGCCGGGGCCATCTTTTCCTTTCCTGTATGATCTCGTTGCAGCTTCATTAGCTAAGTCAGAGTCGATGTGCATTAGCCCAATAAAACTCTTCCTGCATCCCCGTAATTTAGCATCCCCTCCCATCGGTGCCCTCCGGATGGAGATTATCCGCCGGCGTTTGTGCCGATCGATCGAAGCACACCGGAGCGAATCGGGTCGTGCGTGGAGCTCAGTTTTACCTTGAGGTTTACCTTGTACTGAAAAGCTTCGCAAAGCAAAGATCGCAGCGAACTCCTATTGCAAACCAGCTGAACCGAAGATGAATCTCGCTTGCCAGTTTTGCATATTCTTTTTTTAAAGATTGCGTTGTAATTGAGCGGTTGACTTTCGCGCTGCGCTCCTTTTTATGAGCCGGTGATTACACAGTGCACGGCGCTGACACTCTGAACGTGAATGAATCTGCCAGTTCTACTACACTACTCTTTATAAAATAACAAGGCTTACCAGGTGGCAAGAATTGCGTAATTGAATTGGACTGAATCCTGGTTTTCCCAACCCAGAGCGGTTACACTTAGAAGTAAATTACAATTAAAAGAGACAGAATGTTTCCATTGTATTAAGAATCCTTAATAGCAAACTTTTCATCCATAAGGCTCTGTTCTCCTCCTGAAGTGTGAGAGAAATTGCTATATGTGTCTAACTACCATTAAGGCTAATGGGAGCAACGTACATAAATCCCCACACGGCGATGGGAGAACAGACCCCAGATGCCTTGAAAGTGCTTGTAGGGGAGGGGTAGAGGCGCGCGAGTGTGTTGGTCCCGGTAACATCTGCTCTGGAAATATGTAAGGGCTCAATCTGAGGTCTGGGTTTTTGGAGAGTCTTCTCGAGTTTGATCCCGAGCTGCGCTGTGAGACCAGCCCGCTGCTCCTTCAGCTGGGCCCTTCCTCCGGGGCGCAGGGAGGAAGCAGATCCCGAAAGCAGATAGGAAGATGCCATGGACAGATTTGAATGCCACTAAAACCACTATTCGTTTTAGTCTGCCAGAAAGTTTAAAAAAACCCCAAACCCAGCGCTGTTTGCCAAGAGTACCCGAGCTCCTCACCACTTCCTACCCTTCGGAGCTGGGGATATTGAGAACATCTGTCTCCAAATGCGACGAGAAGAGGATAGTCCGCTTCTTTCCCTCCTTTCCAGAGGACCTTCGGGTTTCCCTGCCTCTTTGTTTCTTATTCCCCTTCTCCCTGGGACGCCTGTCAACACCAATCCTCATCCAGCTGTGCAGGTCAGGCAGCACTGAGAGCAATTCCTTCAGCCGTCCCGAATGGCCGGGGAGCAGCCGTCCCGTCCCGGCCCTGCCCCGGCCCTGTGGGCATGAGAGTCCTTCATGCCCGACGCAATTCCCTCAAGGAGGAGAAGAAGTGGATACAAACCTCGTTTTCATTCAAAACGCGGTTCTTCGTGAACCTTCCGATCTGCTCTTCTTGACGGCGATGCAGCGCACTGTCACCTTGCCATTAGGGCTGGGTAATTAATAGCTGCCTAATAGAAGCGAGTGTAGCTGCTCAGCAAAATGAATGATGTGCGCTACAAGGGAAAGCACTAGAAAGTAAAGTGGAGAGGAAAGTGTTTAGTGGGGGGAAATTTCTGCTTGCCCTTCATTAGGAGATGCTCCAAAGAAGGGTAAAGCGTGATCACATTAATCAGAAGAACTGGCATCGCGCAATATTCTTCTTTGTTATCTGGCATAATTTGCGTGGCGTTAAATTATTTAAATTACGCGTATACCTGCCATCATTTTTTTGCTGGTATTTAATGAATACTGTGGGTTGCCTTTGAGCGCTGGTCTTGGAGCATTTAAACATATGGGCCCTGTGAAGGCTGAATGCAGCTTCTTTCTCTTTCTTTCTTTCTTTCTTTCTTTCTTTCTTTCTTTCTTTCTTTCTTTCTTTCTTTCTTTCTTTTCTTTCTTTCTTTCTTTCTTTCTTTCTTTCTTTCTTTCTTTCTTTCTTTCTTTCTTTCTTTCTTTCTTTCTTTCTTTCTATCTTTCTTTCTTTCTGTCTCTCTCTCTCTTTCACTCTTTCTTTCTTTCTTTCTTTCTTTCTGTCTCTCTCTTTCACTCTTTCTTTCTCTCTTTCTTTCTTTCTCTCTCTCTTTCTTTCTGTCTCTCTTTCTCTCTCTCTTTCACTCTTTCTTTCTCTCTTTCTCTTTGTCCTTCTCCTTCCTTCCTTCCTTCCTTCCTTCCTTCCTTCCTTCCTTCCTTCCTTCCTTCCTTCCTTCCTTCCTTCCTTCCTTCCTTCCTTCCTCTTTTGTTCTTTCTTTCGTTCTCTCGTACTTTCTCACTTTCTCTCTCTTTTTCTTTCTCTCTTTACTCCCTCCCTCCCTCCCTCCCTTCCTTCCTTCCTTCCTTCCTTCCTTCCTTCCTTCCTTCCTTCCTTCCTTCCTTCCTCCCTCCCTCCCTCCCTTCCTTCCTTCCTTCCTTCCTTCCTTCCTTCCTTCCTTCCTTCCTTCCTTCCTTCCTTCCTTCCTCTTTTGTTCTTTCTTTCGTTCTCTCGTACTTTCTCACTTTCTCTCTCTTTTTCTCTTTCTCTCTTTACTCCCTCCCTCCCTCCCTCCCTCCCTTCCTCCCTCCCTCCCTCCCTCCCTCCCTCCCTCCCTTCCTTCCTTCCTTCCTTCCTTCCTTCCTTCCTTCCTTCCTTCCTTCCTTCCTTCCTTCCTTCCTTCCTTCCTTCCTTCCTTCCTTCCTTCCTTCCTTCCTTCCTTCCTTCCTTCCTCCCTCCCTCCCTCCCTCCCTCCCTCCCTCCCTCCCTCCCTCCCTTCCTTCCTTCCTTCCTTCCTTCCTTCCTTCCTTCCTTCCTTCCTTCCTTCCTTCCTTCCTTCCTTCCTCCCTCTCCTTCCTCTCCTTCCTTCCTTCTCTCCTTCCTTCCTTCTCTCCTTCCTTCCACATCTCGCCTTCCCATGCATTTGTTTAATCCACCACTGATCATCAGCGGTGTGATCACGAAGAAGCCGTGGCAGGTACCTGGCGCTCACCCCCCTCCCTTCCTCGTGCTTTTCTCGTTGCTCACTGTTTTGACGATGAGCCCAGTCCCGGGCAGAACAAGAGCGCTCGCACTGCACCGCGGCGGCGGCAGATTTTAACCGCTCTTGTAGTCACGGAATGGCCGCAAAACACCTACGACGAGTCAAAGACCAGCTGTGTTTTTGTAAAGTCTACTTTGAACAAGTTGCAGTCAGTTTTTTTCCGGCTCTTTAGAAGCCCTGACTGACATGAGCATATATAATGTCGGGAATACCTTTATATGATTTTTTCCGGCCTGGTACTGTAGTGTAATTAGCAGGTTCAGACTTGCCTGTGCTCTTTTCAAATGCAATTCTTCTTGGGGAAAGAAATTAAACCAAGGGATGATGTAGCTTTTTGCAGCCACTCAGATGAAAGTAAGTGGTGGTTACAATTATTCAAAAGTACTTAGAGAAGTATTGAATATGGTAATCTTTGCTAGGAGAAAGCACTGGACTGGTTAAAGCACGTGGCTGGAAATGTGCAGAGGTTGGGTCCCTTTCCAGCTCCGCCACAGCCTTTCTTTGTGGCCTTGGGCAAACTATTTCTCTGGTTCTGTAGCAGTACAGTTCATCAGGAAGAAAAGTGGGAGCGCCGCTGTTTTCTTTTCTTCTTTCTGTTTGTCTGCTCAAGTTTAAAGTTTCCAGAGCACAGACACTGTGTGTTTGTGCAGTGCCCAGCCCAGCCGCAGCACAGATACTGATGTTATCACCATTACCATCGTTCTTGGCTTGCGGAAGACGTTTACCAGCCTAGATCAGACCATGTAACAGTGATGAAGGATGTTATTTAAATGTAGCAAACCATAAAACCGTCTGGTGTATTAACAAATGAAAGTAGATGACACCCACTCCGCTGCTGCCCATCCACTCAGACGGACGTTGCACGTGGGATAATGGTGTCCTTGTTCTCATGAACATGGCAGTGATGGACGGGGCTGGGGCCATTCCTGCTCGCACTTCCCCATGCACCTGCAAAAACCCCAGAGATTTCCAATGCCTTTAGCTACCGACACATCCCTGTAGAAAGGAATTCTATTAGAAGTCATGGAAGAAGGAGAATTTTTGAGGAGTGAGTGGTAGGACCCAACCCTGTTGTAGGGTTTCAGAAACACTCTGAGATTTGCTTTCCCCTGTCACGTGCGTAGAAAGTCACCACATGATTTTTTATGAGAAATGTTGGCTTTAGACAACCCAGAGCTCTTCCTGAGCTTTGGAAATTTAAAAAAAGTCAATGGTAAAGGCCAGTATCTTTGGCTTCGGCAGGTGTACTTGCAGTCTCTTTGTTCAAAATCAGGTGCAGCACACAACCAGGAGGTTGCTCCTGGCTCCTTACTGTGTGGCTGCTGGAGTGTCTTCTATAAAATCTGAATAACAAATAGAAAGGAGGCAAATAAAAACCATCAGTGGTTTATCGTGCGGACTAGGAAGAGAGGGCTCGTACGCAGCATCGGGCATCGTCAGGGTAACAGTGCTCAGGGTTTGCTCTTCCCAAAGGAGGGGCGTGAGCTGGTCGCGGGCATGGTGTGATGCAGGAGAGAAACTCAACAAGGAGCATCCCTGGTGGGACGGTCCTGGGGAACTCAGTGGGGTGGGACCGGCTGCTTTTTCTTGACTGCAGAATTTCTCGCCCATCCGTAGAGCCCTTGGCCATGTTGTTTTCTGTGTTTCAGCAGGGCTGCTAATGCCCTCGTTTTGCTGGGGGTACCTTCCTCACAGCATCATCGGAGAGGTTTTACAGGGAGGAAAAGCAAACTGCTGTAGGATGTCTCAGGAGACCAGCCTGTTAGGAACAGCAAGGCTTGAAAAAGAAGGCGAGGGGAGCAGGTGGATCTCCTGGGAAATAGCCATCGAAGAAATACCTAGCTTGAGATTTTGTTGAGTTTATTTAAAGTGAAAATTAAGAGAGGTCTTCTCCTCTTCTGGAACCATATTCACTTGGTTATTGACACTTCCCAACGGCGAGCGCCGCTTGGTAGGAGGAACATACTCATAACTGGAATGCTGTTCTCACAAGCCAAAGAATTTGCATGTCCAAAAGGGATGTGTATCATAAATAGACTGTTTATAGTAGAGTTAAATTATATGATGAGCCATATAACAGCAGTGAATATATCATATCGCAAGCCCCTGCCAACCGTGCATGACTACTATTTGCTTCTCCTCAGGCGATAAACAAAGTTTTCAGCTGACCTACTGTTTAGTAGAAGTGCACTGAAACAGAGATAAGCAGTGCCGCTCGTAATGCTGTAGCGGAATAAAATCTGGCATAAATTTGCCTAGAAAGTACAAGGAATGCATGAAATATTATTTCTTAGTTCACATACAACTTTTCTGCCAGCACGCCATGTAATATTGCGTTGCTAATAAAAGGGGGTTTATTCCTGCTGCTGGAAGGGTTCATATTCCAATCGGGTGGTCAAGGCAACATAGATCGTACAAATATCAAATTCATTAAGGTGAAGCGTGAATTAAATGTTCTAAATTAATGACCTGAAGGAACCCACAAAGTGCATGAACTGCCGCGTATCGTATTGACAGGCCTCGAGATTCCCGCTGGATCCAGCAGGACTCGGAGCAGCCCTGCTGACGGCGGCATGAATGCTTTGGTGGGGCACCGGCAAGCCACATCTGGGTTCCCAGGACGGACCTAGGCTTCACCTACGCTTGGAAACGGGCTCCTCGGGTCTCTGTGGATCTGCCTAATGCACTTTGGACTAGTTTTCCAGTGCCTAATGGGAACGTTGCGCCTCGCAGCCAGTTGTTTGTCTGCCTGCTCCTCGCCTCCCTCTTACCCTATTTATACACGCACACATGCAAAAAATATGAGAGTTAAAGAAAAATGTCAACCATATGTAACATACATGGAGATTAGTGACAGTAACAGTGAATTCATTGTGGTTTTGGCAGTCAGGACACCATCCAGGCCATATTTTAGAGTTTTAGACAAATCCACATGTATTCCAGAGATTGCTGTGGATTTTCAATATGTGTGGCTCATTAGATACGCAATCTGCCTGCTATTCTCTCCTGTCACACCAAGCTGATGGCAGCAAACTGGCATCTTGGAGATGTTGGTAGCACTGCAGATTCGAGGATGAACGCCAGCCTTGGGCATCCTGGAGCTCCGTGCCCTTCTGCGGCACGCGCCGGCGGTTCGTGCTCGGGGCAAGGGGTGCCGGGCTGCCCATCTCCCACGGCTGGGAGGTGATGGATAAGCGTGCAGGAGAGGGCTGGTGTTGGGTTGGTTACTATTCTGCTTTCAAGCAAAACGTGACGATTGAAATCCAGCGTGCGTCCCCAGTCACGATCCTTAAAGAAGGAAACGGTAAAAAGCTCACCAGCCCTAAACTCAGATTTTGCTTTTTCGGCACACTGACCAAGCTACAGCTTTTATGCCTTGTTTTTCTTCTATCACAGCTTGAAAATACTTTTGTGGGGGCTCTACGTAAGCAGAAATTTCTTCTCAAATTCTTCATTTTTTCAGATTCATAAATTCTTCTCAAATTCATCATTGTTCCTTGAAGTCTGAGCAGCTCCATATCCCTGTGAATAGATCTGTATGGAGCTGTTGCTACCAGCACGAATATAATAATCATATGTACATGTGCGGCATGCATAAGTATGGGTCCGGTTCACATAAAAGTGCTCAACTCCTGCCGAAACCTGCCTGAGTTCAGGCGAGGCTATGTCCGACGCGGGGCCGAGCGCTCAGACGTAGGTGAAGGCAATTCTGGTCTGCTAATTTCAGCAGAACGTTTCAAACAAAAGTGTTACTGTTTAATCTGGGCACATGACGGGGTGAATGAATGTTTGAATGAAATGACATAATTGTTGGTTAGCCTGTATAATTTGGAGAGCGTTCGCCCAAGTTTAACTCTCTCTGGAGGCCGGGGATCCTCGGCGCCTTCCCCAAAGGCGGAGGACGGCCGGGTCCCATCTCCCTTGACGTGCACCCACCTCTCCGCCGGTGGCTGAGACTGGCCTGGGACGGCCTTTCGGCTCCAGAGCGTTCTCCTGAACCCCTCTCCTCGTGGCGTGGATGACGTTTAACGCCTCATCTTTGTTCTAAACACACAATGCGCAAGCTGTTGCTGGCAGTGGTGGGGAGCTGGTGGTCCATCTGGAAAGCAGGGAGGTAGATGAGGGGGGAAAAAAGAGAATTAAAACTGTTTAGGGGTGTGTTTGCGTGTGTAAAACACCAGGATGGGCGCAGGGCAGTGATTAGCTTTTTAAAAAGCAGTTTGAAGAGAAGGGAGATTCTTTGTCTGCAAAGGAGTCTATCAATAATGGACATTCTAGATGACCCACAGAGGTCCCTTCCAACCCCTAACGTGATTCTGTGACTCTGTGATTATTGGTGTAATGAAAACGTGGGGCTTAGTCAAAGCAAAGCAGAGCTGTGAGCCCATACCTTTAAAGAAGTTGTTTATTCATTATTTCTGCTGCATCAAATCCGTTCACTCTAAAATTAACCAGTTTTCCTTGACGAAAGTTCACAACGGTATAAAATTAACCAATAATATAGCTTATTAATTAAACCAGTGGCAAAAGAGCTCTTCCGGCGTAACGGGCTCTGCGGGACAGTCCCGAGTCAGGTTTCTGGCCGATCCATTCTGTCGCTCCTGGAGACAGAGCACCCCACCTCAGCTCACCGCTGCCCGGCCTGCATCCAATGTGCCGTTTAAAACCCTGATTATAACCAGAGGAAAGTTCATTGAAACCAGAATAAGCTACAAAATAATTAATCTTCCCCTGCCATCTTGGATTCTCTCTCCCTCCAGAATCCAGCCAGATGTTTTGCAGTCGCCGCGTGCGCAGGGCTTGGGTTTTTTTTTTTTCCTCCATCCTTCGCGCTTTTTGCTCCGAAATGACACGTTCTGCCTTCGCGTTGGAGATTCTCCACCGCTGCTAAGGGCTTGCTGGAGAACAGGAGCCACTCTTTTGGCAGGAGCGGCTTTGCAAATTAAACTCTTTGATGCGGGCGGCAGTTTTGCTGCCGTCCCTGGGGACCGGAGCCGAGCGTTTCGGGGGAGAAGCTGCCCGCAGGAACGCCGAGCATCGCCGCCCTTGCCAGGCCCGCGGATGATGTATGGAGCAGGTGTTTGCAATTTAGGGTTTGCTGCCGTTCCTGGGGAAATGGGTGGAAAAAGGAGGGTTGGGAACAGAGTGAAAAGGCGGCGAGAACAAGGCTGGCATTATCCGCGCCGCTCTCAGCCCGAGCCTGCTCCGAGCCTGCGCAGCTTAGGAAGCTGCATCTTCCACCCTTAAAAAGGACCTCAGTAAGTGAACAGGCAAAAAGACCGGAGTAAGTTTGGTTTGGTTTTTTTTTTTTTAAATATATATAAAAAACCTAATTGGGGCTCACCGAGCAATCTGACATCGCTGCAAATCCTGCTCCGAAATATATGTGCTCTGCTTTAATGACAGCACATAGAGTACTGCTGAGATAGTGGAAAATTTTACAGGGAGTTTTGCTGAAGGAATGGCTTTAACTCAAGTTACCTGTAGAGTACAGTGTCATCTGGAAACACTTAGGGAGCTGTGGAAAACTTTCTGAAATACAGTGGAATTTATCTAGCGAAGCGTTCCGCGCAGGGAGGAGGAATATGGATTACAATGGAGTCAGGAAAGAGCGGGCTGCGGAGCGCTTGGAGACGGCCACTCGCAGCCCCGCTACCGCAGATGAAAAGTACATCTGTAACCGGGGGGAGCATTCCTGAGCGCCCGCGTCTGGGATACATTTATGCTATTTGCCATGCACGTAACCTTGTTATAGAAAACAGAGTCCAATAACCTTAAAAAGATGGACGGTTAAGAAAAAAAAAAAAAGAAAAGAAAGGTGCAAGGAAGCAGATCTGCTTCCAGATTTGCACGCCCGGGGCCCGCGGTGGGGTAGGAACAGCGAAACGCGGAGCCGGGGGGCGAAGGGGCCCCCATCGTCTGCGTCGCTGGGGGATGGCTCTGACGGAGCCGTCGCTCCGAGGTGGGAGGGCGTGGGATGGCCCTGGACCGGGACGGCGTGCCCGGCAGCACGGCCGTGCCATGCCGAGGAGAGCCGGCGTTCCGCCGTGGCGTGTCCCCGGAGGAGGGGAAGAGAGGGACCGGGGAGGGGGGAAGCGGAGATGTTTTCGAGTGCGTTTCATTCTATGTTTGCTCCCTAAATGCTGATGGCACTGGTCGCCAGAGCATCTGGGCACTTCACAATAATTAAAACTGACAAATCCATAAACAGTAAACAACAGGCTACCCACTCGGGCAGCCAAAAACCCACTACTGCAGAAGCTCAATGGCTGCCCCCATCTGCCAAAGAAAATCCTCTCCGCTGCCTCCTCTTGTCTGCAAAGGCCGGGGCAGAGCCAGCCCCTTCCCCGCTGTCACCCCGCGGCCCGGCACAGCCCGACCCCCTCACCGTCCCCGGGGATTCGCGCTGGCTTTGGGAGCGGCAGGAGGTTATTTTGAATTTTTTTTATTATTTTTCTTCCCCCCCCCCCCCCCCCCCCCCGGCTGCAAAGTGGCAGCGAGTAACGACACCCTTTTCCTTCTGACTTCTTGGCCCGCTAACACAGCACAATGGGAAGGCAACCGCCTGCACCCAGGGGAGGGGACTTAATGACTAGAAAATAAAGAGAGAGAATTTCCTTGGAAAAACTGTAGAATGAAAAGTTCTGGACAAAACACGCATCGCTGATGCAGAACATTTTTGTTAATTGGGTCTTAACAGGTTTGTGGCTCGGGCTGTAATTATTGCAGAAATGGGTCGCGCCAGCCGCGCGTCCCGCCGCCACGGGAACTTGCGCCGAGTTGTAAAACTACGTTTCCTCCGCTCCGGCAAAGACTCTGGGCTTCGGAGGAGCGAGGGCAGCGTGCCGAGCCCACCGGCCTCCGGGATGGCCGTCGGGCGCCGGGATGCTCCCCGCAGACCCCTCTGGGGGGTTGGGGGGGGCCGGGGCAGCCGTGTCCCACTCCGTTTGCGACGGAGAGGCGTCTTCTCACGTGCCGAACGCGCTCCCCCTTTCTCTTGCGCTCTTGTTTTTACTTCACATGTTTTCCTGACCTGCCAGAGGCACTAAATCTTCCTAATGCCTCCCTGCCCTCTAATCGCAAAGTGGGCTGCGGGAAGGTTTTCTTTTTTTTTTTTTTTCTGGACTAAAGCGAGATTAATTAAAATATAAAAAATGCACCCAACTGTGGTAAATCATTTCTTCTCTGTGCAAAGCAGTTGCTCTCTGCTCGATCCACCCCTGCTTTCCGCCGCAGAAGTATCTCCACGCAAGCAAAAGTCTTCTAGCGCTCGTAAAGCAACCGAGATATTATCTCTCTAATTAGCAGCTGGAAAAAAAATATAAATGAGGGAGAGATCAATTAATGCCATAATTAAAAACAGTGCCTTTAGATGTGTTGTTAGTGGTGAACGAATGCTTGCGCCGACGAGAGCCGTGCCATGTTTCTCCCCCCAAAAAAAGTTGGAGCGGGACCCCCGCTTCCCCCGCCACCCCGAGCTGTGGCAGGAGGGGCCCCGGGACGTCTGTGGGTGTCGGGGGGCTCGGGGGGCTCCCACGGAGGACAGTGTTGGCCATGTCCCCAGCTTTGGGGAGGGGACGGGGTCTCACGACGGGGTCGGGGGGGTGGGTTTTTATTTTTTTTGCCGCTCTCGTTTGGCCCTTCCCTACTTGGGGGTAAGCTGTTTTTCATATATTGTAGCCTGGGAAAGCTGTGTTACTGTTAAAAGAGTAACCATATCCCTTTCTGAGCTGTTGCCAAGCAGATGTAGGGTTTTGGAAAGTTCCCAACAAACTTCCACAGCTGATACTTTGCCGACTCGTTCCTTCTCCCGTCCCTCTGCTTGCACCTATTGAAATAACCAAAGGACAGGAGCTGGGGGGGGGGGACCGTTGCTCTGCCTCTTCGACTTGTTAAATACAATTAATTGAGAGTGACCCGTTAGTCAATTACAGCGTACGGCTTCGAGAAGAAACACAGAACCATCAAATGTTGCTGTTTTACCAGAAAAGCTCCTGATTTTGCACCGGAGGACTGAGGAATGAAAACTGAGCCCCTTCAGCCCCTCGTGCAAAACGGGGCTCTAGCGGGGGCAAATATCTGATTTCCCTTCAATTTGTGGGGTGGCAATGGAGGAGGAAGAAGAAGCCAGAAGGGCTGCCGAAGGCCGGCGTCGGTACGAAGCGCGGGGTGGATGCAGCTCCCGCTTGCCTGTGCTGGGGCGGGCGGGGGGGGGGGAACCGCAGGGCAGTGGGAACGCGGGAAGCTCTCACAAATCATATCTCGCAGGAAAGGTTTACGGGAGTTCAGGGTACAGCCGAGGGGATGGATGTCAGGTTTTCCTGCACAATAGAGGGGCTTTTGTTTCCGTGCTGCCTCTTGGCAGCAGCCCGCGTGCCGCTGCCGGTGATTTCCTGCCCGTCCTCCGCCGAGCAGCCGGGCTGGAGCAGGGGAGTAGCCCCGCGTTCCTTGTTTAGGCTGTGGGGTTTTTTAATGCTGAGCCTTGTCCTAAGCAGGATATCCCTGTGTACGTTGGGAGTTCCTGAACTTCTCCGGAGAAAATTATCCTCAAAAAGCCCCTTCCATTGCGCCGAGTTTCGAACTTCTCTCTTAAAAAAAACCCCAAAAAACCAAAAACCCAACAAAAAGCCTTCGTTTAATTGCTTTTGCTTGTAAGAGCTTGTACCTTGCAGCTTAATCTGCCCGCGTCTCCAACACCCGTCGGCGCTTTCCTCCCAGCCCGGGGGCTGAGGAGCCGAACCAAAACGCGGCGGCGATTTTCCTGGCAGTGTTGCTGTGGGCGGGATGCGGACCCCACGAGGCGGCACGACGTCCCTCGGGCCCCGCGTCTGCCGAGGGCTTGGCTTCGCCCGTGTTTTTCAAAGCGCTTCACGCGGGCGTTTTGCAGTCGATGGAGCTCCAGGGCCTGGCCGATGGCTGCTGACTGGGGCTGTAGGTTTCGCAGAAACTCTCCAAACTTATGGGCCAGCACCTTACTTTTCTGTAATTATTTTTTTTTCCTCCCTGCTTTCCCAAATGATCTCCTTGGATGGCCCTGTCTGCAATTGTTGACATCGTGTAGTAAAAACAAAGTAAAACTAAAAGTGAGGAGCACAGGGGTTAGCTTGCGCGGAGGAAGCAGGGCGAGCTCCCAGCTGCAAACTCTTTAGAGTAAAATATACCAAATAAAATCCAAAAAATGAGGCACTGCCGTAACAAGCCTCAGGGACGGGACAGCCCTTTGGATTTGAAAAACACCGCTGCATCTTCAGTAAAACTCCCATCAGCTGGATGAAACCAGAGGAACGCGGGACAGGGTGTCCGACCCAGAGTGGCACCCAATCCGTCAGGAACGTGGCACTCGCAGCCGCCCGCCGTTATTTAGGTTTAGAAACCCCTCCAGATTAGCACGCCGGCGCGGTGTGCATTCCAGGGCCGCCTCCGCACCGCCGGCCGGGCTGCTACGCCGGGCAGCAGTTAGCCTGCATCCCGCCGGGAAGCCCCGCTCCCGGGGATTAAATGCGGAGCAGCGGTGCTGGGGTTTGCCGGCTCGCTCCCGGGAAGCCCTGCGTGGGTTAAGCTGCAGTGTGCATGGTGCTGTGCGGTGCTTTGCGGTGCTATACGGTGCTATACGGTGCTGTGCGGTGCTGTATGATGCTGTACGGTGATGTGTGGTGCTGTATGATGCTATACGGTACTGTGGGGTGCTGTGCGGTGCTGTGTGATGCTGTATGGTGCTGTGCAGTGCTGTATGATGCTATATGATGCTGTGGGGTGCTGTATGGTGCTGCGGGGTGCTGTATGATGCTATACGGGACTGTGGGGTGCTGTGCGGTGCTGTATGGTGCTGTGCGGTGCTGTAGGGTGCTGTGCGGTGCTGTATGATGCTGTAGGGTGCTGTAGGGTGCTGCATGATGCTATACAGTGCAGTGCTGTGCGGTGCTGTATGATGCTGTACAGTGCTGTATGATGCTATACAGTGCTGTGCAGTGCTGTGTGGTGCTATACGGTGCTGTGTGGTGCTGTATGGTGCTGTGTGGTGCTGTATGGTGCTGTGTGGTGCTTTATGATGCTATATGGTACTGTGCGGTGCTGTATGATGCTATACAGTGCTATGCAGTGCTATACAGTGCGGTGCAGTGCTTTATGATGCTATATGGTGCTGTGCAGTGCTCTACGGTGCTATATGGTGATGTGCCATGCTGTATGGTGCTATACGATGCTGTGGGGTGATGTATGATGCTATATGGTGCTGTGCGGTGCTATATGGTGATGTGTAGTGCTGTATGGTGCTATATGATGCTGTGTGGTGCTGTGCGGTGCTGTATAATGCTATACAGTGCTGTGCGGTGCTTTATGATGCTATATGGTGCTGTGCTGCGCGGTGCTGTACAGTGCTATACAGAGCTGTGCAGTGCTGTACAGTGCTATATGGTGCTGTGCAGTGCTATATGGTGATGTGCGGTGCTGTACAGTGCTATATGGTGCTGTGCAGTGCTATACAGTGCTGTGCGGTGCTATACGGTGCTGTGCAGTGCTATATGATGCTATATGATGCTGTGCTGTGCATTGCTGTACAGTGCTATACGGTGCTGTGCGGTGCTGTATGGTGCTATACGGTGCTGTACGGTGCTATATGGTGCTGTGCAGTGCTATACGTGCTCCCCCGGGTCAGGCATTCTTCTGGGTAACTTGATCTCCCTCTGTCTGCTTTGAACAGATAGGCGAGGTGAAGTTATGTTAACCACGTCGCGGTAAGTTTGATTCGCACCGCTCCGGTCTGGTTTTCTTCCTTGATTAGCTTTAATCAAACCCTCCGCGTTCCATGACCTTAATAAAGCTATTTTTCCTGACAAGCGACGACTGTCTTAACAAGCAAAGCTCATCTGGCCTGAAACTAAAGCCAAGGCAAGATGGTGTTTGAGGCCCTCATTAAAGTCCACAGCGTGAAGCGAGAGGGGAAATGATGAAATGGTCTCCACCAGCCCATCTCTGCTTTACGTTTAATTAGAGGAATTACACGCAGCCCAGCGGATGCCTTGGGAAGGCGATCGCCGGTGGGTTCGTAAAGAGCCCGGCGCTGTAAAAGGGGGCAGCTCAGGCTTGAGCACAAAGGGTAAATGAACACCGGGAGCTGGGTGGACTTTGGGATCAACCGGGGGAAAACAAAACAAACATATGTTGTTAACGCGAAAAGAGCTCCGAAGCCGCCCGTCCCCGCTCCGGAGCTCACGTGGGCAGCGCACAGCGACCCTGAACTGCTTCGGAGGGAAAGTTTCCAGGCGACGGCGTGTTTGTTCTCCCTGCAGCCCTTTCCTTCGGTTACTGCTGACTCACGCGGGTCGGGTGAAATATTGACGGCGGGCCGAGCGGCGAGGCGAGGAGGCGAAGGAAAAGCCCCGCCGGGGAGCGATGCCACGGGGCTTGGCAGTGGGTGAGGAAATCAGCCGCATGCAGACGAAATGCGGTCAAGCAGCCGCCCCACACAGAGGATGTCCCTTACGCTCATTAGCCTTGTGTTTGTAGCAGAGCTTATCAAAAAACAGCCAACAGACATAATCTGTGGTTTATGCTTTCTTTCGGTCCCCCTCCCCCCTTCTTTTTTTTATTTAACTCTCTTGTTTTCCTTTTTTTTTTTTTTCTTTTCCGGAGGGTTTCTGAAGGGATGTAATCCACTCTGGTTTTATTGCCGTTGCCTCTGGACGTGCTGCAGCTCCAGCCAGCAGTTATTCCAGCCGCTCCAGCCTCCCCGCGAAGCTCCGCGCTGCTGCTGCTGCTGCGGGCTCGACTCCTACTAAATCGTAAACCGGAGGGCTGCCTTAACCCTTTCCTTCCATGAAGCTCCCCGGAGCGGGGTGCCACGGGGCGAGTCGCTGGCCGAGGGCGGTTTGCTGGGGGGGGCCCTGAACACGGGGGGAAGGCTGGGACATTCATCGTCCCGCACGCCGCGAGCCGGCGGGAGAGCGCTGTCCTTCCCCGCCCCGGTCCCGCCGAAAATCAATTCTTTGCTCGCTTGTCCAAGAGGATATTTGCGAATAATTTCCTAAAAAGGCAATCTAAAAATGGCCCTGTTGTTACCCATATTTGTACACAGGCTGGTGGGCGACGGGATTCCTCGGGCTTGTCTACACGGGGACAGTTGAAACGGATGGGGAAGGACTGGAAAGTGGATTAGTGAAACTGCATTACGCCCTCGTGTAGACGCCGTCATTTAGAAACAAAACGGCCCTAATTTGGTTTACTTGAATTTCGCTTTTGCAATTCAATAAAGACGCTTTAAAGTCCGAGTGAGGAGTTTACACAGGGATTTAATGCGGTTTAATTAATCCACTTTACAGTCACGATTTAAATTAATGAGGATGAACTGTCCTCAAGCGTTCCCCTGTCGAGGTGGCGGCGCAGCGTTTCCAGCCCCCTGGCGCGATGACCTGGCGATTTGTGCCTCGGAAGAGCCGTGGCGACGATGCCCGACCGGTCTGGTCCCCCGAGCTGGGTACATAAAGAAAGTCGTTTAAAAGCCCTCCTGCTCTGGCCACGGCCGGGAAGTCCTTCCCTGCAGTAAATCACCTCTGGAGAAACCAAGTTCCTGCCGTGATGAGCCACCACCCTTCCAAGTGCTTTAGGTTCTTGCGTTGCCAGCGAAACCCTAAGCAGAAGCATCTGCCTGGTGCGAAAGGGGTTTGGAGAGATGCGACCCGGAACGGAGAGCGGCACAGCAGCCTCCTTCGGCTCTGCGAGCGCCGCGCCGCGCTGACCACTGAAAGGGTTTCGGTTTCTCACCCGCCTGGCGAGGTGGTTTTTGCAATATTGGCAAACCCACAAAAAAACTTTCTGTGTAGGAGTCCTGCGAACCCGCCTGCGCCTGGGGTGGGGCTGGCCGGGGCCGCTGAGCTCCCGTTGGCCGTATTTATTTATTTACCGCCGGCAGACGTTCCCCCTGTGCTCGTCGCGCAGATGACCTCTCCTTGAGACGCCGGCCTTGCCGTAGGTTCACATCGTCAGCCTTCAGCTTCCCCAGGCCGCTGGCGAGGGTGGGTTTCGTGCGGTGGTTTTATGTGAGGGGCTTTGACCAAACGTTTCTTTCCACAAACTGGGACATCTCCTTGCTCGGCTCTCCAAGATCCCTTCAGTCTCATTCCAGCCCTGCAGCTCCTCTGGGGTTTGCTTTCCACGGGACGTCGTGGTGTGCTCGCCTCGGCGTCCACCCCGTGTCCTCCTGCCCGAGCCCCACAGCTGTCTCCGTCCTTGGGAGAACCTCCAGCAGCACGAGGTACCCGCAGCGGTGCTTTTCTGGGCTGTGATCTCCTACGTCCCTCTGCTACTGAGCAGAGGAGCGCTTCACCGAGACGTCAGCGGGTTGTAGGGAATACACAGGGTGTGAGTGCTCAGGGCACCTCAGGGCTTATGCAGGGCTTAAAAAACACCAGAATGGTGAAATGCGATGCTGCCTGGGAGCTCATCAGTAAATTGTAGTTAAACAGAGGGCTGTGCAGGGCTGCGCTCGGTTCCTAAGGTCTTGCTTGTAGGGGACCTTAGAAATGCTTATAAATATCTGCAGGGTGGGTGTCAGGAGGACGGGACCAGACTCTTTCCAGTGGTGCCCAGTGACAGGACAAGGGGCAATGGGCACAAACTGGAGCATGGGAAGTTCCAGCTGAACATGAGGAAGAACTTCTTCCCTCTGAGGGTGACGGAGCACTGGAACAGGCTGCCCAGGGAGGTTGTGGAGTCTTCTTCTCTGGAGATATTCCAGACCCGGCTGGACAAGGTTCTGTGCAGCCTGCTCTGGGTGACCCTGCTTTGGCAGGGGAGTTGGACTGGATGACCCACAGAGGTCCCTGCCAACCCGAACATTCTGTGATTCTGTGATTCTGTGACGGCTGTCGGTAGGAGCGAGGGGCAATCAGCTGCAATTTGCCTTTATGAGGATGACGAGGCAGCGTGGGAGATGACTGACGTACGCCTTGGCTCCCGTCACGACACGCCGCAGCCGTTCCCGAAGACCAGCGGAGAGTAAGGTGCAGTTTTACTGGGGCTGGGTGTGCACGGGCGGTCTCTGCCCCGAAGACCTTGCGCGCTGCATCAGCCGGAGGAGAGTTACGGGCCCTGAGCTGCGCGAGCGCACGGCGATGTCAGCACCAGGATTCGGGGATTGTATCCATCTCCAAGGGAGTTTTTTTTCCTGAAGACACCAGGGAGTGGGAAAGGTGAAGGAGATGACGGGGCAGATGAGTGGGGCCGAAATGGCGAAGCGTAGCAGAGACCACGAAACGCTTCAGGCGCTTTCTAAGTCCTGTTGTGGCGGGAGGGCTGCGGGGGCAGCTGGGGTGCAGGCAGTGCCCGCGGCGTCGGGGATCGCTGCCGGCTGCTGGCTCCCCGGAGCATCCGCACCTCCGTCCTTCCTCTGTGAGCACCAAAATGCTTTTGGTGCTTGCTGCGCCGGTGCCAAAACCCAACCCAGGCTCCGCAGCCTCGGTCGAGCTCCCGTGCTGCCGCGGTCCAAGGCGACGTCGTTGGTTGAAGAAGGGGTCTGCCACCGACTGCAGGCTCGGAGGTGCCGATTTTAATTAAAAACTTCCCTGGTGCAGCGCGTGGGGTTTATCCGTGGCTAAAAGGAGGTGGGCAAGAGCATTCCTTGGCCTTTGCGCTTGGACGTCTCTAGGCTAAACAAAGCAGGGGAAGTTTTCTCTTGCTAAACGCCCGGTAATCATGTGTTTATGCTAAATTTAGGGCTGGTCCTTTTTCTCCGTCGTGCAAGGGGACAAGGGAGTTCAACCCAAATCAATGGCAGGCGTCTGGATAGAGATGGGCTTTCTAACAGCCATAAAAAGATTGCCTTTGATAGGGTCTTCGGTGGAAGTCATTAGAAGGGAAGATCTCATACCACTCTAATGTTAGCCACCAGATTAGCTATTCATATATTTTATTGGTAAAAAATATGACGGGGGATTATTGTGTGAGAACTTTGTGGAAAAGAAAAGAGATAAAAGCAGTTTAACTGTCAGTACATTAAGGCTGTGGTTAGCTCTGCGTAGTGTTACTGGATGGAAGGAGACCAGGTCTCCGAGGACTGTTGTTGCTGGGTTTAGAAAAGCATGGGCTGCGCTGGGGGTTTGGGGAGTGGTGAGCCCAGGTAGCTGAAAGAGGAGAAGTTGAAAAGGAAAAAGGAGTTGGTTTGGCCAAAGCCATGGAGACATTGAGGGAAGTCAGCACTGATGCAGGGGCTGAGGGCAGCTGGTCCCCGTGTCCGTGCAGAGGATGAGTCCTCATCTGGCTGCGAACGGGCTCTTGGCCATGTGAATACGGAAGGTGATGGCAGTCACAGCGTTTGTGTAGCCTTCCTTGCCTCCTGGGTTTTTCTCACCTCCATTTCTTGTGTTTGTCCGTGTTTTTGGCTGCAGACATGCAGAAGTCGTGGACAAATGGCTGCGGTAAACATACAAATTGGTTGCACAGCGAGCATGCAGGGAGCACGCACGGGGCTCGCCGCAGCAGCCCGCGCTCTGCGTCCATCTGCGCAGCACATGTGTGCCGGGGCTGAGGCACCGAGCTGGCTTCTGGGCTGGGAGATGGAGCCTGGCCACCCGGCCGCTCCTCCGCAGCAGGCTGAGACGTGACCAGTGGTTGTCACGTAAAGATCTTTTGCTGGAGGGGTCCTGGATTAGTGGTGGGGAAGGCTCGTGGCTTCTCTGCTTGGCTGCCAGGAGCCTTGGGGAAGGTGGCCCACCGTGACGGGGAGGTAAGTGAGCTGCAGAAGTCCCCAGGGTGGAGGCCCTTCTTTGTGTCTGGCTCGGTTGGCCTGCAGGAGAATGGGTGATGTGATGTAGGAGAGCGCTTTGTTTGGGGAGTTGGAGACCTGCGCTTGGGTCCATGCTCTTCAGTGGGGCACTCAGGCCAGCGCTTTGTAGAAGATACAGAGATGCTTCTGATGTAGAAGATGCAGAGATGTATTGAACAGATGCCTCCATCACTGGCTATACCCAAACAGAAATCTGTGTTGTCATTGTCACCGGTGGGTGTCGGGAGGATGGGGCCAAACTCTTTTCAGTGGTGCCCAGCGACAGGACAAGGGGCAAAGGGCACAAACTGAAGCAGAGGAAATTCCGTCTGAACATGAGGAAGAACTTCTTCCCTCTGAGGGTGACGGAGCCCTGGCCCAGGCTGCCCAGGGAGGTTGTGGAGTCTCCTTCTCTGGAGATATTCCAGACCCGCCTGGACGCGGTGCTGTGCAGCCTGCTGTAGGTGACCCTGCTTCGGCAGGGGGTTGGACTGGGTGACCCACAGAGGTCCCTGCCATCCCCGACCATTCTGTGATTCTGTGTAGGACTATCTTCTTAATTTATGTCTTCCTTTATATAAAATTAAACTGTTCAGCACCTAAGGCTTATCTTGTGCCTTGTTCAGAGTCCGGCCTTACCATGTTGCCGTCCATCCGTGCCCTCCCAGGTGTAACTACAAAGTCCTGTTGTGTTTCATGGGTTGCGCTGCTTCTAGTTTGCAGGTTTGGACACTTCAATGTCTTGATCGGTCCTGCTTTGCATGCCAAAGCGTTTTCATTAGCACAGCATTCATGCATGTGAGATTGTCGCTAACTGATATAATTAACCAGTATGTCAAAGGCTATTTGTTTATTGCACATGCAACGGCTTTTCTGGAGGAAGAAACCCTTTCTGCTGACACCGCGCGAATGGGAACGCGCTAAACTGGAGGAATAGCCCTGAGCTGGAGGTGGAATTTGTGAGCGATGATTGTACTTTAAAGAAGCAAAAATGATAACATAGATTTGAACGGGTTTGAGTAAAGATGATCGGTGTATGAAGAAAGGAAGACAGGGATGAGTAAAAAAGAGTTTGCCAGGTAATTTCCCTCCCTCCACCGTTTATTATTATATGAGAATGTAACATTATTCAGAAACACAAGTGTCTTCTGTATCAGGTGCCTTGACTGTGAACTCTTTGGGCCTGCTATATATCACGTCGCATTGCCGTCGTTTTGGACATCTGTGCAGCTTTTAAGAGATCTTTTCAGGAAGTCTTTCTTTTTACTTATTTATAAATAAACATTGCTGGGGTGGTCCTCACAGCAGGACTCAGCAGTTCCTACGCTGTGAAATGTGGACCGTAGCGTCTACGTGTTAAGTATTAAAATGTGTGGTTTGTAAAGAAAGATGGGGAGTCACATCCATGAAGGTCTGAAGAAGTTTTGAGGGTTGGCAGTGCTTTGTGCCTCAACAAATTCGTGGGCTGCTGCTGCAGAGAAGCCCAAAGATACGCCATAGACGCTCAGCAAATGTCAAAACCTCGTGTGTCCCAAGATTCCTACTTAGGCTTCCTCCTTGACACCTTCTGTCAAATCAGTTGCTTCTGCTCCCATGGCTTCAGCTCCAGTAATGCCCAGTCCATTGCTCCTGTCCTGCTCTGCCTCCCTCCCCTCAGTCCCGCGGCGCAGCTCCTTCCCATAGCAACTTCTGCAGGAGCAGTTAAACCATCAGCTTTATTTAACACCATCAAAAGTGACTTTCTTTCTTCCCCCTCTTCCCATCGCTGCTACTTCTCCTTCCTCCAGTTGCTGGAACCACTACTGACTGATGGCCAAAACCTGGGCTCTATGTTCAACTTCTTCTTCCGCAAAACGTGCAAACAATTTGTACCTCCCCGTCTCTCTCTTGCCTTGCCCATCCCTCAACAGATGATTGCTCTTTTTCGCTAGTCCCGGCTGCTACAAAGCTGTAAATTCTGTGGCCTGGGTTTTCTCAGTCTCTTCCGTCTACGCCGTCTCGTGTTGATGCTCGGTTTTATCCCCGGCCTTTGACCCCAGCTGTGCCGACCCTTGAGGCATCTCCTTCAGCCCTCACACGCCTATTTGCCGTCCTCCTTTGCTCTGCCCCCTCTCCCTTCTCTCTCCTCCAGCCTTCCTCGCCCGTTGATTCAGAAGCACCTCTGCGTCTTCCTCACCCATCACCTTCCCTGACCTCATCTGGTCTTTTCCGTCCTAGGTGCATCCTTATGTCCCTCGGCTCCCGCGTGCCTTTGGGCCACGGGGGTTGTTCGTGACGCTGCACCTCGTGAAGAAAAAATCACAGGTGTTGCGTATCCGTGCGTTCCTCCCCTCGTTAACTTTTCACCTGCTCCCTCTCAGCACTTTGTTGTTGGCTTTGGCTGATCTCGCACGGCAATCTCTGCAGGGCACAGTGGTCTGGGGGTTCCTACAATTCGTACCGCGCCTGGCGCAGTGCAGCCTTTACGCTGTCGGGTACATGGGAACATTTCTAATGCAAACAACTAATAGCTAGGAAGGGAGTTAAAAAATTAGAAAGGACTCCAAACCCATGTCACATATTCTCTTGCAAGGAATGGGGAAAAAAATTGTTTATTCTGGCCCCAAATTTTAATCACCCAAGGGCTGTTAAGATAAAAATAGTCAGTTCTGCCTTCTGTTTATGGTATACTTGGTTGAGTGCAAGCCAATTTTGAAGCTGAACATACTGTCTGCTATTTTTGCTTGATTTTAGATTCCACATTTTAAATAGTTTCTTTAACAAGAAGCATATTTTCACTGATACAAACTTAGCTTGAGGAGAAGCATCCTGAAGTTCCAGCCATATTGAAGATCAGTGAAATGTAGTAAACTCTGGTTTTAAGGGTTTTGTTTTCTCCAAGAGCTGAAATGAAGAGTGTGTTCTGGCAACAAGTGCTGGCACGTTGTTCATTAAAAGCTCTCTTCCGAGCCTTGGTTCCCACACACATGTGCCCTCATTCTTCGGCGGAGCTTCCAGGCAAGGGCATTGGCAGTGCTCTAGTCTGATCTTCAGCCATACAATTTGTCTTAATTGTCTACTAGCATCTAGGCAAGACTTCGCTCACGGGTGGCCACAGCAAGGGGCCACATGCAAACCGACGAGCTTCTTAATGTGCCCTGCCCGGCGATCGGATGATTTAATTATCTGTGCCCATCGTAGGCTGCCTGGCTGCTCCCCATCCCGCCTGCCCTCAGGCGCGGCGGGCTGAGCCGCATGCAGCCATGGGGGCAGCTGCATTTGATCTTCCTCGCCGACGCGAGGGTCCGGCCCCGACAACAGCCTCTCTGTTCCGTGCTTTCTTTCCCCTTCTTTCTTCTTCCGCTTCGTTTGGCGCCGTGCCCCCAGCGTCGTTTGCGTGCAGGGGAGGATGGGAGGGTTGGATGGCAAAAACTTAGAACGTGGAGTTGGGTGTTGACAAGTCCCGATGATGAATTGATCCTCCGAGGGTCCAAGATGGTTTGCTGAAGCATCAATAACAGAAATCCTGTCGTTACAACGCTGTTTGCTCGGTCTTTCTGTGGGAAGACGTCCTGTCTCGCTGTGCGTCTGCACCGTGCGTCTCGCGTGGGGCCAGCCTGCCGTTCCCGGGGCGCGAAGGACCAAGCCGTTGCACGCCAACGTTCTTCCATCCCTCGGTGCTCTCGCGTGCTCTAGAAAAATCGAGCACGTCCAGTGCTTTGATTATTTTCAAAAGTGGGCTCAGCAGAGCCCTTCGCTCTCGATGCTTCTGGAAAAGAACTCAGTCCCCTGGTAACTAGCCCGGAGCACTGGGGCCGGGCTGGCTCTGGGTGGGAGCTGGAAGGCAGAGGGGCCAGCGTCTGGTGCTGGGGACGTGTCGCTGCTGAAAAGCTGTTTGGACGCTTGTGGCAGATTTGCCCATAGTGTCTTCTACTCCTGCCGCGTGTCAAGTCAGGACAGGAGATGGAGTGAGAGCAGCAATGGGATCAGGATGACCCTGTGCCCGGGGCAGGGATCAGGGCTGTCTCCGAGGATGACCTCTTGCCATCCTGATCTCTTCTTATCTTCCCAGGTTGAGATGCGGCTACTCGGCTGTCTCGCTCCCACCTGTGAAGTTGGCTCTGCTACCTGTTAGCCGGGAAGGGAAAGTAGGTGACAGCCAGGTGGGACAGGGCTGAGCTGCGCTGCGTCAGGGGCTGTCCCCGTGTCACTCTGCCTGTCCGGGCTGGACAAAGGAGAACTCTTTCTGGTGGTCTTGCTTTAGTGCACGTACAGTGTTTGTACGCTCCTCCTTAAGTGTGCTAACGGCAGGGTCAGAAGGTGCATGTGAGCATCTCAAAGGCTTTGGAGCACCTTGAATAATCCTTCCGACATCTAGTCTCCGACATGGTCAGGGTCTTGCCCCTCTCCTGAGTCTCCAACTTTCCAAGCATATTTTTCATCTGTACTACGTGCAGGGGAGTCAGATAGTTTCAGGTGGTGTAAGTCTCTAATGCTGGGCCAAGAAAGACTGTCCGTTGGGTGGTTAATCCATCTCAGACATGCTGGTGGAATATAAAGTGTTCAGCATTATTAATGCTTTAGCAGACGCCTGAGGAAGCATTCCTCCTCCGCTCGGCATTTTGCTTTCATGCGTGACGATGCCTGGGGTGAAAGTATTTCGCAGGGTTGGGAGACGGGCATCAAAAGGGCTCGGTTCTGCCAGGCACCGAGGATATTTCATTCTTTTGCCGGTGTGGATCAAGTTCAGCTCCTGGACTCTGCTCGCCGGGTTGGTTTGGTGGGTTTTGCTTTCTGAAAATGCTGGGAGTTGGTGTGGAGTTGGTTGGAGACTGGGGATGCTCTGGGTGCCCCTGTGCCAGTGACTTCCCTCTGGATGTCCTCTTCATGCAGACCCTCCTCTGCGTGCCAGCTGACCCCGTACCCAGGGAGATGGTGGCTCCGTTTCAGCCGCCGTGCTACGGCCTGCACCGCGCTCCGCTTGGGTCCCAGCCGCGGCCCCTGCAGCCGCCTCCGCCGCGGCTCCAGCATCGCCCCGCCGCGCGGCGTGCGAGGCCCGAGCAAACCTGCCATGGCGAGATGGGGTGGCGGGACGGGACAGCTGATTTTAATTATTTTACATATAAATAACTTTCAGATAGTTTGCAAGTTTGGCAGTCGTTGCCAGCGTAGCAATGTGACCTTGTTCCTCTTACCCCATTCCTCTGAGTGTTTGTCTCGCTCACTTGTTTTTCTGTATCTTAAATTAGATTGCAAGTGGTCGGGGAAGGGGCTGGGGCCGCCTCCGCCCCTGCTCGGCCCCGCGGGCTCCTGCTGCGACGATAACGAACAGCGATAAACCATCGGGCTGGGGTCTGTCGGGGCCGTGCGGGTGTGAAAGCCCCGAGAATCGGGTTTTTTCCCCGGGGCGGTGCGGTCGGTCCCCGTCCTCGGGCTCTTTCCGTGGTTTGCCTGTGCCGGCAGGCAGGGCGCAAGGCAGGGACTGCCGCCTGCGAAGGGGGATGCGGGGACGGGGAGGGACGGGTGTCCTGGCTTTTAGCACTTTGGGGAGTTTATTCGTGTTGACAGTGTGTGAACTTGACATCCTTTGTAATAATGCGGTTTTAAAATCTGCATTATTCATGCGCGCTCTTTGAATACGGGCCCACTGTGTAAGTTGGGGAGGAAAATTAATGAAATAAATGTCAGTACCCTTGAAGAGCACGTGAGATTTCACACTGCGGGATAACAGCTCCGGCCGCTCTAACCGCCAAGGGGGGTAAAGGGTGGGAAGGGGAAGGTCCGCGCGTCAGTGTGCATCCTCTCGCTCACCCTCAACTGAATTCCTGTGGAAAACTGAAAAGTTCAGTTAGAGAAAAACGAGTCCGGCCACACGGATCTGTAATATTTCACATTTTTGTTCATAATTGTACTTCTGTTCTCCTGCTCTTTACTTATGGCACACGTAAATATGGACTGGATGGGTCTGAGTGAATTTGTCATGGGAAAAGCCCTTTTACCCTGAGGTTAGCGCTTAAAATGAAACCGTAGAGCAGATGGCTGAGGAGGCGCTGGCTGGATAAGCCAGACAACTGCCCCGGCGGGTTGAAACGTCGTCACACCCAGGAGCGTTACTTGCAAGAGGAAGCGATAGTTGTAAAAGCTGCGTTTCTTCTGAAGCACGCAGCGAGGCCGAGGTGCGACGGGACAAATAATGCCAGGAGGGGCGAATACGAAAAGGAAATCAACTTTTTGAGTGAAACGTGTAGATATTTCTCAGGAGGAGGGCTTGCCTGTGGTTCTGTAGCTGGAGGCTGTGCCTTCCCCGGCTGGGAGTGATGGCAGGACCAGCCAGGGACACTTCTCTGAGCAGAGAGCTCCTACAGTGTCACCCAAGCTGGAAAGAAAGAAGAGGTATTGCAAGAGAAAACGCTTTGCAGTTTAAAAGTATGCAAAGAAATAAAAACCTGCTTGTTAGGTGGAGTTAACACTTTGTTACGATTAGCTGTTTTCAGAAGTCCTCCCTGAAGGCAGGTGCCCGTCCCTGCGATGGAGATCACCGAGCTTGACTTTCTCGGTGCTCGGTGTTTCCGTTATCCTCCAAACTACTGAGGAGCCGTCTCTAATTGAGTACGCCTGTGTGGGGCCTTCAGAGGACAGTGTGTTTGTGTGAAGTGGTGGAAGCCTTCCTTCCAAAGCAAAGCAGGGGAGGGCAGGACCCGAAGAACTCGTGGCTGCGGCGGCGTGAGGATGGGGAGCTGCTCTCCAGGTGGGTGCAGCGGGCAGCTGGGAAGGTCCACGGTGCGACGCACGGGTGAAATAAAATGGGAAAAAGGGACCGGGTTCTGCACAGGTCTATGCCGTGTGTGCTCGCTCACAAAGTCAAGCGTACGTACAGCCCTTGCAGCACTCCAGTGATTTTGAATTGCTTGACATTGTGGGAGCACTCCAACCTCCGTCGCTTTGAAGCTCAAGAGCCTCGGCGGTGGCTGAAGCACAGCTTCGTTGGAAAAGCGAGGCAAGCAGCATCCTCGTCTCCCGGTCCCAGACGCGGGGACGCGTCGTTCCGCACGCCCGTGTGCACAGTTAGTGCAGGGCGGGGAGCAGTCGGTGCAGGCAGCACAGCCCGGCCGCCCTGAATGCTGAGAAGCAGCAAAATAAGATTGCAGCCCGTGAATGTCCCGGCGTTGAGAAAGGGGAGTTTAGAAATAGCCCTGGAGATAAAGGAGGGCATTTATCCCCACGATTGTTTGGCAGCAAAAGCGATTTACGTAGTCTGCTGATGGTCAGTCGGGAACGTGCGGCAAGGGGCCTGCTGGGTGGCTCGGACGGAGCTGACGGTTTTACTGGTCGAGTTTTGTTTCAACTTAATCAAGTAAGTTCTTCGCCTGCGTCCAGGCACCGGCAGGGAAGGTTTGTAAACTCCTTGCCTTTGTTGGGGTGACTGAAATATTTTTTTCTTCCTTTTAACCAGCCATTTTTGTTTCTTCTCGAATTCGTTGCCGCAGACAAAGGGTACGTTTACTGTAAAAAAAAAGAAGAAGAAGGAAAAAACAAAACAAGGGCTGTAAACCGGGTTTGCATCTTGAGTCCTGAAAAGACCATTTTTTATGCAGTGGAAGAGGAGAGCCTTGGAGAAGGCAGGAGGCAGGGACAGAGAGCGAGGGGGTGGGGAGCCGCAGATTTATGGCCCCTTTGCAGGCGCGCTGTTCTGCCGAGCATCCTGCCCGGGCGCTGCGGGCTGAGCCGGCGGCTGGACCAGCGCTGGGCCCGGCACCTCGCCGAGACCCCCCAGCGCGGCGGGGCCGGAGCGGGAGGCAGGGGTCCGGCCACCTCCGCCCAGGTGCTGGCCACAACGCGGTTTCGGAGCCGAGGAGGTGTCGGTGAAATGGCACCCACCTCAGCTGACGCGGAGGTTGAGTTTGAAATCCTCACGCGACCTGAGGTTTTTGAGGTCGGGTTTGTTTTTTTTTGCTTTGTTTTTTTCTTGATGTGGAAACGGCTGTCGCCGTCTGATATCAGCCCGCTTCGGAGCACGACGGCCTGCCCGTGCGCAAAGAGAGGGGCGCGTCGGCAGCCCAAATCCTGCCCAGCAGTACAATAATAATTGAAGATATTTAAAAATGTATGTATCTTCCATCTTTCCCATATGGGCTCCTTAGGCAACATGACCTTATGTGGCCATTATCTGACCTCTCTTACACTTGGATTACTCGGTACAAAGCAAATTTATGGTTGTTTATTCTCTCCTCCTATCAGCTATTAGTGCCTAATCATATGGTCTATCGATCAAGTGATTAATCGCCTGCCTAAAGAGGCAGCAGGTCCCGGGGAATGCTGCACTGCACCAGCCTGAACTTCAACCTCTTATACAAACCGGCAGAGTAAAGGCATTAGTCACTGCCTGCAGCTCGGGGCTGGTATGCCGCGGGAACGCCGGGAGGTAAAGCCCCCGGCTTTCTCCAGAAGCCGACTTTGTATTTCCCTTTCTTAATGGATCAAACTCCACCTAGCTGAGCGGGCATACAGTTGTAAATGGGATGATTTCCAATGCATCCTATAAATAATGATCAAAGGGGAAAATATGTGGGCCTTATTACAACAGTGCCCGCTAGTGCTGCTATAATTAAGGGTCTGTCAGCATTTCTATTATAAACCCTTATTTTCAAGGGTTTATAACTCGGCCATAAAATTTTGCTCTGGCTGAGACTTGGCATAAAACGTCCCAGCGTGTGACCAGTTTTTCTTGTTACCAAATTGTAAAAAAACTAGCGATCAGCCCCATTTTCGTTATAACAATATCCACGCACCTTTGTGTTTCAGAACCACTTCTGCTTCTTAAACAAGCAGCTTACCGTTCCAATGAAATTAGCATTCGAAAATCAAAAGTGTGCGCTGAGCCCCTCCGCTCTTTGTTTTAGCCAGCCTCAAAAGCCAACGCGTTACTCCCTTCTGGGTGTTGTGGAGTTGCTGGCACCCACACCGTCGCCATCAGCGTAACGTGCCGTGGCCAACGTCTTGCGAGGGTCTTCCAGGGGTGCAGGGCTTGCGCTTGGTGCTAGCCCTGCCTGGCTTTGCAGGGCTGACAGAATCACAGAATCACAGAATGGTTGGGGTTGGAAGGGACCTCTGTGGGTCACCCAGTCCAACCCCCCTGCCAAAGCAGGGTCACCCAGAGCAGGCTGCACAGGACCTTGTCCAAATGGGTCTTGAATATCTCCAGAGAAGGAGACTCCACAACCTCCCTGGGCAGCCTGGGCCAGTGCTCCGTCACCCTCAGAGGGAAGAAGTTCTTCCTCATGTTCAGCTGGAACTTCCTCTGCTTCAGTTTGTGCCCTTTGCCCCTTGTCCTGTCACTGGGCACCACTGAAAAGAGCTTGGCCCCATTCTCCTGACACCCACCCTTCAGGTATTTGTAAGCATATATTAGGTCCCCTCTCAGCCTTCTCTTCTCCAGGCTGAACAAGCCCAGCTCCCTCAGCCTCTCCTCATAGGAGAGATGCTGCAGTCCCCTCATCATCTTTGTAGCCCTCCGCTGGACTCTCTCCAGTAACTTCTCATCTTTCTTGAACTGGGGAGCCCAGAACTGGACACAGTACTCCAGATGGGGCCTCACTAGGGCAGAGCAGAGGGGAAGGAGAACCTCCCTCGACCTGCTGGCCACACTCCTCCTCATGCACCCCAGGATCCCGTTAGCTTTCTTGGCAGCCAGGGCACACTGCTGGCTCATGGTCAACCTGTCGTCCACCAGAACACCCAGGCTCCCTGGGTCCCTGGCAGGGACGTGCTCAAAGCAGCAGTTATTAAAACCAGTGGGTTGGTTTCAGCCATCAACGATCCTGTGTAAATCCCGAGTAGCTGGATGTGGGTGCCCAGTGTGCTTTGGCTGAGCCGGAGTGCTGAACGGCGTTAAGTGGATTGATTCGTCTCTCCGTGATCCATGCGCGTTAACTCCTGCTGATGAGAATTACGGCTTTGTCGAAGGGGGGAATCTAGAGTTCAGTTTGAGTGAAACGGAGGGAATTTCACTCTGAAATCACATATTAAATTTTAAAAACGGAAGGTTGCCATACCTGTACCTCGCTGGTTTCAACGGGAGTATGTTCCAGTTCCAGAAGCATGTCCTTGATGTGTTAGCAAAGGACAGCAAGTTGGCTCAAAAAGATGCAGCCACTTAAAAACATTGATTCTCCCGGGCCAACACGCCAAAATGCAAAAATAAATTAAACATAAGCAGATGCTGTGCCTCCTTTCCGTTTTTGGCTAGCACATCCCATTATGGGACTACTAGTGGGACAACTGAGAATGACTGACATTTACTCAAACTTAAGGCCTTATTGGACTGCCCTGGCAGAAGTGATAAAAATTCAGGTTTATGCTAGTATTAAATCTGAATGTTTCACTGACTTGTTAAGGCATGCGTTGCATCAATGTATTTTTTTCTTCTGTGCCAGTTTTATACTACTTCTCTATTTTTTAAAAGGACCCGATCGAGTTTATTAACATCAGCTTGGATTTTCAAAGGAGCATGGGGGAAATAGCAACCCAGCTCCTACTGAAAATCCCAACTCAACCCCCCCTCCCCGCCCCCAGTTCCTACCCTGGCAGGGATCCCGCCGCTAAGCTCTTTCCATTTCCAGAAAAATCACTGAGCTGAGGCTAAGAACGCTCATCTGGTGCCTGTCGAGCGTATTGTCGGAACATAAACACAGTGATTCTGGAGCAGGGAAAGAGCCCGCGACTTACATGGATTTACGCTGGCTAAGAACCTGGCCTTCCACACTCGGCTTCTGACATGACTTCAAAGTAAACATCGAGCTGAGCTATTCGGTGGTTTGAAGGGTGGTTCAAGATGCGTGCGGTTACCAGGCAGTTGTGCTTACAGTGAGTCTCACGAGGTTTGATGGCTTCCTCAAGGTTCCAGGTACCCAAAGATTTCCATGTGCATCTCGGCTGTCCTGAAAAAAAAGAAAAAACCAGCTGAAGAAAAAAGAGAAAAGCTCGAGTTTCTGACTCTTGGGAAGAGCATGGAAATGTTCCTTGTCTGTACTTTAATGGATCAGAAAGCAGAAGGCAAAGAGAAAAAAAGAAGTTTGAAAATGCCATGCTTTTTGAGATGTGACATATGCTTTCCCTGTGCTCCGGGTTGGCAGGAGGACTTGCATGGTGGATGCAGCCCCGCCAGAAAGCAGGTGCAGGAGCCCAAACGGGCTGCGCTTCCTCCTTTTCAGCGGAGTCAGATCCATCCAGTCGCGATTCCTCGCTCCTGTGCCTCGTCGTGCGGCAGATTGCTGCAGGTTGCTTGCAGGAGATGTCATGAATAGCTGTGTGTGTGCCCCAAAATTATCGTGTTGCTGGAACGCTGGTGGAGAAGAGAGCCCTGAGGCTACTGAAGGGCTAATGCTCTCATCCTGCGTTGACAAGTCATATGTACGGTTGCGTGTCGTAGAGCTGCGGGAGGGCCAAAAAATCCTGGGACAGAAATAAACACATCTGCTGGGCAACCCGAAACGCTTGCTTTTGTGCGTTGAGGGCCAAAGAGTGTGGGTGAGCAGTTTCCAGGATGACGGCGGTGGCCTGGGTGCTTCTCCAGCCTGGCACGGCGTGAAGTTGGGCAGGAACGTGGGTTCCCAGGGGACCCCGGACGGGCTGTGCCAGCCACCACGGGGCTGTTTCTCCTCCAGCCTGGGCTTTGGCTGACGTAGCGGCGTGTGTGCCCCCAACCTGCTGCCAGCTACGCGGGTACCCTTGAGTCACCCTTCAGCAGACTGTCCCTGAGCTGGAGGGGCTCCCCAGTGATGGTCCTCCAAGCCTTTGGTCCCTTCCCTCCAGGTCTTCTGCAGGGATGCAAAATTTTGGGCTCCTCTTGCATCCATCTCGTGTCACCTCCAAGCCTTTGGTCCCTTCCCTCCAGGTCTTCTGCAGGGATGCAAAATTTTGGGCTCCTCTTGCATCCATCTCGTGTCACCTCCAAACCTTTGGTCCCTTCCCTCCAGGTCTTCTGCAGGGATGCAAAATTTTGGGCTCCTCTTGCATCCATCTCGTGTCACCGAGGACCATCCCCGCTTCAGGACAACGCAGGACGTCCTCTTTGCCCCCCTCCTCCCCTCCCAGAGTGTCACTTATTTAACTTCAAGCGAGGGAAGGCTCTTCTGCGCCGCGCGTTTTTGGGCTGGGTGGCAGAGAAGACCAAATGTCCTTGTCCATGCGGGCTCGTGCAAACAGAGCACCGAGGGCAGAGTGGCAGCGGGCACAAATCGCTCTCACGAAGTCGTCGGGGAAATATTGTGGGTTTATACGAGACTGGGAATTTCCTCCCCTCCCCAGTCCTGGAAATGCTTTTCTTACTATGTGAAAAGTGAGCGAAAGATTTTACAAATATTGAATCTGGCCCCTTAAAGATGATAATTTTAAAAGTTCAGCAAAATCCGGGGCTGGGGGCAGGTGGGGGGGGGTTGGTGTTCCTGATCGAGCCGAGGAATGGTGGGTGAGCAGCAGTTTCTTCGTCGCAGTTAGTCTGGGTACCATTGGAAGCAGAATTTGTCAGTTCTGAAGTGCACAGATTAGAAAGGAATGTGGAATTTGGAAACGTGGCAGCTTGTAGCACTGTATGGTTTAAATTAAACCTTTTTTTGGAAAGCAGAATCGCTGTAGGCCACATTTAGGGGGAAAGCAACAGCAGAGAGGGCTGGCTGTGGTTTTTCCTTTGCTGTGTAACCGGTCCACTTTCTCTTGTTTTAACACAGATTTTTTTTTTTTAAAAGAAAGAGGAAAAATAAATCCGCCTTTGGACTCCTTCCGCCCAACCACACAGCTTCTCTGCTGACCACAAAGAGGAAGCTTGGGGTAGCAGTCATAGGATTCATACCCACTGTCTCTTAGCCCAACAGGGTGTGAAAACATTTTGTAGAATCTTTTTCCCCCCGCTCCACTTTCAGACTGATAGCGGGGCTGGGATTTCGACCTCTTGAAACAAGCACGTGGTTGCCTTGCATCGTGTTCTTTGGGGCGGGGGGGACACATGGGACCCACGACTTGAAATCACCCCGGTCAGGTCTGTTGTTTAAAATCTGTTTACACCCATCTCCGGAGCTTTCGCCTCGCGAATCACCGGCAACTTTCTTCGTCTCGCTGAAATGACGGCAAATAGGAAAACGCGTCCGCTGCGAGGGCTGCGCGGTGTAGATCTCGATCAGTTGGAATATAATTGTTCTTAATGAAATGGAGACGACTAGCTCTTAACCAAACAGCCTTTTCTTCTTTAGGAATAATAAGATTAAGATTATGGATTCTATTAATCATTTGATCAGCTTTATTCATCTTATTTCCTTTACATGCAAAAAAGCCCTACTCTCTACATGCCTTTATCTTTTAAGATGATGACATTTACATATTTCCCGGCGCTGTGATGTCCCGGGCGTCATATACAGATTGCTCCGGTCCGATATTGTAAACTGACTATTTCCATGCGCTAAGTACTCTCAGCGATGAAGATCTTAATGACGTGATTAACTAAACTGTGTCTGTGTGCTCTTCCTCGTGCCTCCCTTCCCCGCCACGGCCTCCCGGCCGGCTCGCTTACCACAAATGGCATCATCGGCTGCCGGGACGTGCCCGTGCTCGCTGACCCCGGTGACAAGGAGGTGTCACACAGCGCGGGGCGGAGAGGTCCCCGCGCCTCGGAGTCAAAGTGTAATTCAGATGACCCGTGCATTAAGGGAATCTGCTTTCCTGGCGTTCTGCGGGAAAAGATGCTGAAAGCAGGAGTTTTGAAATGTTGAGGGAATTATTAGAGGAGAAACTTGTTCCTCCGCAGCGTAGCGACAGCGTTGTTATTTCTTGCTTGGATGTGCTGTTGGGAAGGTTTTATTTTGTTGTCATTAGAGAAATCTCTCTGTTGTTATAACGCTTTCTACGTGTGAAGAAATACAGACATAATGTGTATCTAGTCCATTAAAACACTCTTCGGAGCCTCCACCTGTGGCACAGCCTCTCCGCACTGCCAATATTTTGCTGAGTAGTATTGGTAATTCCTCTCCTTCTGCGTTACACGGATTAGTAGTTACAGGGAGTTGAGGAAAAAAACCCAACCGAGTGGCAGGTTCTCTGTAACTCCTGTCAGCTGAACTGGAGAAGTCGCGTTGCGTCTTGATCTTTTTTCATCTTGGTAGAATTATACTGTAACTAATTGAATCCATTGATCACTGTCTTGTTTTTTTCCATCTTCTTCTCAGAGGATTCATTTCATAGTGTTCCGTACATCAGTCAAGAAAATGGTTGCGGTGGAATTACCAGGGTTGATAATAAAGGTAATTTAGCCCAGCTGAAATTATTTTTTATGTATCCAAGTAGGGTAACGCATTCACATGTGCTGCCTTAAATCTAGCGATGAAATACCTGCACGATCTAGACTGCAAGATCCCAAAATAACTCTTCTTGACGACCACGGAAAGTAAGAGTAGCCGACCGAAGGACTTTTGGCAGCCTGATAGAGACCGAACAGTGATCAGCAACGTTAATTTGATCAAAGAACTGGCCCAGAGTGGGATAAATAACATCTGTTTTGTGCACTTCATGGGACAGGGAGCATTTTTGGATTAGATAGCGAGTGCTTAACAAGCAAGAATAGCAGTGTCAGGAGAAGCAGCGTATGTAGCTGGTGGTTAGAAGTCTCCCGCGATGCGGGTTAGAGACAGGAGCCAAATCTGGCCTCAGCCAGGAGGGTTTTACCGGGGCTGTCTGGTGGTGGCATTTAGCCCTTACTAAGTAACCGTTTGGAGAAGGATTCTCCTACTAGATTAGGGTTGGTCTTGTCGGTAAGACGTAAGAGAGGATGTCAGGGGATCCAGGCTGAGGTCTGCCACGGATTTCCAGTACGATTTAGGTCAAGTTATCTAATCTTGCCTGCTGACACGGTTTCACCCCGAGACGAGGTGACAGGAGAGTTTGTAAAATGTTTCCTTAACAAAGAGGCATTTTTACCCTCTCGTTCTCGCCCAGGTCAAGAGCTGAAAGCAGGAGCACAGGCGTCTTCTGCTTGCAAAGCCACGGGCGTGCCGCTTGCTCCCGCTCCTGCCTTGCCCCCCTGGGCAGCGTGGCCACCTCCAGCCCTCGGAGATGGCCCAGCGCCCTGGCCAGAGGAGCTGGGTCCCAAAAGGAGGGAGCCCTGCTCGCCGTCTCGCCCTGGCAGCAGAGCAGCGGCTCCCGGAGCTGCAGGGCTGCCTACAAGCACATGCCCTTTGCCTACCTCAGCACTTTTTCGGACAACGTGTAGTATTTGCAAATGGGAACTGACAATGGAAGAAATACAGCAGAGTGAAGGGTTTAATATAAAATATTTATACAGTAAAGATCTTTCATCTTTTGTCAGTCACAGGGTAGGGAAGTGAGGAATGTATTGGGAGTACATTACCAAGAGTATGTTATAAATTAAAATCTCAAATTGAATAATACTGGCTGCTAATGTGCACAGCGTTGGAAATGAGTCACTTCTGAATCAATGTAATTCACTGTGCCAGCTGAAAGATATTTACAAAAGAAGGTATCTTCTTGTTGTTTTTTTCCTTAGATTTTATTCAACACTTATGGATAGCCTATGCTGTCAACACCGACTAATTTGTCATGGAGAGAAAGTCACAGCCGTTAATACAGAGCTGTTTCAAAAGCACTTAGGAAACAGAAAAGGTGGGCTTTGGGCCACATGAGTGGCCGAACAGTTCATACTCATTGTTTCCTCTCAAATTTAATATTGGTAATTAGTAATACAGCTATTTTGCAGAGATTAGTTAGCGGGAGATGGCAGGCTGACTGTTTTCTTGTAGAACTATTGAGCTCAAAAATGAGTGTTTCCGCTGCGTCCTCCCAGCCCACATTCTTAAGCGTATTTAAGCTTTTATTTGGGCGCTGTAGCCTTAGCGAAGCAAGTGTTCGGTCCCACGTCTATCAGATGGTTGTCATCATCTCAGGAGGTTGGTCTGGTTGGTGCTGTTACATAGCTGAGGCCAAGATCACAGAATCACAGAATCCCAGCATGGTAGGGGTGGGAAGGGCCCTCTGTGGGTCATCTAGTCCAACCCGACTGCCAAAGCAGGGTCACCCAGAGCAGGCTGCACAGGACCTTGTCCAGGCAGGTCTTGAATATCTCCAGAGAAGGAGACTCCACAACCTCCCTGGGCAGCCTGTGCCAGTGCTCCATCACCCTCAGAGGGAAGAAGTTCTTCCTCATGTTCAGATGGAACTTCCCATGCTCCAGTTTGTGCCCATTGCCCCTTGTCCTGTCGCTGGGCACCACTGAAAAGAGTCTGGCCCCGTCCTCCTGACACCCACCCTTCAGATATTTATAGGTATTTCTAAGGTCCCCTCTCAGCCTTCTCTTCTCCAGGCTGAACAAGCCCAGCTCCCTCAGCCTCTCCTCGTAGGAGAGATGCTCCAGTCCCCTCATCATCCTCGTAGCCCTCCGCTGGACTCTCTCCAGTAACTTCTCATCTTTCTTGAACTGGGGAGCCCAGCACTGGACACAGTGCTCCAGATGGGGCCTCACTAGGGCAGAGCAGAGGGGGAGGAGAACCTCCCTCGCCCTCCTGGCCACACTCTTCCACCTCAGAGTGCCCAGCGGTTCCGGTGCAAAGTGGTATATTCACAAGATAGGACTTTGCAAAGAGGGGATTCTGAAAGCTTGTTAGTCAAACGCTGTGTGTGTGCGTGGTACCTTTTTTCTCTAGATAGCCCTGCTGCCATGCTGTACTTCGTGTCTGGATGGCTTCTGGTTCCTAGTGAGGGTGGCTGCCAGTACATGAAACATTTTGGCACTGCACAGACCGCGTCGTCACATAGTGCCGTGACCGTATTTTGGGAAGAGTGGGTCAAACATCCAGGCAGATGGAAGGTGACAGAGGAGGGATGGACAGAAGAAAGCAGGTTTGAAAGCCAGTCTAGATGCAGGTTTCTGCCTTGTTCCTCTTTCTGCCATTGATTTTTGCCACTTTGTTGAGAAAAGAAGGATGCTCTGGGAATTTCTGTCCTGGTCTGAGCTGTGTCGGCTTATCATTCTGCTTCGGTTTTGCCACAGACGCTGTGATCAAGGCAAATATTTTATGCTTAGGTTCACCTCATCTAAGTTTGTCTAAAACTCAGGTGCTTGGTCTGAGGTGGTTGCCTAGGCTGGTTCGGTTGTTTGGCGAGATGGGAGAGGCTCTGCCCCAGGGCATTTCAGCTCAGCAGAATCCTTTTGCAACCGCCTGGCTCTCACTGTTGTCTCCAGAAGGAGCAGAGGCACCTCCCTTTGAGATGTGCCCAACCATTTGACAGCCACATTTAGGTGAGACAGATCTCGCCTGCAGTCCCTCTGCCCTTGAATGTTTTATCAGAGCAATAGAAATAGTTTCAGAGATGGTGAGAGTAAGCAGACTGAAAGATGGGGGAGTATCCGAAAGGAGAGGGATGCTTGCAGTAGCTCTTACAAAGACTGGTGGAACTTTCCGCTCCCTTTGCTCACTGAAGATATGTAAAGATATGTAAAGGCAGCTGTAGACACCACCAAATTAGTTGTAACTGTGCAGATGCAGGTGATCTTCTGATGGATTCACGGACAGGCTTCTATACGTAATAAAATATGCATTAAGGTCATATTCTAGCAGTGCAGTAGGGAAACTGGAGTATTCTTATGCCATACTTTTTGGTAGGAATATTTCTGCTGGGTTGCATCACTGTCTGTAAATTTTATTGATTATAATTAAGTCAGTCTGCATTGTCTCTAAGAACCTACATGGGTTTAAAAATCAATACTCCTTATATTCATCAGGGGAACCAGTTCGAAAAGGGATTGTAGTGGGAATGAGCAATGCATTTATAGCTCTGTGTTTATGTTTCTAAACCATTTACTGCTGGCCTTCTCGACAGTCCTCATTTAGGGGTCAGAAATGGTTTTTCCCCTGTCTCTTATCCCATGAACAATAGTGAAAATCCATGGTTACCTGCCCTAGCTGGCACCCACTGGCTGGAGTTCTGCTGTCTCGGTGACCTTCCAGGGACATGGAGACAGCCTTGGACAAGTAGGAACATGAGCAAATGTACTAAAAGCAGCAGTGAATCCACTGAGGTCCTCTCAACTGGGTCACTTCTATGGAAGCGTCCTGCTGTCTTAAAGGAGTTCATGAGTTCTCTCACTCGCCTTGTTTTGCTACTCAGAAAATACTGCATTTGCAGTTATTGGAAGCTTTAACGACCATACTCACGGAAAGTCAGAGCAAAGAGAAATTGCAGAGGGTATCTGGTATTATTGATTTATGGATGAAGATTAAGGCCAGGTTGCCCTGTCCTTATTTCTTTAACAACCTGGCCCATGGATAGACTTCCTCTAAGCCAATGGGTTCCTTATGTATGTGCTATTTATTGAGGATAATGTTATCACAGTCCAGTGCACTAAATACGTACAGCTCACCTTAGGGAGAAGATGTGGAGGATCTTTGATTATATGAAGGGTGTGAACACTGAGGACAGTGAAGGATAATTTAGGTTGGGACTTGGGAGTACAACTAAAAAACATATCATCAAAGAAAAGTAGTAGATGTGGAGTACTCCCCAAGGGTAAAATTAAATGCCCTTCAGTTTGAGTGGTTTGAAGGCAGGAGAAAGGACTAAAACTGTCTTTGTAGGGATCGTTCTGTGGACACAGAGGTGGGCTGGGTGATCTTACCGAGCTTGCCTACCTTTGGGTTTCGTGCAGTGTTTTGACGCGTATTTGATTTGGCCAATAATCGATCTACATAACGCACAGCGTATTACGTCTGTGGTGCTGTTTTAATATTTCTATATTGTGCCTCGGTGCATACTACTGTGGACTTTACTAGATTTTATTCAATTTATTGTATCAATGATTTCAGTTTTAACGGCTCTCTAGCGTGGTAATGAAAGGGCACAAAACAAGGCATGCTCTTAGCTCGTGAAACCTTGCAGGATCCCAGGGGAGCGAGATTCATGCGTGGCTCCTGACTGTATTTGAGAAGCTGGCGGTTAGAACATGTAGGCATCCATCCACATCCCCAGAATAACCATAGCAAAACTGGCATTTAAGTGACAGCATGAAAAGACCACAAAGGGAAGACCGAGGGACACTGAGCTGAAGTGGGAGTCGGAGGTGGTTTCGAGACTACATGGCAAACCAACTTTCTCATCCTGGACACTGCTTTTCTACATTATCGGTGTTTTGATTGTGTCTTGGTGCAGGGAAGCTTCAAAAGTAACTGCCTGAGCTCTGGTGTTTGTGCAGAGCCGTCTGATACTGCTCACTATTAATAAGTGCACACGTATGCATAAATACATAAAATAATGAGTTGGAGATTGCTGAAGCGACTGATAGAATCCCATGCAAAATAGTAGAGCTTTTTTTTTTCCTGCTGTGTTCAATTCTCGGCTACTGTAAAGATCTGGCCGGAGCTGGCTTTGGGCAATGGCAAAACCTGCAGGCTGGGCTTTCAAAAGCACACAAGGAGTTGTGAGAAATGTTCTTCAGCTGCAGTTCTTTGAGGCTGCCATTTAGGCAGAAGCCACTGCCCCAAGCTAGGATGCCCCGGAAATTTCTCAGGAAGATTTGAAGGGACCAGAGTAGCCAAGCTTACCTCGGGCCACTGACAGTTGAAGGTCTGGTGGTATCTGCCGTGACAATACTTTCCAGTGTGTGCACTCAGCTGTAATGATTCATTAGAAAAGAAGTTTAATTGAGGCCAGTAGTTGAGAATATTTCTTTGTACTCTCTTATCAATGTTTTCCATTTGCAGCAGGGCTTGGCTTGTTTGTTAATACGAAGTTCTCCATTTGTTTGCAAAACAAGGTTTGACTTATCCTATTGTTTGGCAGGAGAAAAGAAAGCCGAAATGCACCCCCCCTAAAGCCCGAGAGCAAGTAAAAGGAAAAGTTAACTTTCAGGGAAAGCTGCTCAATCAGCAGGAACTGGCCCAGCCGAAGCAGGCAAATGAGCGTCCAGGTCTCCTTTGCATCAAAAGCACGCGCGAGATGATGGTGAGGGGACCGAATCTGACCAGTAACTCGTGAAGACGCAACAGTTTTACTCCTCCGAAGAGTTTTAAAACCCAAAAGTAGTATTCTTGGACATTTAAAAAACCACAGCCTTGCTCAGCGTGAGCAGTAAGATCCACATCGCAGTTTCTCAGACGAACAGTCCGAAAGTTCACGAGCTGCCGTGCAACTTTGGTTCGGTTGTACCAGCCGGTGTAGGACCAAGTAATACCAAAGAGTTATTGAAGTTACTGAACTGTTGGTGTGACTCCTGTATTTCTAAAATGCATCCAGCACTGTGAATTTGTAAAAAACGATCTGCCACGATCCGGGGTGGCATTATTCCCATTTTGCCAGTGATAGTTGGAATCTGCATTGCGTGCAAAGATGATGCTAGAACCCACATCTCCTTAATCATAAACAATTCACTTTTCAGCTCTTCCCATTGACCGTAATAGGGCTAAGGTTTGATTCCAAGTGTTTATTCTTCATTCCAAGCTCAAAGATGCGTATTTTTAATCTGAATTTGAATATATGTTTCATGGCTTATTCATGCTCGGAAATACTTCTTGGCAGAGTCACTTAGTTTTTGAGCAAAATGAGAAGCTTCTTTTAATGCAGAAATATTAAACAATGTGTGCTGGAGCACAGAAAGCTATTTGGACACAGGGAAGTATTATAAACATAGATTTGATTGTGATTGAACCAAAAATAGCGGTATTAAATTAAGGTCTGTTTAAGGCACTAAAAAAAATCTGCATTTTCTAAACTGCTAAGGATAAAATCAATCTGCAAAAGTATTTTAAGTTTGTAATAAAAATATCATTGACAAAGTAAAGTGAAAATAATAAAGTATATTTAAAATTACTTGGAGGTCTTCTTGAAAATTTATGACCTCTTTCCAATTGGAGCTCATTTAGCTGAAAAAGCCATTTAAAAGCCTAGAAGTAGACGTTTTTGTGCCTTGCAAGAAATGACCTACAGGGCAAATGTTCACTTGTTTGCTCAGAAACACAGGTACCTTTGGCTAGACACAACCTATTGGCTTTTATTATGATATGTGAGCTGCAGTAATACAGTATTTATATATTTGTAGTGCAAAAATTACTGTGATCAAGCTCGCTAGCCTTACAGCGCAGTGAGCAGCTGAAGAGCCACAGAGCCTGCCCATACCCGCGTGGGATCAGGTCTGCGCCCTTCCCCTCCCGTGCCGCCCGCTGCCCGCAGCCCTGCTCGAGGAGCATCGCGTTGAGAGCGCCTTCGCTCAGGTCCCTCTTCCAGACCCCGAGTGAGAGGGCAGCAGCGGTGGTTAGAACGGACCCCAGGCTGGTTTGGACCTCACGTTGGAGTTTTTTAGCCAACAGGAGGTGAAACTGATACCAAGGCCTTGGGTCGTCAATATTTTCCATTACCATTACTGCTGTTTAGCAGTGTCGAGCTGATACAAGGAGAGCGTGTGATTGAGGCCACGTTCATCTCTGTGCAAGAGGAAGAATTATGGCATTCATAGATTGGAAGAGAGTGGGTGATAAATAAAACTGAGGCTATCCAGAAAGCCCCAGGGAGCTTCCTCTCTGCAGAAAGAATAAGAAATTTATAGACGTCTAGAAATTACAGTTGAGCTTTTTGCCTTTTCTTTTTTCTTTTTTTTTTTTCCCTGTTAGCCTCTTTCAGTCATATGACTGGAGTTCAATTATCAGCACAATAAATATTCCCGTGAATCGGAGCCGTGTGTTGGCAGCAGATTTGTGCTGCTTAGAAAGGAAGGAACATTTAGAACTTATTAAAAATAATAGTTTACCATCAGACTTGATTCTAAAGTCAGAAAGTGGCAGAGCCCAAAACGTGTTTCCGAAAGGGAAGTGAGTTCTGGAGGAGTTGAATACAGGCAGGTTAATGCAAATGTATCTTTGATTTTTAAAACATGAACTGTTCAGACTGAAAAAACACCCTGCCTCTGTATTGTTTTCAAAACAAAGCAAAAACCGGTTACTAAGAGGCTCTTTTTGCTGCTTTTAGCGAGAGGCTGTGCAGGAGGAGCGTTACCTGCGAATCAATTGAACGGATCAATCGCTGTGCTAGGAAATACCTCTGGTAGTCGCAACGTCTGTCACCCAGGGTGGGTTGTGCTTGCCAGATGGGAAATGGGAGAGCGTTTAGATTTTTTTCCCCCGTCTTGACCCTTCTGGAGCGGTTGCTGGGCTGGCTCAGAGAATTCCCTGGAAGCTCTCGGTTCTCCACCAGCAGAACACCGCCTGCCTGGGGCTGGGCTTCAGCCCGGCTCCATCCTGGGCAGGAGATGAAGCGCGGTGATGAAATTTGAAGTTCCAAGGTAATTTGGAAGCCTGGAACATTTTGATTCATTTCTCAACTGCTTAGGCTTGGCAAACGCTAGAAGTTTGTGTCTTCCCCAGCATAGTCCATTGACTGACCCGTATTGACTTGTTTTCAGCGCTGTTCCTGTTTGGCATTAAATTTCTAGATCTGTAAGTGGTTTCTCTTAATTTAAGAGAGACAAGACCGGTCTGGGCGCAAGGAGGGCTGACGAGGGGGAGCAGAAGTCATCCCGACTGTACACCTTTGGCCAAGGGGACTGTAATTCTTGGATCGAGCTAACACAGGCTATTTTAAGAGAACGGCTTGGCCTCTTTACAGTAAACTTCTTCGGGGGAGAGTTCATTGCACCTAGCAGGCCTCCACCGGTCTGGATCAGCGTCTGCCATTTGAACTCGATGCTCTCAACGCATTTGTCAGCTGTACGTCCACACAGCGAGACACTAAATGCTTTGATAGCTTCACGTTGCCAGGCGATTCGACAAAACCCCAATCATTCTGAGCTTTTGAATTAGGCCTCCGTATATATATTTGTATTTATTAATGTTCCTGCAAGCGTTGCGTGTCGCAGGAACACAACCGCGGCAGCACCGCAGTCACGAGAGCGGCTACTGAAGTTACAGGCACCCGCTGCAACGGACTGGGGAGGATCGGAGTGGAATTTTACAAATGACAGTGTAAAGAGTTATGGTTGCCTAAAGAACAAGGCTGGAAAATTTGCAAAAATCTGTTTTCAATTATTGGTGGGTTTTTTTTGTTTTTTTTTTTTTTGTTCAGCTTTAATTCCTCCGGAGCAGTTTGAGCGCAGTACCTTAGCCGTGCCTTTGTCATCCCGCATTCCTGTTGCTTTATTAAATACCTGGAGTTATAATCTTGTTTATGAAATCGTTATTATCTCTCCAGTTGCAAATTGCAGCATTGCGTAGAGGAGTGATTGTGGCATGAGGCATGGAAAAATCGGCAATGCAAATGGAGAAAGTTAAGCGTGATGATGGTTCAGTCCCACAAAGGGTGAAAAAAACCATCACTCTGCTTCTCAGCCGAAGTATTCAGATTTATACCGACTTGCAAACTGACCCCGTCCTTTTTGTATAAATGCTCCGACTGGCTGAAACAAAACAAACAAAAGAAAAGAAAACAAAAACAAACTGTCCCAGAAAATATATTATAAAAATAGATTTCCTCCTACAAATAGAATACTTTTTCTGTGGTTCCAGAGCAGAAAACTGCGTCTTTAGAAAAAGCAGATGCAGTGGTCTAAGCACTGTCGCTACATGTCGTGTAAAGGCAGAATTTTAACAAAAAGTCATCAGCTTCTGGGTTTGAGTGTGCAGCATTAGACAGGACGTGAAACCTAGCGTATATACCTGTTTTTTTTGATTGAGATTACTTTGGAGAAGGAAAAACTTATAATATTAAAGATCAGGCTATCCTCAGAATCCGTACCTAAAGTGTCCGCTCCTTTGGGGTGAGTACCTTGCTGCGCGAAGGAGGTTTGCCCTCCCGTGCTCTCACCCAGCTGCCCGGATCCCGGAGCCGCTCCGCCAGCCCGGCACGCGTTCCCTTCTAATCCAAGTCATAGGCAACCTCCTTTGGAGACGGCCTTTTTGCCCCTGCCTGGTTTTTAAGCGTAGCTTTAATGCCGGGATGCTCTGGACTCTTTTATGCCTAAAAGGGGAATCGGGGCATATAAACAAGAAATGAATCTGATTTTCTCGCCGGCATCTTTCCCTGGCAGTGGCGTTAAGACTGTGGCTTGTGTTCCTCGGCAGTAAGAGGATTGTTGCCCGGCTTGCGGAGTTGACAAGGTCACTCGAGGTACTGTGACAGGGCATTTAGGTACAGTCCTTGATCCTGTGTAATGTTAGCCCAGGGAGCCGCGGAGAAATTGGGATGATCTTTCTCCTGCTTTTCCTTGCCTAATTAAGGGTGTAGAAAAAGCAGGCGTTGCAACATAACAAAATGTAATTAAAGGGATGTTGCCTGGCATGTGTCCACTAAGCAACTGCACCTCCCCCCCTTTTGGAAATAAATATATTTTAGCTCCTTTTTTAGCTCTTTAAGCCTTTGAACGAGTCCCCTGCCAGTGCCTGTCTTGCGGAGGACGCAGCCGCCCGCGTCGGGGAGGACGGGCAGAGCCTGCAGGTGGGCTTGCCCGGGGCCCGGGCGCCGCACGGGGTTCCCTGCGTCCCCGCTGCCAGGATCCAGAAATATCGGGCAGGGTGGGCCAAGAGGAAGTCGGAGCTGCCCTGCTGAGGGAAGGAGACGTCTGGAATTCCTGTTCCACCATTCACAGCCCTAGAAGGGGAGGGTTGGGGTTTTTTTTTTTCGCTTTCTAATGGTGCTCTGTCCTGTATTTTTGCTCCGTCGCCTGAGGGAGAGCCGGAGAAGCGTGTTCCAGGGAAATCGGTGGGGCCAGCAGATCCAGATGATGCTGGACGCCGACATGGAAGCAGCTGTGGCACTCGGTGCGCTCGCAGAACACCATAGCTGTTAATTGGATAAAATAGCTTTTCCAACTGAGATCTCCATCCTGGGACAGCTGATCTCTCGCCCTGCGCAGCCCAGTCGCGTCTCCACAGCGGCGGCAGCCCCAGAACTTCTGGAGGGTGCCCGCGCTTCCCGGAACGGCTTGGCAGCGGCACCCGAGGCCTGAGGGATACTTTCAAATTTCCCTGTAATTAATGAGCACCTCTGCACTTATGGCAAATTACAGTGTCTGATGTAGAATGTTGACCTACAGCTGCCCCATGCCAAGTAGCCTATTTAGACCTATTTATTTCTAAATAGAGCCTGTAAATGATAATGGGAAACTTCACTATTGATTCATTTACTCCTAAATGCTTCCTCTTTCAGGTGTTGAAATAATTCTCCATAATCCTATACTTAGGCTGATCCTTAGATTTACTATATATTTATTACTTGAAAATTCTCAAGCTATTTAACATTCCTGTAAAGTCAAAGAAATTAGACATGGAAAGGGCTTGTTTGATCTTGTCTCGTCAGTGCACAGCCTTTCTTACACAGCCCTGCTTATCCGCTGCTGAATGTCCCAAGAAGTGAAAAACCTTCCACTTCTTTAAAATGTGGGACTGCCAGAAGTTTCACTGACTTTTGCTGCTGTTGTGGCCATACAACGTTACAAGCTCTTGTGTAATCAGCTCTCTGCCGGCACTGGTGTGCTTATTTGGACATTTTATTTCCTCATTTTTTTCTGTCCCTGTAATTATTTGGTTTCCTTGTTGTGTTTGTCCATTTTTCTGAAACTAAATTCATTTTGTGCTCAGACCGCTTCCAAACTTCTAGCACCTTTCTTTGTTTCTCTGTTCTTCTGGATGTACATCAAACATCTGTTTCGTGGCTGTGCACGATTTTCATTCCCTTCCTATTTTTCTTTTAACAAAGATTTTGAGTAAGATGAGGCTCTCTGTTTGACTATCTCCTTTCCCCTGAGTTCTTCACGAAATGAGTAGGTTCAGCTCAGGAGGCGACCGTTCGTAATATTCGTACGTTACAGCAAGTTTTCAATCCACACAATAACTTCAGAACTAAGTCAAAATAATGCTGCGCATGCAGAATTTTAGGAGAGTTTGTACTAAGTACTTTGCCAGAATCTAAATATACAACTTCTATTGTTCTGTTAATACTGTGATTCTACTTGATCTACACCATAGATACATCTAGTTTGTCAAAAAATATCCGCACTAAAACAGTAATACTAATTGGTTGAGGCAGCTCGGTTGTCTCCCTTATGTGCTTTGATTTTGTTCTGTTAATTTTTTACTCTGTAAACATTAGTTCAGACTGTTACTGCCAGGATTACTTTTCCTGACTTGCTGCAAGATTTGTATCACATTTATATTTTTCCAGTATTCTGATCTCTTGCCATTTCTCCGTGAATTTTTAGAAATAATTATTCATGTTTTGGAAGGCTTGTTAGATAATTCAGTAAGAGCTTTTGTACAATTAAGGACAGTAGGTTGTGGATAATAATTTTAAGCTTGATCAAAAGCCCATGGAAGCCAAGTCTTCAAAGGCTTAAACTACTGTATTAATTTTACGGAGATCTGACTCCCTTTCTTTGCCGCTGATTTTTTGTCTCACCTTTCACACAGGCCAAGTCACCTTTAACTTGGGATCATAGGTTAAAATAATATAAATCAGCGTAGATCCACTGAAGCCTGCTGTGCCTTTTGAGGAACCAGCCCCGCAGGGTTAGGTGCCTTCCCTTCCTCGTCTACGCTGGTGGGAGAAGAGCTACTTTCCTCACAGGAGTGTTTAAGGCTTAATTTTTTATAGCATATAAAGTGCTCAGAGATGTTCAGATGAGGGATGTTGTGAAAATGCAAAGTAGTATTATTGTTGATAAATTATTTAAAATATTGTGGTCCATTGAGAAAATACTGGTTTGTAGGCAGTGAAGTGGTTAATACGATTGCATCTCTTACAGGTTTCACCAGATACACTCACTCACTTACAATGGATAATTGTTAGCTCTTGTTGTGCAGATGCTGTTGCAGATGGAGCCCTGTACCTGCATGCATAGCAAATGAATTAGACTGGCAATCCCCTTTATAAAGCATAAATATGTAATTTGTTCAGCTGTTGTAATTAAATATGTATGTGTGAAACAGCCACCATTCAGGTCATTAATGATGCGCCATGCCAAATTAGAGCTTACAGACAGTAATGTACATTGTTGTGCAATGAGGGAATTGCAAATAACATAGCTAAGCCTTTCCTAGTAAAGTGATGGATTCAGTGGCTTTAAAAGGAATATTTGTATTTCCAGCATTTTGATTGCTTCAGTCTATATTTACATTGATGCTCAATGAAAAAGATACAATTGGATGAAATTTTTTTCTGTATTTGTTTTACACTCTTTGAACATGATAGAATACCCATTAGGTACGTGTCACACAACATTTATTGGGTGTAACATTTCATACCCGTTGGTAATATGCTGAATATGTTGCTATGATCGTTCTTAAATATATAGTCAATTAAGATCCGGTAAGTACCTTTTCTTCTGCATAATGTAGACAAACACCGTATCAAAGCACTTGGACAATTTTAATGCTTGCAGTGTATCTCCTTTCTAATCTTCGGACTTCAAAGATAGGACTGGTAAAGGAATCCTCACTGTGGTAAACAACGTATATATTCCCATAGAAATCCGCCCGATGGAATAACTGTTGTAATGAATTAAGCTTGCCAGTTTAGTGTTGTGGGTTTTTTTGCAAATGCACGATGACTTAAACATCAGGCGTACTTTCTTCTGTCCACATTTTTTGTTTCTTTCTTTATATTTACCAGAACAAGGTGATTGTGCTTCAAAAAACCCTCCTTGAATCTTCTTGAAAGAACAAAAAGTGAACAGGCAGCTGTTGTTGCACAGCAGCTAACAAGCAGAATGCGAAATCGTAATTCCCTACACCTTAAACGCAGCCTAAATGATCCTGCCGAAGTGTGTCCTCTCGGCTGTTGAGAATAGATGGAGGTTTAGCATCCGTTTGGTTTTGACGGTCGGTTCCGAGTATACAAGAGCTAATCGTCTTGACCTCTCGGACAAACAGGGCAGCAGAAGGAAGCATCTCAGAGTTAATTCTGTCTTGTTCGCAGTGGAAACAGAACATTCCTCTGTGATCCTCTTTCACATGATTCGCTCGGGCCTCCTGGAAGCCCGTCCTGATGCTATTAGTGCTGGGCTTCTTAGGGCTAAAGGAGATCGCCGGCACGGACATCACCCGCCGCTTGCCGGCTGCCCTCAGCTTGGGCAGGGCGAGCGGAGTTGTTAAGACTCGTGTTAAATACGTAAACGTCATAAGAAATTTTCTCTGTTGCGCATTATATTTCAAATTTTCATCAAATTTTCTTTGTTGACTCCCTCATATTTCGTGAGAAAACAGAGTAGAAAGTGGGATTGGTTGGTTGGTTGGTTGTGGGGGTCTACAGTGAATATGCAAATTTTTAAACCCAGACTAAGAGAGGATTAAGGAGTAACGATTTTTTTTTCCAGATGAGAGCTATAGCAAACTACAATGACTTGCTATGTAACATCTACTTTAGTAGATATACTCTGTGGCAAAAGTAATATATTTTACTGGATTAAATGCGTATATTAAAGGCAATACCAGAATAATTATTTGTCTAACTCTCTTCACGTTTTGGTTAAATTATAATATGAAGTCAGGCTTGCTTTCCTTCTTTCCTTCTTCCTTCCTTCCTTCCTTCCTTCCTTCCTTCCTTCCTTCCTTCCTTCCTTCCTTCCTTCCTTCCTTCCTTCCTTCCTTCCTTCCTTCCTTCCTTCCTTCCTTCCTTCCTTCCTTCCTTCCTTCCTTCCTTCCTTCCTTCCTTCCTTCTTCTTTCTTTTCTTTTCTTTCTTTTCTTTCCTTCTTTCTTCCTTTCTTTATTCCTTCCTTCCGTTCTTCCTTTCTTCCTTTCTTTCTTTTTCTTTCTTTTTTTCTTTCTCTCTTTCTCTCTCTCTCTTTCTCTCTCTCTTTCTTTCTGTCTTTCTCTCCTTCCTTCCTTCCTTCCTTCCTGCTTTCCTCAAAATACAGTCTTTCCTGTTTGTTCCTAGTAAAGTCTGTTTCATTTGCAGCGTGGACGAGTCAGATGTGCAGGGTCTTGGCGTGTTCGTTTACTGCATTTTAACGCTGCAGTTCTTGGGGGATTGGGAAGCTGTTTCAAGGATGACCGCAATGTGAACAGCCCTGATCACAGCCAGGCCTCCTGTAGGGTTCCCCTAGCTATTTTTTTTCCTCCTTTCCTTACCTTTCTGTAGTGATTTTATATGAATATCTGAAGCTGCTGATTCATGCATTGAATTACTTGTATTTAGCTACTCTTATTTGGTGAAGACTCTGAATAACGTTTGGTTTGGAGGGTGGGAGAGGGGTAAGAAACTTTATTTTTGCCTCCCTTAAACAGCGTTTCATCCCCAACCAGCTCTGTATGTTTCAAAACCCATTAATTTTTGCCGCTGAAAGACATCCCATACGCGACCGCTTTTCCGTCGTCTCGTTCCAGCGCGTGCCGGCGGTTGGCTCTGCAGAGGAGTAGCCGTCTGCGAGCTTTTGTGCGTGTGCTCGCGTCCAAGAGAACGGCTCGACTTCAGCAAACGGGGCCGGGCAGAAAGCGCCTGAACTAACCGGTGGCATTACGGGCGGTCACTTAACGAAGGGTTAATGCCTTGAGACCGCGCGGAGGGAGGACACGTCCCCTCATGCCAGCACCGAGCAGGCGAGGGCGAAGCATCGCATTAAATAAATTAACCATTTCCCAGGAAGGATGGTGGGCACGGGGTGGCGGCCGGCCAGGTGCTTTGCGATAAGCGCCCGCGGGCCAGGCCGAGGCGAGCGGCTGGCTCGCTGGCAGTCGCTGCTTTGGCCAGCGCCGCGGTAAACACTTTCCCTTGGATGTTGGTTTTCTGTTGTGTCTGGCAGCCACAGAGGGCTGCTTGAACTTTAGCCAGAGGCAAATATTTATACATCAGAGCATGCAGTGTTCAACGGGTCCGGCCTGCGAGCGCGAGGCGCGCGGCGTGCTCCGTCGCCGGAGAGGAGCCGTCCCTCTTCATTGCGCCGGCGAAGCGGGGCCGCGGCGGGGGTGGCGGCGGCTTTCGCGGCGACGCGAGCTTTGGGTACGGGCGAAAACATCGCCTTCGCCGCGCTCGGCGGAGGGGACGTCCTGACGGGAGCCGCGTGCGCCTTCAATTCCTGTTGGAAAGTTTACAGTTAATATTTTCCCTGGAACGCTGTCAAGCTTTTGACAGTGCCTGAGTGTATGCTGAGCTGTGAAATCGAGACGCAGAGCAAGTTGTGAGAAATCTGTTTCTACTCAAATCCGTAAAGGTTTATAAAAACTTCGGCGGAGGGGGAAGGAGGGGGGAAAAAAAGGAAAAAAATCGGGGGGGGGGGGGCGGGGGGAAAGCCCTGCGGCTGGGGCTGGGGCCGGGGCTGGGCTCGCCTCGCCGGGCGCGCGGCAGGTCCGCCATTTTAAGAATGCAGCGAGGGGCGAAGCTCTCCGCTCCTTACATGGCGGCCGCCTCGGCTGCGGGGCCGGCCAATGGGGGCGGGCGGTGCCAAGTCACGTGACGCGCCACGCCGGCACCGACAGCCATTTCCTCGGCTCTGAGGAAACTTCGGTCCCTCCGCCGGGCGCTTCACCTTCTTCTCGGTGCCAGGCGTTCCCTGCCGCCTGTGCCTCGCGGGCTGGCGTTTGTCCACGAAGTTATTTTAGTGGGTAAAAAAAAGTTCTGGGAGCGCTTGAGCTCGGCGCGTTCTTTATGTAAAATGGATTTCCCTTGCTGGCCGGGGGCCAGGAGCGTGGAGCGCGCGCCGGGCGAGGGGAGCGCTTCTCCGCGGAGGAACCGGTGGACTGACACACTCTCATTTTTTGGCTCCTGACCAGGCTAGCCCGATGGATGCCAAAATTCTACAAAATAACACGTTATTGTGTAATAGGAACAGCGCTCAAAGTGAGCAGGAGCTCGCAGGAACTGAATACCAGCACTTTTTTTCCCCTCTTTTTTTTTTTTTTTCCTTGCCTTTCTTTCCCCTTGTGCGGCAGAAGCTCAGAACTGGCACTTTTAATATACAGCTTCAATGGGACAAGGAATAAATATAACCCCAATGTAAAGAATGAGGAGTAATGTACAACCGGGACGACGACGGGGAGGACAGGGCGAGGGAGGGAGCGAGCGAGCGAGACGGAGAGAGTTAAAATGACTTTTGTGAGACTTCCTTCAAACATGCTCCATAGTGCTCGGGGCTGCTTTAACCCTGTCTTCCCTGCAGCAGATCCCCAACCCGCCTCCCGCGTCCCGCTTTCTCCTTTAATTCCTACCCGCTCGAAAAACAAACGAGCACACGTTAAAGGCAGCACCCGGAGCTGCACGCCGATAAACTGGGGCCATTAGAGGGGCTGGAATCAGTGCAAAAAAAGTCTTCCTAGAAAAAAACTCTTTTTTTTCATGGTGTGTCTCTGGAAGAAGGAAAACCTGCATGAAATACTGGTTTTCCTCCTCAAATAACCATCGCTACCTGGGTTTGTCGTTACTGACCTTACACTGCAGCAGCACCTCCAAGCACCAAACCAACGTTACAGTAATAAATTAATTAAGCTTCCCTGAGAAGCCGAGCGGCATTCCGCAGCTTCATCTGCAAAATGCAGGCGTCTCCGGGGCTGCACATGGCGACTCTTGGAAAGTGCAAAGCAACCCAATAGGAAGTGAAAACGAGCACAGCCTATGGAAACTGCGAGGGCTCGTTGGGTCAGCGGTATGTAATTACAAGAGTTGGAAGCCGGCCAGGGCGAGTATGGCCATCATGTCGGAGAAACGCCACGTGCCCGCGCGTATGGAGAGCCTTCTGGTTTCAGAGCTGTCCTTGAAGACCTCCCGGTCCTCCTGGCGGCGGGGAGAGCGGTGCTGGAGGGACTGGGCAGGACGGGAGGGCAGAGCCCGCTAGCGGAGGGACCCGGCCAGCCAGGGCTCGGCTCCCGTTCCTGACGAGCGGTGATGGACGCGCTTGCAAGGAACGGGAAACAACCCTCCTCAGCCCTGAGACCGCCTCTTCCCAAAGCACAGAGTAACGGGCAGAAACCTTTCCTACCCTCATTGTTTCCTGTCCCCTACATCGCAGCTTGATTTCCCCCCAAACGGATCAAAATTCATTGAAGCATAGGCCGATTAGTATCCTCTTGCTGCTCCCGTTGGATTTATCCCTCTTATCAACCCTGCGTATTCCTAAGACAGATACTGCTGCGGCAGATAAACACCAAGATCTGAACCAGAGACCATCTTGAAATCTGTCTCAAGGGGGCAAATACAGTAAGAGCATGCACGGTTCTCGTGCTGTATCTCAAATTTGACCAGCCAAAGAGAAACAAAGGGCCTGCGTCGTCTTGCTACTTTACTAAAAAAAGCCTGCTATAATTTTTTTTTGAGGAATATGGTTGCTAGATGATTCATGTGAGGGACGCAGGTAGCCGCAGAAGGTGCGGAAGGTCTCGGGTTGAGTCGCTATCGCGCTGTGCACCGCTCCTTCCTATTGTCCCTGCTCTGAATTGCTTACAGGCGAGAATAAACCACGGGTAAACAAACTGGTTTGGTGTGTTTGTGGCCTTGGGGAAAAGAAACCATATTAATGATATGTTATATTATTTAATTTGGATTTTTTATGCCTTATCAAGTACAAAATAGAAAATGCAAAATAAATAGTAAATAAAAAATAATGATATGGGAGTCAGAGTCATCCTGGTGTGCAGTAACATTAAGTGTGGCAGTAATTACGGTTTGGACTTTCCATGTAAAAAGCAGATTTTTTTCCTCATAACCAGTTTTATATCCTTCTGGAACAAAGTAAAAAAATCTTCTGGCAGTTTTTTAATTGAGGCTTTGTAGCTTTAGTGGTCTAACCCTATAAAGAAGTCAACCCTTCTGCCAGTTTTTTAAGGCCAGATAAGGGTCTGACATGATGTTAAATGCGTGTATTTCTCTGTGTACGTGTATCCACGCGCTCGCTCCCTTTCCCTTGCCCTTGCCACTTCTGTCTCTGATAGAGGGAATAGGAGACCTTCAGAGCAAATATTATTACAGGATTCAGAAATGTACAGTAAGTTATTCTTCCCTCGGTGTCTTTGCATTGTTCCTCTCTGTGGAGCTGGCTGGGCGTAGCTGTGGTATTAGGAAAGTGAACTAGAAGAGGACATCTGTGAGGATCTGTTCATGCCGAGGACGGTTGCCGTGCGAATGTCTGCGCCGCTCCGCTTCCATAGGTGACGGCAGCACCGCAGAGGGGCCGGGCTGCCCGCGGTCGGCTTTGCAGAGCAAACTCTTTGCCCATGGGCAGGGAAATACCTGGGGCTCCGTGTGCCTGCTCTGGAGCCGTGGCTGGAGGGCCAGGAGGGCATTAGAAGGAAGTAGAAATTACACGAGCTTTACACCCAGAGACTCCACTTGCCTTGGGTTACCCTTTTGGCACGTAGGGTTCAGGGACCATCCAGCTCTGCAATGTATCCTCGCTGTCCGGTGTCCAGCTTTGCAGGACATCCCTCTGCGCAGTATGCTCTTCCTCAGCAAAGACCTGGCTTTCAGTACTTGAGAAAAATAAGAAAGCTATCCAAAAATACCCCCAAAGAACCAAACCCCCCAAATAAAGATAAAAAGCAATAAATAAGGAGTGAAATAAAGTAGCGTGGGGGGAAGCGGAGGGCTGTAGGTGGTGTGCCCTGTCTCTGGCAGCACCGCGGCAGAGTTAAAGCCGGCAGGCAGTGGGGATGTCGCAGGAGCATCGCTGGACCAGTGTCACTCCATCGTCCTCAGGGATGGGTTTGCAAGGGTGTGATGGGAGAATCTTGTATTACCTCTCTCTCTTTTTTTTTTTCCTTTTCCACGTGTTAATGTGTTCTTTTTTACTTTTAAAATAAACCCCAACACTTTAAGAACTGAAAAAAAGCCCAGGTGCAGTAACAATAGCTGATCCCAAACAAACAGTAATTCGCTCTCGCCACTCGGCAAAGATAAAGCCCGTCATGTACATTAGCGAAAGATAACTGACATTAACACAGTAGGCAAGGTGATTACGTACCACACTATTGACTCTGTGTGATCATTATTGCTATTTGGTGGGTTGCTTAAGTGGGTACCTGAAGGTTAAGTAATAACTGTAGTAAGAGTGAGAGGGAAGCGGCGAGAACGAGAGGAAGGAAAAAGAAGAGAGAAAACATTGACACAAGGTTAAAATGGAGGAAAGTGGATAAGTGGGGGTGTGGATGCCTGAGGAGAAAAGTGAGGTGGCTGTGCCTTGGTAAGTGATATTTAAGGGCTGGTAGTTGAGTAAATAGTGAGTCCAGTTCTGTTTTCCTTGAGATTTTTAAGTCTGTAAAATAACAGAAGTAAGAGACAACTTTGGGGTAAACCTGTGATCCTTAAATTAAACGTCAAAAGAGAATCAGAATCACTTTGAATTTTCCAGGAGGTGTTCTCTCTGCCCAGCTTTAAACAAAATCCGAGAGTGCAAGGTCAGGGTGTAGAGGTTTCTTAAAAATCTAGCCCTCTTTTAACTCACCTAAATTTTGGCGTGAGCCTTTGAAGGTGCTTTGTTTGTTCTCCTGCTCTGAGTGTGCACGGCCAGAGGGTTCCTGAGCCCCGCGCGGCTGGGATGGAAGTCGGCGGCCCCGCTCTGGCAGCCCGCAGTGCCGAGCTGCTGGCAGCGACTCTGTGGGGCGGCGAGCATCTCCCCGCTCGTGGGGACTGGGTGACGTTCTCTGGGCATTACCGCTCGACGGTGAAATAGTAACTGTATGCTGGAATCGGTGGTTAGTGCCAGCTTCTCCTCTGGAATGCATTTCTGATGTTATAATGTCCTGCTGTAGAATCAAGTTTAATTTCAAATTGCATTAACCTATTTACGAAACATATCGAGGGGGCATTTTTCAAGGGAATAATTCTCTTCTTTATATAGACTGAGAAATAAAATACTTCTTTTAATACTGCGTTCTCCAGGCGCTAGGGCTAACTATTTCACTGAAATTACTATCTAAAAGGGAGTCATTGCAAATTTTGTATTGACATGCAGAACGTAACGTTATGGCTTTTTAGGGTGGATATGCACAAAATATGTATGTGCATTCCAAACTAGCTAATACTTTTGCAACTGGTGAACATAAATTTTAATATCTGTACTTCCCAGCTTGTAGCAGTGTTGTCTGAAGTCTGGGATGGCTGGTGTTAATCTCCAACTTGTTTGTGGCTTTCCAAAAATGAACTTGAAGTAGAATAAAATGTGATGTAATTCCCATTCATATTTAAATTTATAATGGAAAGTGCTGTGTGGGATCTGTCCTGTGTAATAGAGCTTAACAAAACTTTAAAATATAGCCCTGTTCTTGCATGGCAGCAGGAGGAATATGAACATATGCTAGCTGTTAATTGCGTCACTGTTCTTAGGGCTTGCACTTAGATGCCTCCCATATCATAAATTCACCTTCTTGCACTCAGAAGTTTGGACTTTTCAAACATTCAGCAAAGCAAAAGAAAGGTGGAGGTAGCGGTGCCATCTCAGTGCCTTCTTGGGAAGCAGCATTTGGGGAATGGTGTCTTACTAGGACACACATGAGAAGTCTAGAATTCAGTTTTAATATTTCTCCGGAGTTGGACTGAGATTACACAAGCCTCGTAGCTGAGAATTTTCTAGGTAATCCCTTTGAAGACAGAGGATGAAAGCCTGGCTTCGCTGAAGGGAAGAGGAATTTCTGCTGTTGATCTCAAGCTGGCTCGCGAGTCGCTTCCTCGGTCTGTCCGCGGAGTAAGTCGTTAGGCAGCGCAGTGCTTCCCGGTGTATCTGAATCCATGGCTTTTGTTCGGCTGAGGCACGTTTCATGGCAACATAATGATTTGGAGCCAAATTTCAGAGAGGCCAAACCCCCCCCCCCCCCCCCCCTTTCCCCCTTCAACTCGCCTGCAGGTCAGCGAAGCCGAGAGGCGAAGCCTTCCAAGGGAGCGGCGTGCGGGATGCGAGCGAGGCCGCGGCTCACGGCGTGCGGGACTTTGTTGGGTCTCTCTCTTGCGCTGTGGCTTTAGCCATGAGCGCGGGGTTTGTTTGAGAGCAAACAGAGACGCACTAATTGATGAGTGTGTTACGCAAATAAAAAAGAGAAATGGGATGGGTAAAATAAAGGAACTGTAAAACTCTTTATTATGCCTGGAAAGCCAAGCTAATCCCAGAGGAATTCTGCTAGGGTAAAATGTTAGCTGCTTTGACATTTTAAGCCTTTAAGGTTGTCTTGGAATTTTCTTTTTCGTTTGCTTCCGTTAGATCAGCCTACAGAACGGTGGCTTGCACTCCCCTGCCTCTCTCCTTCCCTTCACCCTGGACGGAAGGCAGCTCGGCACATGCGTGGCTGGCAGCGGGAACGAAATGGTTAAGCGAGTTGAACCTCAGGTGCTTTGTTCTTGTGCTGGATGCCTGCTGCTGGGAGGCAGCAGAAACTCCTTGCGCTGAACTGCGGTGCTCCTGCCGAGAGCCAAAGACGTTGCTTACCCTACAAGACCACAAAACGAGTTGCTGCCGTGGAGTAACCCGAGTACGCCGCAGAGGCTGGAGCAGGGCAGAAAGCGGGCGCATGAGCTCAACTCCTTTTTTGACCTTTTCTCTCACTATTTCTTCCACCTTTCATGGACTTTATCCCTCTTTCACCTCAGATGGGTAGGCAGGCAGGCTGCTTTAATGAAAGCAATACTGTGTCAAGAGGGATTGCTGGCAGAACCCTTCCCAGCCAGTCTGACCTAGCACCTCAGCAATGTTCTTGGCTTTGGCCAGCAACAGCTTGAAAACCCAGGTCTGTTTCTGAATCCAGATGGTGGTGCGTTGCCATATGTCAACAACACATGTCATCCTGATTAAAATTTTAACCACATCCATTCTGCCATCCCCATAAACCATCCTCGGCCCACTGCGTGGCAAAACCTCCTTCCACGCTGATCCTCTTCCTCCAGCAGAAACGGGCAGTTGGCGTGGCCATCGCTTCTGCGGCGATATCTGCCTTCCCATCCAGCTCGCTGCCTGCGAGCTCCACCTGGAAGGGCGCGTTGTCCTTATCAGCACTGCTGGAGCAAGGTCTTTGCTTCAACTGGCTCCGGAGTACGGGCCTTAAATGTTGGAACAGAAAAGGGGAAGAAAAAAAAAAAAATACCCCCCAAACCTAACTTATTTAATCACTTGTTAGGGCCTGTTAACTTGTCTGTTAGGAAGTGTCCTGCCCAGCCTTGGAAAGTGAGATAACATGTTCCTGTTGAAACACAACCTTGTCAGGTTGCCACTGAAAGACATTTTGAAGTTGCCGATGCGTTGATGACGGGCCCTCGCTCCTCTGTACCTGGGGTGAACGCAGCTCCATTTACCTTGATTTCTGAGCTCTAAGATGTAGCCCTTTCCCTAAGCCGTGAAGGTGAATCCCCGCAGTTCCTGGGGCAGGGAACCAGGCTGCAAGGGATTTGTGTTCCCTTTCTTTGAACAGACGGGTGCCGGTGGGCTGCAGGGACAGGGCGTGCTACGGGCTGCGAAACGCAGACCCAGGGACTGGCTGCGGTCAGTCGCTAGGGGCCTGGGATAATTTGTGAAGTGGAAGTGGTTCCCCCGGCTGTGCCTCTCAGTTCTTTCATATTTTAGCTTGGTTTCTGCAGCAGCTTCCTCTCTGTCTGTAGGTAACGCTCGCATGACGTTTATCCCTTTGGCTAATTTCATTCCATCATGACAGGCAGATAAAAGCTCTCAAAGAGACCACGTTTCTACCTTTCTCCATTGAAAATGGTGGCTGAGCAGGGAAGAGACACCTCCATCCGTCTCCTCCCGGGAGGAACGTCGGCAGGGTGAGCCTCACCTTTGCCTGCCCGGCACGTCCATCAGCAGGCGCAGGGCTTGGAAGAGGCCCCACGCAAGCTGCCTCTCGCTCCTCCAGATGTGAGGGCCAGAGGTCGGGAAGGGAGGAATCGCGGGGAAGGGGAAGATGAATCATAAAGGGGCTGGGGGAGAGGCGCAGGATGTTGCTCTGGGAGGAATGGAGACATGCGATGCAAATCCTCAGGAAACGAGGCTTTGTTTGCTCTGATGGTGGTGGAACAACTCGTCTTTCTGAGAAGAAGAGGGGTGACAAAGGAGGGGAAAGAAGCTGAAATGGCTTCTGATAATTAAATACTTTCTTTTTTCTATGAATATTTTTTCCCACCTCTTTGTGGTGTGGTGGATCTCTGGTAAGGAATATGAGTGTAGTACTAAAGTGCCTGGTCCCGAGCTTGTGGAAACTGGGAGAGACTGGTGGTAGCCATCAGTTGTCCGTATCTGAACTTGTTTACAGACTTTACGGCCTGCGAGAGTTGTTTTAAAAACTGCATTGCTCCTGTCCCTAAGGGGAATCTGGGGTGTTCACCTGCTAAACATAGGCAGGGCTTGTGTGAGCAATCCCCTAAATCACTGCCAGGTAGTTAAAGGCTGTATTATGAGTCTTATAAGAATGAATCTTCTAATTTCCTTTGGAGGGAAAAAGAAAAAGGTGTTTCAGAAGCCAAGGATGGTGAAGTGCTGACCTGCTCTAAGGTCTGGGACCACGTGAAGCGCTCGCTTCCAAGCTTGTGTCTCTCCATCACAGAAAGAAAAGCAGTATCCCTGCTCCAAAGAGGAGCCCAAAGGCAGCCTGGAGGTAGGATTTTGGACCAGAACTTGCAGGGAATGAACTCAGTCCCTTACCAACTATTGCCAGTTTGCTTGCGTTTTTAGAACCGGTACCCCCAATGGCATTTTCATTTTCCCATTACAAGCCGTAGAGCTGTAACATGCAGCCCTCGGTCTTCGTTGCGGTGCTGTCACACCTATCTGCAGAACCGACGAGGCTCCCAAAAGATAAAACCCCGAACAGGCAGAACTTCTCCAGTATGTCGTGCCCGACTGTCGGCGCAAGCGAAGGGATGTATTTGGATCTCATTTTTCTGGGCGGTCCCGGTTTTTCGAGGCAATGCCAAAAGCGTGCTTCCCATTCTCTTGTCAGCGACCGGTTGCTGGTGGGTAGCATGCCAGTGCAGAGAGATGCTATTTATGCAGCAGAACTCGTTGCCGGTTTTTTATTTAGTATTTATTTGTACCAGCTATTGAGTTAGATTCCTGGCTAGCGTAACGCAACACGGCTCCGTTGGCTCCTGTGAATTCCATAGTTCAGAGCCTGGCATATGTTTTATTTTCAATGTATATTGACTGTCCAGCCTGTAGAACTCTTGCTGCTAAACCTACGCTGTTGTGTAAGACACTGTTGACTTTATGCAGGGCTGCTATGAGTAGCAATGGAGGAAATTAAGTAGCCCTTAGGATGACTGTTCCTACGCTTTATATAAAGTCTGCTCTAATTTGATACAAATGCAAAGCGTAAAAGTTCTTGGGAAAGCTAGATGTGGAGCCTATGTCTAGTGGAGAAATTGGCTTTTATGAAGCCCGATCCCAGTTTTGCCTTTGACCTGCTCGGGGATTTGGGGACTTGCTCGTGTTTCAGTTTCCTCTTCCACGAAATGGCAATAATGCGTTGGGATTAATTACTCAGTGGATGTCAAACCCTGGATTTTGTAAATGCTGCTGTTACTGTTTCAAAAACTTGCTTTTCTGGGTTAAAAGGAAACAAGCCTAAGGATTGTTGAAGTCTTAAGCAATATTGTTGGATGTTTCTTCAGTGACGCAAATACAGATCTCGTTTTTAAGATCAAAATGAACGTTGATGGTAAATAAAATTGCTGGCCAATAACTTGCAGCGGTTAAAACAAATTTGATTAAGCACTAACTGCGTAGAAACCTTCTTAGAGACCAGTACGCTGTGACCGTTGGCTTACAGCGCGTCTGCGTTTCCACTATAAGCCCATACCCGCCAGGCACCGACCAGCGCGCTGCCGGGGTGCGTCCCGTCGGGGCGCAGGGTTTGGGTGCTGCGCAGTCGCAGCGAGCTCGGGCGAGATCTCCTTCCTCGTGTCCCAGACCAGGAGGCTTGAGCCCATCAAAGTCCCGGTCTAATTAAACACGTGAGGAACGTTCCCATCTCAAACGCGAGCGCGGGGTGGCTCTGAAGACGTCGGCTTTAGACGCAGATGAGTACGCCCCGCGCGAAGGCCACTCGGCATGCCCGTGTCCTCTGGTGGGTTGTCGCCGGCCGCGGAGAAAAGCTCTCAGGAGCAGCAAGTGTCGCGTGGCTGTGGCTTGCGGTCTCGGCTGTCAGTGGTGACGCGGCCTGAAGCTGGTTTGAGGGCTGACTTCCTTGAGCTAAACCTCCAGAAACGATGTATAAATAATATGTGTTGTCCTCCTTAAACTCACAAAACGTTATGAACATGGAGGAGAGGCCACCCCACCCTCAAGCTAACCCCCGGGGACGTGTTTGTTGCGTGTGCGCAGCGATAGGTGAAAAATCCCATGATTTGTACCCCCTGCTTGCAGTGGACTGGTGCGCTTGCAGTCCCGATGTCAGGTTTCGGAGCCCACCTCTGAAATTCCTACCTTTTTGCAGCCTCTAGGCTCATCTCCTGTTTTCTCAAGGATGATATCTGTGGTTTCATTCTTACTAGATTGTTTTCTTTAATTTAATGCGATTTATCCTCCAGGTTGGAAAGGGAAATCCTCCTTTGGTTTTCTCAGAGTTAGATGTTTAGTCACCACGAGCCACGTGCGTGTGCTTTTCATCGGTGGAGAGAGACGGATGCAGCTGGAGAAGACAGCTCCAACCCGTGCTCGGGGCCGTGTTTGGGGTAGGAAGGCTGTTTGCCTGCTCCCTGCCCACCGGTGTCCTGGGAAAGCTCGGGAGACGGGCTTTGACCGAGCGCCCGGCTTGCGCGTGGGTGAAGCTGGGTCCGGGGCATCAGCACAGGCAATAAAGGGGGCAGAGCTGTTGTACCTATCGTGCGTGCGGCTGGTGATACGAAGGAGTTAAGTTTCCCCATCTGACACAAGGGTTAGCACCCTGTTATTTGCTCAACAAAGATTTTTGTGTCTGCGTCTTTCCAATCCCGTGTGTTTTAAATTCACTGCAAATAATTCTTTCAGCTGTTTCCTAGACATCCTGTCACGCAAATGGATAAAACAATATAGCCAGCTCAGTGGAAAAAACAATAAATTATACAATAAAAATGTATACAGTGTACTCTTTGTGTTAGGGCTTGATTCCTCACTGTGTTACTCCAGTTTTACACCGTCGAAACGTGGGAGTTTGCACGGCCAGAGAGTGGAGCGAGACAGGGGTGCATCAGGCCGGGAGCAGCTGGAGCACGCCGAAGTTTTAAAAAACGATTAAGAACAAAATACCCATGAAATCATGCATATGAAGTTCATTACTTACTGGCAATGGTGACTTTGGTAATATTAACATTTATGAAAATATTTCTTCTTAGAACATTTTCATCTGCATATTTTAAAACTGGAAATCCACTGTTTGCACGGGAATGCCATTAATGTCATAAATCAAACTGTGCTGTTAAAGAACATACTAAAAACTTGGGGAATTAAGAGAAATGGTCTGTTTTTTAATCAATAAACCAGGGTAAAATTACTGTCCAGGCATATATATTAATACTTCCTCAAGCCATAAGCAGCACGTAGCTCCGCTCGGGCAATGGATTTGGGTGCTCTCATTTCTCTCTGGAGGTACTCGCCTCTCTCCCCTGGTTACGGTGGGTGTTGAGATTCCTAAAAGCAGGCACGAGGCCGGGCACCTGCTGGGGCTCCAAGCAGCGGATCATGCAGCGGGATGAAATCCGGACCGTTTTGATGGAGAGCGAAACTCCAGTGTACAAATGACCGGGGACTGCTGGGAGCTGATCGTGTGCGTCCCCGTGGGCTAAGGCTGTGACTCCCGGCATGGGGAGGTGCACGTGGAGGACTGTGGCAGGTTCACACGTTGCAGGTCACGATTTACAGGACCCAAGAACGGGGCACGCGATGTGATCTTTGTTTAATTTCCTCTCGACCATCCGTATAGACACACAGTCCCTCTCCCAAGTCAACTCTACATGGAGAAAGGTGGATGATGATACACGCTTACAAATACCTGAAGGGTGGGTGTCAGGAGGATGGGGCCAGACTGTTTTCAGTGGTGCCCAGCGACAGGACAAGGGGCAACGGGCACAAACTGAAGCAGAGGAAGTTCCAGCTGAACATGAGGAAGAACTTCTTCCCTCTGAGGGTGACGGAGCCCTGGCCCAGGCTGCCCAGGGAGGCTGTGGAGTCTCCTTCTCTGGAGATATTCAAGACCCACCTGGACAAGGTCCTGTGCAGCCTGCTCTGGGTGACCCTGCTTCGGCAGGGGGTTGGACTGGGTAACCCACAGAGGTCCCTTCCAACCCCGACCATTCTGTGATTCTGTGATTCTATGAGGGTGAGGATAGCCAAGGAGGACGCCGTCGGGCCAGCCCAGCAGCCGTAAGTTGGGTGTTGCTCCCGGGCATTTCTCCAGGCTGTTGCAGGGACCTTCTGGTGATTTCCCAGGCTGAGCTGGGGCTCGCTCAGTGCAGAAACAGCCCACGAGGTACCAGGCTGTGCTAATTATGGAGGTGAATATGAGTTGTGCAACCTCTCCAACGGGCTCAGGTCTCCGAACACCAAATTTGTTTCATAGGAACCGCGGAGCAGCCGCCGAGCGTTGGGTGTCAATCTGCTCGTGTTTAAGAGCTGCTCTGCCGCGAGGAGTGGGGGATTGGTGGCCCGGCGCCAGACCTGGGCTGCCAGAAGAGCTCAGAAGTTTCCTGATCCTGCTCCCCACCTCCCGTCTCCGAATCTGCCGCCTCTTTTCCCGTGACAGCTTTGTCACCCGTCCAAAACGCAGGCATTTGTCAGGATGTTCTCTCCTTTTCTGTGATGGAAGAAACTCCGTTTCTGCCTTGTGGCAGGGAAGAAGTTGGGCTGTCGCGGTCTTCCCATGCAGGGATGGGTTATTTTAGGGAAAGGGCTCGGGACTGGGGCTGTGGGGTTTAAAGATTCCTGGACTGAGCCGTGCTGATCCGCTCACACGCGTGTGCAACGCCAGGGTCCTGCGGGAGTGGGTGCGATAGCTGCCTTCATCCCCGGCCAGTCGGCTCCCCGAGCACCGACACGTTTCCAGATAGCCACTTCATCATTCTTTGCCACGACACAGGATGATTTTTCGGTGTGTCCTCAGAGTCAGCGTTTGATCCCCAAACCTCGCCTGTGCCTTTACTCCACTCCGCGCTTGCCGTTTTAGCGGTCGCCCACCCGGATTCACGCAGGAGGAAGAGCAACGGCCACTTTTACTGCGTAAGGGTAAACACGAAATAGCAAAGAGGAAAAGTGTTTCATTTTCAGACCAAAGGTCCTAGAAATTTGGTTAATGATAATCTCAGGGCCTGAGGGGGTATCCCTTGCTCACGCCGGGACCAAATAACAGCCCAAGTGCGCAGTGCACAGTCGGGCCCTCATTTACTAAATTATAGAGTTCTCCCTAATGTTACCCGGGTCAGTGGGTGAAGCAGCTGTGGGTTAGGACACTGCAAATCTGACAAGAATTAATGCATTAGTAATTCTTTTTAAGCCCGTAATGTATCCACAGCTTCCAGGGGAGGTATTTTCAGATAAGAAATGTAGAAGTCGGTTGTTATATTAAGCTGGCTCTCATTAATGGGAGCCTTTCTTACCGTCGTTTCTGACTGCATTAGTGGCAAATTCTGCTCTCTTAGAGATTAATGGTCTGAGTGTAATCTATAGCGGAAACGTGGCCGGGTGGTAGAGGCAGTGGCTGGGGACGCCAGTAAGTTGGCTTGAGATCGTGCCTTGGCTGCAGGCGTCGCTCGGGGAGGGTCTCGGTGCTTGGACTCGTGTTCCCTGGCACGGAGGTGGGCTCTGGGTGCTTGGGAAGTTGTTCAGAGCTGATACTGGGTGTACTGGTGCTGGTGTGTGTGCGCGTGTGTCACATCCTCCTCCTCGATTTCCGAGATCTGAAAATTCCTGTGGCAAAATGGTGTCTCAAACAGCCACGCGGGCATCGTTCTCCTGCTCGGAGTAGCTGGTGTCCCCGCAAGCATCGTTCTCCTTCTTGGAGTAGCTGGTGTCCCTGCAGGCATCATTCTCCTTCTCGGAGTAGCTGGTGTCCCCAGGGGCATCGTTCTCCTGCTCGGAGTAGCTGATGTCCCTGGATTCGCAGACCTGTATGTTTCTGGGGGAGGAATGGGCAGATGGCTGCAGCAGGGAGACTCCTTCAAGATTTTAAATTCGTTGCTGGCTGCAGAGATACTCATGGTTCAGAATGATGTGCTTCAGTTGACTGATGAGCATTGTCTCCCAAAAAAACCACTGAATACCAAGTATACTTTTCAAACAGGATAAAGAAAGATGAGGAGCTACTGGAGAGAGTCCAGCGGAGGGCTACGAGGATGATGACGGGACTGGAGCATCTCTCCTACAAGGAGAGGCTGAGGGAGCTGGGCTTGTTCAGCCTGGAGAAGAGAAGGCTGAGAGGGGACCTTAGAAATGCCCATAAATATCTGAAGGGTGGGTGTCAGGAGGATGGGGCCAGACTCTGTTCAGTGGTGCCCAGCAACAGGACAAGGGGCAACGGGCACAAACTGAAGCAGAGGAAGTTCCATCTGAACATGAGGAAGAACTTCTTCCCTCTGAGGGTGACGGAGCCCTGGCACAGGCTGCCCAGGGAGGCTGTGGAGTCTCCTTCTCTGGAGATATTCAAGACCCGCCTGGACAAGGTCCTGTGCAGCCTGCTGTAGGTGACCCTACTTCGACAGGGGGTTGGACCAGATGACCCATAGAGGTCCCTTCCAACCTGTACCATTCTGTGATTCTGTGATTCTGTGATCTGTATGCAGGCAGTCCCACAATTTTATTGTAAACAAATTTATTCTCCTGTAGCACTGTCACGTGCAAGGTGTCCAGGCAAAGAGGCATTCGCGAGCTCTGGTTCCAGCCTGCAGAAGGGCTCTTTAGATGTTCCCAGATGGCACTCTTAGGAATCCCTCTTCAATTAAGTGAAATTTTTGTGGCACTGACTTGTTAATACTTCTCACTTGGCTGTCCCTTGTATTCAGAGTTCCTGTCTCATTTCGGAGGTCCCCTCCAGGCTTCCTCATCCATCACTATGGTGTTTTCTTACATACGTTGTCTAATAAAAAGGCGATTCACTCCCAGCTCCCCCAAATCATTAAACTAAGAACTGTCGTTGGAAATGTGTGTGTGGAAGGGAAGCGGCTGTGGGAAAGTCTGTCAGTGCCACACGTTTCTCGTGTTTTAAGTACCATCGTGCGCCGTTGTCTTCCTACAGACGCAGTGGTTTTGTGAAGTTGAATTTTCGTGGAGTCGCCGCCTTTGTTCACAGCCTCGCGGCCCAGGCAGATGCAGGGGGTGGGACCGCAGCCGCCCCGTGGGCTGCTCTGCGGTTGTCTGAAGGAGCCTGCGAGTTAGGCAGAGTTCATTTTGCCTGGCTGCCGTCCCCTTTGCCCCGCAGCGCTGCTGTAAGAGGGCAGTAACCTGGCTGAAATCGGGCTTAGTAACTTCAGTTGTGTAAAGCGTACGAGGAGCAAGCAGGATCTGGTGCGAAAAGTGGCTTCTGTGCCTGGCTCTGTGGTTACCAGTTGTGTTTCGCTCCCTGTGTCAGCGCCCAAGCCAGGCATCCCCAGCCTCACCCCCTTCCTCCCGGTGTCTTCCTTCGCCTTCCCATTCCTCCAAATAAACTTCTTTCAGCGTTCAGCTACCGTGTCCTCTGCCGAGCGAAACCTCCTCCAGATCTGACGTGGTCTGGCAGGCGCCGCCGTCCCGGGGAACTTCTGCCTTGTGAAGCGGCCAAGCGCGGGGCCGGCGATGGCCGGGGACCCGGGCTGGCCCGGCCGCGCAGAAGTTTGTGCAAAAGCCGGGGATGAGTTTGTACGAAGGCTGCTCTGCGGGCTGCCAGCGCTTCCCCAGGGCTGGTTTGGCAGCGTGGCCGTGCCAGGACCCTGGGACCTTCGCTCCGTGCCCACTGTCCCCCGGCCAGCGGAGCAGGCGGTGGCCCTATGCCACGCAGGGATTCCCTTTCCCCGGGGCTGCCAGGTTAGAGCAGCTTAGTTCCAACGAAGCAGAAAGTAGCGGCGCTACGGCGAGGAACCGGGGCCTTTCAGCGCGGAAATAGCTGACGCCGCATGTGGGTTTGATTTTCGACACCGAGGTTTCACGTGGGTTTTTTTTTTATTCAGGAGGCCAGACCCAGGCTCGTTCTGCCGCAGCAGCGGAGCTCGCCGGGGTGCGAGGCTGTCCCTCCGCCGGCAGAGCGAAAGATTTTCACGCTTTTATCTGTGCGCAAATTAAATGAGTTAATATGGTATTAAAAAAAGCGTTTGTTTGCATTGTTGTCCTCCTCTAGGGTAACAATCTACAAATTGATCTAAAAAGATTATATTTGCTTCAGGGGAAGAAAGAAAATTGTATTAATCCCCAGTCGCACTAATTATTGACCAGGGGGAGCGGAGCTCTGGGTATCACTGAGATTACACTAATTACACGGAGCTGGTTTGTGAAAGCAGTGTCCTGCGTGGCTCGGAGCGCTGACTTCAACTCAAAGTTTTAGAGGAGACTTCATCTCAGCTGTGAGTTGTGAGGTCTGGCTGAGGAGCGAACAAGAAACTAAACAAGTAATAGAGCATAAAAAAGCTGAATCCAAAGGAGGAGTAGAAGAAGCGTAATCTTACAAATTAGCATTTAAACTGAACCGTGGCTGCGGCAGAAACTTGAGTTCAAGTAGTAACATTATGTATGACTTCTAAATTTGTCGCGTTGTGTACAGCATTTGTGTACTGGCAAAAGGCTTAGTGTTAAAGGCAGTTCTGTCAAAACAACCCGTTGCTTTGGGGGACCCAGTATGAACTTTATTGGCAAAAGCATTTTTTATTTGTAGAAGGTACAGTTACAGTCGAGTAGTTTGCCAGCAGAGCCGTGCGAGGAATTTCTTTGCCAGGCTGACCTAGCCCGTAGACTTTTTCAAAGTGATCGGTTGTACGCCGGCTTTCCTTTGCTCGTATTAACAGCAGAGCTCCTTGTGTTTGCAGAGAGCGCGGGGCTCGTGCTAATTATTATACTTCAACTGGGGAAAGGCGACGATGCCAAAGAGTTGGGCTGTGATCTTTTCGCCGTGCTTTGCCAGAGCCCGGCTGGTTGGGGCCACCGAGGGCGGCTGCCCTCCGTGCCAGGGCACTGGCGCTGGACTCGCGCTCTGCCACTGGAAGCCGTCCCGTGAAAACACGTCGCTGCGCCGGGGACTGGCGGTGGGATGCGAATAGCGAGAACATGCTGGAAAACTGGAAAGGAGCAAGATTGTTGAATAAAAGGGAAAAAGAGAATAGTTTAAGGTAGCGGTGGTTATTTAAGAACATAGGCAGGGCAAGGGTCGTACGTGGAGGCATCGTGCTTCCCTAAACTGACTGGTGTAATGGGAAAAATGAGATAATATTCCAGGGACACAAACCCAATTCAAAGAGATCTATATATCTCACTTCAGCTGTTAAAACTTAGCCAACTATTGCACTTTTTAATGTTGGAACAGTGTCACACATCCGTCACCTTCAGACATGCAAGCAGTGTTTTCACCGGTACGGTGAAGTAACCCAATACTTTCTATAGCCGAAAGATCAGTCGAACAAAGTATCCGTCTAATTAAATCTAATCAGTCAGTGCACCAGCTCACATTGTGGTCATCGCCTTGGTATGTACGGGAGGTTTTGAAGCAGTGGAGCAAGGGGCATGAGATTGAAGAAGTGTTGGATGATGAAAGGCAAGGGTTAAAAACTTTCAGACTACAGCGTTAACATTTCTTCCCTGTCATCAGCTATCTGATATTTTGGTATTGGGGAGGGAAGGGAGAAAAGAAAAGAAGGAAAGAAAGAACAAACGAGCTATGCGTGGCATCTAGAGCCTGGGTACGGCGCAGCGAGTGCGCGGTGAGCTGCGGAGCGTCTCGGCTGCGTCCCGGGGCGCAGTCGGTCGCATCCTGGCGCCCCATGCTAGCGGCTTCCACGCCAGATGGTCACAGTGCTCTTTTCATGGTGGAAAGTGGCACTTTTTTATCTTTTCCGCCTGCTAGTGACGGCCTCTGGATGTCTCAAGCAGGAAGGTGATCGGTCTCTTTCAAGTGAGTTTTATGGGAAAAAAGGGTTTGAGCTTGGTGTTAGGAGCTACAGTGCACATAGCTGCATCTGACGGGGACAATAAACGCTGCTGACTTCATCCCTGATATCCAGATGAGCCCTCTTCACAGCAGAATAACAACAGGCCCTTAGCAGTGATCTTCCTAAGTGGCTTTTGGTTTTTGAGACTGCTTCTAAAAACTCACGCAGAGCTTCAACAGCGCGAGGACAGGCCAAGCCAAGGGCGAGTTTTTGCTCTCATGCAAGTGGGCAAAGCCGCACTTCAGGGCAGACTTTGGCCGTAAACTTGTTGCTTGTATGAACTCTGACCATGTGGCCAAACCAAACCTAAATAACGTTCGGGAGGTTGGGGCAGGTTCTCGGCGCAGATCGTTGTGGGTCTGCAGAGATAAACGGCATTCCGCTGGTGATCCAGGGTAGGTGTCAGGAGGATGGGGCCAGACTCTTTCCAGTGGTGCCCAGTGACAGGACAAGGGGCAACGGGCACAAACTGAAGCAGAGGAAGTTCCGTCTGAACATGAGGAAGAACTTCTTCCCTCTGAGGGTGACGGAGCCCTGGCCCAGGCTGTCCAGGGAGGCTGTGGAGTCTCCTTCTCTGGAGATATTCAAGACCCGCCTGGACGCGGTGCTGTGCAGCCTGCTCTGGGTGACCCTGCTTTGGCAGGGGGTTGGGCTGGGTGACCCACAGGGGTCCCTGCCAACCCCGACCGTTCTGTGATTCTGTGATCAATGCTATGGGGCGGCTTGGCCCCTCCTCGCGTCGCCGCTGACATCCCAGGGAGGCTCACCCCGCTCGCCTCCCTGCAAACCTCTGTCGTTAACTTCTTCCTCCTCGACTCGGCGTCCAACGAGCCGGGGCAGCCCTGATCAGGCAGCGTGGCCAAGGGCTGCGCGGGAGATGTCGCAAGGCTTCTTTTTGCTCTGCGTCATAGGGCTGTTTGCTGTCGTGCCTCTCCGGGTCATCCTGCTCCAGACAGGTAAACAGAACCGTGGGACTCAGCCCGTTCCACGGGCCCGAAAGGCATGGTGTGTGTTTAGTCCCGTCTTTCTCATCCTACCTGTGCTGGAGATATTTTCCTTACTGCTGGGTAAGCCCAGATGTACACCATCTGCTTGTCTTATGATCTTTGACATGATTGAGAGGCCACCAAAAATACCCAGCGATTGCATACTTTTCAACTGACTGGTATAAAAGGAGAAGATGTTAATAATCAAGCAAATAATATTTGCTGTTCTGGGGCCTCCTGAAATTCTTGTGAGATACAGTTTGAAAGTAGATGCTAAACACTGTGTGTGCATAAGCCTTTGCATACATCTCTTCCCTTAGCCATATGTTTGAATACACACAGTTTCAGATGAAATACAGCAGAGTCTATTTTAGGTGTGTTTGAAGAACTCAATAGCCGTAGACTGGCTGCCGTCGGCGGCCCTTGTCAGCCGTTTCATTTCTGACTTTCTGCAGAGTCGCGGGGTCTCGAGACAAAATACCTGAAATACGCCGTATACCTCTTGGGTGAAAGTCAAAATCTCCTTCTCTGTATGTTTTTGAGCAAAATGCTTCATCCGTTACCGCTTGGAGAGAGCTTGCTGGGCGCCTGTTGGGAGCCTGAGTCCCTCAGCGTCTTGCCAGAGCCCCGCTCCAGATGTCCGATCAAACTCCGCGGGGCTCGTGCTTTGAAAAGAGCGTGGGCTATGTGAATCGCTGTTGCGGTAATAAAACTGCACCTATTCCAGATCTTGTCTTCTCTGTCCAATTAGAAGAGCATGTTTTCTGCTTATGCTTTTTAAAAGTTGGCTGACCAGCTGGGTTTCATTCCTTTCTCTCTTTTTTTTTTTCCTTTTTATTCGGTATTTTTTCCCCTTTTTTTAATATATAACATTCGAATCGATGTTCAGTGCTGTTCTCTTTGATAGTTCATATGCTGGTTTATGAGCGTGGCAAACCCAAAAAAGGTCAGTTAAAGGTTAAGAAGGACAGTTATCAGGCCTGTATAAGCGAGGTATTTTTAAGGCTCCGCTAATTGGCAGCACAGTTAAAGCATCGTTCATAAAATAGTGTGCATTAAAATGACCATATCCATTTTTAAGAGTATGGAGATTATTCCTTTGCCAAAAAGGATTAACTCCACCTTCTCATCACTGCCTTTATACCGAGGTGTTTTTCCATGGGAGAGAAGAATTTTGGGCATTTTGCCGACAGTATCCAGGCTTATACCCCTCGCTATTTAACTGTTACAGCTGGGAAAATCTGGGACTGAAAACGTAGCCATATAATATGGCAACAGCCAGAACAATAAGACAGGCAAATCTTTTAAATCTGTACTTTATAAAACATCTGTTAAAGAATATGAAGTCAGAAGTTCTGTTCACATATTTGCTGCGTTTCGCTTATTAAACCCAAACATTACAGCTTGCCTGATTTTTCTTAATAGAATTACTGGTTGGGCTTAGTAGAAAGACTCGAAAAAAAATATCCTGGTTTTTTAGCCTTCTCTGAAGCCTCTGGAGTAACGACCCACGCATGCTGGCCCGAAAACCCAGCAGATTTTACAAGGGCTGCTGGTTATATTCACCTGGTTTGGAGGGAAACCTAACAGATTTTTCCCCTGATCTGTTTGCCCGCGTGCTGAAACGCTGCCATAAGCCGTCCTCGTTTTGTGTACAGCCCGCGCTTCAGCCTGCGCTCGTTTTTCTTTGTCTTTCAACCATCCCTCATTCCGGGTCAGCAAATTCTGGTTTGCCCAAGAGCTTCAGTGTCCAAATCAACATCTCAAACCCAAACTAAAACATCGGCAGGGTCACGCGTGCCTGCTTGACTCGCAGGAGCTATAAAATGGAGAGAGGACAGTCCCAGATTAACCCGAATTTCAACTGAATTTTCAATTCAATTCAGTGAATTTTTTCATCCAAAATGTTGACAGTCCATTGGGTGGAACCACGTGAAACGGTGACTCGAAAGTGGTCCTTCCAGGTGCGTTCCTTACCAACCACCGCCACGATGGGCGATGCTGGCGACGCTCGCCCCGGTTAGAAAGCCAGAGAGCCCCTTTGGGTCTCCCACCGCGAGTCCCGGTGTAACGGCGGAGCTGGAGCAGCCCCTGCGCCTTCCTTTGGGACACGGGAGAGGTGTCCCCGTGCCGCGTGCTGGGGAATCCCTCGGCGATTCAGGGGGCTCCGTAACCCAAGCTGTTGGATGCTGTGCGGATGGATACCGTACAAATTCTGACAGTAGACAGAGATAAAAATTGATTATCTGAAAAAGCCTGTTGTTAACTTATCTAGCACTGGTGTATAGTAACAACTAGAGTGTCAGGGCAAACAAATGCTTAGAATATTTAAGATACACATATATCTTGTGTCTTGCCACCTTTTCATGTCAGCTGACAGCTTACAAATGTCTTATTGAACTGTATTACTTAAAATTGGGCAGATGATACTCCTGGGGAACAATTTTCTACATCTGATCAGTCTTGCAAAAAAGGCTGTAGGCATTTGTGAGTGCTGGTATATTCGTATTTTAAATGTATATTTTGTGTAAGAATTTTACCATCTCTTACTCCATCTGAGGAGTACATTTTTCTTTTATTTTCACCTGGGCATACTGAAGGGTGACTGGCTGTTTTATTCTGAAGCATTTAAACTCAATAACAACGTATATAGACTTTACTAGATGCTTTACTAATTTATTGTGGCAATGTGGTATTTAGACCACTGTTGAAGTGAAGTTTGCCAGTACAGTTAAAGAAATTAGAGACGCCATCATTGCTAAATCACTTTACCATTCAAAGAAGAACTGTAAACATATGCATTCATTTAATTATAATAGTACCAATTATAAGAGAAATTGTAATGCCGAGAGTAGTAGCTTTTATGTGATCGTAATAAGGGCATATATTTATCTTGGTTTGGCAAGTTAGGTCTTTCCTTAATAGTTGGCTTTGCTTAAATAGAATGTGGTTTGTTAAAACCCACACTAACCCCCACACCCTTCCATTTGTTATTGCCCAAATAATGAACAATAATCATGTGGTATAAATGATTAATGTATACATGGCTTAGCAAGTATCTCTGAGGTCTAGAAAGTGTTTTTATTTTCATTCTTGCACTGGATCGAGCTATAGCCCAATTACATGTTGTTCTTTGGTATTGGAGAGAAAATCTTTTTGCTTCGGTAGAAGCTTCAGTAGAAGCGATAGGAACTTGAAGCCCGCGCCCGCTCTCTTTGAAGTCGCTCGGAATTCCAGCGCCAGCCTCCGGAGAAGCGAGCCCATTGTGGCGGGGGCAGTTTGTTTTGTGCGCGTTATCTGCTAAATCACAATTTAATGTCACGTTTCGAAACAGCCCGCGCAGGAGAGCCACAGCCCCGCATTCTGCTCCTGAGCAATTAATACGGTCCGGGCGAGGAACACCCCACGGAGGCAGATGTAAGAAGGCTTCCAGTTATCCTCTCCAGCTCAAATAATAATCTCACTCAGCAACGCGCACGGCAGCGCCTTTTCACATGCGTGTGCAACTTCCAGACCGAAGTTTAGCGAGTTCTGTACCTCGCTTTTATTTACATCTGATTTCTTTGGAGCCTCATCGGTCCGAGTGATAAAAAAACCCTGAACAAACTCTTCCCTTTCAAGATGAATTGTGAAGTGTCGGCGGTACGGGGCGGTTTGCCGCGAGATTCCCCCACGCAAACGGAGGGTCCTTTATCTTGTGCGCCACAGCGAGCGGCAGCGTTGTCGCCGCGCCGCAGACAATGCCGCCCGTTTACGGGAGGATTCAAAGAGTTAAAAAACGCATTACTTGAAACTTGATATAAAACCTGTGGCCAAAGCGGGCTATGGGCTGGAGCACTTGATTATTCTTTTATCAATAAATAAGAGTGGCATACAGTTAATTTCAGCACTGTAATTGAGCGGTGCATTCTGGGAAGCTGCAAAGCACTGTAAGATGAGGAAATGTTTTAGAGACTAATCACGAGAAGAAAGGAGCCTTTCATAGCCCTTATGATGCTGTTGTCAGAGCTAAAGGCAGATAATGATTCAGTAATAATGGCACATTGTGAATATTTAAGCTGAAAAGATTGGGACAAAATGAGCAGACATTGTTGGTTTGCTAAACCGAACAGTTGGTCTTTGGGCTCCAAAACTATCTACAACTCAAATTGGGGGCTCAGAAGTTGCGAAATGAAAGAAGAAAGATGTTTCCAGGACGCTTGCCTGGCACAGGGGTTGTGCGTGGAGCCTGCACGGGGCCTCTTCCCTTACTTTTGAAATCTGAAATTGATAGTGAAGGGCTTTTGCCTGACGCTCTGAACTGACAAAGTACGATACGCTGCAGACTGTGTAAATCTCCCTCCATTTAGGTGCCAGAAGAAATCACTTTGGAAGAAAATCAGTTTTAGTAATGACCTAAAATATTAAATATAAAATGGAGAGTGTCATATTGCAAATAAGTAGACTCATTTGCATTTTGTCTCCGGGGCATTGGTAGCGCTATAAAGAGACGCGCAGCTGAATTTATGTACGTTATCTTTTTTCCTCGTTACTCCATTCGGGATCTGTTCGTTGTCTTTCTTTAAACATCTGTTAAATGCAGTTTCACGAAGCCGTACGTTCCCATATGTTTGGGATCGGTATCAAAGCGTGGAGCTTTTGGCCTCCTTTACAACCTTTTGTCTCGGAGAAAAAGGTGGATGAGCTGTGGGGCCGGATTCTGCTGACGCCGAGGGCCAGGAGGACTGCTGCTTTCAGCAGGAGCCAGGCAAGTTTTTCTGAAAAGTAGAGACCAGCACGGAGAGGGACAAAGAACATTTCGGCCCTGGACCTTGGTGTGTATACTTGAAAAGATTTTTAAAATTTTTTTTTCAAGAAAAAGTGCAGAATTAAAAATAAAAAAAAACAGAAACAAAAAAACTCTTAGGGCTCTTAGGGCGAGTTTTGCTCTCCATAGTTTTCTACAGTTAAATCTTGGAGAATTCGAAAAGTTTGACTGCGTGAGGACTGGCAGGAGAAACTGTCTCTTGCACTTTTACAAGCACAGTAAGCACTAATTTATTATTATCTTTACAATGACATAAACTATTCCAGCTCTTGTATTTTTTTAACAGAAACACTTTTCCTGCGTACTTTCACGCAAAGGAGAAGAAGAAACAAACTCCTGCATCTATACATCTGTTTTTCCTCGAGGAGAAGCAATTACTTACAATAAACAACTTCAAAACTTTAATCAAAATACAGTTTGAAAAAGTTTATCTTTTTGTAAAATTCTTTTAAGAAACATACTTTGTGTTTATAATAACACTCATTTTTATCCACGTGCTTTAAATCTGTGCATTTACTCAGCCAGGCAATATTTTTAACCTTTTGTTTCAAGTCTTTATTTGTAATGAAAAGTTTCTTACAAAGCCATTTGTATATGAAGAAAATTTAAAATCCCAGGACCAGGGCCTCCTCTGGGGAAAAGAAGCATTGCTGCAACAGTTCCCAGCCGCTGCAGTTGTCTGCAATAAAAAGAGAAACCCAGTTTCTCCATGGTTTCCAGGGCCCCAGTCCTGCATACTTAGGCACTTACTTCACTTCACTACTGGAAATGAGCTCACCCGCAGCTCTCGTGTGTGCCTCCGCCGCGCGGGGACGGGAGGCTGCGCGCTGGGATCGCTCCCGCTGCCAAAGCCGGCTCCGGCAGACCCGGCCCCGGGCGCTGGTGCCGTTTGCCAGGTGGGCAAACCCTCGGTGGCCTCGTCTCCAGGCAGCTGGGCGCGACGGAGCGGGCAGCGCCGGCGCTCAGGTTGGAGCCGCCCCGGCAAGCCTTGCTTTTGGCTTCGTATGGTGTCGTCCCCTTCCCCTTTCGCTTTGACTTGTCGGTTTGTTACCATCCCCCAGGGAAAAAGCAAATTTGAGTTTGAAGCGCCGATTTGCTGCGGCGTGCGTGGGTTACTGGTAACTCTGCTCCCTCCGTGAAGGCTCTCGCTCGCGTGCCTGCGAAGCTCAGCAGCCTCCCTCGGCCTCGCGCTACGCGGCATTCGAGCGCGTCGTCGTCAGATCTCAGCCAGGCCAGACCCGTGGCAGGGGGATCCAGAGGCCTGATTTTGCTCCAGTAACGAGGTCTGAGTCATTAAATGGAGCAGCACCGCTAAATTCAGTGAAGATCTGGCCCACAGACCCTTTGCCGAACGGAGTCAGACCTGGATGTGGAATTTCAGTATCCCCAGCGTTTGGGTTGCTTTTGATCTTTCCTACCCAATGATAAAGGTACGAGAAGAACCGATTAGCGCTGGTCCATCTTAACGCTTAGGAGCCGTGGTGCAGCTCCAGTACAAACTGCGGCAGCGCGTATAATCCATACTAACAGCTCGCTGCAGCGGGGAATTCAAGGCACAAATCTCCCCTTTGCTGCCGTCATCAGAGCCTCCAGTTCACGCCGTCGGGAGGAATTCGTGACTGCCAAGTGCTCGGGCGACGAAGCCTGCGCTGGACAAACAACAATCCCCGATTTGTTTGTTCCACCCTGGCTCTTCCCCCACCCAGGCCATCCGAGTTGTCGGAGAGCACTTCACATGTTGCCCTTGGCCGAGGACGGCTCTGCCTGGAGCATGTCCAACTTGGCGTGGAGACGTTCTAATAAAGCTCAAAATGATGCTCGTTGCCAGTGAGGAGGGGGATGAGGAAGGTGAAGGAAAAGATGGCGCCAAGGTCGTCGTCTTTCGGCCTACAGCACCGTGCTTTTCCAGAAAGACACGTTTCTCTCCCGATTCTACTCTCGAACGAACGTCGCTCTTAACAATGGTGATGATAATTTCATCAGCGTCGCTGATACTTGATATTTCTCATTTACATTGCATCTTTCATCTTCAAGGCTCTTGAAGTAATGAGCTAATCCTCACAACATCCCTGTAAATATTATTCCCCCCTTAAAGAAACTGAAGCAAGGAAGTTAAGTAAATAATGTACGCTATTTATATTATGATGGCTTATAGGGGTTCTGGTGAAGGTCAGGTCCTCCTTGTATGTAGACATTATATAAATAAGAATCTATAGAAGTAAATTACTCCTTGACCTGATGATTTCATACTTCAAATATACAAAACAAGCAAAGACTGGAGGAAAGGGAGCCCTATCAAAAAACCGAAAGGAGAAGGAGATGAAGTGATTGAGCAGCAATAGTGCCTGGAGAACTGGGCTGAAGGCGGCTCGAAATCCCGATCTGCCGTGTCTGTTTGTCCTGTCAGAGATGAGGATTGTAAAGCCTGGATTATTAGAACTTACTTCTACTAGCAGGTGGCATACTTGCCTTTAAAATGTTAACAAGGCTTCAGTTTTAATTAAAACATGTTAGCATCAAGATTTCTATTCATTAGGGATGCAGAGTTACCTGGGGGGGACACAGGAATGGCAAAGGAGGAATCGCTCTTAAACAGCTCTTGGAAAAGTTTTTGGCTTTCTCTTTTTGGACGTTTTTGAGCTGCTGAAGAACTGGAGTGAAGAGTCCATTAAAATGAAACTCAGGTTGTTGGCTGAGCTAAGCTCGCAGCACGCGAAGCGCCAGCGTCCTGTTTGTGAAACGGGCCGGGGCTGCAGCAGATGAGGGTGAGCAAGCACATTTTTTCCGGAGCTGAGGAGAGTTATTTCTTCGTTCTCATGAACTGAGGCTCCAGTTCAGCCAAACGCGGAAGCGTTTACCGAGCTTTCAACAAAAGTCCCGTTGCTTTTAATTCAGAAGAATTTACCTTTGTCACAACCTCTGCTCAGAGTCAGTGACATGTAAGCACCAGCTTAGAGTTCAGCATGTGCTAATTGTTTAAATGTGTTTAGCCCTTTCCCCAAAGAATGTTTCATGCAGTATTTACACTAGCCTTAGCACGGGGACTTGTGCTGTAGGAGTGATGCTTAAATGTGTGCTTGTGTCAAGTGCATTGCTTGAATTTGCTGAATTTTTAAATTTCTATTGGGGCTTGACTTTAAGTTTTTAAGAGAAAGCACTTTTCAAGAATAAAATGTCATTTAGCATTGAATAAAGGCAACTATCTGCCTAAGCCGCAGAGTAACTGCGAAGCCAGGAGAAGCCCTGAACATCTGCCGTGGCTTCTGTGCGGTGGCAGCAGGGCAGGACGCTGCCAACGCCCCTCTCGCGCGCCCGCCTCCCCAGCCCAAACGCCGGCCGGGCTCTGCCGAGAGCTTAAACGCCGCCACGAGTGCGTAGCCCTCAAAGGGAGTGCGTGTGGGAAAAGTGGCAGCGCTGGCACTTCGGGAGTTAAACAAAAGTAAGGGCAGACCCACTCAGGGAACGGCCCGGGGGGGGGGTGTCACTTCTATGTAAGAATTCATGAAAGAATATAATTAGTTGATTTTAATATAGTTATCTCTTTATTATTTAAAGGAAAAGGTTACACACGGTATATTTGGGGGAAGATTTTATTTAACACTTGGATGCGTTTTGCTCTAAAATGAATGCTTGCTCAAGAGTCTAAGAAGGCTTCATGGGAAGAGCAAAGCAATCTGAGCCATATGTATTGGGCAGCGTGCCAGTTGTTTGCCAATATGCCCCGGCCACCTGGCTCCGTACGCAGCCAACTATGCCATTCCGACTAGCCAGCTTTAACCTTCAGGCTGCTTCTTTCTCAGCTCCGAGGGGAGCCGAGCGGAGAGCCCGGCGAAGCGCGCCGCGTGTCCCCGCGCCGGTGGTCGGCCTGAATCCGGCCGCGCCAGCCGGGCAGCTCGCGGCACCCGTCGTCGTCGGTGAGCCCGGCTTTTGTCTGCGGAGCCGCGCGGCCGTCTTGAACCCGGGCCACGAGATGAGTCTGGAGATAGCAGACTGAAACCTTTACCCATATGCCGGAGTTAGACACTTTGACTGACAAGGCGCAGTTTTTGTTCCCAGTGCTGTAGAGACAGGGTTTGATGGGTGTGGTTTAGGAAGGGTTTTGTTTAATGTAGTTCACAGCTCTAATTTCTTTTCCCGAGTGTTTGCATGGACTGTAAGAGAAGCGAAGCATTTAGCAGAACGCAGGCATTAATGGCGTATTGTTTCATTATTGGGGTAATGTATTTAAATGTTTGTTCATTAAATTTCACTTGCAGCCAAAAATATCTCAGCATTCTATTAATCTTTAGTTACATTTTGGGTTGTGGGCAAAGCCTAAAACAAGTACAGTATCCATGGCAGCAATTTAACATTTAGTAGATATCAGATATAATTAAGCTATTCTAAATATTGAAATTAAGGTAGGAAGAAAAAAAAAAAGGTTGTATTCAATTCAGTAAACACAGCATGGGAAGTTTCGGTGCAGCAGCCAGCAAAATCTTCAACTGCATCCCAAGTAAAGGGCGCGCGGTCTGCCGTGGTTGTCTTCTGTTTTGATAGAGAGCGGTTCGGGGACGGTGTAACGTGGGCACCTTCCCTCGCGTTGTAGCCGTGGAGCAGCGCGGCGGGGAGAGCTGCGTTGGCAGGCTGGGGAAGCCAGGCGTGCTGCTTGGAGGCATGTGCTCCGCGCCTGCTTCGCTTTACAGAGGTAGGCGTATTTTTCGGCGAGCGCACGCGCTGCGGAAACTTTTCCGTGCTCCGATCTCGAAGTGGAGCCCGCGGCTCAGCTCGGAAAGCTCCGGGCAGAACTCACTCAAAATGGCCCCGGTTTCCTCCGCTCGCACAGCGAAGCCATAAATCTGACACAGCTTCATTTCAAAAGGTCCGTGAACCTGAGGGCCTGATATTTGAGACGCCACTTCTCCGCTTGCAGGTGGGATTATTTGTGGAAGTAAGCGAGAGCGTGCAGGCATCTCGCTGCCCGGCCGATCCCCTGCTCAGGTGGCAGCAGGACGTTTTTTTGCAGCCTGCAAAGCCGAGTATGGAAAAACTCACACCGCCCTTCCCCCTCCCTTCCTTATTTTTTAGGCACAAAATTGAAGATTAAACAAAGGAAGGGAGGTTAAGGCTTTTTGAAAAAATCGGGCCCCGAGGGAAACTTTGCCAAGTTCCTCGTGAAGCTCGAAACGAGCAACTTTTTTACGAGGGAAGTTTTGCCGCGCTTGGCTCGCCGCACATTGTTCGCATCGCCCCGAAAGCCTGGCAGCTCCCACACGGCCACCTGTGCCCGCTCCGCTCCCCGGCAGAGGCGGGCCGAGATCAAATGTGGAGCCCACCGGCACGGCGACACAATCCAGCAGGGCTTGCTGTTGAGTTGCTTTGAGGTATTCTTTGTCCCTGCGGGCGTGCTGCCTTTGGGGAGCCGGGCGTCTTGAATGGCTTTAAATCAGAAGCCGCGCTGACGTGTTCAAGGTGTGCGGTTTTTTTGGGGGGGAGGCCCCCTCTTGGGTTTCCCGCGGTAGGAAACACGTTGCGGATGCGTGAGTTGCTCGCGGTGCGCCGTCGCCGCGCGGAGTCGGTGACACGTTCGATAAAGGCCCGGAGAAAGGCGCTGTGGCAAATGCACAAAGACAGACATAAAGGGAGCGGGAAAGTGTCCCGGTGGGTTTCGCAGTCTGGCAGGTGAGATGCAGCTGCAGCCGCCCCATCTGTGCTACCTTGGCCTGCTATGGCTGTCAGCGTAGGTAACGCGGGCTATGATGGGAGAAGCAGAGCAGAAATTGAGACAGAGAATAAAAATTAAGGTTAAAAGGGAGAATAATGTTCTACGGGCATTTTGGGGATACTAACAGGTCACAAATTTTCACTTTAAACATTCACTGGGTCCCATTTTGTGTATCGCACTAATACATGGCTGGACAAATATACCCACTACAGTTTGTATCGTTTGTTTACTCAGCCTTGTATCAATCTGTGGCGATTTCCATATAATATTTAATCTAAGCGATGGGCTTCGGGCCCCGTAGCAATAGTATCTTGCCTATCACACGCTTCGCTATCGTAAATCTGTTTATTGTTTTTCTGCGTGGGTGCGTGCTGCACACACACGCATTCTTTCTACATTGTTACTCTGTTATTGTCCTCTTATTTATTTGGACCCGTTTTTGCTTTCCGATAAAAAGATTAGTCATAAATAGCAGCTTTGTCATCCAAGAATTTCCAAGCACTTAAGATTTTGAAAGGTTGTTCATGAAAAGTTGTTTAAATGGGATCATTATGCCACCGTATAATATTTATAATATTAAGTATCTGCAGTTTAGTTTTATTGTTCCTCGCCAAGGCTTTTCTGCAAAAAGGACTGAGAAAAATGAGAGCTGTGTACACTTCATAGCAATAGTAGCCTCCAAGGACCATATTTTTTCTTCCACCATTTCTCGCCGTCTTCCTCTTCCGACAAACCATCCCAACCGCACGCTGTATTGCAAATATGCAAAAACACTAAAGGCTTAGTTCCCCTCTGCTTGTAAACACAGCCCTCCCATTAGCGGTGAGGCTGCCCATGCCTTTCAGGGGGAAAATGGACTCTCAAATGCTTGGGAGAAATAGCAAAGCTCTCATTTATGTGGCTTGGGTTGAAAAATTGAACCCACTCTTCTTATTTGCACCTCCATGCCAAAAAAAAAAAAAAAAAGAAAAAATAATTAAAAAAAAAGGTGCTGGTGTGCTGGTCACAAGCGCAGATGAAGCAAACTAGTATGGATTTCTGTGGTCTAATAACAAACAGGGGCGTCCAGACGCCGTTGCCAGTTGTGCATGATTGACTGTTAAGTCCAGAGAGACAACCCCGTCCCACTGAAATCAATAGGATTTTTGCCGTTGGCTTTCCTGGGACAGAGATTTCATTTCCAATAATCCACCACCTGATTTTAGGCATGTCATTTAGTACCTGATTCGCTGCCAATTTACAGGAGAAACTTCCCCTAATGAAGAATATGCTCTCTTTTTTTCTTCTTTTTTTTTTTCCCCTTTACATTTAGTAATAGTCCTTTCACAGAAGATATCCATTTTCCTTTAGGTTTTTTTTGGTTTTTTTCTGTTGGGTTTTTTGTTGTTATTGGTTTTGTATTTTACTACATACCGTAACATGGGAAGTGGTCCCTCCAGGCACGACTGTTTCAGCCGAGGATGTGGTGAGTTGAGGATAGATGTTGTTGTGCTGAATTTCCTCACGCCTCCGCACATCGTTAAAGCACTGCGACATGCGCCGACTTGGAACAGCTAATCCACACCTGGTGACAGGCTACATCACCATGGCTCAAAATTTCGGGCTCTTCCCTCGTGTACGGGAGGAGGTCATGTTCCCCTTGCCTGCTACAGGATGCTAACAGGTATAATAGTCAGGACAGGGAAACAGAAGGATCTGTTAAAGGGACTTGTCGTGATAAACAGGTGTGATATTCAGGTTGCTACTTCAGGGAATCTCGGGAAAGGAGGCTGGTTAGCTGAACCCCGAGCAGATGGTAGGGTTTGTTGTTGCAGAAGGCACAGCCTGAAACGAATTTTGACTTGGTTAGGCTGAGGCAAACTAGGGTTGACTTCACGGAGAAGAGCACGAGCTCAGTAACTTGTTAGCATTTTGTGTTTAAATTTCAAGTCATGACAAAGCCGATCACCTTTGAATGAATGCGAATGACTGCAGCGTGTGAGGCAGCCCTGTCGCGGCTCAGACTCTTCTGGGTGCTGAGGTTCTCCACCTCCCGCAGTCCCGGGGCTTGGCTTACTGCTTGGTCTCCGGGTTCGCAGCGTGTGACTGGTCACACAGATCTTTACGCAGGATCGAGAGCTGGTACTTCAAGGTTGGGATTCACATGCCAGTATAAATCTGCGGAGGATCTGGCTGTGAAAAACTTTGAAGTCAGTAACTGAAACAATACTTCAAGAAAGAGGAATGAGGAAAATTCTCAAAGTATGAATTAAGGCAAAACATGAAATTAATAAGAATTGAAGGCAAAAATCTGTAGTTTCTTAAAGTAATGAGTCATTTTGTGCCCATACACAATTTATTAATTTACAGTTGCATTTCTGGAGGCAGTATTTCTGTTTGTAACTCAGTTGCTTCAGTATAGGAAAATGTTGATTTCCACTAGAATTCTGTCAGCATTTATATCAGTTTTATCACAGTTATTTATAACCCATATACCAACCTGAATATAATTAACTGTATGTAATTTGTAGGGCTTGCCAAATAGCGAACAGTTATTTGCCACGCAAAGTATTTATGTAATTAAAAAAATGTCAGCTAGTGTATTAGAAACATTTCATACAGCTGGCTAAATAATTCCGGACGTATTGGTGAATAATATATTAATTCACCGATGTATTACATATTGAATAAACTATTTTAATAAGTTAAATTGCATTTGACCCATTAGAGTTGAATCCAACCCAGCACCTTGAGTCGAAGGAAGCTGAGGGCACTACAGAGGAGGCTTTATCAGGTTATTAAATATTAGGGCTTGTGAGTACAGCAGTTAGGTGCGTGCTTAGGAGCGCTACTGAATGCATAACACAGTTCTCCAAGACACTGTTCTCCCGAGGTCTTTCAAACGTGGTAACTAGAACCTTTCTTAGGCATAAAAGTAGTTTTGTGCTTTCGCATTTGCAAAATCAATATGGTGCCGTTAATGGGAAGTTCACTTTTCCAGTCTGTAATTACTAAGGTCAATATTATACAGTCATTATTAAATTAAAAAAAAAAAGTTCCCACCCTGTGTCTAATCAAATTCCAGGTCCTGCATTCTGTAGGTTCGTGTTGTAACGTTGCCGTATTAATGAGGAGCTTGTGCAGCAGCCCTGGCTAAGCCATGCAGCTAGATGATGCAAGTGTTTCCCCAGATGGTGAGCCTCGTCTGCAGCAGCGTACAGCACTTTTGTCTGGTGTAATGCTCTCCTTTCCCCAGTTTTTATAGGCCTAATTCAGTGTCAAGAGAAGGCTGGCGAAAGGGGAAATCCAGCCCCTGCCTTGTGGCCGCTGCACTGGCTGTCTCTCTGCCCTTCACCTGTGAAGGTCTGAAGGCAAGGTGCCTTGGGAATGAGCTCTTGTCGATGTTTTAGGCCAGTATCAATTCCATGAGATGCTTAAGCGATTTTGTGGCTTTCTGATGTGCTTTTACACTGTACTCAGTGCAGGGAAGCAGTAAATTCAGAGAAATAATAAAATGGGTTTCTGTCTTCTCAGTATTTTTAACAAAATTCAGTAAATGGCATGCTATGAAGTCATAAACTGGTAGAATTTTTACTGCGGGGAACGTCCATTTGAAGAGGGCTCCTGGATCGCGGCAGCGATAAGCAGGCAGCGCTGTCTGCCGGGTTACTTATCCATGGCACCAGGATTGTCTGTTGTTCAGATGTGTGAGCTCTGGCCTCGGTTTCCGTTCACGGTTGCCGTGTATCATCGCAAGAGTGATGATAACGCCTCTTCAAGGTGGCATTATAGTGACAGTTTAACATGGCAAACTTCTGCTTGGCAAACAGACAGCGACTGTTAGCCAATATTGGCTGAGACTCGCTGATGATACCACGGAGTGTATCCTTAAACAGGATAGTTCTTTGGACTTGATCCCGCTCCGTTTGCTGTCACGTGCCTCTCAGTCCAAGGAGAAAAAAGAGCAAATAAATGTATTCACCTTCCTTTGTATGGGTGCGTTCAGCCTCCTTTTTACACGGGCATGCTGAGGAATGGTTTTCTTATTACTTTCTTTGCTTCTGTGAAATAGCCTGGAGTTCACGGAGTTAGAAAGCATCTTTCTTACGTGCTAAAAACGGGGTTTGGCGTAACGCTTACCATCTCGATCACAGGGACTTACTTGCTGTTCATGAGAGGCTCCGAGAGCGTGTCCCAGCGAACCCTGCAAGGCAGGATGGAAATCTCCTCTGGCGGGTTTTCTCGGTTAGCCGAGTTAGGGTAATCTCTGGCCTGTGCTCAGTAACTCAGCCCTGAAACTCTGCAGCTGGAGACTTCAAACATGAAGATTTTTCTGTCCAAACACACTGTTATATCTTCCTTTGCCAGTAGAGTACAAAATCAAACAATCCATGCATACTGCTTCTTAATCTCTACTGTTAACTTCTATTAAATAATGCATTTAGTGTTACTTATAAGAGTTGCTTTGTTACCAATGTAACTTCCTTACAATGCTCTCTGAATGCCTCTCCATCAGTAAAATAACTGCACATGTTAACAAGCACACTTTAAATATGCTGCTTTTATGTATAAATGTAAGTTAACATCTTAACAGGAATTCCATTTTAGTGTCTATCGTAATGTTTTCATGATCCCTTCTGATACCGTCTGTGTGCTAGGAATCTCATTCCTCAAGTCACACTGTATTGTTATAAGGTTATTCTTATTTTACAACCTCATTTTGTGAGCTTGGTGATACAGCTGGAAGCGTACGGGCCCCGTTTCGAACGGCAGCCGCCACGATGGCCCCTGTAACTTATGTCCTCAAGAACCTGGGGGGGGTGCAGATTTGCAGATGTAGTTTGCTAGTTGCATTGAGTTATCTTTGAAACTTCTGCATGATTTTTCTTTCTTGATCTAAGCTTTTGAGCTCCCTTTCGGCAGCTGGAGTCCTTGGTGCCTGCGTTTTCGTGTGCTTTGGTCCCAGGCCTCTGGGCATGCGCGTAGGTTACGAGGTGCATGGAAGTGGAGTCGCACCTTGCTCCGTTCAGAAGAACGTTGCTTCGGAGCAACGTTGTCTTGGTCTGTCTCAGAAGGAGACCTCGCAGACCTTGGCTTGAGGCAAAGCTGTTAGGGTGAGGGTCATGACAAGCTGTGCGACAGGCGATGAGACCTCATGAAAGCCTGTGTCACGAGCCAGAAAAAGTGCCGGCCTGAAGCCGAGCAGATTTATTTTATCCCCGCTGCTGCTCAAGTCAGATTGCCCTCTCTGCTGCTTCAACAGGTATTTACCATCCCTTCTGAGGTCCTAGCCCCTGACATGTCAGGAAGACGCATCTTACCATGTGCCCTGTGCCAGGAGGAATGAGCAGGGACTATTCTCTTTTACAGAAATACGTTGTAAATTGTTGGGCCAAAATAGAATGTGTAAGTAAAGCTTAGAGGTAATCTCTTCTTAAGCATTGACCCCAGGCCTTAGATTTATAAGCTTATTCCTGCTGTCCCACTATAAAACTAAAATACCCACTCCAACACGCAGTATTTACGTAATAGTCTGGTGTAGCTTTATAAATGTATGCACTAGTATTTTCTCCTTGCTGTGAAAAAAAAAAAAACCAGTCCCGAAGACTTGATTCAGCCTGGCTGTTCAAGTGCGGTGCAATTTGATCCCTGTATCGCAGAAGGTGGATTCATCGCCTGGGGAGAGTCACATCACTTTCTTGGGAATGCCATGAAGAAAGCAGCTGTAAAGTGTCTGCAGGGCTGCCCGGCGAGCAGCTGCCTCCCGGGTGTCCTGGCCGTGGCCCCGCCGCAGCCCCACGGCACTGCCTCCTCTTCCTCCGGGGAGGAAGCTGCGGGAGCCTCGCACTTGGGCAGAACCCCCTTGGGGCAGGACGGCTGCTGCTGGGAGCCGGCACCTCGATTTCTGTCCTTCGGGGAGCTGGAGATGAGCAGAACCCTCTCAAGTTAGGAGGGAACAAACAGCTGCAAAGTGAGTTTTGCAATAAAAAATGTAAAATATGTAGTATATAAAAAAGAAAGTTATTAAAAACTTAAGATAAGATCAAAACATTCCAGACGTTATGGTCTGTGTTCCTGCAGAGCTGTGTAAAAAATGCTGGAGCTTTACAAAGGGGAGCAGCAGAGGAGTTCATATATGTCAAATACTTTGGACCTTGCAGCCCATTAATGTAACAAATTAAAAATAACAGATGACGGTCTCAGTCTGATACTGTAGCACAGTCGCCTTTTTAAAGGCAGAAAACCGTTGCTGATTTTTTACAGCAAACTCATCGGGTTTTTACAGAAGATCTTCAGAGGTTTCTTGAGTGCTTTGCTAACATTGTGACTTTCAGTATAAAATATGCACCAGGATTTACACCCCAGCCATACACTGGTAATTGGAAAAGGGTGTTCCTGTGGCTGAGGTTCAGCTGCAGAATCCATGGGGTTCAGAACCAAGCTTGCATTTTGAACTGGGGCCATGCAATCTCCAAATTAAACACGAAAATACTATCTAAGATATGAGTCTAATATGTGAAACACGATCTGCAGCAAACGAGATATTTCCTTTTAAATTATGAATGATCAAAATCACACCTATAGTTATTATTTTCCCAGTCTCCACGTAAGGTCAAAAGTGCCTTCAGCTGCACAGATGCAAATCTGAAATACTTTCAGCAAAGTTACTGAAACACACAGTAGACTGATTTTGTTGACGAAGAAAAAGAGGCGAAAAATATGTAGCCTTTTTAACGCCTTCTTTCCATACTGTGGATTATTTTAAGGCTTATTTAGTCTTGCTGTATTTCATATTGGCTGCAGAGAGTTTTGGAAAATAATCTCTTTTAAACCTGTTGTTGCAGTGTACGATCAAATATTTTAAAGGCCAAGGCTGGGACTTGCCAGTTGCAAAAAGCGCCTCTCTTAATTGCCGAAGTATGAAAGTCAGATGCCCTCATATACCATCTCAAAAGATAACCACATTTTTTTTCAGCTGTGCTGTAGCCTCCGTATCTTACTGTCAAGAAGCTTCTTTTGGGACCGAGACAGGTCACGTTGGAAGTCAGTGGCTAATCAGCTCCCACTGCACATTGTCTGCTTTCAGCTTGAATTATCTTAGGCAGACATCCTGGCTAGCTGCAACACAAACCTCCGGTGGCTTAAGCCGGAGAAGACCTGAGTTTGGCAGCCACGAAGTTAGCGATGAGGAGCGGAAAAGAAATCCTATCTCTGCTGGTGCTTCTCCCGTCTTGGTTTCCCCACTAGAAATCAATAGGATGGTCGATCGTTGGTTTTGGGTTGTTCGCTACGTGCTGGAGTTTTCTGATGTAAACCTTGGGTGTCTGGGTTTCAGACGCTCTAATGTGTCAGAGGAGGTTTGATAGCTGCCACAGCCATCCCAAGTTACACTTTATTTCCAGTGACAGCCTTTGTAACGTGAGAAGGGAATGAATTCAACAGTTATAAGTACAGGTCAATCTTCTACACTTGCTGCTTGAGGGGAGGGGACAGGTTAAAATGTTTAGAGAAATGGATTATGGTCTTTTTTGAACTATGTGCTGAAAAAATGCTGTGTGAGATAGGGCTATGTTTTGGTAGCATAATTTTTTCCCTGCAGATATGTCTGGCTTCATTCAAAACTCCATGAGTACTGAGGGGTTTTGCTCACCTTTCTGTAGCAATTATTCAGCATGAAGCTACAAGGAACTGGCTGAAGAAAGTTTTTATTGATTAAAAAGCACCCATTTGGAGTTCTTTTGTTAGTGCTTCCATAACCAGAACAGCTAAAATAGTAGAAGAGCATTGTATACATGGTATTTTACAACATATGTTTTCTCCGTTCACGTGAAGGACCTGTATCCATGGGGGAAGCTTCAGTTGTGAGAAATGCGCAGGTCTTTTCTGCATTTAATGAGACAGTCTTACCAGCACTGGAACCAGAGTCGTCTCCTGTGCATCTCTAATATGGATTTGTCTTTTGTGACAGTGGTTTGGCGTCTCTGCCTCACCTACTCTCATCTTTTGTCCCATCTCCTCTGCAAGAATACATTTCCTCTCTTGCTTCTTAAGGTGACTTAGTTATTTATTCCTAAAGAACTAGGGTTAGGGTGCATTTTCTTCTGCACCATACTCTAAAAAGTTTGAAAGAGGATTATTATTTGTATGGATGACTACCTAGATGTACAGTAAGTTATGCTAACGGAATACTGGATGGGAGATAAAACATGAGCAGGGGGTGCTGATGCCTCTACATCTCGTCATTGGGGAATCCATGCAGGTTGCTGCTGTCTTTCTTCTGCTGCTGGCAGATCGGGAGAGGGGGTAGACGGCTGTGCACCACGTAGCAGTTCCTCTGCGACAGTAAGACACCACTGACTCTTCTTTACTCCATCTTCTGCTCAATCTTTATTCACACCTTTGGCCTTAAGAAGAGCTCTCTGCAGGGTTGGGCACAAGTAGTCAGAAGGATATTCTGTCCTTGGGTCTACACGTGGACCTCATCAGTTGGCTTCAGTGGGAGCTGACTTCGGTAGAGAGCAGCTGAAAACTGAGCCTGGACCATACATATTTGAAAAGCGTAATCCGGTCCTCCCGGCCTTTCTCCCAACGTAACTGTTGGTAGCCTTGGCAGGGACTTCAGTGAGGGTGCCCAATCCTGTAAAGTGTCCGTAGATTTCAAGGAAAACATTTAAGTTGTCCTGCCTTACACAAATGTGAATTGCCAAAGTGATTTTTAGATCTAAGAAAATCAAAATGCTTAAAGTGGGCCTAGAAAAGTCTTTGAAAATTGTGACGACACATCTTTCATATTACCAAAATGACACTGTAATTTAAAGCACTGAAACTGCTCTTTGAATTCTATTTCAATATTTAACCAATAACATTTAAAGATGTGCACATGAAGCAAGTATCTTACCCCAGTACACTTTTAGATATCAATCATGCTGTATTAATTGAAAGGATTTGGTCTAATCTCATAAAGAAACAGGCAAACTCTTGGCTTTTCTCTAAAGTAAAAATATATCACTCATGTCATCCATTACTGTGCTATAATTATGGTAAGTGAAGCAGAACAGAATCGATGGAGCAATTTATCAATGCATTCCCAACTATTCCAGCACGGCTGACGTCATGCGGCTGCAGATACTGTCCTTCAGTATAAAAGATATCCAGCAGTGTCAAGACTTTATTCTGATCTACTCCAGCATAATATTTTCATATTTAATATTGTCATTTCAATTATGGTTTAATTAATTTATTTCATTCACTCTGAAATTTCACTTAATTAGTTGGCTTTTATTCCCCCCCCCAAATTAAAATTTCAAAAGGGCAAAAAAAAAGAGGGAGAATAAAAATCCCAGACATTATTTAATTCAGACTTCAAGGTCAAAAAACCCTTATAGTTTAAACTTTATGCTAATAGAGCATAAACTTGATCTTTTCTGTTCCACTCTAAATTATTTCAAGATAAGAAGCAGAATATAATGTGTGTAGTAAGCATTTCCAATAGACATTTGTCTTCAGATATTAAATACTTCCCCAAAATGTCGTTTTAATACTCGGATACTGTTTAGTACCTGCAAATATTTGCCTTTTTACACACTCCGTATTCCAAGTGTTGAATTTTACCCATATTTTATCTTTTTAAGTTTTATTCAAATAGGCTGACAGAGTTGGAGCTCGTGTAGACTAAACTTTAGTGAAGCAGTCCTGGAGATAGCACTGTTTGTTCTGTAAAAACGCTCACCCCACATTCCTCCTGGAGTTATTCAATGTGTTTACACAACATTAAATATGAAAAATGAACTTCTTCAGCGAAGGGATTGTTTAAAATACTGGGAGAAATATGGCCAGAATACCTTGCCGTGCCCCCGGCCCGGAGGAGAGGTTCCGAGGCGCTTCCCCCAGCTCCTCCGTCCTCCTCTCGTCCATCCGTGAAACGCTTTTTGTTTGCGAAACCCCTGGGCCGGCGCGGTTCCTCACAACCCTGCCGTGGACTTTGGCGCTGTCGGAGCGAAAAACGCTTGGTCCAAAAACACACTGCTCTGGTGGGGTGGGGAGAAGAAGGGACAGGTTTGTTTGCAACTCGCACCGGCATCGGGCTCTCTTAATAAACCAGGCTTCGTTAAGATGTCTGGCTGCTGGGATGGCCTTGTTCTCCTCAAACTTTTCTTCTCACTTTTTGTCTCTGAGAGAGGAACCCATGGAAAAGTTCACCAGGAAATTAAAGCTGCGAAAGTTATTTTTCTCACACCACAGCTGCGGGTTTACGTTGTTGTTGTGTACAGGCTCCCTGTCAGCCCCGGACGCGGCATTTCCTTCTCCGGAGGGGTCTTTGCTCCCTGGTGGCGTTTCCAGGGCCTCGTTAAACAGCGGCAAAAGGCAATGTGTCCTCTGTAGCCGCCGTCTCCCCGTTTCGCTGCCGGCCCCGGGGGGAGCGTTCCCTCCATCAGGGCTTCATGGGGGCCTTGGCGCTGGGGGGGCTTCGCCAGCACCGTGCCCGGGAAAGGGTTAAGGCGCCCGGGCGGCCTCGATGGAAGGCACAACGTCCCTCGCTTCTTAAAGATCTACTTGTAAACCGTCGTGCTGGGTGGATTTATGAAGGGTGAGTTTACCTGATATTACACGGTATTGTTTAATTTGGACTATATTTAACCAGCGCTGTGTTGAAACAGTGTCGGCGAGCTCTGAGAGCTTGCCAGGCACATTCTCAAAATGGTTGCCAAGCTGTAAGATGGCTGCCAAGGTCTGACTGCACTGAACAGGTCCAAAATGGTGACCAACTTCTCAGAATTTTCCTGCCGATTTTTTTTTTTTTTTTTTCCCAAAATAAGGAAGATGCCGGACTTGGCACCAGCCCCTTGGCACTACAATTTACAGTGTCATCCAGAGATTCAAGTAGTGACTGTGTTCTTGTTTCACAGCACTTGGCAGAAAGCTGCGTAGGGGAGGACGTGAGGTGAAATAGCCGGTGTAAAATAACATTAGCGTTTTCCTTCCTTGGCTAAAAAGTACCAAACATGTTGAGGGGGGGGAAAAAGTGGGTGGCGGGGGGAGAAAGTGGAAGGTAGGATATTTGAAAAGAAATCAGCAGAGAGCAGCTTCGACCAAAGCTTCAGACTTTCTTTTTGGGCTGCGTGTCTAAAGTGGTGCAAACTTTATCTCCAACAGGTTTAAGATTTTTGTTTTTTCTTTTTTTAATTTTTTTTCCCTGCATTTGTTTACTGGAGTTTATAGCAGTTTCTTTCTGGCAGTTGTGCTACTTAGCAGATTGAAATAAAATCATAAGGGTGAATTAAAACACACTGCTGTTAGTGCTGATTAGAATTTTAGCTTAGTGTAAATACCGGATGCAGTGTCCAACTTTTCAGGGACTTGGCATCGACTCAACAGGGATCTCCGGGCTGCACAGGAGACAGTGTGTGCTTGCAAGCTTTTTAAATACTTGGATAGGTGAAACTTACTGCTTCTGCTGGCGTGCGAGCTAGTTCGGTGTCTGTGTAATGCATTATGTAGTCCAAGGTGGCCGTAAAAAGAAAGAGGAAAAAAGCGAAGGGTAGGAATAAAAGGCAAATAGTTCGATCGAAGAGCTTTAAGTGTATGGATTTTTATTTCTGTTCTGACCATCCCGTGGTAAATGCTCGCCTGTGTGTACAAGCCATAAATATAGTCCCAGCTAATTTTTGGATTGCGCTTGAAAATAAACAGATTGCCTAAGGACAAGTAATTTTTAAAATATTAAATGGTTCTTTATGCATCTGGAAAAGATTTGTAGCTGCAGTAACAGAACGGCAGAGTCTTTCTTTCGATGCAAATACCTAAATTCAGGTGGATTATATTAGTAAAAACTCCATTTCTCATAGTCTTATTCTCAGCCCACAACTTGTCAGTTTTCACCTGGTGGGAGTTTTCAGGGTCTGAGTTACCTCTGTATATTTTCACCCTTTAAGGTAACAAGGGACACGCACTCACTCTTATCCAGGGGTGATGCGACAGCTTCCCTCAGTCAGTCGTTTGGAAGGTATTAATCCAGCAACACGATCGACACTGAAGTCCAAACGCTTCATCTCTGCTATTGCGTATCCTCTGCTGGTTATGGGTCAACGGGCCGCATCATTTCTGCTGCGGGAATGGCAAGGACCCTGAAATGTGCTTTGCCCTTCTCCATTTGCTTGAGGAAATTCGCAAGAATGCGGATGTCCTTTGCAGCGATATTTGCTGTTTATATCCACATTTCTCCCATAATTTATGTCTTTATGTCTTTGTAGAGGTTGTAAACATCCCTTTAGTTCAGATTCCCCCTCTTTCACTGGCAACCTATATAGCCACAATACTTCCATAGAACAGGGTATTATTTTTAATGATGTAATTTGAACTCTTGATTCTGTGGTGAAAAGATGAGGTTAAGACACACAGCCTCTAAAAAAAGTATTGGATACCGGTCAGGGCACATGGAGTTTAATTGAGCCCGATGCATTTATGGAGTTACATACCAGATTCTCTGAAACTGGTTTTCAGGATATTTTAATATTATGCATTACCAAAATTTAGAGCAGCTTGTGTTCACGAAAACAAATCAAGAAAAGTCTTGCTTATCAATACGATAAAAAAAAAATTGTCGTGGAAACTAGAAGTGAACACTGCTGTCCTTAGTGAAGACTTCTAAAGAAAGATTAGAGCAAGGTACTGGTGTCATGTTTTCCATTTATTCTCTCTTTCCTTCTGCCACTTTAATCAAAAACTATGAATTTTAAGGACAATGTTTCATCTGCTTTAAATAAAAAAAAGCACAGTGTTTAGGAAATTCTAAACCTAGCTAGAGTGTACACACCAGCATAAAAATTGTGCATCACCACTTTTTTGATTGAATCTAGGAGTTTATTCTGCTGTCTGATTCTTGCCTTTGTGTTTGAGGTCTAGGTAGGCAAACCCTCAGCATCTGCTGCAAACCTAATTTTAAATTACTGAAGGTGACTATTTGTTTATTTACGTAAATATTCAAACATGCCTAGTTTATGAACACTGAACATAACCGTTGAATATGAAAAATTTGGGAGCCATTAGGACCCTTCTGTGTTGTAGCTTGTACTAGATTATCCCTGGGCCATTTTATCCCCTCATGTTAGCACGACTCCTGCATGTAAAGTTTTCCTTTTGATTTACGCATCAGTAAGTAGGAGAAGAATTAGGTCTGTGGTACTTTGCTTTAAGTAGCCATACTTAGTTCTAGATTCTGATATTGCTATACTCTTGTATAATGAAAACAACTCTATTGAAACTAATGAAAATGTGGAGTGAATATTGTGAAACCGGTAGGACTGAGAAGAGGATCAGGTCCTTAGTTTACAACTTTTCAGACCTGCGAATTTATCTCCCGTGGACAGAAACGAAATCCTTCAGAAGCTTTTGGCACTTTCGCTTGTTTGTGTATTCTTCATGTACACATCATGTGCATCTGTGTGTGTCTGTGTGTATGTATATATGATATGTGTAAAAGTACTTTTTATATAGTAACTTTCTGCATAGGGCAACCCAAACAGCTGTTATTCCTTTTTATAGCTTCTTTAATCTATGTGCCAACAAGTCAGTTTACAAAATCTGTTTTGTTGATGACTGCTGCGATAATAATTGTGGTGTTTTGTGGCTTGGCAAAAGCCTGGGGTCTCCTCCGAGGACTCTTGCCAAAGCCTTTGAAGGGGTTGAGGTGGATTCACTGCCAAAATGAGTCACCACTCTCTATTTTATTTAGTGTCCTTCTGCCAAGGCCTTAGACACTTTCTGTTTTCATTCTTTTGTAGGCTTTCCTTCCCACATTGTGGTTTCCTTCACAGCCAGAGTAATGTGTTTGCCAGCATAGGTGAGAGAGTGTGGCTGACTCTCCAAATGCCACTGCTAGACTATGCTTAAGGGTTAGTGGTTTAGCTATTGTGCTTTCTCAAAATGAATGTGCAAGATTTAATTATATGCCTATGAATTATAAATAAAAAAAGACTTCTGCATCTGATACAGCGCAGTGCAATAACCTAGAGTAAGGTCAAGGGATTTTGGAGGTCTGTCAGTGTTTACTTCTCCAGGGCTCTGTGCTACTGCATCCTTTGAATTACTTTACTTTTGATTGTGCTGGTCAAATCAGAGATGAGTTGCTCCTCTAGAATATATCTTCTTTTGTGTTTTTTTTTGTCTGAGGCTAGCCTTTCTACTAACTTTCCTCTCCATCCGGAAGCAGATAATCATTGTGTTCACAGCAGAATAACAGATGCGTGGTGGTTATCATAACACTTCGCATGTCCCACCCAGATGTCTCAAAAAATTTGAGAAACCAAGATGAATGGGTCTGACATTCTGCCATCCTTCATGCAGATGTGAAAACTGAGGCACAGAGAAGTGAAGTGATTCAGTCAAAGTCACATAGGAAGTCTGCGTGAGGCCTGGAAACAGAACCCACATCATCTGACTCATTGGCCTTTGCTTTAACCACAAAAACTTCCTTTTTCCCGCTATACTGAAAGTGATATGTTTTGGCCTTATTCTAGATAAAATGTTAGATGTAGAGATGGCCTAGATGTCCTTACAGTAAAATGTGTAATTCCTACTCGGGTGATGTTGGATGATATGAGTCATGACTTATTACAGTATCTGTGGTTTTCTTAGTGCTGTGAGGTTTTGGTATGAATGAGGAAAGCAATATGGGGATTTCAGTTAACTGTTAAGCAAAATTAGAGTGGAAAAAACACATGGTACTCTAAAGATTAACAGCAGTATTAGCTTTTCAAACAGATTTTCTGTTCCTCATCAATAAAGTGCAACACTATGAGGTAGGCAACTGGATAGCGCAGTGCTGACAGACGAACCTCAGTTTTAAAGGGCCTAAAGGAATTAGTCATTGTGTTCCCCAAAATCATGCCCTTCAGTGTCTGTATATAGACAGAGGCGCGTATAGAGGTGATCTTGCAGAATTTTGAGTGTCGCATCTGTTTTGCCGGTAAGGATCTACGTGGGAGCTTACAGTTGCTCCTCGGCATTGGTCATCGAGCAAAATTACTCTAAGTGCGTATTTCTGAGCAGTAAAAAAATACAAATGTTACCAGACAGCATAGTCCTTTGTATACTTATGGAGAAGAGCCAAATCAGGAGAAATGTTTTTATCCGTCCTTTTCAGTCTCTTTTGCTATGTGTTTCACTCTCTCTTGATTGCCTTCTCCCCGTCTCTGGAGATCAGCACAAAGGCTGTGCAGCCCTTGGTCCCATTCAAGCCCGTAAACGATGTAAGTCTTTGCCTGGCAGTCTGGTTTGGGGTGAGCTTCACCCAGAAAACAGTTTAATCCCAGGAATTTTCTTTGTCCTTAACAATGCGTAGACCTCATACCCCATCCACACAAGGAAACGTTTTAGCCTTCATCCTCACACCTCTCCAACTTGCTTGGGTTTTTATCTTATTACTGCTTCTTCCCCTCTCCCTTTGTCTCCTTCTGCGTCGCTCCTTTATTTGCTTCATATATCCACGTGCCAGCTGCCTGTTTTTATTTTGTTGTGACTGGCCATATATGTGCTGTACATTTCAAAGCCTTCTTTCTCCATTTTTATTTTTGATAGTTTGTTCTCAAGGCACAGGACAGCAAATCATTGTGTCTTGCTCTACCTGAAGTGTCTTCAAAGAGTGAAACTGGCAAAAATGATGAGTCCTGGTGAAGTTCACTTAGCGGGAGTCCATGCAGATAAAATTCCTCTGCCTGGAAGCACTTTATTCACACAAGCCATTTGTCATTGCCAATTAGTAGTGACTTGCTATCTGCAATTAGAGCACAAGGGATGAGATCGTACATCGTTTGGAGACTGCGAGCCCACATCCCTCCTGGGATAACCTGGCTACACCCAACCAGAGTTTCTTAGGATTGGTTTTGAGTTTGCAGATTTCAAACTGAAATTGTAATTGGAAAGAAGAGACCGCTCTCTGTTTCACAGTCCGAATTCAACTAACGGTAAATGTATTTGGCTGTTCTCTTTTCCATGTTACTCAACATCGGAAGATAGCTGCAGGTCTTGTGTCCTGAGTAATCTAGTTTGACTGGTTCTCCAAAAGAGAAGGCGGAAAGAGAGAAAAGGAAAGAAAAGGGAAATGGAGAAAAAGAAAAGATCTGTGACTTAGGGAGATTTCCAGGGACAGATTGTATCCCTGTCCTTGGGCACCGTATCGGGAACAAGTTTTCTGCCATTCCCTGTATCAGAAGCCTTCTTGCTTTTAACAAATCTGGTAATCTTAATTTTCTTTTTAGACTTGTGTCCTTTTTTCTTCGGAAAATATGTGATGTTCTTTACTCAGGTAACAGCTCAGCTTTATATGGGATCTGGCTGATTGTGACTGAATTCAATTTTAAGTAAAAGCTAAGAGATGATTTGTGTAGTTCAGCCTCAGATTGCCTAGGTTGTCTGTGTGCCGTGGGTTATGAAATTAGCTGCACCAGTTAATACCATTAACAATGCAGGCTTTATTTACAAGAGGTTTATAGTGATACCACAACTGATAGAAATCTCTGTAGTTCCACTGGTTTTAATGGAATTATTCCAGATCTAGCGCAGATCTGCTCTGTAACACAGCACTCCACATTTTAAATTACCACTACAGCTTAGGAGAGTTTAAGTAAATTTTGAGACCTCGTGCATAGTTGTCGCTGAGAGAACCTATCACAAGTAAGAGGCAAAAAACCTCTTTGTCACAGAGTTAAATTAAGATTTTTCACTCACTGATCTGTATTTGTTAGCAGCAGCTAGACTGAATCAGCCAGACCAGGGAGGACGCAGAGACACCATATATATTTATTCCCTTTTCCCCTCGTACTGCTTTTAAAGTATTTGCTGAGTACTGTAGCTCTAATTCGAAAGTATAGATTTTAGAAGACAGAAATATTTTAAGAGCATGTGGTATATTCTCCGTCCAGTAAATGCGCTAGTTAAAGAAATGATTGCTTTACCTACAGATAAGTAGCAATACGAGTAGAAGAGGATGAAAACTTTTCTTCTAAAACACAGTAACAGAGCCTGCACTATATTGTATTAGAGAATACATTGCTTACCTCGCTGAAGTAGATTGAGGGTATTCGTGGCCACTGGTGAATTCCCTCGTGTGTAGTAATCTCTGATTATTTGCACCTGAAATTCTTCACCAGTGTAATGTCCTGTAGCTGAGGTTTATATAAAGTTCAGTTTTTATTAATTCAGCCTTATAAGTACAGTACTTGATTCACATTCATGATTACAATTATTTATTTAAGTAGAAAGAGATATCTAAAAAACTTTTTGTGGATTATTTGGAATCTCAGAGGGCTCTTTTATATACAATGTTTAATGAGCAATCTACTTTGGAAAATAACTAGATTTATTGTGGGTAGCTATCCTTTACCCAAGTGATGTGGTATAAATAAAGTGGGAGCCACTTTTTAAACTGTTACAATAATAGCAGCACTGAAAGAAATAAAAAAGAAAAGATTTTTTTTTGGTGTGGCAAGCCATAAAATGTACAATGGTGGAGCAGAATGAATGAGCGCCTGTTCGGAAGGGAAACTTTCTGTGCACCAGGAGGCTAACTGCTGATATAATGGAGCCATTCACAAATATATTTTTTTTCTGTAGCAAATAATAAAATAGTTGGACAATGAAGTCTCCTCAAGTGCATAATAGATAAAGAAATTCACCGCCAAAAAAGGGAAATAAAATTCCATCTTGAAGATCATGGTTGGATCATTTAGAAAATATTTTTAAAGGCTGATCCTTTGTCTGCAAGTCTGTGTGTGCGCCCAAGCCTGGCGATGCTCGCAGGACAGACTGGTTTCTGCACTCTTCAGAGAAGCAGAGCCCCAAGGACTCCAGTCCCCACGGCCCATCGCAGCTCCGAGGTTGTCCTTCCTCTTCACGTCTGGAGCTCTGTGACCGGTGGGACACCTGCGTGAGGCAGGGGGGACGGTGACCTGCCCCAGGGGCTGCCAGCCAGCATAAAAAAGGCCAGGAGCATAAAAATGAAACCCTGGCTGAGGGTGCCGCAGCGTGGCAGCAGCGCTGGCCTGATCTGAAGGGTGTGAGCATTGGCTGGGGGGACTCTGTAAAAAAGGAAAGGCTCAATCACGCCGTGAGTTTCCACCCAGTCAGTCCTGAGTACATAAATACCCAGCCAGCAATTATTCTTCTTGCTGTTCTTCACACTCAGCATTTGTTTTAGGCACTTCTTAGATGTGCTCCATTATCTATGCCTTAACTAGGGGTCCAATAAACTACATTTCTTATCATATTGCATTATTGACGCTGTAGTTAGAGCTGAGGTGGTATTCTAAGTCTAAATCATATATTTCTGTGGTTTATATATTTAGTAAAGGACTTAGATGCATGTAATATATTCTTTCCTTCATGGGTTTGAGATGAAACAAAGTGAACAGAATTACTTTATACTTTTTCCCATTTTTCTTTATGACCGGTTGGAGCCAGGGCTTTGAAGATTTACACTTGGCAGTAGAGTAAGATGCTGCGCTTGTCCTGCTCTCCTGGTAGGCCTAGTAAATCGTAAGCTCTTTGAGGCAAGGGCTCTCTCTTTGTTCTTTGCTTATACAGCGCTTAGCAAAAGAGGGATCTGCAGGGTGGCAATCCTAGGTGCAGCCCTGATAATAATTAGTGATACTTGGGCTTGGCAGCGAGGTCCCTGTACAGGGTTAATGGAGAAGAGCCCTCTCCTAGATGATGTGAAGCAAGGGCAGTCCGTAGGTGTTTCGACAGCCTCAGAAATGGGAAGAGTTTCTGCTTGGATTATGGTACCTATGTAAGGTTGATAAACCTGCAAAGTCAGATATTTGGTGCATTCACCCCTCCAGTGTCCTTGCTTCTTGATCTCAACAGCACACAGCAAATTGTCCTGGAATGCATACTGGGTATTGCTTTTGAATAAGGAGTGGAGAAAAATCAGAAAAGGATTTTGCTTAGTGGGGGAGCGCAAGACAGTCATAATTTATTGCAGGCTTGTCTGTCATGACTAATGGATTCAGCCCCTATTAGCTGAGCTGTGACACTTAAACTGACTATTTTTCTTCAGCTTCTTCCCTCAATTTGGACTAAACCGCATACCTAGCAAGAAAAGACATTCTTTTTTTCTCCAGGGTAGATTTTTGGTGTGTGACATGAAGGGGGACTTCGGGAACAAAGTCTACCGCCACACGCATATGCTGTAGTGGGGGTTACATGGCAGCATCACTTCTGCCCAGAAGTTTGAGTTTCAGGGCACGTATATAAAAAAACGACTGCACAAACTTCTGTAATATCTTTGGCTGCCTTCCCTCTGCCACCCTTCCCCACTCTCCGCTGCTATTCCTGTTTTATTTAGCCTACCATAATAAAATTAGTATCTAGCAGAGACTAGACAAACAAGAGCTCTGCAATCGTGCGCTGCCTTCAGACTGCAGATACCTTGGTTAGTCAACAGGATCAGCACTCCTTCCTTACTCACTGGGATGGGCCTGGCACATCCCTAAGGCCGTAGCGTACCGGAACAAAGCGATGCGGAGAGAAGTTAGGAGACATTTGGAGGAAGGATCTGTACTTGCACGGATTGATTTTATCGCAGAGATTATTTTCGCAGTTTCTTCAGGATGAGAAAACCGTTCTAAGAGGATGGGCCAGGTTCTTCCAGTCATTGAGCATTGCTGGGCACTGCAGTGCAACGAGGAATTGGGTTTTATAACTAACTTTTTCCGGTTTTAGACAATTATTTTTAGACTTGGGTTTGCTAAGTGGAGAAATTCCTCCTTTGGAACCAGCATGAAATATTTGATTTCTGAGCATGCTCACAAAACAATTTACTTTTCATAGGAAGTTTAAGGGAACAAAACAGCAGACTATTTTAAAGTCTTAGATGCACTTTTCTAACTAGATCATGGGGCACGTAGTAATTTTAGGAAGGGAACGCAGTTCACATTTGAGGAGTAAGTTAAAAAAAATGAGTTTGAAATTCATAGGAGTAGAGAGACATTCCTGCTTTATTCTTATGGTTTGGCATCAAACCAGTCATATGCAAATTTTAAATTGTGCTACTAAATAGTTAAATAAGCAGATCTAAAGGGTGTAAGGTTCCCAGATCCTTTGTAATATCCACACAGAGCTCATTTTATATCTTCTACCAATACATTTTGAATCACTTTTCTGATTTTATTGAAGAAAATGTCTGGAATTTTGATAGGAAGGACTTGAAAAAGATAGTTGAATCTGGATAAAATATTCATAGATATAAGAACTTCTAGTACCAGGAAAAGGCTGCTGGGTGCCTTCATGATTGTTCTTCTAATTTCCTAATTTCTGTTTTCCCTGTTTTCTGTGCTGTGTGTTTAAATAAACTCTTCTGGTTCTGTCTTTCACACATCATTGCTTTTTGCTTCAAAGGCTCCTTTTAGTAACTTATTCTTTGGTTTAATTTTCTTTTGAACATGAATTGGGCTTCACCGAACACTCTGTATACAGCTCACACCCACAAATACTGAGAGCGGGGCTGATTCAGTCTACACATAATTTTGTGTATGGAGCTTACTCTGTACTGCATTGGCTGGCAGAGTGAAGTTTTCACAACATTTTCCATCGTAGCTCCTTCTTTTACCAATGCCATGGTCGGGGCTGCGACTTGTGCTCCCTCGTCTTTGTTGAAAACAGACCACACTCCAGGTTTGCACAGAATATCTTCCACCATATGTTTTTAGTAACTGTATAGTAGGGAAAAAAATCACTTTTACCTTGTCAGACATTTCTAGCAACACTTTTTTTGCAAAGGGCTTCATCAGAAGTGGCTGAAATTTGAGACTATTCATGGAAATAGTCCTTGGAGAAGGTTAAGTTTGGGAAAGAAAACAGAAAATATGGTTAAGCTGTGATTGAAAAATCACTTCTGAGCATGTTCATAGGAGCCTTGCCTTATACCGGTAACGCTCTGTGTTTTTGTGGGACTGAGAAGCAGTCCGAGGGCCCAGCCGGACGGGGCGGGTGCCGTGTGCTGGCTGCTGTCAGGACGGCTTTCCGGAGGGTGTCGTTTGTAGCCGCCCTGGTAGGAACTTTGCTTTGCACTGGGTGATTTTTCTGCTGTTGCACCTGTGCCCTTCAGTGGGCAGTGGCTGTGCCTGTTGTCTGCTGCGTGTAGATGAATCAGATGGTACTTTCTGTGGCTCTCGAAGTATATTTCCCTACTTCTAATTTGCTTTTTAGCTTTGTTTTTTTATATCTTGTATGCAAGTAAATGTACCTCTCTTGCTGTTATTCCTCATCTCTTGCGATGGACAAACTACTATTGGTGACAACTTCGTGGGAGGGAAGAAAGAAGAAAAATATCCCATTAAAAAAGTACAATAAGATACTCAGTGGATGGAGGCAAATAGGGGCATAAAGAGGAGGCGGGGGGAAATCAAATGCTTATTTAACTTTGGGATGAGTTGCTCAGATTGTAGATAATCCCATTAGAGTAGGAACAATCCTCTTGGATGGTGAGGTCTGTGCAGCACATACCGCCTTGGGACCAGGTTACCGAGGCTTCTGGGTGGTCATGGGAATTAGTAACAGCCTTAACATCATTAATAAATTCCATGTTCCAAAGGGTTATAGGTGTGGCAAGAAGTGATTATGTAAAAGGTAGGGATGGTTCTTTGCAGTCTTCCCGTGGTCTGTAATGGGACCAGCAGGAGGCCCTATAAATAGCTTTGAACATTTTCGTCTGTAACATTTGGTGTAAATTGTAACTTTCAGAAACTTATCTTTTATGCGGTGCAGTTTGCTTTTATGTCCCTACTGTCTAATCTTATCTTCCCATGTGCTGAAATATAAAAATTCATTGCAATTGTCTTTCCTGTAGTAAGATATCAAGGAGTTGGTACATTGTAAGGGGACTGGGTTGAAGTACAATCAACACACATTTTTTGGATCTAAAAATATCAGTGCTTCAAAGGTCAGCTAAATGATAAATCCTGTCCTAAGTATATATGTAATACATACGAATGCACACTATCAATTTGTTTTATAGATTTTCATTGAAGTGCTTCACAGTCTGATGATAATTTCAAAACGTTTCGAGTTTATCTGAGGTCGTTGATACAGGGAGAGAGACAACGGGAAAGGCGGCAGGAGGAGGTTGGGTCCCTTTCGGCCGAGGGGAAAAGAGCAGCTTGCCAGGACTCGCCTATTGCATATGGTGAAAACCCATCAGGTTTCTTCTCTAAGAAGTCAGTTGGGCAACAGCAGCCTTCTCCTACGGCCAAAGTCACTCCTGTTGATTTAAATAGCAGTCGGCCTTCCATCGCGCTGTTGACTTCTCCTTTGTTTCTCTGAGAGCGCGTAGGGCGAATGCGTGCGGAGCGCAGCTGCGGGAGGCTGTGCTGCCACCGGGAAGCTGGAATACTTTCCTGTGTGGACACTGGGCTCCATAACCATCGGCCCACAAATTAACAACGTTTCTAACCGAGAGAATGTAGAAAGTCTTCTAGAAGTACTCCCAGAGCACACATCCCCTCTCGTGCTCTTTTTCTTTCCATGGGAAAAAAAGGATTCAACCAAGGCTTTGTAAATAATGCAATTGACTGGAGGCATTCTTACATGCACGAATGCTAAAATGGATTTTCTCTAACACATAAGAGGAGTCTTTTTTCCCTCTCTGGGTGGTATAATTTATTGAAGTTTGGTGGTCTTGATGTGTCTTTACTAGGAGTAAGAGTAAGAGTTAAAAAGAGGTAGCGGTCAAGGAAACTGAAGGACTCTCATCTCTTTCTCAAAATAATAAGTATTTTTAAGTAGACCCAATGTTTCTTGTACTGGACTAAATAAAGCATTCCAGAATAAAACAAACACGTCTTCCCATTTAGGCTTTCATTGCACAAGTCCTGTTGAAATTCATACTAAGAGGGCTTGAGAATGTCCCTCCCATAGACGATCCCAGCGTCCGGCATTGTGTCCAGCCTGCCTCGTGCTCGGGGACAAACACAGCTGGGTGCTCAGGTCTGGGCTCGCAGGAGCTGCGGGCAGGGCTGCCGACGGTCGGAGCTCGTCAGATGAAAGCGTCTCACGTGCGTCGTCTGCGTGACTGTGAGAAGCGAGTCTAGTTTTAACTACGCTTTCTGAAGTGTTACAGGCAATACAGTTGCTCTTTTCACTGGATGGTGCTTACTTTTCTTCGGGATCACAAATATTTGAATACAATTATTCAGTCAGCTGGACATCTTTTTCCTCCCATTTCTACTCGAACAGTAGTAGAATTTAGTGTTGATTTAAAAGACTGTCTGCCTTAAAGCAGATTGCAGAGTTTGCACACTGTGAATTGTAATTAAAGTGTAAGGGGTGCTTATTATGTCAACAACTGGCATGAGAACCCCCGAGCAGCAGGTGACCCCAAACATGTGACGTTTGTGACAGCTAGGATCCTTCTTTCACTGGTTTAGCAATCTGAAAGACCAAATTGAAAGAAGCCCAGAGGCTGTATATTTCATTAAGTCCCAAGGGAAGTGTGGGATACAGCTTCCTTCTGCTTTGCTGGGAAGTAGCCAAAAACTTTCTAGAGGCTCTGTTTTTGACAGAGGCTTGCTAAAGGGGGGGAAAAAACCTTCCACCAATCACCCATAGGACCATAAATTTGACATTTCCCACAGTTTCTTTGAGGCACTGATGTTGCTGTGTCAGCAGTATGTCCCGAATCTTGTGTTGTATTGTTTGAAAAGGAACAGTCAAACTTTCAGGGGAGCTGAAATGTTTTTCTTCATTGTCCAACAGTTCCTCTGCTGCAAAGCCACAAAGGATTATAAAACACACCTCTCAAAACGGGGGCTGCTTTTATCACGAGTAGGTACCGCGCACATTCACAGAGCGTACGTTGTTTTCTGACGTGGCAGAACACAGTCGATAACATTTCATCCGTGTTACAAAGCAGACATGAGAATATCGTTTATAGGCACATACGACCTGATTGCAGGAATGATAAGAAAAGGAGCCTTATGAAAATACTGCGCTAAATTTATGCCCAGTGTAATTCCAGTTGGGTTATGTCAGGAATAAGCTTGGCCCAAAGACTGAATTACATGGTTTGCAACACAGCCTGCAATTTTTTTTTAAATAATCCTAAGTTTAGTGTTAAACAAATTCTTCGGCCTCAGACCCTGTCCCATACCCCACCGATCTTTTAGTGGGTGACCTGTGGTGCAGCAGGTAAACCCTTGCTCTCCCTGAGCTCGGGGTGTCAGCCCCTGCAGCGACAGCCTCGGCAGGAGAGCGGGCAGCACTCCGCTCCGCCAGCGTTCCCCTTTCTCGCGGGGCTGGGCGCATCCCGGTGGGCAGGCTTTTCATCTCTGTTAGAAAGTTGGACTTAATTTTTGCCAAAAGTTTTTGAAAATAGCGAACGCGTGCTCTTTGTCTTCACCCATAATTTGTTACCCCCACGCACCTATCTGTCTGTCCATCTAATTCTTCACTACGACAGCATTTCCTACCAGCTGTTTTAAGTGCCTTCTGATTCCAGATACTTCACTGACTTTGGTGGCATCTCAGTCCCATGACCGTAGAGGGGGTTTTTTTGTCCCCCTTAAGTCAGTTTGCACATAGATGTTTTTAATTAGCCTAGGAAGGAGGAAGGGTTTAGGATTCTGGACTCCTCAACATGACCATTGTCAGTTCTGCTACTGATCTAGTAAGTATTTCTGGTCAAGTTACTTAACCTATAGAGTCATGCTCCACCTAGAGAAATACTACAGTAACTAGCATTTTATAAAGAAAAAAGATCAAGTTAGATAAAGATGAAACAGGTTTAATAGTACTTCTCTTTCAAAGGAGTATTTTGAGAATTACTGTTGATGAAGTTCTTTGATCTGGGATGAAAGATGCTTTAGAAATGTAAAATATCTTTGTTATTTGTCATTTCTGTGGATGTGAAATTTTTCTCAGAAATTAAATTTTTGAAAACACATGCATAAGGTTTCAGCGTAGCCCTGATTGTTTAAATTTTTTAGTAGACTTTCAGAAAAAGTGACTGGGTTGTTTGTGATTACACATAGCACAATATGTCAGTGTAGATGCAAGTAATCTGGGCTTGTTAATGCAACTTCCCATGTTGTTCCTCCTTTTGACTTCATATTATAACACTCTTGAAAAAGTAATAAAATGGCTAAAATGCTGAGATTTGAAAGTAGTTTCTGAGCCCTTCCTGCCTACCTTGCCTGATACAAAACTGTGTGTCGTGACCATTCTCTCAGGATTGCATCTTTATTTCTAACCCTACATGCAAAGTGCAGTCGGACTCTGCAGCCAAGATGGAATTAGGTCCTGAGAAGTGCTTGAACAAAATCTTTGCCATCTCTCAGCTCTCGGCCAGGGCAGTACTAGACTTAATGTCTTTGCGTTTTATTTCAGCACAGTATGATACAGACCTGCAAACAGCCTCTGCCCTGACAGCAAATAAATGGGTGAAAGTACTGTTAAAAATGGCAGAGGAAATAGTCGTAAGTCAATGAGGTGGTTAAATTTGGTCTATTTTTAATTTTTGGACAACTCATTTCTTTTGAAAAGTCAGCTTCTTAGCGAACCATTATCCAAATGCAACACTGTACCTTTCGTTTTTTGGAAGGTCGGTTTCTGAAAAAAAAAATTAGTAATATTTTTATCCAGGAAATTTTAGCTTTTTTTGTCCAGCTGAAGTTTTCGGGCTCTGTAATGTACTGCTTGCTAAAAGGCATGCTCTACAATGCATTAAGTACAACAGAATATTCCTTTACAGGATTCCCTTTGTTGCAGACATTATTTATGACATTTTAGTCAATATTTGCATGGCAGACTGTCCAAAATTATTTTGTTTTAGGCACATCACTGATAACTGGACCCATACTCTTTATCATTCTTTTACATTCATTAGTCACTCTGTAGTGTTTTTAACATTTTAAAACACTCATGCAATTCAAAGGAAAATAGATTTCAGCCAAAACGCCTTCAAAATTATCTTTTTTCCTTTGAGTTATTCAGCGATTTTTAACACTTCGTATGTTTGATGTTTTTTTCTTTAGTCTCAGCAAGGCAAAGTTTTTGCAGGCTTTGGCTATGCTAAAGATAGGATTTTGATAGAAAAAATGTGAGGTAAACTGAACTTAATGTGAAAATGTTATCAGACGTGGTGTAAGGTGTAGCCAGCCAAAAAAACTGGCTATTTGCCTTCTGTGTAAAAGGTAATTTAAAAAAAAAAATTACAACAAAACTAATTAGCAGATATTCTAATGCAAGAAAATGTTGCTGTTAGTAAAGTTTCTTCAATATGCCAGAAAGCAGATGGTGGCAATGGAATAGCGTTTTCTTTTGCCAGCTTTTCTATATGCTTTCTAAACCTGCAAGAGCTTTTGCTATTCAGTATTCAAATTTCTGACACTCTATGATCTTTTTCATCTTAAAACAGAAATAGAAACTGAAACTTAAAAATGTAATCAAGTCAAGCTGTCTGTTCATCAGATCATAACCATGGCTTTGAAAGTTTTATTAAAATTTGTCTACACAGTGTAGTTACAGGTTTTGAGAGCTCTGGACTTTACTAGTTTTCATCTTCTTCCTCAAAATTCAGTTTTGCAGCACTGGGACCAAGTGAAAATGGGTTTTAGGTTGTATTTTCAGAGTCAACACATTAAGCTTAATCTTTGTCAGTGGGGGGGGAGGGAATCCTACCTTATGTACATATACATGCCCTACTTTTTTGTATATTTATAATGATCCACTGGCCTTTGAGATGAAGATACAGTTCCATTTCTCCATGATTTACGGCGATCGTACCCTAGATTTTGCTGTAACTCGGTGTGGTGGCTCTGTACCGAGCCTGCAGGATGTTCCTTCTCTCTGAGTTTTAACTTCATCTTCCACTCGCATGGCTTACAAACACAGCAGAAACACAGAACAAGTAGGCTGCCTACCAAAAGGCTGATTTTTTTTCTGCCCGAGTCTATGTTGTTGATGCCAACATGATACTGATGCAACAAAACACGTCCTGATTTTTATGGTAATTCTCTGTTCTTCTTCGCAGTCTACAATATTGTGAGAGTAGAAACATCCACGGTGCGGCAATCAGTGGCAATTCTTTGTGGGCAAAATCCTCTGACTTTCCAGTTCAAAAAAGGCTTTGGGCTGATGGCAATATTTCTGCAATTATTTTCAGAAAAAAGGCAAGAGAGAGGAAGGGAGGGAGGGAGGAAAGGGAACTATCAAGCAGCTTTTTCTGCTGGATAGTTCTATATATCTATGGGTTTTTGCCAGCAGTCTGATTTTGCGTAAAGCTTAAGAAAACCTGAAATGGAAATTTTTCACGTGCCACATTGAACTCCTCAGAGTGAACAGAACAAGGAAAAGACATCTGCCAGAAAAAAAAAAAAAATTTGCCACTACAACCAAATATGTACTTAACAGGGGCTGAAATGGGAACCAAGAGGAAAAGCACCAGGTACATCAAAATGAAAGGGAGTTGTGAAAACGGGGCTGCTAGTGTAGATCTGTAATAAAAATATAGTACCTAAACTTTGTTCAGATTGCCCCATTTGTAACTTGATATTATTCTGTTGTTGACAAAAACTCCATGGAATACTAATTCACCTTTTCTTTATTCTTTAAATAATCACACATATTTTTATTATCAATATTGTTTTTCCCTGTGTGAAACAGAATAATCCTTAATAGGGAAAATGGGCCCATTCTTTGAGATATTAGTTCTTTTTAAGTACTCTTTGTTCTGTTTGAGATATAGATTTCTACCTGAAATTTTTGGTTAATCATAGGAAAATTACACCTGTCCTTTAGGAGAAAGAGAAGTGGGAGACATTGAAAAAGGAGGAGGAGGTCAGGGGTTTTGCCCAGTTTGTTGGTTTGATGAGGGTTTTCTTTGTTTTTGCTGGCTGACGAAGTCTGGAATGGCTCCGGCTGCAGCGAGCCCTTAGCAAGAGGCACGGGCTGAAATCTGTGGACACCCCGATGGTCTCCAGAAACAGCTAGGTTGTTCGCGCGGTGTTAGAAAGGCGAGCTGTGGAAGGCAATTTGAGAAAGCTGTGCTCGTTGTCAGGGTGTGGGCTTTATTTGGCTTTCTGGTGGAGGACAGGTTTGAAAAATTCTTTATTCCTGTCTGCTACGGAAAATCTAAAGAGCCTCCTTGGTCGTGACCTTGTAGCACCGTGCGTCTTGGCCAGAGGAGCGGTACCAGACCGGCAGCTACCGCTTGGGCAGCGCGGATAAAGAATGAGGATGGGCACTGATGAGAATAGCCTGGGAATACGCTGCTCCCTGCCGTGGGTCCCATAAGGATGAGTTTGTCACAATAAATAAATAACAAGAGGATGGTGGGGGATAGAGATTAATTGGGTGACTGTACCACCGCCAATGGAGTCTCACCATATGGTGGCCATAATCCTGCTTTGCTGATGTTGGTTTGCTCACCAGTGTAAAATTGCATAGAAGCAGACCTGGAGACTTTGACCAAAGCTACCAGATCTGCTCATCACACAGTTTCATCTTCACCTTATACCTGGAGTCAGGCATTGCAGAACCAGCTATTCAGTCACCCTAAATGCTGTTGGTTTTATTGTTAAATTGAGTTAGAAAATACTCCGGAGAGAAACATAGAAATGATTTCTTGTTTTTCAAAATACTTAATAAGAAAAAAAAGCAAGTGAAACAGAAGCTGAGAGTGACTGGAAATACTCCTTCTAGGTGACTTTGGATCCACTCTAACAAGTAATTTTCTATGTAATGTAGTTCAAGGCTTCCTGAGCGGTCAGTGCCGTTGCCATTGTAATGGCTGTATTGGTAGGAATGATACTTTATTATCTAGAGCAGCGGCTTGGGAGCTCAGCCCCGTGCTTTTTACTCCTTTTAGTAACTGTGCCTCTGAAGGTAAATCACTTAACCTCTATGTGCCTCCTCAATCCCTGCGTAAAGTGGGCATAGTTATGCTCACCTTTCCCACAGAGGTATTGTAAAGCTTAGTTTAATGTTAATAAGATGTTTTAATTTCCAGGAGAAAAGAATGTTCTATAAATATACATTAGAAGTAATAATAGTTTTAATGTATGCCATTATTTTATAACAGTGCTTTTCTAGTTTCAGAAATTTTTTAGTGGTTTGAAATTATTACAGAATCCGTTTTTGTTAATTGAAGATTGACATTCAGGCAAGATTTGTGGAATTGTTCTATAAATTCAGATCCGTGTGCACTGAGCATGCCCAGAGCCGTGCTCACCTGCACTTTGGGATCGTCAGTACGGCCCTTCGGCTTTTAAAACAACTCTTTGATGCATGTGCTCAGAAGTTTGATAGCTTCTAAATAGAATGGTTCAAATATTTCAAAGCACTTGAGATTCGTGTAGTGTGGAGCAATTTAAAATTATTGTACTGCAATTAATTTTAAATAACTGAGCACCGCATATGTCTAGAAACCCATACAGATCCAAATGGAAGCTCTCTAAAAATTGAAATGATTCAATAAATTTAAATCACTCTGAAGAAATGGATGTAAGTACTGTAAATCATTTTGTGAGGGGGATAAGCAAATTTTCTAGAAGTGAATCTGAGGGTAGAGACTCTAATTAGATTTTTTATTTTGGGGTTTATGATGATGAAATGTAGGTTAATTTATATTTCCCAGGGATATGAGGGCAGCTCTTGTTGATCCATATGGTTTCTTGTAGCTCTTGCATAGGCTGCTTTTTTTTATTTCCCAAGATTACAGAAACTTCGCAATCCAACTTTGCACATATTTTTTTCCATTACAAATATCTTTCCCTCCAAATCTGTATAAAAAGACATGAGAAAAATATTGGTCCGCAGCTAGAAATGCCAAGTGTATTTTTAAATGCAGCTAAAAAAATATTGCAGAATTAAACATTGTGCAGCATGGAAGCTAACATTTTGTGGAGCTGGGCTGCTCAAAGAATATGAATTTTTAGATGCCCGAATCACTGATTCAGGTACGACCTGTATCTGTAGGTACCAAAGTGGATTATGTCAGATAGCTGTTCGTTAGCTTAGGGCATGTTCTCTGTCCTTTCCTTACAGATGTATTAGAAAGATGCTATCTGATGTAGGAAGGCTGGTAAAAATATTGATGTGAGACCTATCGGAAAGTAATGTCATTTCCATTGGCTCCAGCTCAGCTCCAGGAAAATCCGCGTGCCGGTTCCTCCTTCTGCCGCAGCGAAGCGCGGTTGCACGCGGCTCTCCGCGCCGTGCGCTTAGCTCTAGGATTACAATTCCTCCCAAGTATCGGAGCCAGAAATTAGAAATGAGTGCTGCTGCCGACACTGGCCTGACCCTTCCGTTTCGCTGTTTCCCTAACAGCCACCGGAGAAATGGGACAGCGCGGTCCCTCTCCAGGCAAGCGCTCGGCGCTTGCTGTTGGCACGCGCGCTTCCTCCGGAGACGTTGCCACCTCTCGGCAAACGGCTCGCGAGGGTCCGGCCGCCGTCCCACGCCGGCAGCGAGGTGTCCCGGCTCCGTGGGGTGGGACCGAGCCCGTCGCCGCCGAGGGTGCCGTTGCCGCTCCGCCAAGCTGGTTGCCGTGGTCTGGGGAGAAGATTTATTTTGGAATTTTCTCCGTGTCTGGTGGGCTCTTCCCAGGCAGAGGAGCCGTGGAAAGCGAGAGAGGCCCCACCGCAGGGTCTTCCTTAAGGCCTTACCTTACTTTTAGACAGTTGTCATTATCTTTGTCTAAAGGTCATGGCTAAATTGAATAAAAGGAAAGCTGTGTGTTCCTGTCGATGCACAATGGCAGTATTGACTTTCCTAATCCAGTTTGCTGAGGGGTGAGAGAATTAAATTAGATATCTAAGCACAGAAATTGAGAGCCTTTGAAAACAAAGATAAGGAGACAGCCTGTATTTTCCTTTTCCTGGGAGCTCTGGGCTCAAGATTTTGCAGGTGTGTCATCTGATCCATGGCTTGCATCGATCAAAACTGTGCCAATGCATATTTAATTAGCAAGGGGACCCTGGATGCATTATGGCCATCATCCCTATATTGAATGGACTGTCAGACTTTCTGAATGCTTCCCCACCCCCCCGCTTCGTTGTTTGGGGAGCTTCTGCATTTTGTCTGAGCAGCTAAAAGTTTCTTTGTTTTTAGCTGGTGATGCATACAGCACCACTGAGGAGAATACAAACAAGTAAAGTCCTAAAGTGTTTATTTTGTCTAGGAAAAAGGGCTGAACCAATTTGAATCCTTTGGGTGAGGGATTTTTGTATCTCTTGGAATTAAAAAAAAACACAGTTGCATGATGTTTACTTTAAGAATATTTTATTATAACAAATAAAATCTGTGCTGGGGGATTTCTTAAGGAAGCCTTTGATGACAATTTGAATTAAGTCAAAATTAACGTTCGCTACTGCAAAGGAATAAATAGAAAACGTTCCAGAAATGAATCAGTAAGCAGGAATCAAAGGCTGTAAACTGTTTTAAAAACAAACATTTAGAAGTGAATCAAATACTTGTTTGTAATATCAAGGAACAAATATGGGAATACGCAGATTCCCCACATTCTAGGCTATCACACGATAGCAGTAAATCATTTATGGGCTTGTGAGAACAAAGAAAGTTGATTTAAAATGAAACCATTCTGATACAGCTTTCGGGTCTCGCAGCCTCTCGCCGAAGTTTCGCGTTCTTATTTCCTACGACCGGGAAAGTAATCGGGAATTTCTGCGTCCAAAAAAAGTTAGCCGGGGAGTTGCGGAGATCTTTGTTTGCATCCACCTTGGTACAAAGCGGCCCTGGCGGAGCGAGTGTTGCCTGATAAACAGATGTAATACACAAAGTCTGCTTACAATACCGAGCAACAGACTGTGGGCACATGTTTTGGTCTCATTCAAACTCATCAGCATAGTCTAGCTAGCTGTTTTGTTGCTAGTCTGCTTACGGGGTAGCTTAGGAGCGTCTTACTGCTGGAGTAACAAGGAGGGTTTTTGCCACAAAAGTTTTGTGGCAAGGGCTGCTGGGAAAATCATTTGCATACATCTTGTTACAAAGGCTGACTACTTCCTGGCTTAGACAAAGTGTTGCCTGATAAACAGACTTAACACACAAATGTCTGTCTGGAATAAACAACAGCAAGCTTTGATTTACATTTCCATTATCAAAGATAATCTCTTTCCCAGTGTACAGGAATTAAGAGTCCTCGCCTTATAAAAAAAAAAAAAACCCCAGGCTGGCACCGCAGGGATTTTACCGCTGCGGAACCTTGCTCGGGAGCTGCGGGGATGGGGCGCGCTGGACAGGGGGTCGGAAATCGAACTGGGAGCCTGGTGCGGGTGTCTACGTGTGGGACGGCGAGGTGTATGATAATGAAGCACTTTGAACTCCCTATAAAAGTTGACTTGAAAGCGATGGCTGGAGTTAAATGGAGAGCCAGGCCTTCCTTAAAAGAAATAGTAGTAGCCACCAAAATAGCCGTAAATAATAATTGTAGCATATATGGAGCAGTCCCTATGTGTTTATATTGCAATGTCTAATGAAGGGAAAGTGAGTGTAAAAAAGGCGCAGTCCTGGTGCTGGTTTCTGTTTGTAAATACCTTAGGCTTGCCACGTAAGACTGTATATAAAGGAGCATAATTTAGATTATTTTTTTTTTAACATATATAAATCTTTGGTAGAATCCATGCCCAAAATTATAGATGAAAAATTTATTGCATGAACACAGCCCAGCCACATAAATATTTTATTACAAATAGGACTCTGAAACTTGAATAAAATATGTCAGTTTATTATACAGTATTTCCCTCCCTAAAACATGATGCGAATGGCAAATTTAACTTGTGCGCTTCCGCGGCGCTCCTGCAAGGTGCCGGGCTGGCAGCGCAGGCGAGGGAGCCCGCTTTGTTGAGCAGGCTCAGCGCGGGCAGTGGCAGCGCAGCCTGGCTCGTCTGGCATCGCCCGTCGTTTCTTTTCTCCACTACGCAGGGATCACCTTTACTGTTTGGAGGATAGAGGCATCTGCACCCGAGTTAGCACGCTGGCCGCTAGCGAGGGCTCAGTTTCTGGCAGGGCTGGCTCTACGTAGGTAAAAAATAATCTTGACACCCATTCATTCAGTTTGCGTAGAGCAGCAGACGATGAGGCCGGTCCCTGCAGGTCACTGCCACCCAAGGCTGGATTCAGCGTGCCCTGGAAAACACGGTGTGTCGAGAAAGTGTGAGTGCCCAAGAAAGTGCCCTGTTTCTCCAAAGTCAGGTAGCCATGAAGTGGTTTAGCCCTGGGAAGCGCCATGACATTGGAAGCTGGCTTTTTTGGTGGAGGAGCGTAGCAACTTTTCACCATCCGTGTCACGGTCTCCAGAAAAGAACAGCATTGTCAGTCTGTTGACATTGGTCGTGTCCACGGGCCAGACTTTCCTGGGAAGGTTTTATTCTTTCCAAACAATGGAGCGCTCCCTTCCAGCGCCACGAGCCCTGCTTCCACGCAGCCGTCGTGCAGCCCGGCTGGAGCCGCGCTCCTGCTGCAGCTGGAAAGGCAAACTGGGTATTGAAAAGTCCGGAGCTTCCATCCTGGCGCTGAAGGGCCCTGCCAGCCGCCAGACCCGGGGCTCGGGCGTAACCGCCTCGGTCGTGCTGGGGTAGCGTATGCATGAGGAACAGATCCAAAGGGGAACGGAGAATAGAGACGTAGTACGAAATGCTACTTCGGCAAAACTGGCCTGTTTTGTTGGGGTTTTTTTTCTTTATCCCTTAATCATAGTTGATTCTTGGAAGTAGAGAGTAAAATAGCTTCTACATGCTTTTTATCCTGTTTCCCCCATGATTACGGTCAATGCCAGATCCCCCTGAGCTTCTCTTGTCCAGTAACCTTGACTCCAGTGTACATACGAACTCCGGCTAGTTCAGGGTTAAAAATTCCAACCACTAACTTTTCTTTAACTAAGAAAGCCCCCAAATAAAACCCATTGTGCTATTCAAGGTTAAGCTTCCTTAAATATAAAACTAGATTCCTTGGTGATTTTTTTTTTCAGCAATCTTAATAGTGGTTCCTCACTATAATATTTCCAACTCCATCTGAAATCATTTAAATCCTCCCCTTAATAACATGCACTTTATTGTAATATACAGATTCTTTGGCTTCCTACCAGCCTTAGCTTAAGGCACCAATGAAACTCGTTGCCGCAGGGGGCCGTGGATTCAAGAGGGGCTCGCATCTACTGTATATTTTGTTTTGTATGTTTTCCAATGGCTCTAATTATTGCAGGTGGTAGAATTTAACTGGCAGTGTTGTTGCTAAAGAAAATAGGCATAAAGTGTACACTGTTTTGCAGAGTGGCTATCAAATATATAGAAAAGAGAAAATCAAATGAATTGTTAAACTGCTCTATAGTAAGTGATTTTATTGATTTAATGCAAATGCTTATGAAAACGATCTTCCATTTATATCAATTATGTATTGGCAAAAATTAATTTATTCCTCCGGTCACCTGTTTGGCTAACTGACTCAGCAGGACAGACATTCCCCCTCCCGATGCAGCCGAGCCCGCAAAACACTAAGCATTCAGAAAACTGGAATTTTAAAGTTTCCATATGCAAAACAACAAAAAAGCCCCGACAGGAGTTACTGCCAACTGCTGAAAAAGCAGAGAGCGAGCGGTGGAGGCTGAGCAAGACTCTCTCGTCCTAGGCAAGACTGTAAAATACAACGGCTCTGATTTTGCCAATCCCTTAACCATGTGGCGGCACATTTATATGTACCGGATCATCTGCGGCATCTGAATAAAATCAGGGAAGCAAAATTCTGCATATAAACATTTTGGCGAAGTGCCTTAACTCAGTCTTCTTATCTGGGGTTTCCACAAGATGCCACCTTGCATAACAATGCTGAGCATACGCTTGCCCAGTACGTGTTTTCGGTAGCCTCCCGTCATCTCTACCGCCGGGTAGATTGGCTTTAATTCTCCCTCGTCCTGCATTTTAGTGCCCCGTGCCTCTCCGCGAAGAATAGTGCTTAAAGCCTTTGTTGTCTTTTTTAGAAATTAATATTTAATTTCAGCAGAAGGGGTGGGTGACAGGAAAGCAGAATTAGGAAAAATGTTATCGCAGTAGCCAGAGTAATAAAAGGAGAAAGTTAAGATTCCGTGTGCAAACAGATGTCCTACGGCCAGTAGAGTCTCTCTTGTGCCACTGGCTTTGGTGTTGGGAAAGCAGCACTCAACACAGACAAAAGTACTTTGTTTCTCCAAATCCCGGCGCAGCTCCGGCTCTGCGCGCTGCCCACCGGCTGCCGGGCTCTGCCGCCGAGCGAAGGTGCCAGGCTGGGGCTGCCAGCGCCCAGCCCGGCTCCTGCCGCCGCCGCCGAGCCCCGGCCCTCTCGCTGCTTCGCTGGCCTGTTAAAATTTTGTAAGGAAAGCAGGCTTGGAGTCCTGTATTTCTGCAGTAACTTTGGCAAATATGTAAATTTTCGTGGAATTCTGACCCTACTTTAAACAGAAAGCCCAAAGGCGGATTGAGCCAGGGCTTGCTGGAGGAAAAGAAAAACCGAAAAAATAATCAAAACCCTAATGCTTGCCCTGTAAAATGAAATCCATTGAATGTTGACTTTGAATGCTAACTAAATATTTTGCATTCCTAATATTTTACCTTTGTTTCTGCCTTTGTGGTGTTGGAAACGCAAAACTTGTTGCCAAAATCTGGTGGCCAGAATAGAACAGCACTGTGCATCTTACCCAGCAGTCTATGTGCTGTCACTGATTCGAGCTGCAGTGGAAGATAAGCCAGAAGATCAGTATTTAAAACAAAATTGCAGAAGTGAGAATAGTTTTTTTCACTGAGCTTCACTGGAGAAATTATTAAAAATAATAAGTACAAAAGAGAAGAAATGGATTCTGGACACACTGGGAAACAGATCACTTTTTAGGAGAATTTCATTTATTTTAAATAGAATTATGAGTACTGAAGCTTTCTTTGCTAAATATTCTGAACGTTTATATTCTGAAATTTATCAAAATTTGTTTTGTGAGTGCTTTTTATTACTTCTAGTTTTTAATTTATACAAGATTGTCCTCTAAGCTTCTGAATGATACCTAATGCATACAGTCAGCAGGTAAAAAAAAAATTTGAATATTTAAAATAGGCATTTTCTTTATAGTGCTCTGCGGTAATTAAAATCTTCATTTGCTTAAAAGCAGGGAACCTTTTTAAAGCAATAAATTAGCATTGCTTGACCCAAGGTCACTAGTAGTACTGCTTCTTCCAGCGCTATTAATACCTCAAAGAAAAAGAAGGGGTGGCGTTATCACTCTGTTGCAATAGAAGTAAGATTTTCAATTTAATCACAGTTAAGTGTCATGACCTTTTGATCTTGCATTGACTTCTCACTGAAATGTGGTCAAATTTCAGACAGCTAATTCTAAACTCTGCAAAGTCAAGGTGAAGTCAGAAAATAGGTTTGCCACGATTGGGGGTGGTTTTGGTGCAGTAGCAAGTGGTTTAATTTCCTAAGTTTTGTTTCACAGCAAAAACTTTTTTAATGGGACCAATAAATTACAGAACCATTTCTGAGAGAAAAAAAAAAATCTTTTTCTGTTTGTATTAATTGCAAAAATAGTAATTGGAGGGATTTTTTTAAAAAAATATTTTTCCACACAGGTAAATGGACCTTTTTTCCCAATTCATAGTGATAGAAGTAATTAAGAAGGAAAATACAGTTTGACTGACACTTCTACTAAGAATGATTTTTGAACCAAAGGCAATCATCTTCACATAGAGTTAATAATGTGTAAAAAATGCAAACCACTCATATTTACACATATCCTTTTATAGGTCATTTTATTATTTTAGGCAAATAAATTGTGCTCACTGGAGAGTGTTAGCTGGGAGTTTGTAGGACCCATTATTTGCACAAGTTCTAAAGCAGTTCATCCAGTATCTGGTCTCATTTATACCACTGCAAATCAGGGGCAGTGCCGTACATTTCAACGATCTCGTACTACTGTAACCGCTGCGAAAGTACGACCAAAATCAGCTCCACTATCAGTTTTGCAGATTTTGTTCCAGAAATGCGTAGACAACAATCTCCACGACTTTGTGGTGTTGCTTAGTTACCTTTATATGCCTGCCTGAAAATATGTTTGGAGACTTTACTATGTGTTGGATTAAGGCTCTGGTTTGTATACAACATAGAGGCTGCATTATAAAAAACATGTAGGAGAGTAGTTTAAATATGCCTTCTTTAAAAAGAAGGATTCTCAAAGCTTAATTTATGCTAACACACACACACACCAAGCACTCTGTGTAGTGCCATAAACAAGATTCCCTTTTTTTTCCTAGCAAAAATATTACCTAGGCACGGGACTTTTGCATTATCATGTCCTAGTGCAGCACTCCTGTCCTTAGTTTGTACTCAGCCTTCTGAGGAAGTCTGGCGCCTCTGATCTATTTTCCACAGCAGACCCTGTAATTTTTGGCTGTATTTTATGTTTTTCAGATTCAAGTCAATCTGAAAGTCCCAGCCAGCCAAGTGAAGCTGATATTAAGGACCAGCCAGAAAATGGTAAGTTCTTACCTGCTGCTCCTGCTTTGGGATATTAAAACAGCCCATATTTATAAAGATTTTTTTTCCTATGTCTAACATAAAAAGATTATTCAGAATAATTGACATGGGATAGCTACAAATAGGTTGTGTACTCTCCTCATAGCTAAAATGCTACTGTTTCACTAATCTGAGGTAGCATTTGTTTCTCCAGTCCTGGAGAGAGACATTTTTTTTTCCTTTAAAAATAATTTTAATTAGGGAGATGCCATTAAAGAGCCTGCTGTATGCAACCCTTATCCTTATTCCTCCGTAGCAAAGGCTTTCAATCCCTGGGCCGTGAGTCATGACCCCCTGGGGGTGTGTGCTTCATCGCTTCCATTTTTATCTGTGTGCTTTTAACTTCATTTTGTTTATTGATGCTCTCACATGACACACTGAAGTACCTAACTTTCGGTATGTGGCCAGCCATCATTTTAGAGTGCAGGATCTCAGATAGTCCCGTGAAACAAAATGGTTGCTTTGAAATATGTTTCTGCAGACCCATTCTCTACTGCAAAAATCTGCCAAACAAAACCGAGCAGCAACGCTGCCAAGCCTTGTGGTCTCAGGGCAGGACTGCACACCTATAACCGCACCAGCTGCTCAGGCAGGTACCCACAGCGGGGCGGATACGGGTGCTACCGGCATTGTCTGTAGGGTTTTATCGGCGTGCTGTGAAGGTTGTAGATACTATGGGTAAGCAGGGCAGGGAGGCTCAACTGGAGCTCGTTGCTCCTTCTCCCTATGTTCACAGTACCCTCGTTTCAGGTGGCAGCAGCTTGAGCCGGTTTGGAAGTAGCAGCAGGACTGTGGCGTTTGGGAACACTGATGTTTTCTGAACTGGGACAGTTTTAAAGTAGAAGCAACAGCTTCTACTGAATCAATGGCTTGCATTGTAAAGCAGCCTGAAAAAAATCATTCAATAATAGGGAATTTCTGCAGGGACTGTATGTGAAAGCAGAAGTATGTGTGTAAGGGGACGGCTTCGCTTCGTTTTTGTGTTTAAGTAATGTAGACCTCAACAATTTTTGTTGGCCCGTGGGCAACTGAGTTTTGGTTTACTACTTGCATTTAAGGCTTGGAAATGAAGTCTCCCAAAGTGAAAGTGATTATTATTAATAGTTTTTCTTGACTTTTTCATCCATAACTAGATTTTTTTTTTAAAGTCCTAAATGTAGGTGGGGGACCTGCTGTACTGGGGTCTACTGTGCATACACAGAGAAGAATTTGTGTGAAAGGTTTGTGTCTCTACAACCTATCACCATTTTCAGTACATTTAAATCCATCTCATGTAGAAATATTGTATCTATGATAATAAAACTGTGATTGCCCTTTCATAGAGCAACTAACTGGTTTTGCCTCAAACCTTTGCAGTGCCTCCCTGCAGCTATATGTGTGTTCCGTGTGTGTTTGGGGGACTTCATTAGCAACCGAACAAGTTGCGAGCGGGAGTAAGGTTGAAGGGTGGCGTTCACATCCATACTGCATTTGGATCAAGGTTTAGACGGCAGATAGAATTAAGGGAAGAAGAAGAGCTTTAGGTACATAGAAAACTTTAAAATACGAACCTGTGTCGTAGGACATAGAACATAGGGCTCACTGGGCTAGGAAGATTTTGGCTTTTGGGGTTCCTGTATTTTCCTCCCATTGAAATATGAGAGGTTTCATATTTTGATAGATTTTGTGCTGCTCATCTCTAAACATACCATCTTAAAACATTTCTGTTGTTTCTGAAAGACAGTGCCTAATTTCCCTTATCAATCCTGTTCACAGAAATTCTAATTTGTAGCCAAAGGATTGCAAGGTTAAGAGAAGAACTGACTAAACTGTGATTTTTGTTCTGCCAATTCTGGTATTTTTTTTGTGGGGAATATGTTGCCTGTGTTTATTAAATCATACTTCAATTTAGAATGTATTAGGCACCAAGCATGTTATTATTTTGTGTTTAAATAATATTCTTTTGCAGCTATTAAACTGCAGTTCTTCTTACCCTGCAGTCTTAAGGAAGGCTGTTACTCAACAACCGCCCCGAAAAACATCAGTATCAGTGTTAAATAATGTAAAATCTGTAAGAGCCTAGTGAAATGAAATATCTCTGATTTGGAGCCCGAGCCTTCCTTGTAAAACAAGCTTTTAGTGAATTCTTGGAACTTCACTGGTGACCTGCAAAAGGTACTTTTTTTTTAGTAAACAGGAAAAGGATTTTGCTTTTTCTCAGTTTTACTAAAGGGTATTTTTCCCCACCACAGCAGAAGCCTCCTAACTGATTACGCACCTTTTGCAGTGCCTGTGTGGGAGATTTTTCTTTACAAATGCATCTGAGGGAGTCTGTTGGCCCTAAAGGGGTTGCTCCCCCTGGGCAGACGCTGAGCTCGTTCTCAGCACACGCAGCCCCCAGCTTGCAGTGTACCCAGTGTGTAGATCAACACAGATCTGCAGCTCTTATCTACTGAACGTGAAGATGAAAGCAAAACTGCAGGCTTTAGAAAATGAAAAACTGCACGCACAGAAACGGACACAATAAATCATATTAACTGCGTTGTTCTACACTTGCTGCAGCCCCACTTCCACAGGGCCTGATCCAAACCCCCCCGAAGTCAATGGGAGCCTCTTAATTGATTTTACTGAGAGTGGGAATGAGCCCACACAGAGCGGAATTTTTTTTTTAACCAAAGAAAAATAGTATTGTGAATAATCTTATTCCCACTGATGCTAACAGCAGAATGACCAGATTGAGGGCAGATTTGGAATCATTTTGCATATGTTTCTGGAAGGCACAAAGAAGTGTATCGATTAAGTACTACCTTTTACATGCATGCATTCCTTCATTTAAAAAAAATAAATCTTTAAAGGCCTTGTGAGGGTTATACAGCCTCTCTACTTGCCTGTTAATATCCTTTCTGTTCCACTCCATAAATTCTAGAGCTATTTATTATACACATATATTTTGCATACCTTGAGTAATGTAGGTTCAAAAGGGTCAGCTATACAGCCCTGAAAAAGAAGGCCTCCTACTACAGAATTTAATTTATCATTTTAAATTGTATGTGTTACTTTGGAAAGCCTGTATGTCTACCCTTCATTAAAGTGAAGTCTATGGGAAAAAAAGCTTTTCTTTTTTAGAGCCACTCCTTTTTTCTAGTGGGCTTTACAGTTGCATTTTCTGGAACAGGATCATCACGAACAGAGAAGATGGTGACATCTTCTGCTCTCAGTGGTGACTTTAACACTAACTCTGGCCTTTTCTTCAGCGTTCGTTAAGCCAGGATAGTTTTCAGGCAGTCACTTAGCTGATCACTACTGCAAAAATTTACAGAAATACTAATAATTTATTTTTTTCTGGAGAGAGAGGGAGATACCCGGCATGGTGGTCATGAAAGCAAACATGCAGGTGAGACAGGGCTCGTTCATGCGCGCGTGGTCCGAGGTCCAGATGTCTTGTCCTGGAACCAGGGGTGAAGTGAACGTGTAGCTGAATGATGTGCACGGTGCTGCCGCCTCTCAGGTCCGTTAGCACGGGAAAGAGCTCCTCGGGGAGAGGAGGAAAACCCAGGATCGGTCTGTTTGTGACGTGGGCGAGGAAATTTGCAGGCGGGATGATGAAAGAGGCCAGCAGCTTCGTTTGAAAGGCAGGAGCGTGTTGTGATGTCCTGATAGTTTGCTCAAATGAGTTTTTTTTCTGACCAGCTGGGTGGAACACCCGTGTGGAAAATTCCCCACTTTTGTAGTTGCCTAATGGTATGTACAAGCTTCATTTCAGCTGGCACCGCAAAGTGATTTTGCAATTCACCCAATCAAAAAAAAAAAAGGTTATTGATTTAAAAAGCTTGTTAAATGCACTGGTTTGGTGGTGTATTTTATAAACAAACTGGTTTTCAGTGAACTGAGGATGGCAAAATGGCTAGTCTGGTGTAGTGAAGTGACTGCATGCCTGGGGATCAGGAACAACTGAATTCCCGGCTCAGCATTGCCACGGACTCTCTCTAGGGCTTTTATTCTCTCTTTCAGTCATGGAAACGGCTATCGGATAGATTTGCTTTTTGTAAGTAGGATTATTTTAAACTTTTGTAGGACAACTTTTCAGGTTTTTTGTCTGCAAAGTGGGGATACTTGTGATTGTAGCTTTCAGAGATTCCTAGAATGTGAAAAGTCAACCCCTGCTCTGCTCCAGCAGGAGCTGAACTCTGGAGGAAGGCAAGGAGGGTGCAGCACAAAGCGGTTAATAAATGTGGAACAGCGCTGTGTTACTGCTGTCAGTAAATGGATGTCAGACATCCACCAGGCAATGTCTGTGTCTGATGTGGTAGTGCGGGCGAATTAATAACTGCAGCGTAAAGGTGCGCCCAAAGTGTGCTGTGCAAAGCAGCAGAACACTGTGTCATTTTCTACAGACAGCTGAGGTCCCTCGAGCGTGTGGTGTTGTGATGTGGGAACTCAAAGGTGGTAGCACACCACTTTAATTGTACATTAGCAAATTCTTTTTAAAGAAGTTGGTAAATTCTCCCTTTTCAAGTGAGCAAGGCAGCATTCATTATTACAGCTGATTACTAACGTGTGCCAAATTCATTGCTCAAACAATTTCTGTAGAAGGAGAGGCATTTATCTAAAAAATAAAAATGTTTAATGCCCAAACCAAATGCTTTTTAGTTTTAATGTGTTCTTGCTGCTTTGAGCTGCAAGTACCTTAACAGCACTGCAGGAAATGAAAGGCACATTGTTCTTTGTAACATTAAAAAAAAAAAAAAGAAAAAAGAAAAACAATGATGTACCGTAACTCACAGAACTCGTTTTTCAACCCTGCAGTAATTACACTGGACTTGTAAATATCATCTGTGAATTCTTTGCTTAAGTGGAGCTGGACTTGAGTATTAAAACTTAAAAAAATATTCAAGTATATGCTTACTTTTCCATGCCTAAAAACATAAAGGAAGAAATTCTGATCCTCAGGCTGTGGGGGGAAAAGAAGGCAATAGTGGGAACACATGCAAAGAGAAGTTTGCTTTTCTTCTTCTCTAGGCAAGGCTGGTCATGGCAGGCGTAACAGAGCGTTGGCTGCGAGGAAGGAGGGGATTATGTGCAACCTGGTACAATGCAAAAGCAGCTCGGGGAAAGACCTCTCTGCCTTAACGAACAGGCTGCAGAGTCCAGCCCCTTCTTGTATGCTTGCTTTCTGGCCCCAAAACCTGGCGTTCTTGTTTCGTGGGGTAGCTTCAGCCAGCGGAAGGGGTGCCCGCCTGGCCCGAGGGTTAGGCACTCTTCTGGGATGCGGAGGTCAAACCCTCTTCTCAAGGTGGGACGTGCAGAAAACACAACTGTTCTTTGTGGTTGTCGCCTCCGCTCGACTGCCTCATAAGAGGAATGGTGGCTGAGACCTCCAACTCCTTCAACAGCCACATTTTAAACTAGTAGAAACGCGCTGCCTTCCGAGGCCACCCCTTCTTCCGAGGCCATGCCTCACCTCCCGTCTCCACCGCTTCAGGTGGAGCCCAGCTGCCTCCCGGGCTCTCTCGGCTGTGGCCGAACGCGATGCCAACCAGCTTTACGCCTGCTCGCCAAGGAGGTGCTGCCAGCGCGGCAGGACTCGGGGTGTGCAGAGGGTCAGCTGGCCTTGGACAGGCCCCCTAATTCCCACCGGAGGAGTGCGCGGCACGAGCAGTTCTCTGAACACACAACGCTGAAACTGGTACTGTTAGAAAGTACGTGGTCTCAGATGACCAGCATTCCTGAAACACCTCATTTGCAGCAGATAACCGAGCCTTGCAGAGAAAGTTTTCTATCAGTTACAGTTGCAAACAGGGTAATAACAGTAACGGCAGCTTTTATTAGTGTTCTTGTTCATGGGATCATTTGCATCAGAATCTTAGAAATGCATGAGACTCTCCTCTCTTGTTTACAGAGCAACACTGAGGAGTTATCACAGCCTGAGGGACTAATCTAAAATTAACTTTGCTTCAGAAAAAGCTTTAAGAAAAAAAAACCCTTAGCATTTTCAATAAGGAATCTCATAGCTGGTGCTGAAGTCAAAGCTCCTGGTGATGTCAGCTTGTTTGCACCTTTGTAACTTGCCAGGACCAAATTCTGAACGGATTTGCACCCTTACGGATCACGCTGTCTGCCGGGAACAGCGATGGGGAACTTTGTCCAGGCTTGAAAGCCCTGGCCGAGCAGGGCAGCGCTGGTGGGGCTGGGCTCTGCTGCCTGCTGCGGGCTGGGCAGAGTCGGCTGTCGGCTCTAGCAGGACCCATCAGCTGATGAAGGTCTGATGGGGTTCAACCTGTGTTTCGTCACCCCCTGAGAGAGACTGCGGTGTAGGCAGTTCTGAGAGCCAGCATTTCCCGAGGAAACAAAAGCAGATATGTCTGGTTATAAATTTAACTTATGTGTGACTTAGCCTTGCGTGTTGTTCATCTGATTTCATTACAGTTAGATTCCAACAAGAACTAGAAATACAGTATTTTAATCGTAAGAGTCTAGAACTGAAACTTTGCGACATCCAGCTGTATTTCCCAGCCAGTTTCATGACTCTCATGAAGAAGCATCTGAATAATTAGGAAAGAAAACACCATTTTTTCCCTTTATTACCATCTTTTCATTGACATTCACACTTAAATGATTTTGTGGTCCAGATTGTGAGCCACAGTTACACCATGTCCAGGATTTAGCAGGTCCTCTGCGAGGCTCAGGGCTTAGCCTGCTTATCAGTAGCTGGCACTCTCTTGAGGGGACCCTGCGATGGCAACAGCGGAGGGTGTTGGCTGTCACTTGGGCGAGATACGCGGTCGTCAATCAGGGTCAGGCCTGCAGCCTCTGCTGGGGCCGAGTGGAGGCTTTCTCGTCAGTGACCTGCGGTGTGGGAGACTTGAGGATTGTCAGAGGACTTCAGTTTTCACTGCTGCTAACCATTAACCTTCACAAGCAAAGCATTCCCACAAAAAAATTCATCCAAGGTGAGCATGACAGGAAATATTCAAAGCATGCAATGAATGCCTATAGTATGACAATGCAGTGCTTGAAAGACATGAAACGCTCATTATGCTTGGAGTGGCTGAATGCTGCAAAGGAGAAATAGAAATGTGGCTAGAGTATATATTTTTATTCCTCCATATGTGTGTACAGGGAAAAGGCAATGAACCTTTCCAGTGGATAAAGTGCATAAATACAGCTGCGATTATTCTAAGCCATTTCAAAATGTATTTTAATTCCGTTGCTCCGTTCCGTTCCCTTCGGCGTATGCTTATCCACCAGATAACAGCAAGGGCCATCTAGAGGCAGCTTGGCAATGGGCTGGCCAGGAGCCCCCTCCTCGGAAGCTCCCGTGCCTCGGCCAGGCAAGTTTCCCTCCCGCGCTCTGCAGGCCCACGGCTTTTCTTCGCCCCGCAGCAGCGCCGGGTTGCTGCCCCCTCCTCTGCCTCCAGCCCCGTGACGGCCCCTTCCACCCGCGTCCCACCTTCACATGCTGAGAGGTGACTTGGCTTGAGCCAGGCCTCCTGGGCTCCTGGGAAGGGTGGCTGGAGCAGTGAGCAATCTCCAATTTTCACTACAACTGGGGTTTTTTTTTAATGTCTTCTTGGGAGACTTGCTGTTTAATTAACAACCGAGAGTTGTGTTGCGTCAGAGTAATTGCTGCTGCCTGAGCGGACCACAGGCTGAAGGATGCTTTTGAATACCACGCTTGCCCACCAAGAAGCTGGGCACTTAGGGAAAGAAGTTTATTTGTGGTATGGGCATCGTTTTAATTTTCTGTCCAGTAGAGAGGGGAGTTTATTAGTGGGAAGAGAATGTGATGTCAAGGCCTAACTTGCACAACAAAACCCCAAACCTATCTGTTTGTCTTTCGGTGTAAGAATTTCCTAATGCCTGTAATGTAAGACAAAGGGAAAATTTTACTTGCAGGAAAATTGCCTTCCACAATAACCGAGAAAAAAAACACAGAACGCCCACACCAGAGCAGCACGATCCAAAATGTGAACTTTTTACGCCTCCCCAACCTTCTAGGTTAGGCTTCCAACCAAGTGATCTTTTATTATCAACATGATATACCCTTGACATAATTTGGCGCAGTAAAGCTTCTTCTGCTGAACTCGTGATTTCATTTACTAGATCTGATGAAAGTTCTGTGAACCACGGTAAAATGTGATAATTAGTAGTTTAATTCTTTTAGGGTGTGCGTATTAATTGAAAAGGCTTGAACTATAAATACAGGGCCTGTGGATAAAAGCACACTCTGAAATCAGTCGCTTAACCGAAGTACTCATTACTTCACATCTATTTCGGTAGCGTCTCTTTGCAGCAGTGCCAGTCGGCTGCTGAAGCGAGTGGGAGCCCTCCGCCCAGAGATCGCAGCAGCGAACTCCCGCCTGACTCGCCGCTGCTCTCGTGCCATCAGAAGCCCTCCCTGGCCAAAATTTTGCCCTCTGTGGTCAAACCACTGGAAGTTCAAAATGCGTGCGGGGAGCTCTGCGCTGCAGATGAGCTGGTGAGGCGCTGGCTCTCACGGTGCCAGCCACAGGAGAGAGATGGGGCTGGAGGCGGCGCTGGCCGGCCAGCCGCCCGCGGCGTCCTCCCCACCGGCTCGAGGTGGAGGTGGCGGCGGTTTTGGTGGCAGGCCGAGGGGCAACATCCTGCTGCTGCTCTGCCAGTCCGCCCAGAGCATCAGGGGTCCCTCATGATTCGAGTCCCAGCCAGCCTGGACCTTCACAGCAACCCATATTTGTCCTCCTGGTTACACACTTACCCTTCTCCGTATCGGGAACCACCAGCACCCAAACCTCTGCTGCTTCAGCCAGGGCTTGGTTCATTCGGCCGTGAATGTCAGTGTAGCGTGGAGCCACCACCAAGAGCTGCGAGAAGGAATCACGCCTTCTCGCTCCTGCTCATGTGCTCTTTTGTTCTGACTTTCTGACCAAGGCAGGAGGTATTCTGTTGACTCTAGGCCTTTCCAAATATATATATATTTACTGTGAAAATGTATGTCGTTATTTCATACTTTCTTCTGGATTCTGTGTGTGGTGTAGTGCCCACATGAATCATACCTGGTTTTACAGGTGCAAGGTGATTTTCATTTAATGCCAAACGTCACATTTGGTTTGCACACTCCGAAAAAATCTATGTATCTGCGTATACTGCAGGTTCATGGGTTAATCAGGTGCTTTCCAAGTAGCCTAAACTTTGTAAATCTGAAGTTGTCTACACGAGCAAAGTGATGCAGGTGAAAAGCAATGCACGGCTCCTGACAGCTGTATGCTGGACTGTTGCTGTTGTCAAGGGAGTGCACTTTGGTGAGACCAGGCTCCCAGAAAAAGCCTCATCACCTCTATAGCTCATCAGATGCTGTTTTTTAATTGCAGATACTACTTTTTAATTGCGAAAGTTGCTAGATAGGAAATGGAAAGAAAGTTTAGGGTGACTCTCACAGAGCAGCGAGAATAAAATCCCCTCTGAAGCCTGGCCGTAGTGTGACTGAAATGGAAAAGTACCAGATCTGTTTCTTGGAAAGTGAGAAGGAGACTTTTATTTGCAATGGTTCGCAAATATTTTCCCAACAGCGACGTAGCAAGTGTGGCAAAAGGGGGCAGGAGGAAGGTGAGGCGAGCAAGCCACACTTGTAAACATGCTCCTTTAGCTCTGCTATTGTTATCTTGCACACAAAGGGCGCCGCAGGTTGTTTACAGCAGTTCATGGTAGTCGTTTCGGCTCTTTTTTCTCCCATCAGTGCCATATCTTCAGTTATACCACTTTTTTTTCTGGGTTGCGATAGGGTCGGGATAGATTTTGGCGGTGGGGTGGTAGAAAGGTGCCAGCTGATTAAATGTACTGCTTACTATATGCGTTTCATGTCTGCTCTCCTAACATTTTTTTTTGTTAACCACTGTTGCAACTGAAGAAAATGCTGAAGTTTGACAGTTGGGAGTTATTGCCGAGTATGTGCTGGAAACTATATCATCCCTCTGCCTTCTCCCTTTCTCCCCCTCCTGCTGAAACCAAATGATTTATAAAATGCCTTCACATTCTTGAGTGAGTTCACACTATCACCTCCAGGCACCGCACTGAGGAGTCTTAGGAGTGGATGGGAAGCACAGATCTGATAGCTGGTGTTTTGCTCTGAAAGGGGGAAAAAAAAAAAAAAAAAAAGGGGCAAAAAAGGGCTGATTAAATTTAAAGGAGAAAAGTTTCCTGCTGTGCCCCAGAGTAAATCTGTAGTCACTGAAGCACTTTCTAGTAAACAAGAGATGTACGTGGTTATAGTGGGGTTTTATTATTACACACTGCCATTGTGTTCCATTTCCTTTAGATTCAATTAAGGTAATCATTTTAGAGTGTCTCTACCATTACCTCCCACCCTCCCTCACTCGTACTTGAAGCAAGGGGATCCGCTGCAAGCCGCGCTCTGGGGTGAGGAGCCAGCACCTCGCTCCTGCCACTGGCAAAAGGCGGCACAAGAAAACGATGGGGCTGCTACCGGAGAGCCAAGCGATCTTCTTCTGTCTCTGGCCCTCGCCGAGCGCGTGGTGCTTTGGGGCGCAGCGCTGGCGAGCTGAGCGGGGGCACGGGCCGGCAGCGTCCTGCCAGCCTTCAGCCAGGCACGGGGATGTCAGCCTCATCTTTCAGACCGCGGTGGGCCCAGGCCTTCGCTGGCATTTCTTCTCCCAGGCTTGTAAGGAAGGAATACTTCTTATGTAGCTTGCAGCACTCCCTCACAGAGAAGCTAGACCTCTGTCCCTCGTATTTTTCTACTTCTGTTCCTCACTCTCCAAATCATGTCTGTAACAGAAGGCTCTTTGCCAGCTGCATCCCCATCTGAAAACCCGTGGGTGTTTGGGGGGTGTCCCCACCTGACCAGCTTTGCAGTGCAGACCCCTTGCAATCTACCCACATGTTATACCTCAGAGTCCTTAAAAATCAGGGAATTCGCTTTCAGGAAGTTTCCAATAGCAGAATGCAGAGCGCTAGCCGTGTCCCCCGCGCCGTACAGAGGGGAGCCAATTTTATCGTACAGCAGAGCATGCCGTAGCTCGAGCTGCGGGAGGAAGGGAAGAGGGGAGAAGCAGGAGAGGATGGGCAGCAGCTTGACGGACTGAGGTGGTTGTGGTTTTGAGGCAGGAGGGGAACCCCACAGATTTTTATGAGGGAAGGCTGAGAGCAGTGGGATGGTATGGCCCACAGCTCAGTTAAAACCAAGACCAAAAGGGGCTGGAAAGGATATGACAACCTGAGCAAACGGCTGAGGAATGAGGCAGCCCGGTATTAGTGAATCCGGATTTCTGTCTGTCGTGGCCGTGAAGGATGCATTTGCAGTAGGACTGGGAGCCGTCCGCTGTTAGAAGGAAAGGGAAGTAAAGATCATCCCGTGTACAATATAAATGTAAGTTGTTATTACTACTATTGCTATGTCAGCCGTAAACTGTTCCCACGAGAACAGAGATGCAGCATCATTGAAAAAGAATGTCTTACTGTGAAATGGGCAGCAGAAACACTGTGGCATTATCTGCCGGGTAATGAATTTACCTTGGTGACAGATCATTATTCCCTCCTGCAAATGAACGAGATGAAGGACAGGAACACAAGGATAACTCAGCAATGTTTGTATTTTACAGTCTTCTGAATTTAAAAAAAAAAAAAAAAAAAGTAACCAGACGTAAATGTAAGGCTAGAGAAGAATGGCATGTCAAGAGAGATTGCCTGTGGCGAGATATGGGGAGGAAAAGCAAATTTTCTTTCTTGCTTACATGGTATATGGACTAAGGCTTGGATTTCATCCCACCTAACATTAGGCATTAAAATATGGCATGAGGTATGAACCTAAAGTCCTTGCTCTCCCTCTATAAGCAGTGAAGATACTGGGGTCTTTTGGGAATTCTCTCTCTCTCTGTTGAACCTCAGGGAGGTTTAAAACGGAGATGTTTCAGGTTAATGCTGTAAGTGCTCTGGACCTGAGGTTCTGCTGCTAGAAGAAGTCACTCACCCCTCTTCTGCTCATCCTGAAAAGCCAGGGCAGACAAAGAAAGAGTTTGCCACAAGAGCAAAAGTGGATCTAGGAGAGCACGTTGACTTGGTGGAATAGTGTCTTCAGGGTAGAGGAGTGGACAGTGTGTCTACTGCCCACGTGTACTCGCTTCCCTGTCTGTTTTTCTGTTGACTCCTACAATATGGGAGTTTCTTAGATAAATTATTATTTTAGAGCAATGTTTATGTGCTCTGTAAAAGAATGTGTCTAGGGATGGGCATACTGGCAGCAAGAACTTCCTCCTCAACCCTTCCAGTGAAATTTTGTTCTAAACTGCCCAACTGAAGCCATTTTTCAAAAGTAAAAATGTTCTGTTCCATTTCTTGTTTTCATTCTTTCATGCATCTGGGGACTAAACTGCTGTGAAAAAGAGCCCATTCTCACAGGATGTCTTGCCTAATTTTGCAGACAAGAAAGGTTCAGCTATTCCAATTACGATGAGATAAGAATCTGAAATGTTGGGATTGCGTCCATCCTGAGTTGAACTCTGAGTCTTCCAAAATCCATCCGTCATTATTTTTTCCTTTATTTCTGTATTTCAGTAATGCAGACAAAAAAGGAACAGAGAAGAAATGCATATTTATGCATTATAAACTGTAATGGATGGGTTTCCTTTTTACTTGAGTTGCTTTAGTTTAATGTAAAGGTCCCTGTGAGTAGAATTCCTTTACCATTTTCATTCTTTCTGCCTGCTCGACTGCCGCTCATCAGCAAAAGGTCTGCCTTTCGTGTATAGCCAGTCACGACACAAAGTCTTATAGTTTACATGCAGACTACTGTTAGAACAATCCTGTCACAGGGCAGGTGAGCCAGGCTGCTGAGCGTGGTCCAAATTTGAAGTCCTAACCCCTGTGGTGTCTTCAGATTGTCCCACATACATGCGGATAGGGCATTTGACAGAGGGACCCCACCTCACTGCCATATTTCTGCATCCCCGTGTATCGCACTATGCCACACAAGACTGACTGCTGGGGAGGAGCAAGAGGGTCTGGAGAGGCAAGCCTGCTGCCATGGGAAGAGGACTGCGTAGGCTCAGCTCACCAAGCCAGCCTCCAGCAACAGATTCATCTCAGGTCCTCAGCTCTCTACCAGGAGTGTGTCCAAGTTGCTGGAGGCAGCCTCCTGGGGCGAGACATCCTACTGCCATCCTCTCAGTTCCTTGAGGCACCTCCCCTGGAACCACCATGTCTGCCACACATGGGATGAGCACGTGAAATTAGAGAAGGACTAAGAAGGTCCCTCTCTGCCCCTTCTGTTTGATTTGTTAATCTTGAATCTCACAATTAGCGAACTCGGGGGCCGTCTTTGGGCTACAGTCTGAGCAGATTACACAGAGAAAATAAACTCAGTCCGTGTTCTGGCCTGACCTTGGCCTGAACCTGAGAAAGTGAATGCCCCCATCACACCAACATGTGTCTGTAGAAGTACAGTAAACACAAAGGGGGGTCACTGGCCCTCTCTGTTGTACAGTCCCAGGCCAGGAGTCTAGAGTTTTGGGCTCTCCGCCCAAGTACTTGTTAATAAATGTCCATTCTTAGTCTGTAGAGGAATGTAGACAGGGCATCCTGCCCTACAAAACACAAACTTTGAATAAAACAGAGAGTCTCTGTCATCGTGTAGAGCTCTGCTGCTGGTCTCCACATCCAGCAGCCTCTTCCCACTGAACTTACGCTGCTAGGTTGGGACTTGGCTGGGGGAATTACCCATTAATACACTGTGGGTTCTCTGCCACCATGTGTAAGCATAGTTGCCTGCCTAACCCCAAGCGCGTCAGTCCCTGGGAAGTCGGTCGAGAAGTCTGTGGGGCTTCCTCACCAGTATGTGGAGGAGGCAGAGAGCCAGCATAGCCTGGGCGGTGAGACAGGAGAGCCTGGATCACCCAGTGGAGGGGTTGTGTTGCTGCTAAGGGCGTGACGAGGGGGTGACATGTTCCCTATGGAGACTCATCAGTGCCTTTGCTAGTCATTCTGCCCTTTTGTTCTTCTCTAGAGATGTCCTGCGCAGCTCAGGTGAAGTTGGTGCAAACCTTGGTGGCCACTCAGAGATTCTGTGCTCAATGGAGGCACTTTGCTCTCCACAAGCAGGCAATGAGGAGAACCCCTTCAGTTCCCAGCCCTCAGTCCGTAGTGCCTCTGCAGAGAGGGTGACGCTGCGCTGGGTGTCACTCTGCTGTCTGGACAGGAGTTGCAAGCCCATACATGTTAGGCATATGGTGTTTGTCTACAGTGCCCTTATCTGCAGCCGTAAGCATCGGGTCTTGTGCTCTAGGTCTTGTGAAAGCTTGACATGTCCGTAGGCAGGCATAACTGTGCTTCCAGACCCACCCCTTTCTGCCTTCTCTACCACCAGTATATCAGAGCTTTATTCCAGAGACTGACCTTACCAAGGTGGGACAGCCCAGGCGCTGCTGGGGAAGAGCTTGTAGGTTCCCCCCATCTTCCATACAGGAATCTCTCAGGGCGGCCCTGGCTGCACTCCACGAGCCCGGTAGTGTGGACAGTCAGGGACAGACTGTAGGTGTGTTGTCAAGCCATGACTAGTGGGAAGTCTCTCCCCTGCCCAGCCACAAGGAGAACTAACATGTAAAGCTAGTGGAAGTCAGCCTACGTGGGACTAAAAGTTGTCAAAGTTAGGAGATTATTGTTCTGTACAAAGAGTAGAGGAGTAACAGCCTGCTGGAGAGAAAACTCCAAGCAATACAATGGAAAGGACACTAGGTAACAGAGTAACAAGATTTGCATGGTGTTTATTGTGAATTAAAGTTTGCTCACCGGTGGTGTCAACAGAGTGGGGGTAAGAAACAAATCTGAAGGGAGAGGAAAGCCCGTGGGGAGAGGTGGAGCTGGCTGATCCTTATGACTGAGCTTCCATGCCCAGCATCCTTATTTTCACATCACATTTATACTATCTAATCTTCAGCAGATATTTCTAAAGCTTCCATTATCGCGGTGTCCAGCCGCAGTCTTTTAAAAGTGCCTTGGTGTGAAGAGAGAGGAGTGCCAGGAAGGGAGGATGAGAGGAAACGGCCGATCGAGTCGCCGGGGTTTGTGTCCATATCACCCAGCAAAGCGGGGCAGGAAAGGTGCCCGCCCTCGCCTGACCCTGGCCCCACCGGCTCCTCCTGGATGCTGGGCTTTTCTGGAGAATTCTGCCACATCCTCTGGATACATGGATTATTCCTAGAACTATAAACTAACATGCAAATAAAAAAAAAAAAACCCAACACCTCTTTTTATAGCCCCTTAATTCTGTGTCCACAGGGCTTCAGACTGCCTGGGTTCAGCTCCGAGCACATCTGCAGAGTAACCTTGGAGGGTGCACTGAGCTACCACCAGCCGAGGGAGGGTTTTATAGATCCTAAAATAATTACAACATTGCTGAGTCTAGTTGTATAATTTCTTGGCAATATACTAATTAAAACTAGTTATTTACACACAACGCTTATTTAAACTTAAGACTTATTTAAAAGAACCTGCATCCTTGTAGTAACTATATACCATGGCTTTATGGAGGACTGTGTTTTTCATGCAGATTGAATTCTCGAGCGCTGTTATTAACATAAATGAGCCACGGCTTTATGTTCAGGACTGAATACTTCCAGGGCATCTGAATCATCCTGGTATTTCATTTCACCATCTAAAATTATTTTGAAAATACTACATTTTTTTGACTTGCTGTATTATGGCAATTAGGACTCGCTCTGTGTTTACGATAAACAGAGAGTCCAGCAGAGCTGAGTGTTTAGTGTGATGAAGAGTGTTGGGAGCTAAAAGAAAAGTCAGATGCGTGTCGACACTTATCAAAGCTGTTCTGCTGCTCAGAATGACTGTTCGTGATACTTGTTTCATGATAAAATTCCCCAGAACATGACGTTACTGGAAAAAAAATCATCCACTCTGAGAAACACGCAGGTGACACAGTTGAGTCAGCAGCTTGCAACAGTGACACAGGCTTACGTTGATAAAAATCCCCACTGAACTTTTGTCTTCTGCGTGTGTCTATCGTAGTCTTCGAATCTGTCGCCACAAAAGTGTCCCGTTTCTTGTGCTCACTTGGTAGCTGTTTAAATGAACAAAAAGTCTTCCCACCACGCTGCTGAAAAGGTAGATTCCTGGGCTTGAAATCCTTAAATAGTCACCGAACTTTCCTCTTTTGTAAGTAATTCACCGTATAAATGTCAGTATCTCCAGTGACCACCGATACCTCTGGGGAAACGATAAACATGGAAAAATAACAGACCGCTGTGGAAACCAGAAAATCCAACCTCCCCTACCAGAGGGTTTAATTATTGAAGTTGTAAGCATTTCCCCGTGCACAAGCGTCTCGGCATTCATAGGTGGAAAGTACCTCATGCTGTGTTTGAAATATCAACTGGATTTAAAAGAAGGCTTTGTGCTTCACCGTGGACCTTGCTTAGCCTCCTGCAGATGGTCCCTATTGCTGAAAAGTGACATGACTTGTGAGACGGGGAGACCTCCATGCCGTTTTTTCGTGCTGCTCTAATCCTGCTTTACACCCATAAAGGACTTCAATCCTTAAGCCGTTACCCTCTTTCTCCTAAATATTAAAATTATTTTCCTGAGTGTCATACCGTATTAAAGCAGAATGAAAATGGGTTTAACAATTGCTGGCATGGGGCTTCTGTACAGCATGTGTGTCACAAATCATGTCACTTTTCAGCAATAGGGCTGCTGCCAGCGGGAGGCTCAGAAATGCTCATGTTAATCAAAAATTTTAATTTCAAATCAAATTGACAGTTTACACATGGTGAGAAATGCTTCTCACCATGTGATATTTCAGTATGCTACACTGGGCAAAATGGGTGCACTTGCCTGCTAAGAATTTTGACTGCAGTATCTGCAAATTTATGGGTTTCAGTGTATTGGGTATGGTGAGTAGCTGATCTAAGGGAGCCCCTTGGAGAATAGGAGACAGAAGGGTTTTCATGCAGCCTGGCACTGGTGAGCTGCTGTTGGCACGTGCTGCTGGAGAAATGACAGGTATTCAATAAACATCACTATGGTTAAGAGGAAGATTTAAAGGAGGGAGGGGCTGCAGTGCTATAAACAGGATTTGAAACAAATGTGCTTATTTCAGTCCGTGATTAGTCTGAATACCGAAGTATTCCACACCAGTTTTTAAATATCCTTACATTTATTTTCACACTGATGTTCTTCACACAGCATCAACAATCGTATTTATGGCATTGATACTGTAGCTAAATTCTCATTTGAAGTCGTGTACACCCAAATAAACTCTGCATGTACCGAGGCGTGCTCCGTCAGTGTGAAGACCAGAGCGTGGCTACGCGTGCCATGCAGCCCCAGCTCCTACGCGCCCTTACTGCTGCCAGCAGCTTCCTAGAAGTCAGTGGGCAAAATTCAGGAGGCAAAATTTCAGTTGATACTTGAGGAGGAGCAAGAGGAGCAAGGACAGTTGATGGAGCGTGTGTGATCGGCCCCAGACAAACGAGTCACAGAAACCGATGTTTTCAGGCTGTGCCAGAAATACGATGCTGACATCAAACAATGACCAGCTGAAAAGAAATTTTCCTTACATTATTCTCTTTAGGAGGTTTTTCAGCTCTCTGTGGGGTCCTGAGGTTAATGCGATGCCTTGGTCGTGACATCGGGGCTGTCACTTCATGAAGGCCTTGCAGGGGGAAAGGAACAGGGAGAGCAGTACCCACCTTCTCGTAGCTCCCCCTCAGGTGCCCGCATTTTGCATTCGCCTGCAAGGGTGAGAGCAGCACACGCCGGCAGCATCCCTGGGAAGGTGGGGGAAACCGGGCGGTTTCTCTGGGCGCACTGGGACATTGAGTCATGCTTCAACTGCGAAGCTGAACTGGCAATGTCACCGCAGACCTTGGAGGTCACAGCTGTCATTGCCCTTGTAGCCAGGGTTGATACGAAAATATGGAGGTAAATTAAGTCCTTCATATTATTATTTTTAGGGAGGCAGGCTTTTTTTTTCATTACTCTTTCTATTGTTGGATGCCAGAAATATTCCAGAATTATTATCCCAGGGTAGGTTTCATCTCGTTTACTTCGAAGGTCTTTGGAGGAGTGCATTATTTTATAAGCTGCCAAATGAGTATGACCATTTGTAATGATTTTTCTTCTTTAATATTTGCGTTTTGGATTGAGGACCTGAAACAGAGATATGCTAATTTAAGACATCTGTTGTTTTTCAAGCTATAGGCCGCTATCGGTATTAATGTGGTTAGTTTATTTATCGAATTTGGTATATGGCAGTGGGGGAGATTCTTAATTTTTATCATGGTATCAAAAAACTGTATTTAACTGATTTCTCACCCACATGAGTACTGAAAAGTACCCTACAGTGTTAGGTGTCATCAGAAATGAAAAATCACACCAGACATCTTAGATCTTGGAATGGTTTCCGATGCACAAAGTCCTTAACATGAACTTGAAGGGCTTTCAGTGTTTCAAGAAGACCTGTGTCTTCAGGAGAAAGGACCTATCCTTGTGCCCTCCACTTGGACAAAACCTGATATGATTGTTTCCAATCCATGGCCAGTTCGTTAACGGTAATAAGTTGCCATTAATTCCACTATCTCTGCACTTAAATACAAAACGACCTGAATCTCCTAAGAGCTGAAGCTGCTGTGGATGGGTGCAGGTGACACAGCCAGCCTGATGCCACGTTTGCTCCGGTCCACATTTATTAATTTGCAACCCAGAGTCTGGAGCTCAATATGACACATATTGAAATAATAATCAGGCTTTGTTATTATTAGGGATTCTAAGATGCTGTGAGTATGAAAGGCGACGTGTGGTGAGACGTTCCATGTGTAGTTCTGTTCTGGTTCCCCTCTGGAGAACGCCCATGAAGGCGTGAGAGCTCTCTCTCCGAGCCGCCGCCCCGCGCCTTGAGAGGCTGATTCCCGACGGCCGCCGAGAGCACGCAAACGCGTGGAAACGGAGCCGAACTTGAGCACTGGTGTCAGGAGTGCGCCTACGAAAACTAGCAGTGCTTCCCAGTGTTACTGTCTGCTAGGTACAGACTTATGAGCTAAAACCCAAAAAGGCAAATCATTTACCAATGGTTTTGCATATTGCTAAGGGTTAACAAAACTTTCATTATCACACTCTATTAAGCCAGGACCAGGAAACAATTTCTAATCAACACTCAGATCTGGGCAGGGATTGTGCAGTCTTTTGTAGGAGGCCTCAGATCTGTGTTCTCTATTCTCACATGCTCACTTCCAGCTGTTGTCATTGAAATCCCACATAATCTCCCCGGGTCAAAGGGCAGTCATCCATGACTGCCGCTGTTAGGAGGTTATGCTGATTTCTGTTGTCAAATATTGGCCCTTTTCTCTTTCAATCACTCCCATTCTGCTTTTTTTAACAAGAAAGATCCAGCCTAGAATTGTATTACATGACTTTAAAGTCTTAAAAGTGTTCCTCTATTATACTAACACGACATGCCCCGGACGGTCTAATCCATCCTGCTATGGGCCACAAAGGAAGTTCTGGTGCTTCTTAAAACCTCAGCCAAAGGCAGGTAGGCGAGCCGGAGAGAATAACGGCGTATGTGAGATGTGGCCCAGCAGTTATTTCATAAGAAAATGTGTAATTTGTCCAAGGTGAGCTATTGCTGTGGCATTAAAATTAAATTGGAAATAACAAGCTGAAATAGAAGGGGGAGCATTTCTCAGGGAACGAGAGGTTTCTGTATCACCTTTAATGTATAATATCTTGCTTAACTCTTCTATAAAACGTCCATGAATTCAAAATGTGATATAATTTACCATGAAAGGTTTCTCATTTACAAATTCAAGGAATGTATTTTGTACAAAGCAATTAATATGAGGCCGTTGTGCCAGCTCTGGAGATCGGTGTTTGGGGTCTGTTGGTAAACGCGGATTTCGTTACAGTTATGTGCAGTATTCAGGCCTGCGTACGGCTCCCTCGTGCCGTCTTCCATCTGACTGGGAGAGGCATTCGCTTGGACAGAGTGTTGTGCCTGGGACAGATCGTCTCTTCCATTCCACTTTTTTGTAGATATGAAGTTAGCGTGTGCGGTTTGGCCCCGCGGATGCAGCTTGCCATTTCCAGCATGGGCTAGGGACCACGAGTCTCTTGGGCAGAGCGAGAGACGCAGATTAGGACTAACTCTGTCACTCCCGTCATCCTCAGCGCAGCTGTGGAATAGCTAACCTTCTGGGAGTCTTCGGGGTGAGCTGGGTTGCCTCTGATAACACCCTCTCTCTCAAGGCCTGCGTGCGCTGTGTGGTGCAGACATTAATTTTCTAATCAATATTATTGCTCCACATTGTTTGTGAAACACAGGATTATCTAGCTAGAGGATAAAACCAAAAGGAATGAAGTTGCACTTTGGGCAGAGAGGGCTTTTCCTTTAATCAGGCATTTGGTTAAGATAATAGGCTTGAGACCCTAATTGATTATTACTGTTTTAAGATGTCTATGGGTAGTGAGATGCTGAACATGAAAAAGGCTTTGGAAATGGCTTCGGTGCTAGTTTGGGGGACTTGTGCCATTTCAAAACGCTGAACAGGAATCAAAGTCTCCCAGAAAGCTGTTCTCCAAAGCTGAATACACTGTCACTCGAACTGTAGTGGAAGAGAAATAACTGGATTTGGACTTTTTCATCTTCGAAGGAGTAACTCTTTCCTGGTTTTGTTTCAGCTTGGATTTCAGGAAACCAGCTGTATCTCTGTTTAGAAAATACCTTGTATATTTATGGTGCAATCTAACTATTTTATAATAAAAATAATACTGTTGGATTACACAAGGAAGCCTGCTAATTAAAGAACAATAATACCTTGAGCACCTTGAAAACATCTTCTGATATTCAATTAAGGAACAATAACCCAATGAACTTTAACCTGTAGACCATATTCAGACTTTCTACATAAAAGTAATTGCATCAGTCATGATTTTCTCAAGCTACCACACAAGCTCTTGATTGGTAGCTCAATGTCTGAGACTCCTTTTTACAGCATTAATTGGGAAAGCAGACAATACTCTCCCTGTAAACTAGATTTTAGGACGAAGGTTAGTTGCCTTTGTACACGTTTACTCATTGAAATAGGAATGTTTGCTTAATAATTCAAAACAAATAGCATTAGACAACAAGTCCTAATCCTGATTTCTCCTCTGCCAGTGTAATTTAGGAGAAAATTAGGTGAAACTATTTGATCAGTGTAGAAAGACTTGTTGAAAACTTCTTTGAGATCAGAATTAGGCTCCAGCAATTCAAGCCTTTTCTTCTGGCTTATTTACTGGGATCGAAATGGAGAATATGTAAATTGCATTATGAATTTTCTCCTCAGTTAAAGCAGTCATCAAGTTATGGAAAAAACATTTGTCATATGGTACTTGTTATGATAGAGTTGCATCCCGTTTGTACGCTGTACCAAACATGCGTCTGCGTAATGGCATATTATTTATTAGTTAGTATCCTGATCTGCTTGATTCAGATTGGTCTTAGCAGCCCGGGGTTTCTTCCCCCTTGGGGGAAATACAGTTGCCCTCCCGAGCCAAAGGGAGGTCTTGTGTGGTGAGCTAACTCCTAGCTGGACCTGGACTTGGGCTGAAGGCAATGATTCAACAAATATTTTTAAATACCTGCTAAATTTTGTCAGCCCATCTTTATTTGACAGGGCAAATAAGCATGTGCTTTAGTCAAGCATGTGATTAAAATCAAGCACGTGCTCGAACTGCTTTGCTGAGTCAGGGCCTGCCTTGGCTGACCAGGTGTCTTAATTTATACCTAGAATTGCAGGGAATGAGCTCGGTTAGTTTTTTCTAAAGTGAGTAAAAATTCTCTCATCCTCATTTTGAACACCTGCTTTACTACCAAAATGTGACCATCACGCAAAGCTGCAGAGATAACGAGATCATGTACAGCAATTTCAGTGTCCTGTCTTTGGGATATTTAGCAGAAGCATCACGGTGCACGTATTTCAGTTGGAGTGGTGTATGAACAGTAAACCTTGCAAGCTTTCAAGACGTTTAATCATCTTTTCAGTTAAGGAGCTCGTTAATGCTAACATCTGCATGTGTAATTGCTTGACTTTACCTATATTTTTCTCATTCAGAATTAAGTGGAAGAGCCAAACCGATATATTTTTGCATTTTGACCCCAGTTAATAGGCGCAAAACGTTCACTTCATGTATTTTGTCAATCCTGCTATTGCCCAGTCATTCTTCTTTTACATGTCTAGCTTCTTCGTCCGGTTTCTAGCATTTTCTTGATGCGCTGTTATCACAGCTCAGCAAAAGCTGCAGCCTTGGGCCTGGCTTTTGCAGTCTGAACCGTCCAGGCAAACCTTTAAACTTCCATGGAGCGCTACGGCACTGTGAATTCACGGACCGGCTGTGCATCGGGTTGAGTTCACGTTGCAGCTCTAAGCCGAGGGCATTGCTTTTATGGGAATCAAGATGTTATTAATGATTGGCGAGATGAGTCCCTGATTTCCTAATGTTTATAAGTAAAGAACAAATTGGAGAATTGTGAAATTCACCTTTCATTTGTGAAATGTTTATTTTCAGTATTGAAGGATGAAAATCGAATCACTCTTGTTGCGTGCTGTTGTTTAATGATTACTATTACATGTACACGCATAAGAAATATTCCTACAGAAGTAAGTGGACATTTCAGGTATACCCAGCAAAAGAAGAATAATGAAGTTAGCAGGCCCAAGCTGACTTATTCAACTTTTCTCATGCCCTGTGCAACCCTGAGAGCTAGAGTGTATTTAAAACCATCCTACGGCGTTTTAATTTCTGGCTTTACTGTCTTTGCTAGGTTCAGCTAACGCAGTCAGCCGTGTGACAGTCTTATTTTTATTGGATGATTACAGAGGGATTTAGACTTTCCCTTAAAAAATTCTGCCACATGTCCTGCTGTAGCTGTGATTTGTTTTTCACTTCCATATTTCAATTTCACCTTCACTCTTGGTGCGATAGGACACTGCCTGGGTGATGCAGGTGGAAGTGGACACCAGGGCAGAGCCAGTATGGTGCACTGGGAAAAACCAGCACGTGACAGATGTTCGTAGCATTGCTGAATGCACTTCTGGAAGTTGCTCAGCTACTGCCATGATGAGCACAGTGTGAGAAGTTGTATGGCATAGACTGGCTTCCCGAGGAAGGGCTCTGCGGAGTAGTAAGCGTCCTGGCCCTGATCCAGCAAGGCACTTAAGCATATGCTTAATTTTAGGCACATGAGTGGTTTCAGTGAAGACCTAAGAGAATTATTTTTAATTCACAGATCATTTAATTCAATAGGCAGGTCTGCTGCAGCATATGAGAAGTAGATCTTCATATTAAAAATACTTGGGAAATTGTCAATGAACACACGTTGCGTATGGCCAGCAACCATTTCTAAAAAGCAGAACGATGTAGTCATCGCCTTTATTATGGTAAAATGTAAAGCAGATCAGGCAAAAACATTTACAGTTATCTGAGAGCTATTTCTAACTTGAAAATAAGGAAAAATAAAAGCTTGTAAGAACATTTTTTCATTTGAAGTAGAGAAAAATTTATTCTCTTGATGTAAATAAAAACCTTGTTTGCAGATTGAGGAATTTGTTTGTGTTGAATTTCAGCATCAATTTCAATATTTTATAGTACATTTATCTACAGCTGGAGCATGACAGATTTGTGTATATTTATATGTTTGTGTACATAATACATATGTATACACACATACACAAGGATGCCCAAAGATATACATATACACAGTTTGAAAACTCATCATTATTGCTGAAGTATAAAAACATGCCTGATGTAGAAACTTGTCTCAAGTCTGTTAGCTTAGTGACTGCGTTCATCTGGCACCGTAGGATCCTCACAGAAACAGGGAAGTTCTTCTGTGCAGGAGCAGATTTTGGAAGGACTTGGCTGGAGATGAACAGCTGACCTCCCTCCAGATCACAGAACCGTAGGATCATAGAATGGCTTAGGTTGGAAGGGACCATAAAGATCATCCGGTTCCAGCCCCCTGCCATGGGCAGGGACATCTCCCACCAGCCCAGGGTGCTCAGAGCTCCATCCAACCTGGCCTTGAGCACTGCCAGGGAGGGGGCAGCCACAGCTTCTCTGGGCAACCTGGGCCAGGGCCTCACCACCCTCATGGTGAAGAATTTCCTCCCAATATCTAATCTAAATCTACCCTCTCCCAAAGCTTTCCCTGACACATTCCCTGACATATCCTGCACACAAGATGTATTTCTTTTACTTCCCATTCTGCAGGTAGAAATGGCAATGGGATATGTTGGGTTTTTTAAACAAACCCAAAAGAAAGACAGAGAACAAATACACAGCTTGCATTAGTCCTGTTGCTCTGGCCACTGTAGGAAGGTGCGCAGGTATTGCCGTGATGAGCGCAGGGTATGGCAGAAGATACTGAACGCAGGGAAGTTGTACTGAATCTGACAAACACTTAACAACGGAGCAGATGGTGCCCCGACAAAACATTCAATAATATATGTGCGCGTGCACTGGAATCAGCGACTCTAAGTAGGACAACCTAAAAAGGTATGCCACTTATCCTGTGGGCAAGTAGGACTTTACAGTTCTTTTAATAATCTCTTTATCCCGAGATTTCTCCTTTGACCCTGATTTCAAAGGCAGGAGGTCAGTCTGGCCGACAAACCGCAGACCTCTCGTCGAAGTCCAGACACGTCCCGCCCGAACTGCTGTGAACCACTCCCCGCCTTACACTGGGTTGCAGCCCAAAAGCTGCTCCTTTTTTAGTTGGTCATACCCGTGAAAATTAAATGAACATTTGGTGGTAGGCATGTTTGCGAAGGAGAAGGAGAATACCGTTATGTAAAGTGTAGTAGCATTTTGATACCAAGTGTAGAGGCATTCCTTGCACAAGGGAGGTGAACGTGGAAGCATCCGCCCTGGTTCCTAAAGGGAGTCCAAAGCTCAAAGTTAATATTTTCTTATGCAGAGATTTCTTTTTCTTTTCAAAAGCTAGTTTTAAATGTTAGGAATTTTTTTTTCTGGGAAAGGCATTAATTTAATTTTTTTTAACCAGCTGCTATTTTAAGATTTCCCTAGTGTAACCTTAGAAAATGAAGAGTACATCTTTAAATCTTATTTTGTTTGAATGAATGGGTAGATAATCCTGATCAGATGTTTCTTTAGAGAATAATGTTTAAAACGATTATGGAACTTAGCTGTCCTGTCTGTTTCCTAGGTACAGTATTTCATTTCAATTGTGAAGTCATTAGGGGTCATCCAAGGTAACCGTTTATTAAAATAGGCCTCTTTTGTTTCAGATTTCCTGTTGAGATGCTTTAACATGTAAAAATCTCCCTGCTGATGTGTCATGTTAGCTTTCCTAACCTCCAGATAGAAACCACAAAGCAGCCTACATAGCTGTATGACTAGTTACCCACCTACATAAACAATAATTACTGCTAAGTGGGAAATTAGATGTCACATTTTAAGTCTAAATGAAAGTAAAGTATTTGAGAATACTGTCATTAAATGCTTAAAGCTAATCGCAGTTCTCTCACTCTGTTTGTTTTGTAGGACATTTGGGCTTCCAGGACAGTTTTGTCACATCAGGTGTTTTCAGTGTGACTGAGCTAGTAAGAGTCTCACAAAGTAAGTATCATTTTGTGGCCGGTTTATGTGGTTTCTGCAATCCCAGTTTTTTTCTTTGATTCTTATCGTGCCCCTTCCCCAGTTCAGAAACAGCATCTTGAAAATTGAGAGTCTCTTCTCCCTGCTTCCCGCCAGTGGACAGTGGTTTTGTGCCGCATCTTTTAATGTGGGAAAATAAAATAGCACAATTTTCGAAAGTAAATTAAAAAATTTTAATTCTGCCAACTTGCATGTGCAAGTTGAAAAGCTCATCTGGTACGCAGCAGAAAATGGGCAGACTCTGTATCAGAGTGCAGATAAAGGCCTACACAGATCAGCCTACCTGGTGGATCCCTTGCAGGGTCCAAGGACTGCGTTTTAACCAGGCCTCTAGAAATGACATCATCTGTGCACATCGGCCCAGAAATTTTCTTACGCCGCATCTGCACGTTGTGTTCATCCGTGCCATGCCTACACGTGTTTGTACACCTGCAAACTGATGAACTCGTTAAGAATGCCAACAACTGTACCACCTTCAGCTCTGATAATCTCCGTTGTGCAGAGGCATACAGCTTGATTTCGCAAGGCCTGCGTATTCCCTTAACTGTATGGAATTCTGTCTTCTAGAAGGATTTGTTTTTTGACCTTTAAAGAATGCTAATGCCCCCAGCGAGAATGACACACTGCAGCATGATCATTACAGCCTTGTCAATAGTCACTAACAGCAGTGAATTAAGAGTACCTGTCACCACCCTGTTCCATTGATCAAAGGTGCATTGATTGTGTTTTGCTATGACATAATCCAGATAGTCCAAGGAGAGAGTACTGGTAAGCCAGGGCTGTAGGCACCAGTCCTTTGGGGATCTTTTCTGCAGCTAGCGTAGAGCTGTGCAGTAACATCACCTCGTCGCCACTTACCACTGCTCCAGGTGAACCACTCAACTGCGTGCCCCTTTAAAACCTTGGGGTTTGTAACCAGCCTCTTTAGCACAGCCAGTGATAAAGAATGGTTCTCCTCCTAGATGGCAGGAATATTTCTTTGTGTGTTGGCTCTGAGCATGTAGTTTAAGTCCTTCTGGGGCTGGAATCTAACTGGCACAAACCTAGCAGGGAATCTGTGGTTTTGAGTCAGAACACTGAGTTTCTGTAAGGATTTTCCTGTTTTATTTCCTCTTGCGGAAAGACTTGCACTAGCTAGTAAATCAGCCTTATATTCAAAAATGGGATGCTGCAAGGAAAGCATAGCAAGTGGGAGATACATCAATGTCAGAGTTACATGTGCTGGAGAGAAAGACAGAGGGAGAAAAAGTTTGAGGCAGACATTTCTCCCGAGTTTCCTTGCCTGACAACTGGTGGGAATTTTGTGAGAAGGACAAAGTTAAGAGGACTTAGAATTCAAGAGGAGCTGCTGAGTGCTCAGCACATTTGCAAATCAGTTCGCTTACTGAAGTGCTTAAATAGGAACTTTGACACCTAACTCACTGTACTGTGGACACTAGCTTGCTGGTACCTGCAGCGTGGTGGACAAAACCAAGTTATCGCCCGTCTTTGAACATCTCCATGTTATGGCACTTTATTTCAGTGTGACAGCAAAAGGCTTTTGAAGCCCAAAGGATTCACCCTCCCCCTCTGCAAGGCATCCCACTTCGCCACAATCTTATCTTCGCTGTAGGAGCCCTACGCAGCAGAACTGCCTCTGGACTCTGTCAGCCGTGCTTCATGTGTGCGCAGGACAGAGCTGCTAGGAAAGTGCCCCCGTTGAGGACTTCAGGCTTCACAGCCAGCCCGAGGCCCAGCCCCCCCGGGAGCCTGGCATTGACCTCGGGAGCATCAGGTTTCATGTCTATTAATCTTCCGTTACATTTTATGGTAACTAAACTAAAATGTTGTGTATCAGACATCCTAGCATTCAGCATGTTTTGCAAAGTATGAACGGTGTCTGAGACGTTCCTCTGCTCACCGTTGAAATGCACCACCTCCAAGGGTAGGGCACCTGCACGCAGGGAGAGCAGGACAGGCATGAATTTTATCGGAAGTAAGAAGGGAGGTGTTGGTGGGCAAAGTGAACGATTCAGCTTTTATCTGTTCCAGACACAGGGGTTTGCACTCTTTTTCATGGGCTCTTCAATAATCCTGGGAGGTCAAGACCTCAGTTTTATATTCTGTCTACTAGCCAGCACCTCTACCAAAAATAGTGTCCCCAAAGCATATCGGGATATCACTTCAGAACTGACTCAGAGGGAAGAGTGCCAGCGACTGATTTAGCTACACAGCTTTTGATAGCACCCTGGATTTTCCTTGGAGATGCCCCAGACATGTACTGACCAGCCGTAACCTTGTTTACTTTGGGAGGTCTGAGAAGCCCACAGCCTGACATGCCGTGGCTACCCAGTAGGATATGCTTAGCGTAGAGTCTAGCAACAAATTCCCAGCGAAGTCGGTTTGAATTCACATGCTATATTCAAAGAATTATTGAACACAACAGAGAAACAAAGTAATTGATGCGTATTTGCTTAAATTGGCAGGGCAGGTCTTTTAAAGAGTGTGCTTTTCAATGTAACGCTTGGTGGGTTGTCTACGTGTCCCCGTGCCTTGATTTGAGACCAGTCCATGGGTTACTTTCACGCTGGGGAGCTCCCCTTCTGAACAGCCCTCACCCAGACCCACCAGCAGCTGTTAACAGTCTGCAGCTTGAGTAACCAGAGTGTCCTCGGTCCGTTCTCTTGGTTTTACATTGCTCCTTCAGAAGCCACCATGGCTAGGAAGGAAAAAGCCTGCCTACCCATAGCGGGCCCTCACGTTTAGTCTCTGCTGCCTTCCTGAGCATGCTCTGTGTTGGCTTTACAAAGAGGTCATCTTTGTGTATGCCCACTGTTATGTGCCTTTCCGTGCTTGCTTTTCATAATATGATGACAGCAAGAAGTGATTTCCCACAGTTTTAACAGGCCTGTGGTTTGCTGCTGTTATCTAAAATTACTCTTACGAAATATTGTTGGTTGCAGTTATGTACCGGGTTTATTTAGTAAAGTTCCCAGAGGTCCGCATGACAAGGAGTCTCAGTAATAGGCAGTTGTCTCCGTCATGCAAATTGGGGGAACGAATAAATCAAGCAGAAGGTCAGCTGTTACCATTATCTATCTGCCTATCAGTGCTGATCATCACAGTTTCTCTGAGCTATTGAACAAGTCTAGACTGTTTTGGTAACAGAAACTTGCTTTCTTCAGTCCCAGAGATGCAGATTTTCTTTCGGAATGCTACCCAGCTGCTGAGTCTTGCAGAGCCTAGTAAAATGGAGAAAGCAGATCATAAATGTTCAGCTGAAAAACAGATAGTCCCCGCTCCACCTCATCTGCTGTGAATGCTGCAGACCCTGCTGTCAGTTCTCCTGCGTTATTAGCAGGGAAAGGGTGTGAGCTGCTTTCTAAGTGTTGTCTGTCACCCCAGATACTGGGGAGACCCCTGCAGATAACAGAGACTTCATTCTTCCACCTCTAGAGAGGTTTGGGCTGACGACAAAAGGCTCCGAAGCAGAAGCGTTGGAGATGTGCAAGTTTTGTGAGCTGACAGCCAGCTGTTGGCCAAGCAAGACCTTCTCCCTCTCTACCCTTGTTAGGAAAATGTTCCACCGAGTGTGTGCAGCTATCTGCAGGGCACTGGCGAACACCCTCTGCGGAAGGTGCTGGCAGAGGGGTGGCTGCGGTGCCAAGCCATGCCGAGTGTACAGTCCCCTTTGCCCGGCAGCGGCTGCAGGGCCGTGGCAGGCTGGAGCGGGGAGAGGGGCACGGGGAGCGCTGGTCCCCTCTCGGCTTTCAGTCGGCAGCGGGTGCTCTTCTGCAGAGAGCTGCTGGGAAGATCTCCTCCCTTGGAGGTCCTGCAAGCAGCCAGCTGAACTGCACTGCCCAGGATGTGAAGAAAGATTTAGGATTTATGAACATTGGCTAGAGCCAAATCAAACATATTTGTTTTGTGCTGTGTTATTTGTCAAAATGACATCATTCTTCATGCTGATAAACAAGGGAATTCTGACTGCGCCCTGGACTGAAAGTGCCACGCTTCGAGTTTTAAGATAGCTGCTCGCAGTAAGGAGCTGCACGGAGCAAGTGGGGTGACTTTTAGTCCTTCCAACGAGCCAGTGAAACCACAAGCACACAGGTGTACATGCAGTTGCTCGCCGCTAAACACACAAACGGTCCAGCGAATTGTCCCTGAGACAGCTACACGAAGTCCACGGGTAAGAGGTGCTTCTGTGGCCGAGGAGTTTTGGAAAGCTGGGGATCCTGCAGCGCGGAGGCTGCGGGACGGGGCCGGTGCCAGACCTGGTCAGGAGCTGCTGTCACGATGGAGGCAGGGGCTGAAGCTGCCCTCGCCCTGAGTGCTGGAAATGAAAGTAATTCTCGCCGCTCCGGGCTCAGAGCATGGGTGCGGCGAAGGAAACAGAGCTTCCTCACGCCTTTCAGCCCATGGCAGGTACAGCCAAAACCGAACCGCAGGGAAAGTCCTGCCGGCCCCAGCACGTCCTGGATGCCTGTGGCAAGGTGTGGGGTGCCCCGGCGCCTGCCGTGGGTCTGGGCCAGGCAAAGGGCAGGGAGGATGCTGCTGCCTTCCTGTAGCCCAGCGGAGGGGAAGCGGCTCTCCTCCGCGCAGAGCACGTGTCTGAAAGCCGGGGCGTAATAAAACAGCTCTCTCTAAACAGCAGCCTGTATGTTTTCTGCTATACTAAGCACTACAGTAGTGAAGGTAGTTAAAGTCAGCAGCATGAAAATTAACATTTAAAAGATACTCTATATTCCTTAGCAAAGCGCTGCTATCCAAAACATACTGTTTGGGCTTGGGTATGAGAGTCAGAAAAAAAGATTATAATAAAAAATAGACTGCAGGCATAGAGTGAACAGTTGCCGTGACCTTGCCTTTTGTATGCCATTACACAATTCAATGGCAGTCCACTCAAACCTTGCTCTCGATCAATATCCTATTAAAGCAGCACAAAAAGTCTCTATAAACTTAGTGGTTAGCTATGTTTATAAATGGAACTCAGCATAATGAGATGGTCAATAGCAGGCTGTACTTGTAATTTTAAAATGAAGATCACACATTTCATATCTGTTGTATTCGGCAAAACCTCTTTGAATCTAACGATACAGCGTGTAGGAAACAAAGGCCCTGCAGAAAAGCCCCGCGCAGCTCCCCTTTTCCTCCCGGCAGCAGCGGCAGCAGCGGCAGCGGCGGCAGCAGCGGCAGCAGCGCAGTGCGCTTCCCTTTGTTTATGGAGTCACAACACAGGAAAAAGTTTATTAGCCAAATGTCGTGTTTCTCCCATTTAACCTTAAACACATTATCACTTCGCTGCACTGTTACACGTGTAATGAGCTCAGTCACATCCCAGCCCCTTTGTAAAAATAAATACGTAAAAATGGAAAAAAGAGAAACTAAATATTAACATGACTGAAAGAAAGTCCCATATTCCAAGGAAGACAAATGCCAGCCTGGCTGGTTTTATTTAGTGGGTTTCCTGCTCTGTAATTCAATAAATTTTTCAAAATAAATACTGCAATTGGGTTAAGTCAGAGGGCTTTTTGTTAATTTCTCTGTTATTTTTCCTGACCTTTCGGGTGAAGGTCTGAGCTCACAGGCTGCAGCGGAGGGAGCGGGCTGGCAGCGGGGCGATGCTGCCCGGATCCCCGGGAGGAGCACGGAGCTGGGGCTTGGCCGAGATGCCCGCCATCCCTCCCCAGCTCAACGGCCACCCGTCCGCCCGGGCTGGGGGCTCTTCCTCCCGGGCAGCCTGCTTCTCCTGCCCCTTGGAGACAGGGAGACGTGTCCCACGTGCAGAGGGATTTTTGTGATGCCAGCAGCTCCGATGGGAGCAGAGGCCGGCCTCTGTTTGCCTGGGTACCCTGCGGCACACGGCAGCGGGCTGGGTGCAAGGGGAAGAGGGGTCCTTCCTCCTCGCCCCCCGCCAGGTTGGAGCCCGGGGTCAGCCGACAGCTTGATGCAGGCATGGAGGTGGAGACTGCTGTTATGAGTCGCAACTGCAATTCCTGACATCCTTTCCTGTTTGGGAGATGTTCCCAAGGTGTCAGAAGGTCACTTTGCTGCAGAGGGTTTCTTCGGGGGGGGAAACGGCGTGTTTTTAATGTCGGTGGCCTGGAGTTTCTGCAGGCTGTGCTGGAGTGGAGCTGCTGCTGCTTGGTGGGGGCCAGAGCCTGGTCCTGGGGTGCAGGAGCAGCGGTGTAGGGAGGTGGCATGGGGGGTTGTCACATGCTGCAATGACGAGGGTTAATTTAGACAGAGTTTTGCCACAGTTTGCATCACTTTGATCCCTTTGCTTAGTCTCTGGAGCTGCAGCCAGGCAGTGAGCTCCCTGCAGCCGAAGCCCAGCGCCAGAGGTGCGAGGAGTGGCTCAACTCTGAAGCAGAGACAGAAAGCACCAAATTCCAGCTGGGAAGAGGAAGCGACCTTCCGCCATGCGGACGGAAAGCATTAACCTCTTCCTGACAGTCTCAGAGCGGGCACCATACGTTGCTGCGTTTTGTGATAGTAAATGGGGCAACTGCAAGCACAGGTACAAATACCCTTTGCTGAAAGACGGGTGCCAAGTATGTGCCTGGCAGGAAAAGGGGTTTCAGAACAGCTTAGCCCTGTGCAGCGTTTGCCACAGCACTTCCAGGGCCAGAGACCCGGAGGTGGTTGTGGCAGGACCGTGGCCCGAGCATGAGCACTGCCGAGGGCGTTCAGGTACTGGTCACCACAGGCACTTTAACCTCTGCTGCTCAGATCTGTTGGTGTCTGTCAGAGGCGGGTTTCATTCCTTAACCCTCAGGTCGCAAACAGGCTCTGGAGGGTGGCAAGGTGGTTTGGCTGGTAACAAACAAAGCATCCTTCGTGTTTGCTACCCGGGCGGAAATTACTGTGTGATTAGCCCTTTCTACTTTGCGCTGAGTTTCCACGGCGTTAGCACCGCGTTGTTCCCATCCCACCCCTGGCCTGGAGATTCATTTTCCTATAGGGACGATTCCAGGGTTAGAACAGAAACGTCCACGATTTGGGGAGACAGTGATGAACAGAAGGGGGGTGAGAGAACGAAGAGAAGCGTTATCCACATACCAGTTTTTCTTCCATATCTCTTTGGAGTAAAACTGTTTCATAAATCTTGCAATGGCGAGGAAATTCATCGTGCCTCAGAAAGAAACGGTGCTTTAATTTAGTGCTTGCCTTTTTATGTTCCTGTTTGGAAAATAGTATGCTTAACCGGTAAGTTAGGCTTCGGTAGGTAGAAGGTGCAGAGGAATTGATCAGCAAAGGGTTTACAGAGCACAAATCTGTTTGGCAAGGAAGTTGCTGAAAACTGTAGAGTAGAAGCTGCAGAGAGTACCTTTATGATTGATTTCCATTCAAGTCAGACTGACTGCAGTGTGGTCATTTTTCTAACCCATAACTGCTCACACTGCAGCAGTCTGCTATCTGCAGGGTGTCTGAATTATAGCAGTCCATGTCCGTGTTACCTTTTACACAAATTACTTACACCGGTTTCTTTTTCCATGCAAATTCATCAGTTTTACAGCCTCTCGTAGCTGCTGTCAGGAAACTGTTGCAGAAAGCACAAATTGATAAAACGAGTTAATTTTACTAGGTTTAATTTTTCTTTCTTTCTGTTAACACACCCTCTCGTGTACCCAGTGCGCAGGAAGCGTATGATAGTTAAGAGGAGATAACAAAGGATTTGAGTGTTCTTGTCATAAATTACTTCCCAACTTAATTCCTTTTAATGATCATTCCAGATTTTCTCAAGTTTTAATGGCGTTGTGTATTTTCCATCCCATGCTTTTAAAACTCCATGGCTATCCAGTCTGTTCCCTTTCTGTCTCAGTGACGTTCTTAACAGATCCTTGCCAAACAACAACTAATTGTCTTGTGGAGATGATGAGGCAGCTGCAAAGCTGCATTATTCCTCTCTCAAATCTGATGTTGTGAGCTCCTCAAGACTTGGGGTGAAATACTGGCCCCATTACAGTCAATGGCAGCACTCCCAGGTCTCAGCCCAGACATGTTAGCTGGGTGATACGAGCTATCCTGTCTTCATTTCCTCACTCCTGCCCTGTCGGAGCGAAAGATTTTTTCATGTTTGAAAATGGGCCAGATTCTCAGACCCAAGATTAAACTTGGCTCGGCTTCCTTGTGTGGCATTGAGACTGCTTCGCCTTTGTTGCTGTGAATCAAGGCTCTCAGACAATACGTTCCAGGCCAAGCTTCTGCGTTTTATTGTGCAGTACGTCCTTTTTCAGATGGGGCTGAAACGGGGGAGAAAATCATGATCTGTAATTGTCGGCTCCAAAAGTTGTATTGTCCTGTAGACAGCGCTGGAACGGCAGCGGTGGATATGGTAGCGTTTGCCCTGTGGTGGCATTTCGCAAAATGCATTATCGGCTGACTTTAACATTAAACTGCTCTGTTCCTTTTCTGTTCCCAGAAGAATAAGGCACATGGAGTTCATAGGCTTGTGCCTGCAAACTTCAGGGTGTGTAGGAATTCTTTACATTTTAATGTAAATCCAAGGCTCTAGGACAGGGAAATTAAAGGTATTCATATTGCGTACAATAAAACTTAGATACCGGGTAAGGTAATGAGCGGTGAGCAGGGGAAGCTAACTGCTGGATAAAAGTTTTTCGGTCGTGTATCGCTAGCCATGATTTAGCTGGAGGAGAGGCCAGAGGAAAGCTCAGATGTCTGCAGGCAGCAAAGAACTCGGGTTTCTCATCTGCTTTTGTGCTTTCTCCAAGGAGCATTTGTAACCTCTGTGCTTGTGGATGTACATCACGTATACACCAAAGGTCCTGAGGTGTCTGTTTCCCTGCCTATACTGCTTATAGATTATGCCAAGCACACTACAGGGATGATGCAGGCTATTTGTAACTATGCCAATGGATGCAATGTTGTCCTAAAAGCAAAAGCAACAAGTTTCATTATATGTTAGAGTGATATGAATAGAAAAGCAGTGCTTAAAGAAAGTCTTGCCATAATAGTTTTGTTTTGGGTTTGTTTTTTTTTGAGAAAAGAATACCTTTGGAGGAATGTAAGAAAGAGTCTATGTCATGGATCATTGTAGTCTTGACAAAATATACATCTTGATTGCAATGCCAGCTACCATTAGCATTTCCCAATTTCTACATCCCACTTGTTCTCATTGTGGAACTAAACACACTCATGAGGAAGAAGAAAGTGATTTTGAAGTGCAATTCATGCCTTATTGACATGACTTACTGACTACAATCTCTTTTGTTTCCCCAGCACCGATAGCTGCAGGAACAGGCCCTAATTTCTCCCTCTCAGATTTGGAAAGTTCTTCATACTACAGCATGAGCCCAGGAGCAATGAGGAGGTCTTTACCTAGCACATCCTCTACCAGGTAATTTAATCTCTGCCTACTACCAGGTTACTTGGAAACCCAGAGCAGCATCATTACTCATCCGGGAAAGTAACCATTAAATTCTTTGACAAGCAGTTTGGGGGCCTCAAGATGTGGAGCTGGTTCAGATTCACAGAGCTGAATGTTCAGCTGGGTTGCTGTTAAAGTTCTTTTTGTATGTACAAGCATTGAAGAAAAACTGCTGCGTTGACTTGTATAACTTCTGGCTCGTATCTCAGCGTATCAGGAGGACTTCCGCTGGAATTGTTGGAGTTGTTACTTGTGTCAGAAGAGAATTTGGAGCGTGTTGAGATGTGCCACTTTGTCCTAGCAGGAAAGTCTTAAGATAGACTTATATGCATTCTTTATCGTAAAAAGTGTTACCTGTGAGACTAACACCGTTTTAGGACCTTGGCCTGTAATGCGCTCTAGTTTTCATAAAGCATTTAGAAATTTGTGACTCAGCCTTTGGAAAACAGCATTGTTAATACAGATGACTACCCAGCCTGATTTTAATCTGGATTTAGGTGCCAACTATCAAACAATGATATTTTTTTTTACCTTTCACTTTATCCATCCGTGAGATTAGATTTATAAACAAGCCCAGTCATTCTAGTAGTCTTGAACACTATTAAGGAACCAGATTGATTTTTTTCCCCCACAGCCAAAATAGATCACTTATTTCAAAGACATGACAAGAAAGTCTAACTTCAGCCCAGGGTTCTTTTACATTTTTATCTCAGTCTGCAGTGCCACCAGCTTTGCAGTATGCAAGTACACACGTAAAAAGTCTCTATAGTTTGAATATAGCTGTTGTTTTTATTTAAAAAAAATATATTTAAAGAGAGGCTCTTAGCAATAACTTCTTACAGTTTGCAGTGAGTGGAACAGCATTCTACATCTTGCACTTAGTGTGCACATTATGAAGCTCGGTGACTACAATTCCCATTACATATCAATTAAAAACTTTGTGCTCTTTCTTTTTTGCGTGTAAACTGCGTACCCTACAGTGCTCATCATTAGCCCCATTCTCAGGTAGAATTTACGCGTGACTCCAGAAGCAAAAAGTGAGGTTATTAATGTTACTTAAGAGCTCAGTTGTTGCTCTTGTATTCTTCTGCAAATAGCTACCACAGATAAGGAGCTAATTATAAAAAGCATGGGTAGTTAATAACTTGGTAATATGTTTGTTTTCCTCTCATTAGGCTGTTCCCAGTCAGAAAAAAAAAATATTCCTTAAATACACAGACTCAGCAGAATTATCAGACGGTAATTATATTGTATGCACACAATTTCCCCTATTGACACATAACAATTCTCTAAATTAAGGAATGGCCAAACCTGCATTCCACGCATACCACAAGACTTATTCTTCCTGTTTCTCACAAACTGATTTTGCATACCCACCAGCTCCTACCTGTGCAGAGCTTCGTGTGGGCAGCTGCGGAGAGGCTGCAAGTTTTAAGCCAATAGAAATTGCAGTGGAATATTTTATGTCAGTTAAATATGTTCCCCCTACACAGAGGAGCCTGTTCTTGAATGCCTTAAGTCTTAATAGAATACAGATTTGGTGAAAAAAGTGAGCTGACCCAGCCTTGGAAAAGTACTCGGAAGAGAAATTCTCGGTAACGTCCCCACGCAGTCTGTACAACTCATTAGAGAAAACAGAGCCAAGCTGAATGTCTTTGGCTTTGGGATCCTCTCCCTGCAGAAGTGCTGGAGTCTGAGTCAGGGGCCACCAGAGACCCCTGAAAGGGCTCTTCTGTCTCCGGAGCCTTCGGTGAGGGAGGTGTGATGTATCTCCAGGGAATCCTTTAGTACTGACGCTGGCCAGAGATACCTGTTGGGAGCTGTTTATGCTTGGTGGAACACAGTTGTGGAGTAAAATGCTGATACTTGTAGGATAATGTGAACATTTGAACCAAGGATGGATTCTTCCATCATTCACTTGTCTACGCTTCTTCTTATGGGACCGAAGTCTGGGTTAATTTAATGACTACGGTTAATAGATTGAAGATATAAGTTTGAACCAGTAAACAATTTGTCTTTCTGAATAAGCTGTGGAAAAATCTGACACTTACAATAAGTCTTGGATGTCATTGCCGTATTCATTCAAATTGCAAAAATCATGCAATACAAATTAAATTCTTGCCTTTTTATTGACCTCTGTGTGCTTTGAAAAATGTCCTACTTTCTGATTTGTAAAAACCTAAATGCTAAACTATCTTCTAGTTAAACTAACGCGTGTTGTGGGGTTCAGTCTGGACTCTGTGAGCGGTTGTTTTGTATCTCACTGAAGCTTAGTCATTTGCAACGAAGCAAATGAGAAACAAGAAGTGGATGCTGGGAGGCTGAGTGGGCAGGATGGCTGTGCAGAACTCATACCTTCCCCTTCTCAGGGCCCTAAACCTGTTACAGTTTCCATAACCAGGTTAGTCTCCAGCAGGGCTAGCAAGATCTGTCCCAGCAAAAGTGCTTTTGTTCTTTCCTGTACGCAGAGTATTTATTGTTGTGGTTTTGCTTCCTCAGCTCTACAAAACGTCTCAAGTCTGTGGAGGATGAGATGGACAGTCCTGGTGAGGAGCCGTTCTATACAAGCCAAGGGCGCTCGCCGGGAAGTGGCAGCCAGTCGAGTGGATGGCATGAAGTGGAGCCAGGTAAGCCACGGCTTTCAGGAGCCCGAGAACCTGATCTCCAGCTGCTCTGTTTTGTTATCAGAATACACTGAATGCTGCATAGAAAGGTGATCAGTTCTAAGCATCTTGTAACTTCTGCTGACAAAAGGTCAGTCTAATGTAGTGGTTTTATTGCTCCTGCAGCTGTGAATGTTTCTGTAGTGTGTCACTTCTGTGTTTTGGCCAAATATCCAAAGTATTTAAACAATGCAGCAGAAGATAGGCGGTCTTTTTCTATCAAAATGTCCAGATTCAGTTCTGGGATAGCGGTGACAATTGCTTAGCAAAAAGCAAGAGCTGTCTGGACTGTGCCCTAGTTATACTGCTTAAATAAATATCCCTAAACTTACAGAAAGTAGAAGGACTTTTCACATGTTATACAACACTTGAGCTCACTGAATAATGACTTTTAAGAGACTTGCAGAAGGAGTTGGTTTATTATTCTGTAATACCATGAACTGTGATTGGAGGCTTCATATCAAAATAGGTATCACAAGGTGTTACATTTCACAAGGTTTAGGAAGCAGCTCTTCTGCCTTTTCTCAGTTAATTTTTGTGTGTGATCTTTCTTGTTGATCATCTTTTGGGTTATGTTATGTTACATACTTAACTGTCCATCGATCACTTAACTTGAGATCATCTGGGTGCTTAATACTATTGAAAATATTTTTCTGGGTCAGTGCTACGTGCATAGGTGAAGTTAATACCTCAATTTTGCTTACAGCTAAATATTCAAATATTTATTGCCAATAAAAATAACAGCAGTTTTATTTGTTAAACGGAAGCCAGCAGTGCTTTCATCTTCAGCCTCCCAGTTTTGAGAAGGCCCTCTAAACAGCCCAAAGGATCTTTCGCAATGCGGAGGTTTTTTGCTTTCTTGTTTGTTTGGATTTAAAATAGTATGGTTTTGGTTTGTTTGGAAACAACACATGCTTGTCCAGGGCACTGTGTGTGAGCTATACAGCACAGAAACGTAAATTCAACCTGAACAGCATTAAAATCAGTTCTGTGGGCACTTGGCCAGCCACCTATATCCTTCATCATGTAGAAAGCATACCCACAGCTTTCTCTGGAGACTCTGTCAAACAGCTGTCCTTTACAGCATGCCCAGAAAGTCACCAAATTTGGGCTATTCCAGACTGGGAGGGGACTGATTCCCGTGCCTGGGAGCCCTCGGAGGATCCCCGGCCAGCTGCCCTCTCTGCTCTAATGAGGAGGAGCCAGCTTGTGGGCCCTTATTGACTGCAGATGTGGCACTTTGGCAGGAGGAGAGGGTGGACCTGCAGGCAGACGAGTGCCAGGCTCCCCGTGACTGTGTTGCCGCCGCCGTCCCCAGGGCTCTGGTGCTTTCAGTGAGGTGTCCTGCTCGGTGGGCACCAGGGGCTCTTCCCTCCATCAGCTCCAGGCTCCAGATGATGTAAGGCAGAGCTTCACCTTGCACTGAACCAGTCTGCTCATGGAGCGGCAAAAACACGAACAAAAGCTCAGCGCCCACTGAAAGGGAGAGATGGCAACCTCCTCTGCAGACACAGATGGCTAAAAGCTCACTGGGTCACTGCTTCTACATCACTGTCAGGCTGGGGGCTAACTCCCCCCAAAGTTTGGGGTACTCTTTGTTAATGACAAATGTTCTCCATTTGTGCAACAGCCAGAGGTTGGCTATGCATTTTGCTGTCACTTCTGGTGGTTTTCCCCACGTGTCGGGGGGGAAAAAACACCTCTGTCTCATCCAAGTCCTAACTAGATGGTGGCACTGAGCTGCTGAGCTGGACAAGAGAAGTACCTAAAGCTGTACACCTCCAAGCCCCTCCACCATTCTTGGCACCACTGGGTGTCCATCATGAAGAAGCACAACGGCCCGTGTCAAACTTCCTGAGGTGCTCTGAAAGGCAAGAACAAGGCAGAGAAGAGAAGGTTCTTCCTTCCTCATGACCTTCCTCACTACCTTCCTCACTTACTACAGAAAAATTCCAGACTCTGCTTAGTCTTGCCTGTAAAATGGCAGGAAATCACCTTGCAACATCAGGGACTCGAGCCAGGTACCAACTAGATATAGCTCAGATTCACCAAGCTATCTATCACTGTCACAGCTATCAAGAAAAAGAGCTTTATCCTGCCTGTGTGGGATGCACTTTCAAACCATCTTTATGCTAGATCCACGCAGCCCCACCCCAATACTTCTGCCGTGGCTTTCCAGCAGCCTCTCCTCTGGATTCATTGCCTCGGCTTCTCTGTAAAACAGGGTCACTGCCAGAGCACGGCTGGCAGAGACATTACCTGAAGAGCCACAGCTCATCGGTGGTGAAGGACAAAACAGTACTGAAGTGTCTTTTCATGCCAGGGTGACAGTGGCACAAGGTGCTCCCCGCTGAGGGACACCTCCTGCTGCGGTGCTGGTGCACAGTGCCCTGCCTTACCTCAGAAATCACTCGTGGGCTGATATGAACGTCTGGCCCTTTGTATTTGACATGGGTGCTTTATCTCCAGAAGAGTAAGATGTTTTATGAGTCTTCAGTGGGGCATCTGCCTAGAAAATATATTGGTCACCTGAAAGCCATACAAATGGTGTTAACATCCTGCATTACCCGGTGGCTCGCTGCAGCATTCCTCTCTGAGAGGGGAGCTTTGGAGCCTGGACCTATTTCAGACCCATCCTTTCCGATGTCTCTCCTGTCCAGAAAAAGGCCTTGCGGTTTATTCAATCTGCAGTCAAAATGATGGCACGGTTTTAACACACAATAATGTCCGAGCTTCGGTGTTTTGTTTTTTTTCTCAGCGAAATTCACAGTGGAAGTTTAAAGACTAAAACCATCTTTTTGTTTGACTTGGCATTTCTTCCACGTGGTTCATTTTGTGCTGCGTGGGATAATGCAGGTATCAACAGTGCAGAATGATGCTGGTTCTGAAGGCAGGCTGATGTTTTATCCTGTGCTGGCAGAGTAGCGTACGCCAGGTTTCCAAACTCCATAATTAAACCCTGTCCTTTGGGTTACCAGCCAAACAACGGGAGGAGGAAATCAAACCAAGGAAAGGAAGCTTAGACTTGTCTGTGGGATGGCTGTGCTGGCTGGGAAGGAAAGTTCGGAGAGGAGCCAGCAGCCAACGTCCCAGCCCAGTAGGATCCACACCAAAGATAATAATATATCCTTTGGCTTTATTGCCTTTGAGTAGATTGCTTCCTCACAGGAGATTTAGATTTATGCAGAGATAGCTTCTTGGCCTATATGCCTTGACAGGTTTATGGGAGCGAGAGGATGAATATTCTGTCTGTGTGTCTTGCATTTGCTTAATTCTGAGGTGTGCGCATGAGAAAAAGTGGGGACTCTAACGCGGGAGCAGGTGTGAAGCACCCGTAAGCTTATGCAGATGTAGAGACAGAGGGAAGTGCTCGTGGCACAGAGGCTGTGAGAGGGTTGTAGCAAAAGGTGTTGCCTGCGACAGGGCAGGGAAGTTAGGTCTGCATGAGAGGGAGGACGGAGAAATGTCGCACTTGAAAGAGAGCACAGTGTAGAAGAGAAAGGGAAAATAAGAAGGCAATTTTAGACCATACAGAAGGGAAAAATTATATAGAGGAGAGAAAAAAAAAAAAAGAACAAATGCTAGGAAAGCAAAGATTTGACTTCCTAGAAAGGAAATATGAAATGGAATACATGAACTCCTCTTAGAGAAAGAGAGCACTCCAGGCAGAGGGTTATTTACCGCCAGCCGTGACTAGTCGCTCTACATCTGTCTCCATTTTTTTCTCTTGAACAAATTCTCTTTCTGGATACTTTCTTCCTGCTTTGCTTCCCTGTGATTGCCCCTGTAAGTGGTCTTTGGAGGGCAGGCTGTATACTCAGAACATATGTGCAAACTGGCAGGAGAACAGAAGAGGACAAAACCACTCTGTGTGCTATTTAGATTAGGCAGTGGATGCTTCCCCCGTGCCTACTCTTGGGGTCTCCGCTGCGTGCAGAGTACCGGCTGCACCTATTGTCCATCCACAGCCCTTCTTCTGCGCTTCCACAGCGCGGGGCTCGGAACACCCTGACATCTGTCTCACGTGGAGACTTTGCTGGGTGTAGATCCTACATGCTTCACCCACCAGCAACATGACCTTTCTAGTGGCGGCATTTCAGACCCGTAGTAATGAGCAGAGGACTCAACCTTGTGTTTCTTACATGTAGATACTTCTTGCAAGCAAGGATGTAGCACTCTTCTTATACGTCAGACGTGACAGCCAACGCGAAAACCAACATTAATTCCATCTTTCTTGTACTGTACTCCTTGAGTCTCACATCCATTTACCTGCACTCGAAAGCTCCTGGGGAGCTCTCAGGCCTAAAAAGGCTGGAGTCTGCCAGAAAAGATGAATTTCCTTTCACAACAGGAAGGCTTAGGAAGTAAAACAAAGCAGACATGTAGTAAATTACTTCTGCTTTTCAAATACCTTCTGTGGTATCCTCCTTACCATTACTTTATCTCAGCACTTTCGGTACATAACTCTTGTTAACTGAGAAGAAGGACAAGAGAGGATAAAGATGATGTTAGTAAGAAAATAAGGCACCGTCACACTGTCTTTGACCTCACGTACAAAGCTGGCCTGTGTTCAGTTCTGTGGCAGCTCTGCTTGTAATGGGGATAAGCCATAATTACAGGTATAAGGTTTTTAATTCCATAATAAAAGAAGATTGAGTTAATGTATAGCAGTATTCCACTTCTGCATTTTTTTAAACGCATTCTCTTGGTTCAGTCCAGGAGTAATGTTCACATTATGCTCTGTCAGTTATTTTGTAGTGTGGCATATGGATGGTATTTGCCAATTCTACTTCCATTGTATCTCTACCGCGTCGCATGGAAAAAATGTTTAAGATGCTAATTCACAGTATGCTATTAGTTTCTTTGCTTAGATCTTCCTGGCACTTGTCTTTCCACAAGTTAGTCTGGTTCCCTAGAGGACAGTAACCCCAGGCAAGATACGTGTTTGTACTCCTTGTGCTTCTTGAGGTATCTGAAGGGACAATTAGCTCTGCTTCACTTGCGGTCTTGACCAACTTACAGCACTGCACCCATCTGCAGAATGGGTGCAGCTCTGTGGTCCTTCTTCCATGAAAGACTGAGGGGGCTTTTCATGCCGTGGTCATCGACCTTCCCTTGCCCCAGCTCCACCCCGGCCGTTCTGCTGCCGGTCATGCTGTGCTAGCCTTTTGTGTGTCTTCACCTTGAAAAGCTGAGGAACCGAGTGAGATTTTCAGTGCAGAAACCTTCAGGAATTAGTAATAACACTTGCACTGCATGACTGAAAGACATATTTACAGTTCCAGGGGCTTATGAAGTTGATAATATTATATGAACCTGCAGTAAGGTAGAGAGCTCCCTGTTAGCCTGCTGGACACGTCTTTGGTAGTAAAGATGCTATTAAAGTCAGCTCATGATTGCTCACTACAGCACTCAGGCTAGTGCTGCTCGTTCTCATGCCACCATCTATGGGGCTGTCTGAAAATAATTCCTGAGCGATTTCTGTGCAGCTGAGGAGCTGAGATCCTATTTTAGAGTATTTCCCTTGCGGTGACAGTGACCCCTAACTTAATGGTACCACATCTCTCCCCATTGCTCGTTATGGAACAACACGCAGGCAACCGGTCCAAACTCTTGTTTCAATAACCCTTTTCGTAAATCTGGCATGGGCTTTCTTCTTAGCAGATTTCTCAGCATGCAAGAAAACTTCTTCTCCATATTTACTAAGAAACTTTCATTTATGACTTACACTTGTCAAAGACTCATTCAGGCATAGATCAGATGACCACAAGAGTTTGTTTTCAAAGTCTGTTTGGAATTATGTCTTGGAAATGCCACAGAAAGAGGTATAAGGGAAGTCCTAGGTTGTGTTCTTTACGTGTTCTTTATGCCCTAAACACAGTTGTTGCCTGGCACTACCTAGAAGATAAAATATGTATAGTATGTCCCAGCCTCAGTGATGCAGAGTGCATCTGATCTGTCCTCAGGCAAGAGGTCTATGGGCTCATCGAAAGACTTGACACCACGCACTAACTCAGAGCTCAGAGGAGATTCCGATGATTGTACTGCATTATTGCCAGTGGTTCAAGGGACTGGCTGTAGAAAATATGATGAAAAACATGAGAACCATGTATTATACAAAATATGGAATAGAAAAATAATCCCTTTTTACTGGGAAAACATTCAGCTTCAGACCTGGAGTATTCAATATCAAATAGTTCTCTGGCACTACTTTTCAGTGACTTGCTGTAGTGGGCAGTTTTCACTGGATCGTAACTAGACACAAGAATTTCATGATCTTTATTCATTTCCTTACGCTGAACTGTTTGGATATGCACAGACCTACTTAAGAAAGACAAAACCAAGGGAACATCTCTTTTCCTCAGACCAGAGGAGGTCTGCATCCAGGATCCCTGCCAATTATCTTTACTCAGTATTTCCCAGATGTGACATTGTCTTGCCCTCCAGTTCTCAGTGTGTAAAGAACAGTCAGACAGCACACTCACACAGCCATGGAGCTTGTACCTGCCTGTGCAGCAGCTTCATTACATACCTTGACACATCTATCAACAGGCACCAAAGCCATTTTTTCCTCCATTGAGCTTAATATCTTAAGACAGTGGGAACATTTCGCAACCAGACAAACTCCAGCCCACGGCATAGTTTGGCTGTTGGAATGGGAGGTCAGAAACGGATCATGTTTCTCTGGTGGCCAGAACATTTTCATTTACAACAGAGAGAATTTCATCCAGCTAATTTGTGCCGTTAAGCACTGCCATGAGCAGTACGGCAGACAGAACCTGTTGCCTCCCAGGTTCATGCAAACTTCCACTGTTCATTTTCTTTGAAGAACTTCTTCTGAGCTTTGTTAGACTGTGTACTGTGACTAGGACTCCTGCTCCCTTTCACCCCATTTCCCCATTCCCATTCAGACCCACGCTTCTTCTTATCTCCAAAGCTTTATATGCAGTTTCCCACATTTTTTCCCCACTCTTACAGAGCCTTCCAACATCCTTGTTCTTCCACAGCCAAGAGGCAGAGCGTGCTTGGGCCTGTGCCACCTTTCAAGCTTCCATTAACTGGTACATGGAGCTAAACATGGCTCCAGGTGCACGCCGCCGTCTAAAAAGTTGGTTTCAAGTGAACAGGCAGATGCCCAAAGCCAAATGTACAATGGGAGCATACTTCAAGGAGCTCCAGCTACTGCAGAATACAGAGCTTTTCTTAAATGTCTTGTTGCTTTCGTAGAGTCCATGTGTTCCCTTATCCCTGCTCTCTGCATTACAGTATCCCATCAAAACACAAGCTGCCCAGTGGTTTTCATGAACATAAGATTTTTCTTTTCTTCTAAGAGCAATAACACTTATCAACTTTTACTGAAATACCATATCAGCTCCTTGTCACTGGCAGTCTACAGTTCCTGCCGCTAAAAGTTTAATGCATTTACAGGAGCACTTAGGCATCAAGACTTTGATATCACAATCTGTTAGTCACAGGTGCTACATGATAGGTTTGTGTTAGCACGTTATAGATCTTTTATCAGATACTGCACAAAATGTGTGTGTTTCCCTGCCAGGCAGTCACAATCAGACTGCTGCATAGTTGATGAGTTACTCACCAATAGAAGTTGTTGTTTATTTTAAACGGAACTTTTCCAGAACTGTACCTTAATGGAGAACTTCAACTCTAATTGGTCAAAACCAGCAGAAACCAAGAACTTGCTGTGAGCCAGGAGAAATGCAGCAGGCCAATAATGGGGCTTTGGGCGTTGTCAGTCCTTTGCAACAGCGTTCATCAAGTCAGATGATTAACACCGCTCATTTGCTCTAACAGACGTAGTCGTTTTGAGCAGCACATTACCCCTGGATCAATAGCTCAGTTTTGCTCTGGCAATTCACGCAGCAGCGTGAGACCTGTGACAACATGCCGTGCTGCGGGCGTTACTGTCTCAAAATCATGGAAGGAAGCTAGAGGTGGGGAAGGAACTGCTGATCGAAAAGTCAGTTCAGACTGAAAAGTCCTCGATGTTTTCACAACCCTCAGAGGCTCCTTTTTTTCCAGACACTGAACAACACAACAAACTTGGCCCTGAGATTCAGCCTAAACTGTACTTTCCATTTTTAATAAAATTAATAATCCCATGCAAGTGTTAGAGCACATGCCTCAGCTTTGCTGTAATCCCCTGAGGAGAACATCCCTGCAGCATGGTCCCAGAGGAGTCGGTCAGTCAGTGTTGTGACTCTGCCTCCTGCATCTAATTCCAGATGTCAGGAAATGCATCATTTAAAAATGGATATGAAGCTGTAGGAGTGCTGAGTTAAAAAACGCAGAAAGTGTTTCAATTCAGATCTCAAATTAAAGCTGTGTTTTCGACTGGCCTGGTGCTAGCATCATCCATACATACTATTTTCCCTGGCTTTAATGACCAAGTTAAAAGCAGATCTTCTGTGTGCTGTGACAACCGTAAGATCACCTGAGCTATTTCTGGGTCCACACCCAGTGAGCGTCATCTGAATCATTTTTCAGATTGATAGGAAAGATTTAATGCACAGAAAACTGTCCCCTGACAGAGGTTGGAATGACGCTTCCTGGTGACAGTGGGATTGCTGTGCTGGGAGTGCTGTATTGGTAGTCCATGGACCTAACGTTCTTCAGGCGTCGCTGCTGGCTGAGCCGCATTCTGCCGCCCATTCTGTTCCACATATGCACGTGAAGCAGGCAGTGATACAGTTTGTGCTTCGCTTTTGACACCAAGTGAAAACCAGAAGCTTCCCTGGTATTGGGACAGAAGCAGTTTCTACGTCCTTTCAGAGGTGAGCTCCGAAGGTCAGAAGCACCCTCAGAGTATGGCTCTGCATTTCTTGCTGATCTGGCGTCTGTCAAACATGAATCTTTGCGAGCTCCAGACGGGTCTGCTCTGATGCAGTTATCCTTGAATATCATCTGATTGTGCAGCATGAGACTGTTTAATTGCAAAATGGGATTAAACACGTTGGAAGTATTGTACCTGACTTCCAAAAGTTGAACTAGTTTTCTTGTTTGCTTCTGGGACCAATGCAGGATGTTGACTTGGATCTATAAACTCTTCTATAGATTAGATCTTGGTTAGGAAATGGACTGCATTCCTTTCATGTGCTGTCTTAGCAGTTGAGATCAGCAGACTTGCTTTTTCTAATGTGTTTGGGAAGCAGAAGCAATATTTTATCTCCTGTGGTATGCTGCTGGTACAGAAATGTTCAGGCTTATTAATTCTTCAGGACACAGGAAAAGTCTTCATCACCTGTGTAGGCAGTCATGGGAAAGGACCCACTGCGAAGACTGCAATGAGCTCTTTTTGTTGGAGGCAGCTGGAAAATATTAGTAATCTTCAGAGCCAATATACAGTACATATTGAGAGCCAGTAAATGATGCATATTATTGCAAATTCCTGTGCACTTCTGCATTTTATAAAGCAGATAACTAAAGTACTCACCTAGCCAGATCAATTCCCCAAGGAATGCACATTTCCAAGTGGAGGACAAACCAGAAACACAGAACAGAACACAAATTAGCCAAGTAGAATGGCGAAGTGGTTGAAAGAAATGGTTTTAGGATCACTGAGCAAGGACCATGACCTCCTTTTGCATCAGTCAAGGCAACTGTGAAACTTTGTGAAAGAAGCTCACCGCAAAACAGATGCTGGGCTATCTTAGGTAAATAAATTACCAAAAAATAATAATAAAAAACTCCCCTACACATTTTACAAAGCACAGCTGTGTAAATATTTCATGAGACAGGGGAGAGGGGGAGAGATGTAACATACACCCTTTTTTCTGCAGAAGTCCTGCTCTCGGCACTGTTTATTAACATTCCCAGTACAACCATCACTCCACTGCGTAGCAGACAGTGCAGCTACTGTACTCCGTGCCCACGTTTTCGTCTTTGCTTTAGAGGAGAAGACAGGCTTTATTTTAAAGGAAATGTTTTCACCCCAGTTCAAATGCGCAGTGAGAGGTGTTAGGGGACAGAGAGAAGACGGTACAGGACCGGGAGCAGGAAGCAGACCGTGTTACGTCTCTCCTTCTCGTTTCCTTTCCCACACTCGGTCTGCCACACCGGCTCTAGACGTTCCCCTGGTTCTGCACAAAGTGAGTGGCCGTCCTGAGATCTTCATTTCATTGAGCTGGATACCTGCTGGGGTTTTTCTGTTTCTCAGCTGCCAGGCACAGCACATTCCAGCCTACAGAAACTGTGGATCTGCCCACAGCGTGGAAAAAATGGCTCTTCGCAGCAGGACTGAAGGCTCACCTAGCCCAGTACGCTGTCTCTGACAAGAACTGGTAGTGGACACTTAAGGAAAGAATACAACAGCAGGACAGGCATCCAGTGACGCTTTTCAGAGTACAGCCTCACGGATTTTGGCAGCAAACAGCTTGGTTTCAGGAGCCAGAGGCTCTGTTCGCATCTTTGTGTTTGACAGCCTTCAGTGGACTTTGCTTTCAGAGGTGTGCTGGGATGTTTTTAACCCGTTCTTTATTTTGGCCTCCACAACATCCCATGGCAGCGAGTTCCAGTTTTGCTCAGTGCTGTGTAAGCAAGAGCCACTTCTTTTCTCTGTTGCATGATGATTTTGCTTGATGCCCCTTAGTGTTTTTTTACTGCCAGAAGTAGTGAATAAATCATTCCCTGGTTACTTTCTTTCAAGTTAAGTGCTGCCCCAACACTTTGACCGCAGCAGTCAGTGAGCATAGGAAAGGAGAGAAATCTGTCTAGCAGCCTGTTAGCTCAGATGACAATTTGGCTGAGTGGCTGCAGAGCCATCCTATACCTCCAGGAAGGTAGATGTGCTGTGCTGGCAGCTGTGGGGTTCACCTGAAGTGGGTAGTCTGTCACCTTGACCCAGAACCCCCCAGCTAACGGCGTGAATGCAGAGCTGCCCCATACAGCCGAGCCCCGCGGGAATGAGGACGCTGCAGCCTAAATACGAGATGCTGTTTAAATACTATCAGTTTTCTTTTGTTTTCCAACTTCACAAAGACTTAAAGTATGGCACTGTCCTCATCTGGTGTGGATAGTGGCTGCAATCTTACTCTGATTTCGCTGGCGTCTTGCTCAGGGGAGAGCAGGTAATCCATAGCATCCTCCACCTCTGCTTGCCCACACCGCTCTTGCCCAGCCCGCAGCCCTGGTGAGATCATCCTTTCTGCTATTCTCTTACATCAATGCTTCCTGCTATTTTTAGCGTGATATACACCAAAAAGCGTACATAAGAGATCCTGTTGCTAAAATTAGCTGGAAAATTATAGGCTGTTTTGCTGTTTTGTGCACAGTCTTCATTTGCCTCGCTGGGATTTGCGCACAGATCTTCGAGCCCCCAGAAGCCAGCAAAGTGAGACGGTACCTGCAGTCTTCATCTCCAAGAGCAGGACTCTTGAAAAGAGTGGGGCTATTTTATATCAGCAAGGTCTGGAGGCAAAGTTTTAGGTTCCACCTATAGGAGGGAAATATTTTTTTCTAAAAAAGTAAGGATTTGTAGTCAATGGGATTTGAAAAATAAAAATGTGTGGATTATCTTTCTTTGTACTTAGTGTAACATCCCGTTCTGTTACAGCAGCCCGCATTTGTCTCCAGGAGTATTATCCGTGATGCAGTACGCTAATGCACCACCTTGCTCCAAAGAGGAGAAAGCACTTTGGATGTTGTCCAGATTTAACTCGGTCTTAGGGCTTGCCTTTACTGTTAACCGAAAGAACAGTAAATGGAAGCAAAGCATCACCCTGCCTCTTCCTCTGAACGTGGCCAGTGCTAGGGGTGAGGAGCGTCTTGGAAACAAAGGGTCATGCTCATTCCCACCTGTTTCATTGCCTCGCTCTGCACAGCCTACATCTCTTTTCCATTCCTTGAGTGAAAAGCGCTTGGCCACACCTGATCTAAACGTGCTGTGCAAGGAGATGCTTCTGGCTGTCAGAGTAGAGTTCGACACCTGACATCAAAATGATTCCTGAAAAGAGTCCTGTCATCCAGGCAGAATTGCAAATTCTGGCCATTTGGAGATTTTAAAAATTAAAAGATCCCCAAAACAGCTGTATTTCTTATGCAAATCCCTAGCCAAATGGGAACTTGTAAGTATTAAATAAATTGTTTGCCCTCTGTTAAAAAATGGTCATCTAGAAACCAAATAATTTGGGGGGAACAGATTTTGAGAGGGCAAAGCAGTCTTACAAACAGCATTTCTTCCACGTCCTGAGAACTGTCGTGCTATTGTCATTTTACAGTACTGTTTTCTCTACATTTGCAGGATTTTTCTCTTTTAACGTTACTTGGAAAACCTTGAACAAAACCTGGCACTTAATTCAGAGTAAACAGTGGCAATGACTGAGTAGAAACCTGATGTCAAATACACAACCACCTTGGGAAAGGGAAAATCCATTGCTTTCTCATCTCTTCCAGTTGTTGCCTTCTTAAGTGCATTATTCATAAAATTAGCAATTTAAAAATGTGTAGAAACATTATTTTTTATATTCCTAGCATCACTTTAAAAGAAATGGTTAAAAATCGATTCGCTGGCCTCTTGGGGAAATGCTGTAATGTTTTTGGCTGTCTCCTTCTTTCTGCTGCCAGCTAAAAGTACCATCTGGCTTGTTTAGGGCCCTTTCCCATATCAGGTGCTTCCAAAATTCTCCCCAACCAGAGGATTGTTGCGTTGGGTTGCTTTGCCTGCTGAGGCATGTGTCCTGGGCTGGGAATCCTACTGCTTCTGTTCCCTGCCATCTTGCTGACGGTGGTGTGTGTATGTTTGGGCACGGATCTCGCTGCCTCTCTCCCGAGGACATTTGCATCATTGTCAGCTGCACATATTAAATTGATATGCAGGGCTCAGAAACACGTATCCCGTCTTTTGTCCCTTTGTTTGTGCAATTGTTGTGGTTTTAATTCTTCTTTGACACCTGGAATATCACAAAGCTGCTGATAATCTGTTGGCTACTAAGGGAAATGACATTGATAGAAGGATAATGTGTGTCAGACTTATATCCAGATAATTGCAGACACACCCCGCACCCTCGCAGCTCAGGGAGTGAATATCCTAAATCCATTATTAATTTGGAGAGTCCTATGTGGCAGTTGGCTGCGGTGTCATCCTCTCGCTGCAAGAGTCACTTGCAAGGGACGGTAAAAGACAGTTTTGGTTAATTCTGCATTGCTGTGTCGAGCTGTGCCCACTACCCGTCAGTTTTGGTACGTTCTTGCTGCCATTTCGTGGCAGCGCGAGGAGCTGTAGCAAAATGGGGTTGATGTCCTGACTCCTCACTGAAGGAAGCTTCCCATGTGCCTCCTCCTGCACAGGCATCAGATACCGAGGAGATGAGAACGGATGCACGATACGTGGTACCAGTTGACAGTGACACCTCCTCCTCAGGATTCTTTGTTTTTCAAATTTGCTGGTTTACTTAGAAATAGAAATCTACCCCTCAAAGGATTTATGAGTAGATTTGAAGTATTGTGGTTGCTAAGTATAGACTTTTGATGCGATCGCATGGAAAGATGGAGCGTGTTTTGAAATAGGTACTGCCGTAAGCTGTCTTGTCCTATTTCTAAAACGATCTGTGCCATACACTGCTGACTTTTCCTGTCCATCCATTAAAAAGTGAATTATGAAGAGTGCTGAGACAAACAGATAGTCGTTTAACCTCGTTAGTAAATATCAAGTAGCTGATATATACTGCTAGAACGTTACATCACAGCCTTTCTCTTCAATATAGGTTTATGAAATTATCTTGTTACTATATAAACTGCCTTCGCTGTGTGCATTCTTCCAGACGTTTATTGTTCTTTGTATGTTGGCGCAGTAGCATGACTCTGAAGAGTCAGTTCAGGATGCGGTGAATTTTAAAGACGTGGGAGATGGCCATATCTATTTTTTAGCAAAGGAATGAAAGCTGCTTGTTTTTTTTTTCCTAAGGTATTAAAAGTTTCAAAAGATGTGCTGAAATGAAAAGGAAATAATAACTAAAGACTGGATGGGAAGTGGTGCCTCAGAGCACTGACTTTGTTTGTTTGCTTGTTTCCCCCCAAATCTTGATATTTTAAGTACAAGTTAATATTTTAAAGCAAATAAACCTGTTTTGTGAACTAGTAAGATACTTGAAGTTTTATCACACATTATTCATTTATTTTTGTGTGAGTGCAATAAAAATTTTACAAGCTGTAATCTTGTTCTTTTAATAGAGAGGAAACTATGCAGAATATGTTGCTTAGAGTATTAGATAAGCTACAGTGTGTTAATCAAATATTTTCGTGATATGAGGGCAGTTGAGAAAACAGTACAATTTTTGCTAATGGCACTGGTAAGTAAACGGATCTATCATTACATTGTCATGAAAAGTGACATTGAGCAGAAACACCCTGCCAATCCCTAGAAGATAAGTATTTAATGTAATTAGACAGACACTGTCTCCTTTGTTGAACGTAGCATTAATCACCCAGAGAAGTCCAACTTTATACAAAATGGCTTTTTCTGATATGTCTTTGTATTAGAAAGCTTCTTACATGGTTTTGTCACGATGACAGATTTGAAGAAACGACTGCTATAGCTATACACTTTTCCTCATGACGTATCTTGCTGTTCTGTGTTCCATAATATTATTTTTTTTTATTTAGCAATGTTGCATTATATAGCTGTGACTTGTTGCTAAGTCTAGAAACCCGCACGCATTTGGAGCTGAACCTCTTTGAAGCAGTTAATGCGTTCAACTTCTGAAATATAAAAGAAACCCAAATAGCTTCCATTATGTTCTTCACTTCTTCCTGTGTGGTGTTAGCACAGGTTCATTGTTACGGCGTAAGCAAAATGTTTCTTGCCTCAAAGGGTAGTTCGGAATAACACACAAAAAAAGAACTTCTTTCTATGAAAATCTCATTGTTAAATTGATGAAAAATGTTGCCCCCTTCCAGATTTCATTGGCACTACATTTTTTTTTTCTTTTTTTTTTTTTCCCCTCCTCTGTTGCTTGTAATTTGTGCTGTGAAATGCTGTCTGGTTATGAACTGGTAGCAGCTTGAATCAGTGCACAGCTGCGTCTTCCCACCTTCGCAGTGGTGCAGAGGGCTTTGAAGGGAAAGAATGGGGTTCAGTCAGCGATGCCAGCGGACTTCGCCGAGGAACAGGTGGAGGTCAAGTCGGTTTATTTGTTGGGATGAACAGAGCGCAGAGATGAAAAATCTTTGCCATAATAAGGTTTAGGAAGAAAATGCTGACTAGTCTAAGCTTTGATTCCAGCTGACAGATCCTTTTCTAGTGTTCATTACTTGATTTCACAGTTCAGGCAGTTTTAAGAGGCTTAAAATGATATTTCTGCTCTCCTCTATAAAACTTTTCGATCACTTTCTAATTTTTGCTGTAAGTAAAGTTATAGGGACGCCCTAATATATCACTCATGCCTTTAGACTCTTACAAAGTCAATATGCCATCAAAAATGAAAGGATAAGCTTTTTTTTCAGACTCCCACTTTTACCGATTCTTTTTATAAATGAAGTAAAAATTTCACATGTGGGCACCAATTCGATCAGAAAATTAAAACTTCAGAAAAACTCCCCTGAAAAGTGGATAGCGAAATAAGCACGATGCTTAAGAAGTCACTGCTCCTGTCTGGGCATACGGGATTTTTATGTTGCTGGTAGCAGCTCTGTCCTGAAAGGGAGTCCCAGCGAGGCCCCAGATCATCAGAGCAGAACGTCCTGACGTTGCGTGGCAGCGCTGGGACTGCGACGACCCGCCGGCATCGTCGCGTACCAGTGCAGCATCACAAAGGGATGGCAGGGGGCTGAGCTGGGAGCGTGCGAGGCTCTCCTCGGGCAGGCTCCTGCCCTTCGCCCGTGCCAGCTGCTGGGAGGGGAAGGCAGGCGTTTCTCCTTTCCCACCCTTTTTCTTCCACCACCACCACCTGCTTGCTACCTGCTGGAGTGGGCAGAATAGGAGTATCTTTAGCCATTTGCGAAAATCTTCCCCCTCAGACCTTCTATTACTTCTGCATTCATTCTTTGCAGGGAGAGGAAACTCACTGGTCAAACCCTTGGACACCAGAATAGTTGCATGCAGTTTCCCAGGGAGCCAGATAGCTCTAAAGCTTCCCAGTGAGTGACAGTTTCTCTCTTCTATTCTTCTGAACATGTGTTTTACACATATACTGAAAAATGTTAATATCAATTTACAGCCAGATTCTTGCTTTTTAAAAAAAAAAATATAAAAACTCCCAAAGTATATACACTTAGAGCACCTCAGCACACATGTCACTTTTTTACGTAGGAAAAAGTGTTGGCTGCTCTTTATACACATAACATCATTGGGCTTGAAAGCTGTTAGCTCGTTCAGAGTTAGTGGCAAGAATGCTGGACTTGCCAACTGTGAAACCGTTTTTGTGTGACTAGTAGAAACCTCATGGGGGTAGAAATCCAAAAAGAGGGGAGGAGGGGGGTGTAAATCTGTGCATTTGGATTCGAGTATCTTCAATGCCATGATATCAACTTTGTCCTAGAAGTCCTTGAATCACAAATCGTTGGAGGCTGGGAGAGTATTTTGGAGAATTATCAATGTATGCTTTCCCTGGTCTTTTCCTCTTTTCTAGGCATCCATTAGTTACCACTGTCAGAGAGAGGATACTGGGCTAGGTGGATCCCTGTAATCTGATTTGGCATGGCTATTTTTCTGTGTTCCTAAGCTCATGAGATCGAGTTATGTAGGATTATTTCATAATGCCAGAGCAGCAGTTTCTGAGGTTCGACAAAGCTATCTAGCAAAGTGTCTAATAAAAGAAAAATCCTGTCCCATACTGTAACTGTCTTGGTCCAGTGAAGCAGCATCCTCATGCATACAAATCTTGTAAAGTTACTTCTGGTCGCTCTCTCTGTCCCTTCAGTTTTGTAAGCTAAATTGCCATTTTCCTTTTCACAGCTTAATTGAACGTAAACGCACCTATTTTCTGCAATGTAGTATTTTGGTAATTTTACTATTTGCTCATAAGTTTTCCCTTAAGCAAACTGAAAGTTTCCCCTTCATCACTTCACTGGGCCAAGATTTCACACAGTATCCTGCTTGCTACGAAATATGATAGTGTTCTCTCTCACCTTGTTTCTTTTTTCTTCTTTTACTTTCTTTTATAAAATTAGGATATCTAAGAAACCCCGAACACCGCGGAGCACTACATGGTGGGTGTGCTTATTCAAACAATGCCAATGCTCTTGTTCTCGGTGCACAGACATTTTGTGTTGGTTGGGGGGATGTGCCAGGTGTCCCTCTCGCGGGGGTTCTCCAGTGTCTCGTACGGAGAGAGCTCGTGCCGAGCACTTTGCCAGAGTGACAGCGCTGGAGGGAGCGCTTACGTGTTACCTCTGCCCTTCCCATGCCTGTTTTCATGAAACTTGCAGGGGCTTTTGCCCTGTGAGCCCTCGGCCTCTGTCGGATGGGTTTCGAGTTGCTCAGTAGACGAGAGAGGTGTTGGGCAGATCACGCAAGCCGACCTGCCGGTGGCATGGTCATGCACGGCTCCTCTGGAAATGAAGCCAAAGCCGAGCTGCTGTGCTCTGCCTTCTCAGCAGTGGGAACATTTTAATTTTTCCAGGCGGATTCTTTGTTCCTCCCAGAATGCTAAAGCCACTGGGAACGCAGATAAATGAGGCTGATTTCACCTCGCTGATATCACTTGCCTGATGCGTTGGAAGGCGGTTGAAGTCTCAGCTGCCTGGGAGCTGCCAAGCCTTCCCCAGGAGCTGCCGGCGGCAGGTCCGCAGTGCCATTCCAGCGAGCGCTCACCAGCGTACGACTGGCAACGGACACTTTCCAGTGAAAGAGCACAGCAGCTGTAGGTCAGCTACAAATTATTTTTTGTGTTACGGAGGAATGAGATGACTGCTCAGTCCTGTGACTGTCAAACCTCGGCAGTCATATGGTGAAAATCCCAAGAACCACTGGATAGCAATACATAACAGTTCCATGAGTACACTCTTGACCTGTCAAATTATAAATCCATTTCAGTTTGGTACGATGCACATGAATTCAGTTTGCAACTCTTTCTTTCTTTGGAATAATGTATAAACTCTTCACCTCAAATTGTGCAGAAATCAGGTGACTTCACAGTACATGGTAAATTACCTGAGCTATTTTCAATCCTGACCACAGCTCTTTTGTTAATTAAAACATATGTTCGATGGCAAGGTATACCGATTAAGTCTTCAAAACCAATATTAGCACCAAACTTAGTCTTGTCATCATAAAAGTCATTTAAAAGCATTACCATGCAGTAACTGAGGCCACAGGTCGAAAAAATCTGCATATTTTCCCATCTCCATCTCATGCCTTCAGCGTCTAGCAGCCATCATTGTTATGTATAGCCTGGATAGCCAATGATCTTTTTGATGACATGCAAATAATGAGCAAATGATTTTTGAGAAAATATGAAAAAAAAAAAAAAGGCAGAAAATTTGACTCCATCCCCTTCCGTTACTAAAACTCCCTTTAGTATCACTTGCAATTTAGCATCCATATGCATCTCAGGAAGATATAGTTGAAACATAAATCTATTCTGGGTCTTTTACTTGCAAAAATATCATACCTCAGCTATAATCATATGCAAAGACTTTTTAGAGGGCTTTGTAAATGCCATCCAAATTTATGATGGCATTTTTTGCCTTACAGCTATAGATGTTCCCTCCTCAAAGCACCCACATAAAGGTATATTCTCCTATGGATGGATGCAGTTTGTCCCTGCTGCTACATCCAATCTGCCAAGTATGCTGAAAAACTCTCAAATCACATTTGAAATAAAACAAATGTAGTCATGAATTTTAAAATACGAGATGTCTAAAGATGTCATTAGAAATTTTTTTTATTGCAATATGTATTTATACAATGAAAAATGATAACTGAAACTAATATTAATCAAAGGGAAAGTTGACCTGTTATCTTGCTATTCACTACACTTCTCATTAAAGTTTTTAAATACAAATCTCATTAAATTGTTAAATTGTACTGTGAAGAAATTGGTAATACATGGAGTACTAGTTTATTAGTTATGGAAAGAACCACTTGACAAAGCGGGAATGAAGGCTAGCTGAAGAGATCTGAAACAATCCAGATGATGCTGTAGACAGAGAAACAAACAGATGAGGTAATACCCTCTATGGGAACATTGCACCGAGCAATTTAAGGCAGATTTTAATGGGGTAGGGTCTTAAAATAAAGGTGAATATTGGAGCGCTCAGTTTAAAAATTCTGTAGGCAAGATTTTCCGTCAGTATAAACTCCTTTGTGAGTGGAGCAGTCCTCATTTACAAAGGAGAAAGCTCAACCGTCTTTTTCCTAAGTGACATCAGAATTTTGATTCTAACTTGAATTATCATTTTTGGCTAAAAATTGCTGAGGAGTCCAAAAGCATTTAAAACCTAAAGCCACTGAATCCATTTAATGCGCCTTTGGCACCTCTCTCTCTCAGTCCTTTTTCAGCATTCTGGTCCTCATTTTAATCAATCTCTTTTTATTAAGTTCTTTGGCTCATTTAATTGTACGCGCATTTGCTTTATTTTATTTGGAACATTTCTTTTGTAGTGTCTTGAAAAAGAGTTGTGACATTTCTTTTGGATAGCTTCTTAAGTATCTGGCAGTCACCTATGATACGACGTTGATGGGTACGGATAGATTAGCTCTGTTTTCCTGATGATCTGTCAGATGTCGAGTTCTGAGGAAACTGGTTGTGTGTGTTGGTGATGCATATGCAGTAGTCTGATAAGTGGATAGAGGGGGAGCTTTCGTTTTTCTGCTGTAAATTCACTGTTTATTAAGCTGGATTTAGTCTTGTGAAGCGAGGTACTCACCGGCAGGTAGTTCCTCAGTGATTGTGGCAACTCCGAATGCGACCAGGGCAGCGAGTGGCCCTTCAGAATGTAGAAACTCAAGAGCACTTCATTAGGAGGAGTGAATTTCCATCTGCGTTGTATTTTGTGTATACTGGAGCAACTAATACAGTAAACTGATGGATGGCAGCTAGTGTGATCGTAGCTCAGCTGATGACAAATAAAGTTTGCTCAGCACTAGGTAGAACAGACTTGCTATGACTGACAGTAGTGTAGCCATCAAAATTTCAAGAAGCTTGAAATTAAGAATTCCCCAGAAATAAGAAGCAGCTGATCAGCATTTCTGTTGATACCGATTTCAGTGAAATTGCTGGAATAATTTGCACAGAGGGATGAAAATTCCTTGAAAAATTCTTCCCGTATACCAGTGTTTTCTTCAACAGCCAACTTCATCTGTTTGTTCTGCATGTTGTTGAGTTCGTGGTCCACCTGGTAATATCTGAGCTTCCGTGATTCCTTTTCGTAGTGCCCCTTGAGAATGAAGATCCAAACCGTGTTTCATTCATAGCTTTCATCACGAAATCTCCATCCAGAGTCTAGTGGCAGAGAGCTACTGGGAATATTGGGGTAATTATCCAGAAGTCACCTTTGGAGATGAGTATTAGCTGGTCTACCAATGTGGCTAACCTGAGGTGGAGTTACAGTTTAAGATGTGTGCAGTCAGAAGAACGTTAGTAATTAATCACGTGAAATTGGATGGATATACAGATACAGACACAGCTGTAGATTTGGAGAGAGGGGGGATTGTTCTCTTTTTACACTGCTGTGACTCCATTCACTCCATCAAAGCTAATCCTAATTTCAGTCCTCTGTTAGTAAGGTGCATAGGTATATGGAAAAGAGGTTCGTAGATATTTATTTGTTCTGGGAAGGAATTGTGCATTCAATTCTCATGCATCATTTTCTGGTCCATTTAAATATATATCAGCCTCATACATGAAAATTTGAAGATCTTTAGCTGTACTCAAGGAAGACTCTTATGTGGTGCGTTTCTAGTACTGGCAAACATAAGGCGGTAGAGGAATTAAAACCATCACAATGCTCCAGTGCCCCTTAGAAGATGAGGAACATGAAGTATTCCTGTGCATTCACTGATTAAACTTGGGCTGGAGGTTTGCGAAGTGCAGAGTTTTGGAAGGTCTTACTGCGGGACTTCAACATCCGTGCAATGGCTCCAGTAACCAGAGTCTCTCAAGGACAAGGATCCCATTTACGCTTGCATTATGCATTGAGCAGAAGGGTGTGATGCATGATGTGGAATGAACAAAATAACTTGTGTGTTTAGGGAAATGCCAAATTAATGAAAATTCAGAAAGCTCTAATGTTGAAAAGGCACACGAATTCCTTGATAGAAATATAATGCTGCTAACAGTTTCAAGATTATTGTTGTCTGAATTTTCTGCTTATTGTGTACTGCAATTAAAATTTTTTTCAACTGAAAAACCAATGTCGAATTAATATTTCCTTTTGGAAAAAAATACGAAAGTACACATCTTGTTCCATTTAGCACCATCATGGTCTTTGATCTGGTTCCCTCGGTCCAGTGAAAAAAATGGATTTGTGTTAATGGGAGCAGCCTAAGACCATATATGTTTGGCATACATACACAGTCACATGAACACAAGTACAGTAAGTTAAAGGAACACACCCAGCAGACTTTCGTCTGTGTTTTATGCCACAGATCCCTTTATATTCTTTTTTATTTAGCAATCCACTTTTCCATTTATTCAGTAGTTATAAAGCTGCCATAAGATGAAAATAGACTAAGTTTGGTTTTCTTCTCTTGCGCTCTAAATAGCATTCGGAGGAACTCAGACCCAAGTTGTGAAATCTGTGTTTCCTAAAAGTGCCAGGTGTGACTGTGAGTTGGACAACAGGCCTATACACAGAATAGTAAGAAACACTTTTAAACCCCACCTGGGTCACCCAGCCGTTGTTTTCTGGCTGTTGTTGTTTATGCCTTGCTCGGAGCAGATGGATAGCAAGAGGCAGGGAGCGGGGAGGATCCTTGGCTCCGGTCCCTGTGCACCGGCCAGCGCAGCTGAGACGGGCTGGGGCACGCTGCGATTTGCTGCTGCCCTGCACCAGAGAGGAGACAGACGAAAGTCAGGACTCAGAGGTGTCCTCACGAGCTGGCACTGCCCCTTCCTCGGGGCCACGTGAAGTGCTGAAATCTGGTCTGCAGTGCAGTGGTGCCCAGTATTCATTAGCTCTTGGGAGCAATGCTGAGGAAAGCCGCGCAAGGCAGCAGCATCCTCCCTGGGCTCTGCCCGGGGTAGCTTCAGTATTAACTTTTTAATTTCCTGCATCCCTGAGCAACACAGGAGGGGAAGCTGCGGACGGGGGACCGCTAAATGTGTTAAAACTCATTAGGTATGAAAGAGAAGACCTTTAAAACTAGCCAAGAGTCTCAAACGTGGGTGCCAAAAATTAAACACCTATTTCCATATTTTCTCGTTTATCTTAGTTCCTGGCTCACGGTTGTTAATATACACCACGCCACCTCGTTGGTGGCCTGATTTCCATAGGCACCGGGCACCTACGATGCTAACTCGAGTGTTGAGGCTGCTTGCCGAAGAGTGAGACTTGTAGTATCGGATTTAAATTTTTCCGGGTGATTAAACCCGAGTTCCCTCGTTCTCGCTCTCAGCTCCCGAAAGGAACTTCGATAGAATGACCAGCATTGTAACATATGGCTTAGCAAGGGGGGAAAAAAAGAAAATGAGTATTAGAAATGGATGGACTAAAGAATACGCAGGATATATCAGGCACATTAACCAAACATATGGTGCTAAATGAGATATTTTTTTTAAATTGCAAAAAAATTGACATTCCTGGCAGTCTCAAGGATAATGTGACATGGCTGTGATAAATTTAGAAGAATGGGACATATTTTGGCTTGTTCTTGGAAACCTTTTTCTTGCATGCCGACTGTATTTCTTCTTTTATTAACCCATTCAAAGAATGTTTGAATTTTGCTGCTAGAGCACCATGCTAGCGCAACGTAGAATGTGAATGATGCTAATTGCTTTGCACTGCCTAACTTTCTGTCATCCCCTCCCCTCTTAAAGGACAAAACATACTTTGGAAATGAGCTGGCAAGCTCGTCTTATTCTCTCTCTTGGTCAATATTAAGTGATGTAATTAAACTCCTGTTTGCAGATTCTTCTGAACTAGGAAGCAGCCATTTTTTTCTTGAGATCTGATGGATATGATCACTCAAAATAAAATGTGTCATTACAATCCTTAAACAGAATAAAAACATGGTAGAGTTGGACTGTTCCAAACCAAATTTCAGAATACTCTGATATAAAAAGTAGTGATAATAATGGCACTCAGAAAGATAACAAACAAACAGAAGTAGGAATCAATTATCAGTGCTTCAGTTTGTCTTTCTACTCAATTTTACAGCCTAGAGTTGCATTAAAATCTCTGTTTTCACATGCAAACAGCTGCCTCGACCTTATAAAATCCATCCCCAGATGAACGTGACAGCTCAGCGTTGCCACAGTGCAAGGCCATCCAGCCGTCGGTTTTGCTGTAGCTCCCCGAGTTCCAGCGTTTGGGTGCAATCACATGAACTCACCACAGCTCGAAGCCGTGTCCCGCTGTTCTCTCTGCCCCTTCCCCCCACCAAGGTTTAGGTGAGCCCAGCAGGTTTTTTAGCACAGGAGTAAAAGAACAGCTTCTTCACTTTCTGGGAAGCTCTATTAACTCTCCCATAAGCCTGAAGAGGGTGTGCAGCTAGAGGGCCTGGGGAAGGCAGGGACTGCAGACCCTGCGTTCGTGAGCCAGCTGAACCGTGCGGCCCCACAGACGTGGAGATGTTGCTCCTCGCACGCTCCACGCAAGGGTGCTCCACCACCTCGCAGCCAGAGCCGCTCGCAAGCAGGCGTATTCTGCGCTCATAATCCCTGCGCATACATAGTCACTGTTCTGTCCATGGTGTTTTGCGCTTGGAGAGATGGAGCCTGCTGTGTTAAAAGCCTCCGAGGGGGCAAACCTCTCCCCTTCCACAGCCCAGCCCAGAGGAGACGGACCCATGGCCTTGCTGCCCGCAGCGTAGTTCCTCTGCCCCTCCCGGAGCACACATATTGGCTTTGTGTCCAGGGCTGGGGCTGACGCTCACTTGGTGTTTCCACCCCCAGTTCCTCTACGGTAAGGAAATCTGGGTCAGCAGCACCGTTACTTCTTTTGAGTATCCTTCTGATAGGGACACTCAGTAAGGAAGTTACATCCCAACATGCCATCTGAGCAGAAGTTCAGCAGGCTGCCTTGGGACATGTCACTGAATACCTTCGTTCAGTCTCCTTTCCTCGCTCACCCCCAGACTGAACCAACTCTTTTTGCTTGTGTCCCTACTCCAAAGTCCTTAGGACCAATATGAAAAAAAAAAAAAAACAACACAGAATTTTTCTTGCACAATGTTCTGTCAGTTCTAAACTTTTATTTTTAAAAGATTAAGTATGTAACCTTTCTTACTGTGAGGAAAAAGCCACCGCAAAGCCAACCCTGGTAGCAAACAGTTTCAAGACAGAAAGCTGCAAGTAGGACACTGGAACTCAGACCGCTCCCTTACTTTATTTAACTTTCTGAAATATAAACTGCAAGACCTCACTGAAACCATTAAGACCCCAGCAGTGCAGCACATAAAGTAAAAGAAGGCTCCTGCATATTGCAATCAACATCCCAGGGACTATAAAACTAGTGTTATTAAACATAGAGTTAATAATATTGTCTAGAGATAATGTTGTCCAGGCCTCTCTCTTTACTTTTTAACAATTAAATTCTATAAAATACAGAGCTGGAAGTAAGGTTGAATGGCTTTGCTAGGGGAAGTTTGACTTCCACATCATCTGATATTTTGCTTTTGCACCTGAAACCTCAGCTGTTCTGTACCTTTGTTTTGCTGCATCCCTACGGATATGCAGAATGTCTGATGCACTGTAGGTACTGGAATTTAGGTGTTCTCAGAGTATGTGCAGATGATCAGAATGCCCATATAACTCTCCAGCTATAAAAATATGGAGAATAATAGAGACACACACATATATATTCTTCATCTATATGCTGTAATATTCTTTTATCCAAGCATAAATCGTATGCAGAAAAGGCTTGGATTTTAAGAGTCTACTGCAACATATTCATTCCACTAATTTCTTTGGTGCCACGGCTTGATATGATACCAACAGGAGTTATTCCTACCGAGTGTAACAAACCGGTCGTATTAGCATTACACCGTTTCTCCCTGTCCACGGGAGAGGTTTCACCCGATGGCAACGTAACTCTGATTTTCATTGGAAGCCTTTGATATAGTTCAAGGGCATAATAACAACTCCGAAATAATTCCAGCGTGGCTTCTGAGATCAAGACACAAATACCATTCACCCTTTAAAAAATTTGAAAGCAAAAGGGAACCACATAAACATATTGCTTTCAAATACCTTTGAAGTCAAGAGAGTAAGGAGAGGCAGAGTTTGAACTCAGAAAACTTCATTCTCTAGTTGTGCCTTGAGTCGTGCAGCACATTTAAAAGATCCATTTGCAATAATCTACTAAACCAGTGAGTGAAAGACAGAACTCATAAAAAGCCTGTAAAAATCCAAATGCTCCAGCTATTACAGATTTCTAAAAATAAAGCCGAGTAGGTTTCAGTAGCAATAATAAGCTGCATCTTATCCATATTTCAGATTTCAAAGAAAAATATGGCTGCCTTTTAGTCCTCATTGCTCAGCGCAAACCGTGGCTGCTTCTGCCTCTAAAAAGACCACAAATAAATGTGAGCTTTCAGCTTGCTGTTGTATTCCGTTTCATTTGTCCTTTAAGTTTTTCTGGCTGCTTCTGCACCCACTTTCACAATGCATAGGCTGTCGTTCCATGACCTAGCATTATTAAATTGCACTTATCAATCATTCTTGCCAGGAATGCCATCGCCAACTACATTAAAGAAGTCAGAGAAGTCTGGTTTCAGCAGTCCCTCGCCTTCGCAGACCTCCTCCCTTGGAACGGCTTTCACACAGCACCATCGACCTGTCATTACAGGACCCAGAGGTGAGGCCTAACCCAAGAGCCCCCAGGCAGATTAAACCTTAGCCACGGCACCCAGTGTCCGTCCCAGCACCTCTCCAAGGAAAGTCATCGCCACGTGTGACCCGCCCAGCCAGAGGCTGTGCTTCAGAAGCTTGATAACCCGGAGGTTTTAGTTGTCAAGACCCATGTTTGGTTTTGCTAGGGTGTCTGTTAGGTAGAACTCCTGATGACCATTCAACAGCACCTAAGGTGGAAGCGCTGGTTTCTGGGGGCTCGGGGTTTGGTTTGAAGTGGGTGGGGAAGGGACAGAATGTTCTGCAGAGAGTGTCTTCTGCTTGTGTCCATTCATAAGACAGACTCAGTCTAACTGCTCGAGATAGGGACCCATCACTCACTTCTGAACCACGCCTGTCTTCCAGCACTACGGCTTTGTTTCTGCCAGTTGTTTGGTGCTGGTGTTGTTGGTGTCAGTGTGCTGAAGAACCACCTTGTTAAGGGACTCCTTTGACGTTGGTTCCTGCAGTGCTTTGGATGGTTTTCTTCACAGTACTCTTCTGGATGACTTGCCAAGTAAAGAGATGTCCTTTAGGTCTAGATGTGCTTATACATTTTTGTTAGAAAGATGCATTTGCATTTTGCCTAGAAAACTAAATGCAATACTCAGTTCCCATTTGAAAAGGAACTCACTTGGGCATGGTAATGTACGGAAATGAATGAATCTTCTAACAAACCTCTTTGGAAGATGCAAAAATAGGAATGGATGGTTGTGACATGTTTCTTTCTGCTATGAAATTTTGTCTCATTTGAAGAAGATTATTAAGGAACTGGTCGAATGGTGAAGCATAGTAAGACATACTAGCAATTCACACTAGAAATTATTCTTGAAATGTCTGTTTGGCGTTAGTGTGGTTTTACTAAGGGCAGCATAAACCAGGAGGAGCCTCTTTGTCTGCACAGTCCAGGTGATGTGGTGTGAAGTAGTGGAATTGCACTGAGTTGAAGTGAGGTCAGAATTGCACTTCATGGGTTTTTGTGCTGTGTTAAATCTATTTATTGTAGTTTGATTTGTTGTGGTTAATCCCATAAAAATTATGTATTACTCTCAGACACACACCTACGTCCTTAGCAGATACTTAGGCATCTCATTTCTGTACGAGTCTTCCCTTGAAATTTGGATCTGAGCTATCTGGCAAACATATCTTCTTTTAAAAGCCTTGATAATTGGTGATAAGTACGAATAATATGAATGTTCCATTAACATTATATTCAGTGGACATCAGCTGACTGAATTCCTGTCTTTTAGAAGTTCAGCCTTTTAAATTTGAGTTGTTGATTGATCAGTTAATAGGCCTTTCTGTATTTAGCTATCTTTCACTTATTTTTTAAGATCATTGAATGCCTTTGTCTTCCCCTGTTTAGACCTTCTGTGTTTTGGATTTTTGTGCGGTTGAGAGAGGAAATGTATCACTGGTGAGGTCTTGTTTCAATCTCATCTACAGTCTGTTTGAGCAAGACTTTTTCTGTGCACCAGGGAATATCCATTAGCTGTGTGAGAAGAACATTCAAAGACAGCCAGAATTTGAGAGAGCAAACACAATGATTAAAGTTCCCAAATTTTGTTTGTTTGGAAGAAGATGTCTTTACTAACTCCATAAAGAAACAACACAGTTTATGATCATCGTGGTTCCTAACAGGTTAAGCAAAAACTGTTCTTCTGCAACATCGTTTAGAAGCGTCTTCTATTTTATGCTTGTTCACAAAGTCTTACAGACTTTCAGGAAAAATCCCTCTGAATCCATCCATGGATCCTTTAAGTGTCATCATCCTGGAAAAATCTTGTTCCGGACTTAGTTCTTTGTTCTTTTTGGATGTTCCTCTTCAGTATTCTTCTTCCACAAGCACACTGGCTGTGTTTACGTCTCTCCTACAACAATCATTCTGTTAGTAGTGAGTAATACACTGAGATGGATTATTTTCTGCAAATCCAGCTTTGTTCTTTATCCCATTCCCTCCAGTGTACTTTAGGACAGTAAGCAGAAGAGAGAAGCTTTTCCGGTATCAAAAGTGGCAACATAAAGTGTATAATGCGGTCATATAAGAGGACATAATCTTTGAGCAATTCATGTCCACCATTAGTTCCTGGAAGTTGTACCTTTCTGCAGAAATGGTAGGTATATTATAGCACACACATGTTGCATTCTCTCTGGATACATATGCATTATGTAAACGGCCAGCGGCAGGTCATTCTGAGTGGTTTTCAGAAAATTAAGAGCAAGATTTAAGCTTCAGTCTGCAGAGAGATTTCAGAGAAAGCCATGAGTAAGTAGGTCACCATCAGAATGAGCTCCTCAGCCGACTGAACAATTACAAGCAGGTTCAATCTCCTTCTGATGTTCATATTTGCAAGTTTATCACTTGGATGTGTCTGTGAGATGCATTTGTAAAGCATGATCAAAATAGACAGCAGAGAAGAAGCTGTAGACTATTCGTGGCAGGTGTTGTCATTGACAACCAGTGATTTATAACTTCTCAGGAATGTTCCTGAATCTTTCACGTGCTTCCAAACATTCCTTAGAACACCGTGCACGTCTCATGCTGGGGTATCCCAGGATGCTGAATGCCCTTCCCAGTGATCCCCACAACGAGTCATTTTGCAGACGAAACTTGCTTGGAGGAGGAATAGATCCTTCAGAGAATTTCTTGGCTATAAGGTGCTCCATTCAATGAACTAGCTGGAAACCTCTGCTCTCATGAAATTATCTGTACCATGTTGTGTGGTGGAAGGCTACGCGCTAGTCTCCTATCTGCATTGGTGCTGCTGCCAGTGCTCAGCCCAGCTGGGCAGTAGCCAGCAGAGAGGATCTGAGCTGGCTGACCAAAGGACCAGATGTGCAGTGAGTGCTGGCGCATGGATGCCAATGCTTCAGTGACTCCTCAGTAGTTCCAACAGATGGTGGTAAGATCCAAGTTTCTTTGGTGATAAGCTAGCAAGTGATTCATGGAGCTTCACTTGATAATGGCAGTTTTTTGGGCATGACTCTATGAATGCACCATATGTCTTCTCTGGACCAGCATGGTTAGGATTCAGTGTCTGGCAGATGGTAAACTGATCACCTATAGGGTGGCTTTAGCATCGCTATCAGTTTTAGAATTTATTTCAAAGCATTGCAAATTCGAGCAGTTAGATCTCTATCTCCTACGCAGCATACTTTTGTTACCTGGAAGTTAAATTATTTGGTGGTCAGTGTATCTCACCACAGTGCTCCAGTATTACAAAGCCATCGTGTGTTTCTGGCATCTTACAAAGTTTCCCAGACATCAGCCCACTTGAACTCTTTACCAGACAGTGAAGGGTTTAAATACTACGGGTGACGGCAGTATTTACATAAGTGGTTTTAGGTTTCCACGTATCGCTGCTTACACTCCAGTGGCTTTATATCTGGAGCTGGCTGAAACGTTAAATTGACCACGATCTTGTAAACCTAGGATATACAGCAGCCTGTGCTGTAGAGCATTCAAGCATTTCCACCGAGTATGACAGCATAGATCCTGCAAGCCAAAAAGCAAGGCAGAAAAGGCAAGGAAAGGAAAAAAAAAAAAAAGAATGAGATGGTACGTTAGGAAGATAAATGAAGGAGAAACACAATGACAAGAAACAAGAAATACAGCACAGAGGGAAGAACCCAAGGAAGTGGGCGTGTGAGCAGCAAGAGAAGAAGGAATGAAAGTCAACCAGTGGAGTGGTTCCTATTATATCCATTTCCTCCATAATAAGCATTGCCATTGAGATTTTTATCAGGCCTACCAGGGAAACTCTGCAGGATAGTACTCTCTGTTCGTGCCAAAGTGGCAAATACTTCATGTCACATATCTGGGAAGACACTGTGCCCTTCTCTATCAAAATTCTCCACAGGGTCACCAAAATATCAGTGCCTGTTAGCTGTCCTGTCAGCCAGCTTCAAGTGAATCAAAGTGATGATTCCTGCTAACCCGTTCTAGAGCTACACAGTGGAAAAGGACATTTTGTAAGGTCCTGTTCCGTACAACTGTCGGTGGCTGCTCCTCGATGCTGTCAGCTGGCACGCTAATGTAAACACCTACTTTCCTTTGAATTTGGACAAAAACAACACGGTGCAAGTTCTTTCCGATACAGACATCTCAGAGCAGGGGGTGGTAATGTAAGACAGCCAAAAGAGGAGAGAGCCACACCCCAAGGGTAAGAAAGCTGAGCAGAAACCATAGACAGCGTAGCACTGACCAACAGATGAGCGTTGCTTTTGCAACAGCAAGAAGCCCTGCTCCCATTTACAGTGTCAGGATAGCTGGCTGTGTAGGTGATGGTTTTGATTTTCTCCACTCACTTTGAAATAATAAGACGCTGAAGGAAAAACTGTTCCCTAACAGATGGCCTCAAGGTCAGGGTTTAGAAATTCCTGATTACCCTACCCAAAGTGCCGTCCACTCCCGTATCCCAGGCAGGGGAGGGCAGAGAGGAAGGCTTGCAAATGGTTAAAGCTTCAGCTAAACAAAAGTCAGGAACCGTGTAATTAAAACTCTACCTTTGTTGTATTGTGAAGAGTTAGCCTGTGACATAGGAAATATTTAAAGGAGCAGGCTGTTCAGCTAATTTGTGTGTGAGTGAACTGCTTAGACAGTCCTATCCTAAATTAACTGTAAGGCCACCCACTGAGATTGCCTCATAAAGGGCCATGATTGCTCAGCTTCGTTTTGTATAACCATTCAATAATTACTAGATAAATGCATAACTAAAAGCTCTATTACACTAATAATTTGTACTGAGATAGATGTGTGGGACACCATGCTGGGTTAATTTGTCATCCCTGCAGCAAACTTCTAAAGAGGGCTCTTTTGCGGAGGAATTGTGTTAATATGTTGCTCCAGTGAGGACATGTTAGAGCAACAAGATGACTTGGTCGCTTAATCTCCTAAAGAGGCAAAATGCCTGGAGGGTAAGTGCCAGAAAGAAGAATGGGGGGTGATTAACATAGTGGACCCAGATTTAAACTCATCCTGACAAAAGGAGCTGATCTAACTGAGCAAAAGAATGAAAGAAGGGGAGTGTTAAAAATACTAATAGGATTTCATGCATCCCTAAAAAATAATATAAAAATAAAGTACTGCAGGAGCAAAGTATTTTACCCGTGCTTTTCCTAATTCTGTGTTCAGTTTCTTTGCTCTCTTTGATGTATCCATGAAGTTAAACTGTATGCTTTAAACAGTGCAGCGAACTATAATATTTTTATCTCTGCTTTATGCTAAATTCTTCTAGCTTCAGACACACACAAAAAGCACATTATTGCCTTAAATACGGAACCCATGTTTAAGCATCAGAGCTCTTGGATTTTCAACCTCCTCTATTGACAGAACCATAAATCATGTTAAAGTTAAGTGAATTACTGTAGCGTGGAACTATAGCTTTAACAATGTTTATGTAGTATCAGCTTACCATCTACAGAATGAAAGGGGAAAAAAACACCGATATTAGAAATGGGAATGTGGAGTCCTATTAACTTAACAGCAATATATCACTCCAAAGTCACAGATTCCATTACCATGCCCTTTTTAGTATCAAAGCAGAATTATATCATCACACACATAAAGGTTGTGGTTTTTAAGAGAATTTACATTTCTATTGTAAACTTATCAACTGCATTTCATTATAAGAAAGACATGATACATTCTCTTAGCAGTAGTTTTTATCTTATATATGGGAATGCATCATGTGTATTAAAAACAATAATAATATGCAAAAGTTGCCAGCTTTTGATGTGAAGTAGGTATTCCACAAATAGGTTAAATTAGGTTTTTTTGACCTCTAGCTATGGTCTTGGAAGAGAAGAGTGCTTTCTATAGGCATGTTTTTTATTTCTGTATCTATGTAATCAGCTCTATAGTATTCTGATCTCCCAAAGGCAGAAGAATTTTGATGTGTTTTAAAACAATCTGCTCAAAATAGCTAACTTAACTGGCCCCCTGCCTATGCCAGAATCTGGAACCAGCGCTCGGTTCAGCTCTACGGGTTTTCAAAAGCAGCCTGTGATACTCACAATCCAGAGCACACCAATAAACCCTGTGCCCAGACACCGCTTTAAGCATATTTTCCTTTTGCTAGAAACTCCGTGGGCCCTGGCAAAGTATCCTTCTGCCTCCCACTTGCTACAGCAAAATCTCTTACAGAATGAGTATTTCTGAACAGAGGGTCCAGGTGCCTTATACCACTCTGCAGAGCAGCAACAAGTGGCTGCCAGCCAGCCCCGACTTGGAGATGCCATGGGGCTGTTTTTTTCAGCAGTGCTTAGCCACTACCTGCACTCGACTTCTGGAGTGGTGAGATTGATATTCTGCTATTCAGTCCTTCTTTTTGATGTCCATGGGCAGGAACAGATACTCCATCCATCATACTTAGGGTATTTGTACATATCTTACATTGATCAGCTTTTTATATTATATTTTGTATGTTTCATCTACGTTTGCCTATATAATGTGCAAGTAAGCATCAGTGATACCTAAATTTTACCCATGCTAGGAGGGTAAGGCCTATTTTTGTTCTCACATGCTGTGATTTCCCAGTCTTGTCACTGCAAATGGGAAGGCAAGACAGGATCCGTTTGACTTTGGATGACCCATGGCCCTGACAGACGCGTCACTAAGCAGCCACTTTGCAGCGTTATGGGACTTGAGCAGTGCGTAAGTTTTCCACTGATCTGAATTCCCTGCAAAGGGCTGGACCTAGGACTGGTCAGTCCTACCCTCAGCAGCTCAATATTTAAGTAAAGGCAAGTCCTTGCTAACCTGAATAAGAGGTCGCTCTACATTTATCACCCTAAAGTCAATTCCTAATGGGCAGTAAAAAAAAATGAGGACTTTCAGAAACCTTTGGAAGATTTACAGGGACGCAGCTCCCGCTGAAATTCAAAAGCAGTTAATGAATTCTCTCAGGACCTCTGCAAATCCCAGCCCAAGTTTCTTAATTATTTTTTTCTTGTTTGGGTAACTGCTTTCATCACAAAAATCTGTGGGCTTAAAGCTATTGTTTTAGGCTTCTATTCTTTACCTCTTGTATTGTATTATACACAGAAGTGTAAGTTCCTTTCAACAAATTTGGATTATTGCCAGATCTCCTTATTAAAAAGTCACTCTTCATATTTCCGATAAACACAGCTGTTTCATGGTGTTTGAAAGCATTTCACATCAGCCAGCATGGTGGCTTAGCCAATTAGTACTCTAATATGGTCAATTTTCAGAATAAGTACCTTTGAGGTACAAAGGGTGGGATACATCTCGCATAATTTGAACTGGCACTTGCATCACTTCAATGCTAGGAGAAAGCTTACAGCATGCAGGGAGTTAAAGCAACTTAGAAGCCTGAAGTGGAAATATCTAGCAGAACAAACTGTTCTATAACATTTCCAGGGAAATGACTTTTAAAAAAATACTTTCTTAATTGTCATGAAGCCAATTATAATGGCCTCAAAAACAAGCCGGTAAAAATGATCTTGCTTCATTATGATTATAATGTTACTATTTCTAGGAAGATTGATCAATGTTTAATGAGCTATTAGTAAACTTAATTATCAGTTTATAGAGGAGGTATCTGAGCATTGTGCCCTAGTGAAGCCAGTCGACTGTTGGCCTGGTGTGATGGACCTGTCCTTGTGCCCATGAAGGGGCAGTGGGTTTGATTCCTCAGATCACTACTTCTTCGAGCAGGCGAGGAGTGCAGGGTGACAGCAGGCTTTTCCTGAGCAGGAGAAGAGCAACACTAAATGACCCTTTCAAAGACTTCAAACGACTTTATAAAGAGAGAAATTTCATCCAGTCATCTGGACTTGAAGGGATTGGCAAGGCTCTTTGGAAGACGAGATGGAGGGTGGATGGATCAATAGGTGTCCTCCATATGTTGGGCTGTGCTGGCAGAGAAATCCGTCTGAGCACCGCAGGTGCGATCGTGAAACCCCTTTGCCACATCAGGGAGCACTCCCTGGGAGAAAGGATCCCATGCGTCTTTATTAGGACTGCTCCTTTGTTCCAGGAGAAGGGCCTGAGAAGGGTACTAAATGTCTGAAGAAAACCATAACCTGTTTCAAATTAACTGATTCTTTATTATCTGATCATTCAGTTGAACAGAATTCACAATTCTGGCTCTTCTTCATTTGCCTTAGACATGTGAAGTGCTAACCTAATCAATGAATGCAGCTTATTTTATTAGCTATTTAGTTTGTTATTGGCTACTACAAATCAAGAAGGGAAAAGACAAGACTGGCCTGCCTAATCAGATGTTAGAATACAGCGTTCTGAAAAATCCTCTTACTTCTGTGCTGCGCAGCACCCCGAACTCATAAAACACTAAAAAATCCAGCATAGCACGCAACAGCTGTACTGCATAATTACTTGGCCCTATAGCAGTAGTTTTAAAATACTGGTATATCTGTTGCAGGCCACCATACATTATCATCTCATTTTCAATAAAAAGTCTGGGATGTTTCAGATGAGCTTCAATGGAATTAGAATCATGTGTGCTTTGAAATATTTATGCTTGCCTTGAGATGGAAGGATAATTCCTGCCTCCAACCCCCCCCCACAAATAACAGATTTAATAACGCCAGATAGGCCAACTCCTTCATACCTACAGCAGGTAGAAATGAAGTTCTGAGCTGGAATACACATATTTTCATAGGGTGTAGAACTTATATTTTATGTCATTTAGTGAGGTCAATAATAAAATATAAATGTCACAGGCTGAAAGACGCCGAGAGAAATATGGGTTAGCAGCATGCAGCTGCTTAGGGATACATAAATAATAAGTCAATAAGTAAATAAATAATAGACAAAGACCTGTTTTATCTTCCATTTGAAGATCTCAAATAATTTACAATCACTGATTGAGACTTGTAATATTCCATCAGAAGCACGTAAGTCGTAACAGCCCCTTCTCGTACACAGAAAACTTTGCATCACTCTAGGTGTGGTTTTTGGAAGAAATGGCTTTAGAATTTTTATTAAGCATTTCTGAAAGTCATGACGAAAGTGGCTTGTCCATGGTCACTTGCCCCTTTTAGAAGCAAACACACTTTTACTCTAACAAAGAGATGATGCTGTAGTTAAGAAGTGGGTCTGTCACTTGGACCAGTCTAAATTTATTTGGGTAGAGTTTTCAGAAGTGTTAGACCGGTAAAATGTTCCCTGGAAATGAGGATTTTTTGACCATTTGCATGCAGTCCTTTACTTCTTGGGGATCATGTTAATAAACTTCAAGCTTCTGACCTGAAAAGTAACATTAATAGGGTAAACAGCAGATTTAGGAATTTCACTTGTTAACCGCTACATTATCACTGATTAATAAGCATTATTTAGGGGAACCCTTGTTGTTTAGTGCTGAGGGGGTGTTTCTGTAACACTAGCTAAGAGGAAGCCATATCCAAAAGCAGATCAGGTTTTATTATTGACATTTCTATACTGCTTACGTTTCTTGGGATCCCTCCCATGGAATTAGGAACCCATCTAAAAAGCTGCTGCCAAAAGCCACAATGGTAATGAAAGGAATCGAAGTTTCTGATGAAGTTGAGTGACTCCGTGATGGTTTATAGAAGAGGGAAGGGGCAACTAAAATAAGATTGCAAAGCTGAATACCTGGCAGATATACACAGGCTGAAAAAATCATGTAGAATTGACTTATGAAAGTCAGGATGTATAGAGAGAACAGCAGGAAGTGAGGAAAAAGTGGACTTCTGTGTAAGGCTTTAGGGCGAGTAGGGAAAATAGCAACCTGCACCGCTACCTCACATCCTTTAACTGATTAAAGATGTTTGTGAGGATCCATATATTTGGAAACAGGGTTGTGTTCTGCACTCAGAATTTGTTTGAAAGGCTGTTTTTGCATATACTGGAGTTGGTGACCCCAAAACAGCTATTGGAGTAATGGTCTTTACCTGGGCCAGCAGTTTTTAGACTTCTGCATTTAATTCCCTCTCTCTAGTATTAAAGGCAGGCACACTTGTAAAGTTGATCAGTTTAACAGCAGTAGATTCTCCCTCTTATCAAGCAGCCCTTACTACTGCCACTTGAGAAATTTAGCATTTCCCAGTCCGAGTCTGCAAAAACAAACCTTTTGGAGATCCTTGTTCCATTCTGTACTTCTCATGCGAATCCGTCTGCTCGGAGAAGATGAACCCTACCCGCCAGTATATGGCACAGACTGAGGACTGATGCCTGTTGGCTCTTGTTTCCTTCCCCCAGTCTTCCCTGGGATCAGCAGAAAGCCCTTCAAGGCTGCACTGAGGAGTTGGCCAGACTCCGAAGACGAACCACTTTCTCCTGCTTGCGGCACTTTAACTTCCTGGTTTATTGTTGATCGTTTCTGCACTCATTTTTCTTCTCTCTCTCTCACTTTGGGAAGATCACCAAAAAATGCTCTCCGCTTTGTTTCCTACTCTGACATGCCAAGGAGGTCACAGCAACAGAGAAAGACCCACTACTTACATGCCTATGAGTATTTCTAATAATGATAACGTCTTTCATGTAGCAAATCAAATTACTGAACGAGGAGCCATACCTTGGAAAAGCTAAATATGGTGTGTTCTCAGGCCTGGCTTTGAATTTCCACATGTTCCCTGGGTACAATTTTTTATTCCTTGTTTGGTTGAAATAGCATTTCTATCTCCTTTTCACCCAGCGGAAGAAAAGGAGTGAATTTGTTCCCAGATGTGTACAAAGGACAGTGGAGTTGAATAACAATTTCACGTAGTATTAACAGAGCTTGTGCTAAAATGAATTTTTTTTTTCATAAATGTTTAAAAAATCGCAATTTGTTTTTTACTTAATTAGGTGTTTGCCACGTAAATTTTTATTTCTCACTTTTATCTTCATCCTTCATCTTCCATTTGGCATACAAGGAAATGGGGAACTATAAAAGGAGTTACGAAGGAAGGGAGGAAGAATATGTTTTGTATCAAAAAAATTACAGAAATATTGTATGCTAATGGAAATTTTGTTGTAGTCATCAAAATGCTTTCCACCAACTTTTGTTGAACAAATATTTGTGGCAAAATGTTTTGCCAAGCTCTGAAATGACTGTTGCTTCCTGGAGAAAGTGCTGATACGTTGGTAGCTGTGAAGTGGCTGTGACGTAGGTGTCGTTAGAGCGGCTGCACCTCCGGGGCTGGTGTCAGTGAGATCAGAGGCTGACGCTCTGGGTGGAATTCACCTAACTGAAGGTGCGTGCGTAGACTGGAGGTATCTACCTCGGAGCAAGTACCAGTGGGCTCCCCTCACACCCACCGGTGAGCCAGTCAGCGTGGTCCATGAAGTCCAGTCCAAGGCGGTGGTCTGGTTTTGGATGAGGTGAACGGCTCCTTAGACACCATTAGTTCTGTTTAGTTCTCCGTTGATTCAAAGCTAATTAGTCCATGGTAGACACCCACATTTACTAAGGTGAATCCCACATTCTCCCTGCCTTTAATACAACACTTCAAAGTTACAGCCTCTCCCAGGAGATTGGGGACAGGAAAATAGCCTTCATTTCTTCCTTTGAAGATTTGGGTTCTTTATCTGAAGAGTTTTCAAATATACCATAATTTAAGATGCAAACTCAGAACGAAACTATTTGTCTTAAAAGTGACTAAGAAATAATTAACTAGGTTTGTAAAAAACAAGAGATAAGCCCAGATGTGCAGACAGGTCGAACAGGCTGGGCACACAGGTGTTTGCCTTGGCCATGGAATAACTGTCGACATTTCCATAACAAGGAGTGTGGGATATGCTGCTTCTTGTTTCCTTTTCCCAAGCGCAGCGTTGCAGAGCTAGCACAGCTGTGAGAAGACACAGCTCTCCAGTTCAGCCCACATGCCACAACATCTCGCTGCTAGACGATAGGCAGAGCCCGTGCTAGCGGAGGAGATGCCCTGGATATGCATCTGCTTTGATCAAAGGTAGCTGAAGGCTGCGTGCTACCTTTGGGTTCCTCCTCTCCATGCTTTCTTTTAGTGGTGTTCTCCCATTGCATGAGATGCCGCTTAGTACCACGCATTCAGTAGGGTTTTCTCTTGCTTTTATGAATATTTTAAACGGTATTGAGGGGAACAGACTGGGAGAACACATGGGGTTAACAAGGTTACAGGGGGGCTTTTCATGCCAAGGATGAGAGCCTCATGTTCATCCCATATCAGCACCCCAGGCAGGAGTGCAGCTCTTTTTGGTGGTGGTGTCAAAGCAACCATTCCTATATGGTCGTGGAGAAAGAAGTACACGGAAGTGCTGCCCAGCCAACCCTTAATGAGTGTTTCCAAGATAATGCAGTAGGTTTCCTTACAGCTGTCTCTGAGTGCATGTTTTATCCACATCTTCAGGCCCTGAGTTTGCTAATGGTTTAATAATGCTTAAGAAAAAAATTATTAATAAAGTGTTGTATTATTAAACTGGCGATGAACAAGACTAAGAAGCAGATTTTAGCTTTTATTTAACCGAGGGTTTTTCATAACATTCATCATGAAATAAGTGTTTGCTCATTTGTATTTGATTTTAGTTAACTTTCCTGCATCTCTCTGATTTGCACATGGACACCCTTGAAAGGTTACTAGGATAGCGTGCCAAGGGAGCAACAGGGATGCAGTGATGACTGTTTGGTGAGAAATAAACTATGGTTTGCAGATGAGCTTCTGCTCAACTAGATTAATTGGCCATTCTAAAGGAAAAGTGAATTCTCATTTTAGAGGGGAAAGGGAGAATTCATAGCATTATGAATGGCAGCAGTTGCTGCCTCATGGTGACAGCGAACAGTGGAAAGCACCGTTAGCCACCAAGGGTCCAACCCGATACATCTTGAAGACCAAGGAACTGGGGAAAGGCGTCACATAACGTAGGAGAGCAGAAGGCTCTTCAGCTGCACTTGTAGTTCTGCTGAAATCAGCTGAGGGTGAAATCTGCCGTTGACAATGGGCTTGTGTACATTACACCTTTACACCTTCACTGCAGTACATTTTCCAGCTGGCTTGTTGGCCCATAAATTCACCTAATTAAACTTCATCCCTGAATGCAAGCTGGGGGCTTGCTGAAGATTTGAGCCGAGAAATGTAAATGTGATTTTCAAAACGATCTTGCCACTTTGTGCATGTTCATTAGATGGAAACATGTTGCTTAAAATAAATGTTCCTAAACTGAGGTGGGAAAAAAACCCCAACAACAGGAAGCGTTAGACCATCTTTAAATTATCAACCATTTATAGTACGATATAAAATGGATTCATCTGTGCAAATCCAAGTTATAGGAACTGTCAATTAAATCAACCCTAATCTCCCAAATACATTTTTTTATTGCCTGATTGATTAGGACTGCTCTTAAGGTGATGAATAGTTTTCACTTTGACAAAGGACTGCTGATTCCCTTCTACATGTCCACTAAAACACAGAAAATCCTTTAAAATGTCTGGCTCCGTTCGCTTTCATGATCTAGATGAAGTGAGTGTAGGACACAATGTGGTCTGATATATTAATTGTGAAGATCAGATGTATAAACAATACTGTACATTTAAAAAAAAGACTAAAACTACGGTAGATTTAAACTGTTTTATTTTCCAAAGGCAAAACTCTATATAACTTCTTTGTTTTCTTTCCTATAGCAAGTCCACATGCAACACCATCGACTCTTCATTTTCCAACATCACCCATTATTCAACAGCCTGGGCCATACTTCTCACACCCAGCAATCCGCTATCATCCTCAGGAGACTCTGAAAGAGTTTGTCCAACTTGTCTGCCCCGACGCTGGTCAGCAGGCTGGACAGGTGGGGTTCCTAAATGTAAGGAAGCCGTTTTTATTTCTTCAGAAGTGTTTGTCCTATGTAAAATTAACCATGGGATTATGGGATTATTTTAACAGCATGTTGCGTACAGGAACACACCTTGAGTAGTTGTTGGAAGGGAAAAAAAAAAATGCTGCTACTGCAAAAATATTTAAAAAACCAACAAAAAACCTCCCCAAAAAACCACTCGACCACTTTGTGGTGAAATTAACTTAAACTGTCAGAGAAGCTGGTGATGCAGTGACCTTTCGGGTCCCTCCACAAATGACTTTGCTGCTTGCGATGTGACCCTAGTGGAACTAGGGTTAACAAAATATGAAGGCAGAATAATTTTTATTAATTATTTTTGAAGTTCAGGGGAGAGTGGGGGGGGAAGGAGCAGGAAAAGGGAGGGTGAGAAACAGATGTTTCAGATCAGCTAAGTTCATTAAAAAAAAAATACTGCCTTATAGCACTTTAGATCAAGTTGACCAGTACTTGAACTCAAGATGTTAAAAGTACAGTTTATTATGGTTTGTTATTTCTGTAAGTAGTTATCTTTTCCCCTTATCTCTATGAAAAATTAAGCAGAGTTCCAAAGCTTCAAATAACCATTTTCATTTTTTTTAATCAAATAAAGTGAATCATCTTGCTATTATTGAAACAGCATTCCAGTCAAACACAGAATTTATAAATTTTATGTAAATCAAATCTAAAATAATGCTCTGAATATTTCATGAAATGTAATGCATGTAACTTTTTCCAGCCAGTGAAGTAATAACTGGCAAAATTACTGTTTCTCTCCTGACATACATACGATTGAAAGTGTTAATGAGAATTAGTTTAATTATTAGCATCTAATTTATTACAGTTATTTAATAAGCTATGTTGTTCTCAGTGCTTTCCTTTCCATAGCAGAAAAACTGACTCTGCTTCTTCCAGCAAGTACTGGCTTTGAATAATGTCTGCAATATGTTAGCAGATACATTTATGTCTAGACAACAAATCAATATAGTGCTTTTCTTTTTCCTTGAGTATTCATTTGCTTAATTTATCCCGAACCATTCAGCATTATGAACTGTTAGTGCACTCACAATGAACATACAGCAGGGGTCTGCTTGGCAGGAGAGGGACCTAATTGTGAGACAAGATAGTGTTTGAGAGGTGTCACTAATATATTAGTTTATTAAAGGTACTGGGTGTTGGAAAAATAAATATCCCTGAAGGATTGCTTCTGACTGCAAACACTAGTAACTGCAGTCTTTGAACTCAGTGGGAGTGCTGTTAAGTTAAATGCGGATGAATTTTGAGTCTTATTTATGCCCTGAACCATTTTTGCTCTAGCACAAGTGTGATTTGCACCTACACGACTTTAAGGCCTTTTGTCAGTGCCAAAGCAGGTGAAATGAAAATGAGGTCCCAAGCGTTTGCCAGGATGAGTATTTTGTCGCCAGTAATTCAGGCTAATGGAAATCCTAACAGGAATTAAAATATTATTTTCTTTAGCAGTACTTAGAATATGGATCTGTGTTTAAAGCTGAGCTTTTATCATCAATGGAAGAGCCAATGCTCAGTGCCAGAAGAACTGCAGTGAGATCAATTTGCAGAGTGCTGTCGAAAGTGATCTCATCATTTTTGTCACTAAAATGGAACACCTGATTCACAGGCTGTCCTACTTTCTCTGTGTAATGGTATTTGGCATCTATCTGTACGGTTTTCAAGTGTCCAGGCTGTATTACATTTAAAATGTAAACTTAACAAGTTGCGGGGAGGGGTGGCATTTTTTTTTAAGCCCGCTTCTTGTTTTGGTGATACTTGAAAACACTTGTTCTTATGGACAGGTTTTGCTGGTGCTTAAGCGACAGACCACACGTGCATAGCTGGGCCCATTCTGCCTGTGCCTGACCACATCCCAGACTAAAGGGAGGGGATTTTTTTCCTAATCTGTGACATGAAGCAGTTCCCAGTTCAGTCGTTTCTCCATATGATCCTAATGGCAACTAGACTATGAGCTACGCTGTTGCTAACTCAAAAGGGATGTGGGAGAGCGGTTACTTTAATATATACTCATGCATTTTCCTGTAATAAGATATCAGCATGACTTTTAAGACCACCAAAAATGCTTGTTTTTTCTCTTAATGAGCAGTATCTTTAAGAAATTTACACTCCAGTCCTAGGCACTGGTATCCTAAGGGTATAACAGAGGCACGAAACCGGGGGATTTAAGGGGTCAAAAATACTGCTTCAGCTCTCCCTGAGCATGAGTTAGTGGCTGCAGAAAATGCAGAGAGCAGTAGAATTTAATCCAGGGCAGTTCAGACCAGTTGCTAACAGGACAAATGTTTAAAAGTGAGAATTTCCATAGTTTCACAAGGTTCACAGGGTTTGAGACCAAGTTCCTTGAAGTCAATGGAGAATTTGACACAGCACTTCCTTTGCCACCTCTCAAGTAATTGTAAATGTATTGCGCATAGCTTTGGACTAGATTGTTATTACTGGAGGTTCCTAATAGCTGATTTTTAGTATAATTTTTTGTCTGTTTGCTTGTTTTTTGGCAGCCCAATGGTAGCAGCCAAGGCAAGGTGCACAATCCATTCCTTCCTACCCCAATGTTGCCACCACCACCTCCGCCACCAATGGCTAGGCCTGTGCCTCTGCCAGTGCCAGACACAAAACCTCCAACTACGTCAACAGAAGGAGGGGCCACCTCTCCCACTTCTCCAAGTAAGTATAGACGCAGCGGGAACCAAGGCCTAACAGCAGCGCGCAGCGTGCTGCGCTCACGTGTGTCGGCTGTTCAGAGATGAGGACTGGACTAGCTCTCAGGGAACAGGAGAGCTCTCCACTCTCTGTATGTGATGTCCATCATCTATGTATGATGGACAAAATTCTGAGCTGCTTCTATATTAACAAGAGAAGAGTTAGCTTAAGGTTACAGTTTTATTTCTGACTTTGCTGGCATTTCACGTAACCACACATGAGAGAAATCAAGGCCAGTAGCTCAGCTGTGACACAGACCTCAGACCTTTGGGATCTCCTTTACTGTCATGAGGAGGCAGTTTGGTACCTCAGGTCAGGCTGTAGAGGGTAGATACTACATGGAAGTCAGACAGATAGCCTCATCAAAAACAGTGCTGCTTATATATACTGGGCTAAACTAGCAACTCTTTCGAGTTCACTTCGTTTATAGTTCTTTTGGGAATAAGTCTTCCTAGATTAACCCAGACGTCTTTCCCTTATGACTTGGTTCCTGAGCCCTGCATTTTGGGCAAGAAGCTATGGTATTTCTTAGGCCCAGGGAGAAAGCTTTAATCCTCTCTCCACCACCCACACGGCTCCCATATGTATTTTGTGTAGCCACAAGTCAAATATACAAATTCCTGGATACGCGCTTGGGGATACCACTTTGGACTCACTCTGCTGGGAAACAAATGCGATTCAGCTGGGTTTGATGTTTTAAAAAAGTCTGGATGTTCAGGGAGTTAATTGTGAAATGATTTAATGAAGCTATGCTCAAACTGACATTTAAAAACAAAAGGGAAGCTTTCAGTGCTTTAATGGCAACTGTAGGGGACTTGTTCCACAGTGAAGGGAGTCCAAATAACATCCACAAACAAAAATCAATCTAATCGAAAGAGCAAATCCCTTTGTGTGCTTTTCAAGCTTATTATTTAAATGCTATACGCAACCACTGCTCGATGTGCAGAGGTATTCGCTGTTCGGACCACGTGAAGCCTGCATTTTTAAAGCCTTATATACTGTTCAGGAGATTTGCGCAGGTTCCAGGGGGCACTTTTAAAATCTGGTAGCTCGCAGAGTTTTGCATTGCCTTCTGCTACGCGATAGTGCACAACCGCAAACTCAGCAAGATGCTCCGGCTGGCTTAGAAATTAAAATGGGTTTTAGTATGAGACAGTCTGGTAAGATTGTGAACATGATCTTCTAGAATCAGGACTTCTAGAACTGATCAGCAGAATTTTGTTGAGCTAAGAAGTTGACTCATTCCCTCCCCTCCGCTCCTCTTTCTGACCTTAGACCAACACTTGTGCTATCAGGAAGTTTTGACGCTTTCTGACGGGAGATACCAACTTTGAAGTCCTATCAATAAGATTCAGCGGTGGAATCTAAAAGGTTAATGTTTAGTCATAGTTGTCACTGAATAGAGTCAGCAATGCCTTACTATGTCCTTGTCTTCAGAACCGGGAAAAATGAAACTAGGTCAATGTATATTTGTCGTTACGGCTGTGACTCAGTTTACTGGCAGTTTGTGGTGTCTAGAAGAAAAAAATTCCCAACATCATTTTAGCAGTAATCTTAATACTGCATTTTTGTGATACTGTGGTCATGTAAACAAGCTAAACGCGTGTCTGGCCTGATTCTCAGCTGGCACAAGAACTGGCGCTTGTCCGCTGAAGTTCTCAGAACACCGCCCATCGGCATCGGCTCGGGCTGGTCACGGGGGCTCAGCGTTCAGCGGGCAGCTGCCACGTTAATTGGGAATCGAGGTTTTCTCAAGAGCGGGCAGTTAATGGTATTTAAACAAAAGATTAGGAAAATAATTACTGTGTGTTAATTAGCTACGCTGATGTCTAAACATATAGTTCTGTACATACTCAGGCATGCATCTTCCTTTTGGTAAGGGTTTCGGATAATAGTGACTTGAGTTGTAAAGAAGCATATAATTTAATTTAGGGACAAATTTTACAGAGAAGTAGATTACAGGGAATATTTTCTAAGAAAAAATACTACATATATACCAAAGCCAGTGGAAGTGTCTGGCCACGTAACGAGTCAAGCAAACCCAAGTTCCTAGCCTCGCAGCGAGGGTTTACCAGTCGGGCCCACTGGACTCTATTTAGGGTGTCAACCAGTATCAACCCTCCATTTCCATCGGTGTTTATTCTTTCCTTGACTAAATATTAGCCTTCAAATAGCAAGTGCGGATTCACCAGAGTTTCATAAAAGCCACACAAAAAGGTGTTTTCCATGGTTACGAACTGCTGGAGCGCACCGGTTCTGGGAGTGTCGCTGGGTTATGGCTGACTGCCCTGCGGAGCTTTAGGATATTGGAAAGTCGCTTCTGCAACAAAGGCAGGAGTGATGTTAGGTTTTGGCCAGACTCTCTCCTTAGCTGTGTGGAGGAGAATGAAGCCCCCCCCCCCAGGAAATGGAGTGAAAGGGGTTGGCATTTTCTCCATTCTCCTTCCCTTTTTTGGTCTAGCAGAAAGCCCTCTGCAGAAACAAGATGCAGTTACGGCCCTACCAAAAATTGGAAGATGGCCCTCCTGAGGGGTGCAGGAGCCAGGAGCAGCTGTTCAATACAGCATGGCCTCCTGGGAACGAGAGCTAAAAATCACAACAAGGTGGTTAATGATTCTCGGAGCTATAGTGAAACTCTCCAGCTGTGACATTAACCAAAACATGAACATTAGTGCTGTCCAAGGAAGGAAGAGCCCCTGGAGATGCACACCGGGGATTTGCAGCTACTGGGTGGCCAGGCAGGCTCTGGGAGTTGGAAATTTCAGCTGCAAATGCTATCCCTTTGGAAAGCCAACGTTTTCTTCATGTGTGAGATGACACAATGGAGATGGGATTCATGAGGTTTGGGAGGGTTCATTTTTCCTCCATACAAAGACTTTTCAATAGAACACATCCTTGGTATCAGACGCAGCCCCCAAGTTATCTTATCTCAGATCTCTTCTCAATTTTGTTTGGTGGGTAACCCATAACAAACACAACGCAATATTTTCTTGAACTTGACAGTTTCTGGGTTTAATATCTGATTGCCCAAAGAAAGCACCATCTCCACTACATGCCAGTTGGACTTTATCACGATCATAACTGAATCTGAGCATTAGAATCAGTGGCCCTCATTCCAATGCAGAGTCTAAGACACTGCCATCCTGTACACCATGATTTTTAAAGAGATTTTTTAAACTAGATGTAATTTTGTAAGGTTCACAACTCTATATGGGGAGAAACGTAGCTATTTTCCCTTGTTGGGCAAGATCGTTATCGGTTAATGTCCCTTTGCACAAAGGAGTTTTCGTGTTAAACAGCATTTGTGTCAGGATGAGAAGAATGATCTTGTGGCTGTAGTACTGGATTCATAATCAGATTGGATTTCTCTCCCTTTCTCTCCTATGCATTGACTGAGCACCCTCTGGGCAAGCCATTTTAGCTTTCTGTTCGCTCCTTCCCCCATCCATAAAAAAGAGGGTGATGACTGTATCATTTAATTTGTTAGAATTTTCAGTTCCCTCTCAGATACTCAGCTGCAGAATGCATTGCGGTAGGAATTACTGTATTGCACCACGTTCCTCTGGTTAATCCTCTCGCTACAACTCCACAACGGCTGCAGTGACTCGTAGCCCTTTGCGAAGCAGCACGGCTCTTCGGATGAGGCACACGTACCTGTCGTTTTGGTCTGTAAAAGACAGACCTATTGGTACATTAGGTTATTGCTCACCCCAATCATCTTTTTAATCTATTTAATTTAATCCAGAACTGTCTGCTAAATGACACGCTCCTATACTTAATAGAGATTATTTCAGGAAAGCATATTTTAAATTAACATTCTTCTACCACAGGCAACTTTAAAATACATGCCATTCCCAAAACTGTTTGTTTGTCTTGTCTTTCATACAATTTCTTGCCATTTTGGCTAAATATCAAAGCTGTCTGTGTGAGCAAATGTTCTTTCTCTGCCAGCTCCTGTTTTGCTTGTTCCTGAAGTGAAGCATCATAGCAAATTTGTGGCATCACATTCATTTCCTTGGCTATGGGCTATGATGTTGCAAACAATCCGTAGTGAATTCCAGTAGCAGAAAGACTAGGCTGGGCAGGAAGATGTTTCTATGCAAGCCCAACGGGCCAGCTATCAGCTAGTGTAAACTAGTGCAGAGCTATGTGATTCCCATGGAGCAAAGCCGACAAAGATCAGGAGGACATCTGCCTAAGAGAGCTGGCTTCTGTTCCTTTCCACGCTTTAGCTTTTCCCTTTCCTAAGAAGGAGTTTGAAGACCCCAACACAGGCTTAGCCTATGTATACTGGAAAACAATATAACCCAGCTTTAGCCAGTGAGAGCAGTTTGCCCCATCCTAATCTCAGAACACAGTGCAGGCATCAGAAGGGGTAAGACTTCCAGGCATCCCACGCCGTGTTGGTGATGATCTAAGCAACGCTCAGTGCTGCTCCCTTTTCTGAACCAAATTTCACCGTAACAGGAGTCACTGCTAAGGTGTATTCCATGTCAACTTCACATTCTGAGCCAAAACGGCCCCTTACAATCTGCAAACGTCTCGTGACATTTTGCAGTGAAGTGGGGCTGGCATCTTGGGAGAGTCCAGTGTAAAGCCTGCTCTGCATCACCATAGTTTTGGTACTCTTTGCTTCTTGGCTCTAGCAACGTGATTATATGACCTTAAGGAAACAGCAAGCTGACATCGAGTATTTTCAGAAAGCAAGTTACGCATAGTTTGAAGCATTATGGAAGAAAGGTATACATAGTAATTCACCCAGCAGGGGACTTTTATGCATGTTGTACGGTTTTCAAATGTTTTAGAATTTTTATTTGAACAGAGAAAGCATTTAAGACAGCGTTCTGATAGTTTCCCTTTGATTTTTCTACCAAATATCACAGCAAAAGTATCTGCCAACAGGGAACTGTAAACAAGATCTTGAGTTCCTTCCCTTCTGAGTGGAACTTACCTGCTCCAAGGGATTAAATGGCCTCTCCACTCATTCTGCTTCCTTAAAAGTAGACCAGAAGAACCAAACAACAGATGTTTGATTCTTGAGCTTGAAGTTAATTTTTCCCACTGCAGAAGGAATTTTTAGTCTTGTACAACATAGGGTTCAGCAGTTCGTCAAAAAAACCCACCTCGCCTTAAAACAGTACAGAACAATCTTAATACATGGCACTAGCCACACAGACATGCCCTTTGCAAATCTGTGGCTTCTTTGAATTATTAAGCAAATTAGTGTGGTAAAAAGGCAAGGAGAGCACCTCGCCAGATCTGCTCAGTTTATTTCTTCCTTGATTTGCAGATATGAATAACAACCAGTGTACCTGTTCATATTCTGATATGCTAGCTGCAGTGAGATTTGCAAAATCATCTCAGAAGGGCGAATTAGTGCACTTAAATATTCCTTTCAATCTTTCTGAAGGAGAGGTGTTCCTTGCGTGATTTTTGCACGTACTAGCAAAGTGTCAGCTTTTTGGAGAGAAAAGCTCAGCTCACCAGAAACAACTGGGAAGGATTCATGCCTAGAAGCCAGGAGTGCCTTATCTCCCCTCAGATCAGTAAGAAATGAAGATACCCAGTTCCGGCGTGACTTCAGGGGGATGCTCTTTCAGAAAGTGAAGCTGTCTCGTGTAACTGTAAGAATTAGGAGGCGTCATCAGAAATTTGTGAGACTCTGATAGGGAGCGAAGAGAAGGATGCAGTTCTGCATGCTCGCAGACTTGGGAACTCCTCGCCAAAGGGTTTTGTGGGATGCAAAACATTTGCATGGGTTCAAGGGCAGACTGGGCATTTGTCAATGTGAAATCCCTCACGGGCTGTTAAACACAGGGAGTCCTTGAGCTGAAAATAGTCAGAGGGTGGGAAAGAATATAAGAAAGTGAATATGTGACCTGTTTTGACTCTTCTCTGTGCATCTGTTTGTGGCCCCTGGAAGAGAGAGGATGGTGGATAAGGTGGAGCGTTGGTTTCATTCAGTACAGACTTAAACCAAAGGCTCCTCCAATGCAATGCCTCCGCACCGAACATTTTGCCTTCAGAAAGGCGGCAGGCTTGCATCTACACAGACAACTCAGTGTCTTCTCCGACTCTTAACTCGCTTTATTTTTCTGTGAAGTTGAGGCCTGAACATTATATTTAGCCTGACTGGAATTTGGCAAGTAACTTTCCTTTTAACATTGTTTTTTGTCTCTTCATTGGATAGTTAGATTGTCTGGGGATTTTATTCAGCAGAATGCATTCCCACAAATATATTTAAAATAGACAGAATCACTGTTTGTATTAAGGCGTCTATTTAGGTTATTTGAATTTAGATCTGAACGTGCAAAAAACTGAGCAAGGGAGAAGATTGCATGGGGGCTTTTCAAATGAGAGGAAGACTGAAAATGCATTGAAAGCTCTTGGATGTGGAAGTACGTGGCGTTGTGGACAGTTGCAGTGGAGAACATAATGCAACAATAAAATCATTAAAGTACTTCAAGTTTGGAAGTAATCTGGGTTCTTGGCTTGCATTGCATTTAATAGCTTTACATTTGTGGGAGCCATTCCAGTTTTTAAAGGCAGCTTCAGCCTTCAGACTGATTGCACTTACCACCCGGGTGAAACTGCAAGCCATTAATTTTTTACCGAAAGGATCTTCCTGGTTTGTCAAACACATCAAGTGAACATTTTAGAGAGTGCAGACCACAGCAGTATGAAAACCAAAACTTTGTATCGAGAGGGAATGCCGGATGAGCACGAAGTAAGGGTCTGATTCTGTTAATAAGCACTTTAGTAAATTTGCTGCCGTAGAAAACCCCGTTGCAAGCAGAGATACCCTGTATTCGAGTGAGGACAGCCAGGTGACACCAGGACCTCTCCCCGCGGCCCAGCCCCCTGCGTGTTCACACCCCCGCCATGGAGACCAAGCCTTTCCAGTGTCTAAGCCCAAACTCTCGCTCTCTAAAACGTTCGCACATTTCTATGTTAAACATCTGCTTAGGTGGCTCTGAGACGGTGTGTTTTGGTGTTGTTCGTGTGCAATCTAGTGCCGCTTCCTCAACGCATGTGTCCCTTCCCTTCACAGCCTACTCGACACCCAGCACCTCCCCCGCAAACCGATTCGTCAGTGTTGGACCACGGGATCCAAGCTTTGTAAATATCCCTCAACAGACTCAGGTGGGCCGCTTTCGACTTCTCTGTATGCCTGCAGCCTCTTCTTCCTCTTCAGTGTCCTCTAACGTGTCCCCGCGGAGCCAGCTGCATTGCCGCTGTCACCTCACCCACATGGTCTCAGTAACTACAGTGAAATGTCACTTGCAGTTTGTTTGTCTCTTGTGTTTTTTTGGGCTTGTGTAGTAATAACGTTGCTTTCGTAACTGGAAAGATCTCTCTCGCTTTCTAAGATATTGGCTTCTAGTGCACCGGACTGAGTTTGCAAAGGCTTTTGCTCCAGCCTGGTCCCTAGGCAGCGCGTTGAATTGCGCGTGCAAAAGGAGCGCAGAGAGCCCCGTCAGGTAACAGTGCACCTTAGTCCCCCACCAGATGCGACGGGAGACTGCCCCAGTGACTTCCACGTTAAAAAAAAAATAGACTCAAATTCCTGGTTGGCCGTTTGCATGGTGGGCTTTGAGCGAGCAGATTTTGGAATTGCGAGCACATCTGTTTCCTTGCACAAAGAGAAAAAAGTCCAGTTGAGGCAGGCCTATAAAGCTGGGTTAGCTGAATTCATAGTCCTGCTATGGTCAAATCAGAAGCTCAAGTAAACATTTGTGTTTCTTTAGGAGAAGGACGAGGTTTAAATGTGCTTTTTCCAAGCAGTATCAAATTCCCAGGGTCGATTAAGAAAATAGTTGTTGGCAGTTTTGTTAGCAGCTAATTTGAGCCAGACGTTGAAAAAATTAAGTCTGTGCTTAATATCACATTATCATGGGGAGAAGGTATAAAAAAGTGAGCAGAACGAGTGCTTTAGGACAACTGTAGTTTGTAGTTCGAAGTGATAGCTCGACTACGTTACAATTCTTTTAAAGGTCAACCGCAAGAAATATTTGTCATTTTGTTTTGAGCTGGTTGTGATGACTAAAAAGTAGTAATTCAAGTAACGAGCAGACTGGGGAGCACTACTTTTAGCTCTTGTGACTTCCTTCAAGTCGTCTCTATGCATCTGAATAACCAGCGTACAGATTCACGGCTGTCACATGCCACCGTCCGCTGTCTGCATGAAGACAGACTCCTCGTTGCGATGGCTGCAGCACCTACTGAAGATTTTCAGTTTACAGGGCTGCAGCCAGAAGCCTGTGAACACAACATGCTTGCTTGCTGTCTGTTCTTTGCGTACAATTTGTTAGGGGCTTTAGTTTATAGCTCTGTCGACAGCACAGGTTATACTGCATCGAATCCCAAACCTTCTCTGCATTAAATAGGGTCACAGAAAGTACACCAGCAGTGCAGAGCGGGGTTTTAACCCATCAGGTTCTGATTTTTTTTGCATGTCTTAACAAAAAGCAGCCTGCACCCCACTTTTCAGGCCTCTTCCTTTACTCGGTTCATGGACGTGACAAGTTTTCATGCGCCTTCGCATTTAAAAGGTGTTTCTCCAGTCGTTTTGGAAACAACTGGAAAACACAGAAATACACTAAAACGGGGAAACAGGAACGTGAAGGTATACTGTTAAAGTCCTTAAGCATGTGGTCTTTTCCTTCATAGCTCAGGAAACTTGAAACCCTTTAGAGAATGCTACTTACCTTGTCCAGGAGACTTGAAAAACTACTAGTTGGTGAATTGATTATGTAGTAAGACACAACAGTATTAAGTCTCCAAAATATTTTAAACTTATTTGCATCCTGCAGCCTAGGTTTCCCAGAGAAGTTTGTTGACTGTAAACTTTTATCCTCCTTATTTATGACTTAAATCATTTTAAAGTGCTCTAGTCTTACTGTAAGTGCTTCTGTGTAATGCAGTATAGTGAATAACAATGCTGCATGGTGAAAAACAATACTCAAGCACAGCTTTCAATTAAAGTCAAAGATGCTGCAGTGGGTAAGGAGACTGACTTCCAGTCTCGGACTCCAGCTGCATCTCCGTGCTTCTATACATTATTACACCACCACAACCCACTTGATACTAAATATATAATTTATCAGCAAAACTCACTACTTACTCATGAAACAACTCTGAAGTTGACTGTGTTTTAAATCAGAGTAGTGAGGTAAAAATGCCAACTGCAATGATTTGGGATTTACTTAGCATTCCTCTAAACACAGCCATGCTTTTGTATGCTTTTTGCAGGGCATTAGTGTACAGGACGACCACTTAGGATATTTTCAAAATGAAAATATAAAAACACATAGGACTGTGTTATTAAAAGCAGCTGGGGTGGCCGCTTTCCATCAGGATTTTTATAGTACATTCAGAGTCAGCCCGAGCTATGGGTCCTGAGGATCACTAACTGTCAGGCCACACAGCTCCCTGAGACAAGAGGAAGCAGTGAACACTCTGAGCTTCTGAAAGTCAAGCTTAAATGCAAGGGTTAAGCAACTCTTTACTGCTGGAACAACAAAATAAAAATGAAGACGGTATCTGAACATCTGCTTTTTTAAAATTACGGTCCAGCTACAAGCTGTAAGCAAACATTACGGTCAGCTTTTTGGTGGCCCTGATTTTCCCTTCCCACTGGTGGGCCATTTGACTACAGGCACTGGTTGCACACCATCGTTATTGGTCTTAGACTGCTGCAGGAGTGAGTCTGTGCACAGGGATGTGACAGCGCTGTTCGGCAGAAGTCGCATTTCCCATACATGGGCATTCGCGGGCTTTCACAGAACACTGGAAGACAATCACAGACAAATGTACAACAGCATGGCTGGGTCTGAGCTAGGATCGTTCTGTCCTGGGCTGTTTTTAAACAACCAAAACCAGTACATGCCTTTCTTAATGGGCATTATAAAAATTAGCAGTAGACATTTCCATTAGCAGCATGCTCTAATTTATGTCAGATTGCTTCAAGTATAATCCCTTCAAGGAATTTCATAGAATTTATATAATATTTTATTTAGAAAAAGGCCGTCTTCCTGTGTCAACAAAGGTTGTAGCAGGACAGCTCCATGACAGGAGAGACCAGGAAATCAACTGATTGAAGTCAGTAGTTCTGATTCAGTAACAAAAGCCCCCAAAGGGCTGTTGGCTTTGTCTGGCTTTAGCGGCTTCAAAACTTTTCAGTCGGTTTGTTTTCTCAGACCCTGCCTCTGCTTACCCCATCCATCACTCTGCCGCTCCAGCAGCTCACCGCATAATTGTCCTGTCTGGGGGGTTATTTGAATCTAAATTTCTGTTTGAGCTATTAGAAGAAACACTTGACTTGGCATCCTCTGTATACGTCGACAAAAAGGCACAGGTGTTGTAACCTTTGCTTGATAAATCATTTACTTTTGCTACTTGACTCGCAAGCAATATGGGAGCATCAGCTTTTTAACTGCCTTTTCCATATGCAAATCAGAAATACAGTATGCCTGGGGTACACAGTCTTTAGTTTCAAAAGCAAGCTGGTCTAGATAGCTCATGACTAAGTAATAGATACGTCTCTCGTATTGCCAAGGCCTTGTAATAAGGAGAGCGGCAGAGGAATGGGAAACTACCGTCACATTAATTAGGGACTAGCCTATCAGTAGCAACACCACCAATAAAGAATAAAGGGTTCTGAGTTTGGGGTTTTTTTTTTCCCAACCAAGCGATACAAGTAATTGTGAAACACAGGATATGTGCTCAGAGTACGTGCCGCTGCTGACGCTAAACTAGCAACCTGCTCTTTGCCACCAGAGCTTGCTTTGTCACTGGCCGCTCCGAACGGTGCTTGCTGGTCTCTAACGCCCTCGCCTTGCTCTGTGGTACGGAACTCCTTTAGGGATCTGAAGTATTCAGTGTGCTGCAGCTCCACTTCACGCTAAACATTGTTTGCTAGGTTGAGTCCTGTTTGCCACCTACTTACCCTGCGTCTTCCTGGAAATCGTACTTCGGATGCTAAAAACAGCTCCGGAGCAACACGTGCCCGCTCCGTCTAACCCCTCCTACCTGCCAGCAGCCCGCAAGCAGTCCATGTGCCTGACACAGTGAGGGTGTGAGGATGCACAGAGCAGAAGCTGCCTCCCGCGGCAGGCACCTAGGCAGAGGATCAGCTGCTTTGCCACCTGCGATACCAGCTAGATGGTTTTCTTCTCTGCTTAAGAGAGAAAGCGTATCATGCACCCTCTTGACCAGCTGTTTCAGGAAAAATCCCTCTCTAATGTAAACATGATTTATATCAGATCCATCCCAGTTAGTTTCAAAAACTTAGTTAAGTGCAAAACCAAATATTTATTCCCTTACCTTTCTCTAGGAAAAGATAAGACTATTTTGTAGAAGAACAGAAGTAGAAGCTCTTCCTGCTTCTGCCTCTGCCTGATCCCAAAGTTACACTCAGCTGGTGGGTAGGGAGCCAAGGTCTCGTCTTTTCACACTTTCCCTGGTGGGGCCCTGGAGCCAGCCAGCTACAGCAGCGCTTGAGATAGAGCTCAGCCTTTACAACGCAAAACAACCGAAACAAAAAGCCCGTCACTTACCTAGCACACCGCCATAACTTTGGAGAAAAACAAAAAAAATCAAACAAGCTCATCCAGGCAGCAAAATGACGAGTATGAAAACTCGCAAGCGCTGAAGCACAGCCACGCTCTTGCTAGCAGCCTTCTAAAGACCAGGTACAAAAATGCACTGTGAAATACATCTATAAAAGAGTAATACTGCCCTGTAGTAAGTTAGGGGGGAAATTACTGAAGTTTAGCAAAATGTTTATAGTATCAGGAAATTGCGAACTTCTTTAGATCTGCTCCTTTTCTCTGCTTTTCCTGAATTACACAGTGGTGTCTTTGTAGCTTCTTCTTTCAGGCTTTTATTTATCTCTAAAAAACCACCTTATGCCTTAGGTGCATATACAAAACCTTATTGTGCAATTACTTCCTCCTCGAGAGACAAGGGAAAGACTATTTTACTTCCCCACGATCCTCTTAGAAAGCCAACTGCGACCCGCGATTTTTCGCTGGCAGCACTTTAAAACAAAGGGCACGAGGAAAAAAATGAGCTTGACGCTGTGCCCTGTAGGTTAGCAGATGTGAGCGCTGTCAGACCAGGGAGGGAGGCAAATTCCGGAGTAGATGGTCCTTCTGTGATAACAGCCAGCCGCTGCTGCCCAGACACCGGGCTCGGAGGAGCGCGGCGCAGGTGAAGCCCCTCGCCGGGGCCGGCAGCGGCGCGGGCAGGGGGGAAGGCAGGGCAGGAGCCTCGCAGGTCGCGAGGCCCGAAAGCGGGTAGGATTCATAGATCAAAGTCAGCACCTGGAGTGGGAAGCTATTGCCGTTCCTCCGGAGCTATCGCTCCTGCCGCTGAAACCGCCCGGCTGCTCTGTGCCCAGGTTCCATTGCCACCCTATGGAAGAAAGAAACCAGTGCACACATTTTACTTTTGACAAATAAAACCTGCGCCTCGCTTCACGGGGATTTCCCGTTTTTGCTTGTCACCGCACCCCTGCCGCAGCGCCGTGTCCTCTCCACCGTCAGAAGGGGACTCGGAGCTGCCAGACGCACGCACAGCTCGTGTTGATGTGCTCCGTTAATGAGTACCACAAGTCTGGCCTCGGCACCCTGCTCTCTTCCAACCGTTTCCCAGCGCCCGGGAATAGCTCCGGTCAGACAGGCAGCACCGGCTGGCCCGCGGGGAGGAAGGGCAAGGTCGGGATCTCCCGGGAGCAAGGCTAAGGTCGGGATCTCGTGGTATCGCCGCAGCGTGGCTGAGCCACCGCTCCCTTCGCGGAGCAGTTCGTAAGGGGTGCGCGTGGCTCGTACGTTGCAGTGGATGTGCAGAGAACATGAGAGGCTGCAGGAACAAGATCAGGCCTTTTATTTTGGGGTTTTGGAGCAGAACTGTTCATAAGCCAGGTCAGCGCTACTTGTTGCTTAGGTGACTGTTCCACCCCAGGATAAGAATACTTACTTGCAAGGCTGAAGGCACCGCTTGCGTTTGAGTGTGAATGAAGATGAAGAACATTAATTTGGAAGCATTTGTTCAAATCAGTTCAGCCTGCTGAGAACCACATTTATTCCATAAAGTAACCTCCCTAGGCCAGCACGCATGGCTTTGGAAGAAGCTAAAGCTGCTAAGCAGAGACTTCACTGCCACATTCCTTCTCTTGGCAAATAGCAGCAAATGTACTGACAGGTTCAGGACATCATTTAAATGCAGGAATAACATCTCTCCTGGGTAAAGAACAGAAATCTGCAGGGACTAGATATAAAAACATAGTTGTGGGGGTTGTGGGACTGCTACTTTCTAGAGCTGCTGAAGTTAGAGGGATCGCTCTCCTTCCAAACCCAGCAGGGATCCGTGGACTTTCCCATATCGGCAACAAGAAGCGAGGGCCGCTCTCCTCCGACACCCGGAGCAGAGTTACACAGTGCCCGAAGTGCCACCTGAAGTTTAGATTGCTCCTGAGCAGAATGTGGGCCCTATACCCTCACGGGTTGCTTTCCTACTAGAGACTTACAATACATGTAAGAAATGGGAGACCCAAAACAGAGATCAGAAACAGAACCATGACAATGAACAGTTGAGCATGCGAGAAGAGAAAGTTTTATATGTGACCACTTAATTTATACTAACTGCCTGGGCTGAAGGGCGCTGAAGAAGGTTGGGCTCTTGTGGGCTTGAGCCCCGTTATGACTACTGAAAGCTTTGATTCCTGAGCAAAAAATGTTTTGCTGCAGAACCAGTGGCACCAAGCTACTGATGCGTGACCTGAATGGCAGTGCTGTCTTTCATCTTCCACCCAGGAAGCAGCTATACTGTCCTGGTCTTGAGGGTGGCCTGGAAATGGCTCTAAAAATACCGCGTAAGTCTAGAGAGCGTGGATAGAAAATGCAGTGTCAATCTCTATCAAGCATCAGCAGGTCTGAGACCCTGGGAAGCTGAAAGACGATTTCTGATCCTGCCTTTGCTTTGTGTTTGGCCATATGAAACTCTCTCTTCTCTTGTGTTGAAATTAGTCAAGGAAATGTTGGAGGAATCCTGAGCTGAGCTAAAATTGAGGTGGTTCCACCATGACGGGAGCAAGGCGCCCGCACACAGTCGTGGTGCTCTTGATGTGCCCCGCTCACATTATAGCTCCCTGGCCACACGTCCCCAGTCCAGCGCGCGTGTGAACGTGCTGCTCTGATCACAGTTGCTAATGGCAGCCCAGAGTGTGTGCTCCACAGAGAGGAGATACAAAGGTGCCCAGGAATCAGGGTCGCTCCCCAACTCCCCTTCACTGCCTCTTCAGCACGGCGCAAAAAGCCCGGTTAATTGAGCTCTCGCGCAGAGGGGCAGTACGAAATTTCACTCTCAGATCAGTTCATAAAAAGCAGCAGAGAAGAGTATAGCTCAAGAAGAAAGCACATACTGCACTATAAAGGTAAAGATTCATAGAGAACCTCCCAGTACCATCATGCGGCCTTATCTTCAAAGTGGGCTGGAGCCAGATCAGTCCAGAAGCGCCGGGGTTAGTCCTCAGCGGGGGGGATCCTTTGCCTTGTGCTTTTTCTTCCTCCTCCTCGCAGGCTCTGGGGAGCGGTGCAGACTTTTTTTTGGAAACTAGCACTAAGCATCCAGTTTCCAATAGATACAGCGTACAATTATTTACAATGGACACAGACGAATTTCCCAAACTAAGCAATTAAAATTATTGCGTTTTTCCCCCTCCTTACAATAAACAGGAAGCCTGTGCGTAAGGCAGCCTTTCTGGGGGTTTTATGGCCATTACTTACGCTCCACAGTAGGGGAGAAGAGAGAGAAGAAGTAAGTGCGGGCCTGGTGGGAAGAGTTGGCAAATGCAGAAAAATGATGAATGAGCTGGAGAGATTTAATTTCTTACTAAATTCTCTACAAGCTGTGTAACCTTTCTTTAGCTAAACAATTACTCTAAAAGGCAATGATTTTCTGCATTTTCATTGAAAAGTCTTCATAATAACAATGGCCTATGTTCTCCTTCTTGAAGAACTTCTGCCAAAAAGCAGTTTTCTTTTTTCCATTCAGCAGGAAACTTTCTTTTATTTTTATTTTTTCAATCTCATATTCCCCGCTAACATGGATTTACAAGGCCAGCCACTTACTGCATGGGGCTGGGAAGAAGCTTCCCCTCAGGCCAAATCATTTTGGTCCGTCTCCTTTGCAGGGATTCTTCTGTCTTCCTCCCATGAGGAGAGCAGTCGCTGTCAGAGACATAATGCCAGACTCCAGTGGCCATTTAACCTGACAAAACTTGACAGCTCCCATGTTCACAGGTACAGAGTACTTGGAAGAGGGCTCCCAGATTGATTTCTCGATGGACAAGCAGCCGCGCTTGCTGCTGTTGTGGCGGGCGCAGTCAAGACAGGGAGCGGGTGCTGACTTCGGTGTGGTGGGGCAGAGAGTCATCAGATCTTTAAATTCGTCGGCCACGCTACCGACGTGATTGAATCAGAGTGGGGGCTGATCCTCGCTGACCCACAGGGCCCTGTGGGACCATCGTAAGGACTTTGGATGTTGTAAGGACTTTGGAGATGCAGCACGGGCAGAGCACTTTCCTGCTGCGGAGCTGCACATTTATTCAGGATACACACATGCATACGTACACACACACACAAATCAAACAAACAAGTGTAAGGCAGGATTAGAGTTAGGTGCCTCGCACTGCTTTTACTTGACTTGGCCAATTTCCTGGCCACCCCGTGCCCGCCCCCAGCCTCCACTGCAGATAATGCTGTATTGGATTAGTCTGCCGCGCTGCTGCATCAGGTCCCAGATCGATTTATTGACTCTGTCAGAGCGGCTAGTACAGTAATTGTTACAAGAGCAGAATAGAAAGCAAGAATGTGTCCACATAAAATATAAAAATGACGTTTTGTTCGTTCTTTCCTCTTTTGCCCTATAGATCTTCATGTGTTTACACAGTGGAGAGCACTTAAGTTAATCAGCTCCTTCTACATTATTAATTGCGACAGTTAGGGTGCTACATGGCGGCAAACATCTTATTGAAAACATTGATCTGACGCTCACGGCGTGGACCTGAGCAGGTTTTGTATTCCTTCCCTTCTTTTGCAGCTGCTCGAGGGTACTCTCAGACCCTGTTTCTCTGACTGACAATACGCCATCAATGCCATCGATTGCAGAGAGGGGCAGAGAGATGCATGTGAGAAAGAAAGGAGTGCGCAGAGGTCCAGCGTATGCTGTAGGCTGGGAAAGGGGTTGCTGGAAGTTGGTAATCACAATAATTACATGCCTGGCCTGATTTCTCTGTTTTGTAAAGCGTGATGATTTAAGAGTTAAAGTTTCCAAAGTGTTGAAGATTTGCAGAGGTGGCATGATGAGACCTTTTAAAACGCGTGTAGAATATATCTCCTTAAAAAAAGACATATTGACTTTTTACAAGGGTTTTGGAAGTGCCTTTGAAAGACATTTCATGAAAGTTCAGCTTTTGCAGCTGATACCGATATGAGCTCCATAAATTCCGCACAGCCTGACAAACTCTGGTAGGTGTCACATGTGACCTGGATGGAAAAGGTCAGCAGCTGAATTTATGGCTTTTGCATTTACTGGAACCTTAAGATTTTTGCCAACTGCCATATATACTTTTTAACAATTCTGCAATCAAAGGATTAGGACCACAATCCACAATGAAGGTCAAAAATTAAAGGTCACAGTCCCTACATCCTTCCCAATGGACAGGCATTAAGCTACCTCTGTTCTAAGAATCACCTTTGCTTAATGGCCTTGACACGGAGGTCAAGGAATAAATATGCTCCAGAGGTGAACACCTTGCAAAATAGGCTATCTTGCTCTGAAATTAATGCTAAATTCCATAAGAAGGGACAAAAAGATGAGAAGCCATTCCGTAACGGAGAGGGACTCTCCAGTTTGCAGCAGATTTCATGTTCTCAAGATGCTGAAGATCACCTCCCGCAGTGCTGGACTACCCTAGACAAATGTAAATAGCATAGAGGGGAAGAATTTGGGCTTCAAAAGAAATACAGCAAAATGACTAAAAAAACCTGTTTAAATTTAGCAAAGGTGTCTTCTCAGTAAGGATTATTAACAACATGCCAAGTTGTAGCTTTCAGACTTTGCCTGGTTTTAGTTCAGAACAACAAAAGGTATCGCCTTGTTTTAGGCATTTGTATTTATAGTACATTTTACTTGAACAGAGGTAGAACTGGAAAAGTATAATCACAGAATCACACAGAATCACAGAATGGTCGGGGTTGGAAGGGACCTCTTGGGTCATCCAGTCCAACCCCCTGCCCAAGCAGGGTCACCCAGAGCAGGCTGCACAGGACCGCGTCCAGGCGGGTCTGGAATATCTCCAGAGAAGGAGACTCCACAACCTCCCTGGGCAGCCTGGGCCAGGGCTCCGTCACCCTCAGAGGGAAGAAGTTCTTCCTCATGTTCAGCTGGAACTTCCCATGCTCCAGTTTGTGCCCGTTGCCCCTTGTCCTGTCGCTGGGCACCACTGAAAAGAGTCTGGCCCCGTTCTCCTGACACCCACCCTGCAGATATTTAGAGGCATTTCTAAGGTCCCCTCTCAGCCTTCTCTTCTCCGGGCTAAAAAAGGTGAGCTCCCTCAGTCTTTCCTCGCAATAATCCAAAACCGGGATACTTTTAAAAAAAGTAAAAATCTAATATTGATAAATCAAGAAGCTAAATGCAAACATATCTTCTAGGCTTGACTATGTAGCCTTTAGTTACTTTCGTTATTAATATTCAATTTCGAAAACAGTACTGACACTATAATCATAATATTTTTGGATATATTCACTTGCATGACCCATCTCTTACATCATCTGTACAAGCACTAGTTATTACACATGAAGAGATGCAGCTAAATACATTTTAGAAGCCAATGAAAGGTGATTTTAATTATGAGGTAGGAGTAACAAAAATCACTACCAATAAAATGCAGCCAGCTTCAAGGCTGATCACAACAATTTCTGCATTGCTTGGAGCACCTTTATAAACTTCAGGTTGGTCCTTTTGTGCCTGCCTTCCTAATGGCAGTAACAAGGGCTCTTCTTAAATATGACAGCAGAAAAGGTATCTTTTTTTAAAAAAGGGGGCTAAAGTTAGATATGAAATTTGCATGTTGGGTTTTTCATCCTTGCATGTGCTAAACAAGGACATTTGAGATTTTGCAGGAACACTTTTACACGTTATGTTCCGTGTTTGGCTCTTCTCTTTTGTTTTGAAAGGACTTTCTCGTACTCTTTTGGGTTAAAGATCGTGTCTGTGAATCTATGGTGTGGGACCTGCCTGCACATTCATTGGAGTTGTTGAAAGTAGAGATGGAAGATTTGTTACTGGCGGGAGTTTGGTTTAGTAATACAGTAATATTTTTGTGTAGTTATGCTGGTATTTTGCTTATAGCTATGCACAGTAGAATAAATCTAGTCTTTTTCAAATAAGACAAAGGTTAAAATTCATGTTTTCTTTATGAGGAGTGCACGCAGTGCAGTCATCGTGTATCTCTAGAGTTTTTATTTTGTGGCTACAGGTATCACCTCCCAGCGACTCCAGAGCAATCTTCCTTGATGTAGAGATGAGTTGAGTTTGGGGGTTTTCCCAATTTACTGGCACTTTATAAACTCGTCGGCTTCGTAATGGTAATAACAAGGGCAGAATTTGTCCCGGTAATGGTAACGGCTTTATCAGTCCCGTGGATGTTGCGCGAGTCAAACTCGAGTTCAGATTCTTCTCCTGGAGGCTTTTCAGGAATACAAGGTGTAAAGAAGTAACATTTGGAGAAAAGAAAAAAAAAAGGGGGGAGAGCTGTAATTCTCCGTACAATGGAGCAGCTTACTTCCCGAGCACCAAGAGCCACTTCTACAGAGTCTATTTTCAGAGAAAAAGCCTCACATTCAGTGACTCATGAAAGCGAAGAGGCGCCTTTTGATTTTAGGTTCAAGGTTTACATTAGTAATTTTGTCTGTTTTCTCTGTTAGTATTAATTAAATTGAGATAGTTTAATTAGTATTACTAAATTCGATCATTAGTAGCAATTCATTCTGCCTGCCATACTGCACAAATATGATGAAGCAGAAATAACTAAATTGTTTAATTTCATCTCATTTAATGACTTTACACTCCACCAGGACTTTCACTGGCATCTCACAATATGTGTGAAAATCACTCCACGCTAGGCCAAGACCCAGCTCCCTTTAGCCAACCATGTCTAATGCGTCCCTCCTCATCCAAAGGCAGATCGCGTGCTGCTAAGGCTTTTCCCGCTTCGCCGCCGGAGAGCTGGCTGTCTCCGAAGGCTGGGGTGGCTTTTCCCCGCCCCGGCCACCCAGCTCCTGCATCGTCCCGACCCTGATGGCCCCGACGGAGCTGTGTGGGTCTCGTCGGCCGCCACGTCCCTGGACGGGGATCCCTGGGGTGTAAGGGGACAGTCCCGTCGTTGAACCCCACGGGAGCCCAGGCGCGGGGCACGGCCTCCCACTGCTCTTAGAGCGGTTTGTTCGTCTTAGCAAGGTACAAAGCGTGAGGAAAAAGGCAGGCATGAAAAGTTCTCGCGTTCAGGAGGGGTTTTTTGGTCAGCTTAGTGTTCTCTTTTTTAAGGGGAGATTTGGGAAGGGGGGGTTCACTGCTGAATTGATTCCTCTTTATTCCTCCAGCTCGCTGTCTACTTTTATTTTAAGGTCAGTGTGTCAAAAACACCAGAGTTACCTCTGTGCTCTGATTCCTGTCTGTGTTAATTTGGAGACCGATTTTGATCTCCTTGCCCAGTATGCCTAGGACTCGCCAAGCCCCCAGTTCCTCTCCCCTTTCCGCAATCTCTAAACCCCAACCTTCCCCTGCCCGCTTCTTGGACCGTCCCCAGCTCCCACGCTGTCCCTCTGTCCGTCCACCTGCCCGACGCCCACCCCGCTGTCCCGCTGCCCACCGCCCAGCTCCTCGCCAGCACCTCCCGTCCCTCCCCGGCTCTCGCCCTGCTGCCGTCTCCCGGCTTCATTGCTCCTCTGCCTGCTTCACCCGCAGCCGTCCGGCGCCGGAGGCTGTCACCGGGGGTTTCGGAGGGAGCGCTTGCTTTCCCCTCTGCTTCGAGTTATTATCTCCCCTCGCTTTCCTCTTGCGCTGCGTGCTGTCAGGGCAGTCAAGAAAAGCAGCTGAAAACTACCCTTTGTACCCCAAACTCTGCAGCCCGTCCCGTCGGGACCCCTCGAGCCCCTCGCGTCGCTCCGGCCGCTCCGCTGCTCCCCGCCGGCACGGGACGGGGAAGGGGGGTCCTGGGGGCAAACCCCCCGATTCTGTGTGTGCCCCTGCGTGCGCGCGCGCTCCGGCTGTCTCGCTGCACACGCAGCTCGGGAGGCCCGGGCTGGGGGTTGCTTTGCTTTGGATGACTTTCCCCGATTGTCTGAAGCAATAAAAGTAAAGAAACTTTGGGGGGAAACGGTGGTTGCGAGGAGATGGGTTTTGCAGTCCTGGTGCAGGCGAAACTCCTGAGGCTTCAGGGGAGTTTCGCTTGCCTGAGGACCGCAGGAACTGGCTTAAATTGAATAAAACTGTAAGTACAGTACAGGGGACGGGGTAACAAGGAGTTCTGCAAAAGCAACAAAACCAGAGAGCACAATGAAGAATAGAGCGGGTTACGCCGCGGTGAAAGTATGTACTGGTTGTTATAACACCGTGCCTCCAGAATAAATTACGTCCCTTTAAAAAGTAATACTTTAACTGTGGAGCTATATAGAGACAATTAAGACGATATTGTTCTCCTGATTTCCCTCCTCCCCCCCTTCCTCCCTCTCTCTGCAGTAGCTCTGTGGAAACTTTTAATGCTGCAGCTTGAAACTTGGGCCTCTGGGTCTGAAATGCCTGAGAAAGCACTGCGGGCTCTAACTGTAAAACATTCCTTCGGCGGGCCCTGGAAACAGGGCGCGCTGGCGCAGGCGAAGTTCAGAGGGATCACATGTAAATGAGGGCTGGCTGCGGGCTCCCGAGGAGCGTTTCATTTCGCTTAAACCTGAACTTGAACTTGGAAACGCGCTGCCGGAGCCCGGGACGGGGCAGACGGCGGCTGCGAGGGGCTGGGAGCCGGGGCTGCCGCCGGCCCCATGCGCCCGCCGTCAGGGCTGGGGGGTCCCCGTGCACCCCCCGGCTTTGTGCCATGTCCAGGGGACGATGCCAGCACCGGAGATTCGGGACTGGGCTCGCGGAGGTTCCCGAGGGGCTCCCTTTTTTCCTAGCAAAACGCCGGAAAGTCCCGTCGCAGCAGCGTGTGGCGTGAAGTTATAAGCAGATCCAAGCCCCGATGCACGATTTATTTCGTAAAAGGAAAGAAATAAGTGAGATTTAGCCGAACAAATATTAAAGTGTTGCACTCTCTAGGAAATTTAACCGTGCTTCCAGCGGAGGAAAATGAAGGGCTGTCTAAAAAGCGAGGCAGAAAGCGCCGAATTTAAAAACCCCTTCGCAGCGTATTTACTTTCAAATCGCGATAGTGGGTGTAAACCACGAGGCGGGTTTTGAGGTCGTCTTTTTGCTTCTGTGATAAAAGGCGTGCTGCTGTTTTCTTTTGCCCTGGCAAAAGGCAATGCGTGTACCGGGGAGCCGGCGTGTGTCCCCAGGTGTGGCCGCAGAGGTGGCTGCGGCCGGGCCGCAGGCTCTGGGGCAGCGTGTGTCCACCCCCCCAGCTGGACATGCCTGCTGGGTCATATTTTGGTCATATTTTGGTCATTTCTGATTACTCCCGAACAATTTTGGCTGTGTTTATAGCAAAACTTTGAAAGGATGAATGGGCGAAAAAAATTCTTTTTGGCAGGAACTCAGGAAATATCTACAAAGATGTCCTTTCTGGAGCAAGATATTATTTCAGGGTTTGTGTTAGGGTCATTTTTATTCTGTGACAGCGCATAAAGAGAGCGGGACGGAGCAATGAGGTCTGGCATAGCTAAAATCCCTTCTGTGTGTGTGAGGTTATATAGTTTATCAATGCAGAAACCACCACGGGCTTTGAAAAGTAAACAGCTGGCTTGGGTCTGTGCGCTGCGCTTCGGAACTGTCTGCCGGCTTTCAGCAGCTAGCCTGCAATTTTGGGAGGGGGGCAAATATAGAGAGTTTTTCTTTTAAACATGTCAAAAGGTTTCTGCAGCCATTTGTTTGCTTAGTTCCTTTATTTGTTACGATTCTCCTTTCTGTTTCATTTTGGTTTATTTTGCTTTTATAAATGTCTTCGCTGCCACCAGCAAGCCTACAAATAAATAATAAGGGGAAAAAAAAAGTTTCTATCCCAGTCGGAAAACCTTATGGCAGCGACAAATATCGGAGAAAGCCATCGTCTCTCTCAAAGATTTCATCTCACCATCCACTTAATCCGCTTGCTGTACCTCAGATCTCAAGTAACTTTCATACTGTGGGCTCACTTTAATGGATAGAATCTATTTTTCATGAAAAAAGCAGGAAATAAGCTGTCTTTCGTACAAAGATTTACAAAATGTAATCATTGTTGAAATATTCTCTTTGAACTGCCTTGTCCGCAGGGGTGTCTGGCTCCCAATACCCCCGTTTCTTTAGAACACCCTTACAAGTTCTTCTGGTAGATCAGGTACACTGGTGGTTCTGGTCTTTGATGTCTTGAATGAATGAAAGAAAAGCATAATAAAAGAGAGCTGTTGATCAAGCATAAAATACTCTTTAAGCTGACAGAATGGCAGAGTTAACACATTCTAAGCTGCTTTTAGGTTTTTCCTTTTTTCCTCACATTTTCCTGTGCTTTGTGTACAGTGGGGGTTTTTATTTTTTGAAAAGTCTCTGATCTATGTAGTATGCCGTCCTCTAACAAAAACCAAAATGGGATTGTTTCTCTCTCTTTCTCCCTTTCTTTTTCCTCTCTCTCTTTCACGCCACTATCTTTTTTTTCTTTTTTTTTTTTTTTAAACAGCAAGGGTTACGGTTTGGCGTTGCTGCAGTTAGCTTTCAGCGCACGACGCAAAGTTTAAAAGTTATTTTGAAGACTGCAAAGTCAATTTACTAACAAATAAATGCACTTCTTCGCTTAACTGTTTAGAAAACTGGAGGAAAACTGTAACTCGTGAGATGTTCCAAAGTAAAAGGAGGACCCTCTGTCTAAAATCCAAATTGTAAACCGAAAGACAGGGGCATAAAGATGACCTCATTGTGAGAGAACTTTCTTTTAGAGTCAGAGAAAAGGGGAAGTTTTCTTCCTGTAGCTCTAATTTAGGTCTTAAGTTCCCATACATTATTTATACATCATGCTCACAGTGCCAGCCTACTCTGCTTGCTGGATTACATTTCAAACGTTTGCCATTGATAAGTCTTTGCTGTATTACATTCAGGCTAAACGCGAATATGTCATAGCGCCGTCAATCTTTAATCCGCTGCGCTTCAGGTTCGGGTGGCAGGGGGTCCGGCGCTCACAGCATCGCTTTCTACTGGAGAAACATCTGGGGCCAGCTGGGATGCTTTACTGGAACGGTCAGATGTCGGGAACGACGGCAGGAGTTACTGCATGAGTGTGTTTTCATAGGTTTGGGAGGGTTTGGGGTGACTTGGTTAAAAACACTAACTGTTCCCAACTTGAGGTTTGAACCCAAGCAGAAATCTTGCCCGAAGTGAGTTTGTTGGTCCCAGGAGAGAAGTGGTTTGGACTACTATACATTTTTAATAGTCAGCAGGCAGAAGTCCATATTACAAAATTATTGCATGTAATTTAATGCAGTTTGCCACAATTGGCATTCTCGCAGAAGCTATTGGATGCAGAGCTAGTGTACACATCGCCTGGAGACTAGTGTCCCTCCCGGGACGGCTTTTATCTTCCTCGAGACAGGAGAAATACGCTCGCAGTGGGGCGTGCGACTCTCCGGAGTGCAGATGTTGGACAACCAGAAGATTCGCTCACTGTTTTATGTCCCTTTGGGGATGACCAACATGCTACTTATGTCTCTTTCGGTATTGCTTTTTGGAAAATATAATTACTAAATAATTAATCCCAGCTCTAAGAAAATAACTTCCATAGGCACAAAGGTGACCTTGTCTTTAATATTCACCTTCCGGTCTACGCAGTAGGATCAAATTTCGTGCCAGGAGAAACTCTGGAGAAACCAATGGAAAAGGGAGACGAATTCAGACGTGTGGGGTAAAGCAGAGGAGCTGCTGTATCTGCGGGAGCCCTCCAGCCAGTCGCACCAGAAGCTGAATTGCTGCTGCCTTCACTCACCCTGGCAGTCCTTGCGAAATTGCCTCGAAGCCCCGGTTTTGGCCCTGGCTTTCAAACGCCTCGTCGTGGTCAGAGCCCTCCAGGCACCGCCCGCAAGGTGATGTCAAGAGGACTGGTCTGCTGCCTGGCCGTTTGCATTCTCGTTTTACCTTTGCAACCAGAAGGACCCGCCGTCAGGACAAGGGGCGATGGGCACAAACTGGAGCAGAGGAAGTTCCATCTGAACATGAGGAAGAACTTCTTCCCTCTGAGGGTGACGGAGCCCTGGCACAGGCTTCCCAGGGAGGTTGTGGAGTCTCCCTCTCTGGAGATACTCAAGACCTGCCTGGACAAGGTCCTGTGCAGCCTGCTGTAGGTGACCCTACTTCGGCAGGAGGGTTGGACTAGATGACCCACAGAGATCCCTTCCAACCCCGACCATTCTGTGATTCTGTGATTCTGTGTTACCCCGATTCACCTTCCCGGGGTTCATGTTTTTGATTGCCTTGAAGTTCTCGAGATGACTGAAATGTCATCCCCAAACAAAACCACTCAACTGACGCACCGCGGTGCATCCTCGCAGGTGCCCAGCAGCCGTGGCTCGGGCTCAGCTCGGCTGCTCAAACAGCCCCTTTGCCGGCGAGCTCTAAAGCTGCAAGGATTATTTTTTTATTCAGGCTCTTATCAAAGGTGGATTTTCCCGCCCGGGCCCAGGCAGTGATAACTTCCCACAAGCGTGGCCCTGCCCGGGGCAGCAACGGCCGCGGCACTGCGGTGGCCGCGTTTGAAGTCCCGATGGCACCGACCCGTCCCGCCGCCGGGCAGCCGAACCGGGCTGAAACCCGAGGAAAATGGCTAGCGCAGGCCAGGTCTTTGCCCCGAGCGGATTAGGTGAAGAAAAAGCTCCTGTGCGTGGAAGTTGTCAGAGTTTCAAACGTGTGAATGTCCTTAAATAACCTACGTCTGCCGGAGAAAGAAGCCAACTGTCACACCCAGTTCTGGATTCCACATTAACAACCTCCTTCCGCAGCGTTAAACTTTGCCCTTGAGGACTTTTGTTTAACTTTTTAATTCGAAAAACAGATAGGGCGGCTTTACAACCCTCACTTTCTGCGCAAGCTGAAAGGTCTCATTGTTAAGGCAGGAGATGTGCAGGTAGAGGTAAATTTAACAAGTTTGCTGTTTGATTGTCTCCCTGGTTAAAAACACGCGAGCGGTGCCGGGGGTCAGGCTTGGGAGCCGGGGGTGAAGCGCGTCGCGCAGGAAGGCTGGGGGAAGGTGATTTTAATAAACAATGGGCCCGTTCCTGGGCTCCTGACGCAGGCAGAAAGAGTCAGCAGAGGCACCCTCAGCTTCTTTCCGTTTAACTATCCTGAACTGAGGAGCGTTTCCGTGCTGTGCTTCCCGTACAAAGGACCCGGTTGTCAGAAGCGGCTTGAAGATTTCTGCGTGGCTCTGCTGTCTCCAGAAGAGCAGAAGAAACAAATAGACTTGCGCTATCAAAGAAGCGTAATTGCCGTTTCAGACTTCCTGTTTAGGATTCACTCAAGTAGATATTGTTTATGGTTCATAAAACCTGACTACTGTGAGGATCCTCCGACACTGGCACCGCAGAGTTTCAACTTTCATGGTGCTGTAAATTAGGAGGGGGGGGGAAGAAGTGTGATAATACTCCTCCGAGATCAGTAAAGTAGAGCTCTGCAATGGTTAAATGGAATTTTATAAGCACATTCGGTGTGGAACTGTTTTGCATTACATGAGTTGAATACCTTAGAGATGACACACATCTGCAGGCACTTTATTAAATCCTTAGTCAGCACTTTTCAACCTGATGAGATTACTTCTTCATTTGAAGGGAGAAAGGGAAGCGAAGATCTCGTACCGGACTGCAGAATTCTTTCTGCTGTTTCACCTTGAGCGCTGGGGAAGGACAGCGAGATGCTCGGCAGGACAATACAGACCCGTAGCGGCACCGGCGACTGTGCGGCAGGGATTTTACCGAGTAGGACCTTTAGCTCCGGTGGGTTCATTTAGGTCTGAACTCCCTGGGAGAACAGTGCTGCAGAGTAAATAGAGGGGAAATAAAACACCGGCTCTTTTATGAAAACGCGTGGAGATAATATCATCCTGACCGTATGGTGGTAGTACACGTGATTTAAATGGAGATTTTAAATTAAGAAAGGCAATACACCGTTCTCCGTCTGGGAGCAGCCGGATAGGTTACAGCACGTGAAGGGATAAACTGGGTAAGGTGGTTAGACCTGAGAGCACAGCCTGCGCCACGCTGAGCAGCCCTCTGCAAGAAGGCAAAGAACCCTTCAGCCACCCAAACGTAGGGATCCAGGCTGCTTTTTCACCCATCAGAGCCCCATCATCGTCCAAAAACACTTGACAGATGCCAACTAGCAGGGCTCCGTGCGCATAATGCGCTTCCTAGACGTTTTCATTTGGCGCGCGGAGGTCTCCTCTCCCCTGGCGGAGAAGTTTCGCAGGTGCTTCAGGAGGACAATGGTGCTCTTCAGACCTAATCCGGGAAGACTTAGACGTGCACGGGAGGCTTGAGGGGGGATATGAGATCTTAATATCAAAATGATTAGTAGGAAAGGAGGATCATTCTGCGTGCGCGTTTCAGCGGTAAGACGCTCTAAATTAAACCGGTGTCGTGAGAGGGGTGCTGGTGGGATCCAATGGGTGAATGCACTCCCTGCTTGCTGCCCATCAAACATCTCCTCAAAGCGGGGCCGCGGGAGCAGGCGAAGCGGGATGCAGCTGTTTGCGAGGTGCTCCGAGTTCGGATCCGGTAAAGGCAACTTGTCAGGAACGGCGATCCAGAGCCCCGGCGCAGAAGTTTTAAAAAATGGCCGCGCGGTTTGGGTCGATCCTGTAAGGGTTAATGAAGTTCTTCGTTGGTATTAAGGCCGAGCAGTGTCTGCAGGAGTCATATTGACACCCCAGTGCATGGTAACTCTACTCCTTTATTGACATGTTGCTAGTCAGGAGCACAATAGCACTCTGTGTCTGCAAATCATTGCTAAAATCATCTCAAGGAAAAAAAAAAAAAAGTTTGAAAGCCCGGCGCTAGACAAAGGCCCCAGAGCTGCACTGCGCCGCTAAAAACTCCGGAGTCAGCAACTTCTATTGATTAAAAACTAACCTTTAAAGTAACTCGCAGAGTGTGTGGTTAGCATTTAAATTTAAACATGTCATGAGTTGATTTGTGTTACTGAATACCAACTCAGAAGGAGTTACATTCACATCAGATTTTTTTTTTTCTAATTCCCTTAAGCAGCTAAAGTATTTCATGAAATGTCAATAGGGCAGGGGAGAAAAAAAAGGTGTTTTGGAGGGAGGGGACTCGCGCCCAGCCTCGCCGTTTCTTTTCCCATGCAAATAGTCACCCCAAAAAGAAAAGTGTGGGGAGCGACACACAATAATTAGCCCTTTGTCTAACTTTCCCAAGTGCCAGAGAAAGACAGATTAATTAAATATACAACAGTGTTGGTTTTTGGAGTGGGGGTCTCTCTTGCTGTGGAGGTCATAAATTAGGCAGAATAAATACTTCAATGTGTTTGCAGCGGGGCTGCTACGTCAGAGCGGCTGGCGGGCGGTGGGAGGGCGCAGCGCGGCTCTTGCTAATGATAGTCACGTCTGGGGCTGTCTGGTTGCCCCTAGCAACGAGACATGATGTAACACCAGGATGAACTTGAACTTGGGGGACTTGAAAAGGGAACAATAGACCAGAGCAATCAATAAAGCCTATTTCAGTGAAGGATTACAGAGCCGCTCTGGGGTAACCTTGTCTGCGAGGCGCAGGCTGAATAGCAAGATGCGTGAAGGAGCGCGGTGCCGGCGGGGGGGGGGGACAGACCGACGGACCAACGGACGGACCGACCGGCGGACCGACCGACAGGGAGCCCCGCGGACGGCCCCGTCGCCAGCTCGCCTTTTGCCTTTTCTTTTTCTTCTTTAAAAAAAAAGCCAAAAAAAACCCCACTTTTGAAGCGAGAGCGGGGCAGCTCCCGCCACCCGTCCCGGCCGGTGGGCCATGTGGCCGGGCCAGCGGCGATGGGAGCCAGTTAGACATCTGCGATATAGATTCGAACCATCGGCTCTGAATTTTTAACCCCTCTCCTCCCCGCGGGGCTCTTCCGCGGCCCCCAGCCCGGCCAAAGACCGGCACGCTCCCAGCGACGAGCGTGAGGGACGACCCGGCAAAGTTCGGAGGAGTTTGCAGCCCGGGGTGCTCGGCGTCCCTGCGCCCGCCGAACGTCCGCAGGGCCCTGCCAGCGGGGAGGGGAGCAGGGCTTGGCACCGCTTCGCAAACCCCGCCAGAACTTCGCTCTGTTTATGAACTTTACATATGAGAGCTATTTCGTTTAATTGCAGCCTGCGTACGCCTAAATATAAAATCTGCAGGCAATAGATGGAGCCGATACGGGACCAGTGTGTTTGAATTGAGAAGGGCGAGCGGAGGAAGAGTCACTTAATGAGGTGTACTGGAAGCAGGACAACTTCTCCGACCGTGCTATTTATTTTACCGGTTCCTACCTCCATGGCAAGACCACATAATCTGAGTCCCACATGAAACTTGCCTCAGAGTCTTCTGTAAATGTTCATAAATCCTCCCCGGACTGATTATGCTATCAGTCACGTCAGACGCTGAAAAGGAGCGGAGGAAAAAAGTTGGTAAAACTTGTCGTCAGTTTGTACCCGCAGACGTATGCACCTCATCTATTACGGGAGCCTGAGTTAAAACGGGGGGTATCAGCAACGGCTCTTTAATACCTGAATCCTCCTTGTTGTATTACTTAACTTCGGGCTAAATAGTTGCTGCTCGTTGGTGTATTCCCACAGCACTATGTCACTGCCAAGCAGCATCCCCCTGCGCGTACAGTCCCGGGGCCTAACACTGCTCCCATTCATCCCGGCTTCGGCTCGGTCTGACCGCGCCGCGGCCGGCCGGGTCTCCCGGTGCGGTGGCACTGCCCCGACTCCGGCACGCCGGCGGGGTCTATTTTCCTACCGAGGAGCGAGATTACTTTCAGCTCCCTGGGCGTCTGCGCGGTCGGGTGGTGTGGCCGAGCTGAAATCCCAGGGAATTCCCTCCCTTTGCGCACGGAGAGGGGGGGAAGAAAGATTTTCCCAAAGAAAAGCTATTCGTTGGGGTCCGCGTTTTGCTTTGAAACACAAGTACGGCCAGAGATACGGGACGTTGTCGGCGATCCGCTTTCCCCCAGAGTCGCTTTATCCTGGCTTTTCTCTAGCGGTCCACGTTTCTCCGAAGAAAACAGCCCCGTTGTTGAGTTTCCGTGCATCTGTCCCAGCGAGACAGTGGAAGCAGGGCAGTATAAAGCAACAGATGCTTATGCTGGCACATGCCTAAAGACCCAAGAAAACCCCGACTGCAGGGTGATAAATGGCACGGGGAGGCGAGCGAGGATCGCCTTTTCAGGGGATTAGACAAAAGTGAACCGGAGGGATTGCCAAGCCATAATCTATAAAAAAGATTGATAACTTGTAACGTGACGTGACCCCCGCGTTCATCTGTAGCTACGTCCAGCGACGGTCAGGAGGGAAAACAAAAAAATATTGATTTGTACAGTATTTTTAATAAAGCTTTGTAATTAGGTCGATTCGTCACGGTCTCAATTAGCCCCCCTCTTGGCGGCGGAGGCTGGCGGCGGTGCCCGACGCCCTTCGGGAAGCAGCGCAAGCGGGCGGCAGGGCTGACGGCTCTCCTCTCTCTCTTGCAGTCCTGGTACCTGGGATAAAAGTCTCCGCTTCCCACCACGCACCGGACAGACCACCAGACCCCTTCCCACCTCTGTAACACGGCAGCAGCAGCAATGCAGCGCAGCGACTTCACATCGGCGGAAGGGGAGGCGAGCAGACACCGACAGCAAAACCAGTACATGGAAATGGCAAACGTTATGGTTGAATGGCGAAGGCCGTAACTTTTTTCGAGATTTTAATTTTTTTTTTTTTTTTTTTTTTTTTTTTTTAGACAACTTAGGACTGTTGTAATTTCGCAGACGGTGCTGGAAATGGTTGGGCTTCGTAACTTTTGAAGTGTTTCATTGGTAGTGTAAGCGTTAGGTGACACTGAGTAGAACTAGCCTCTGCTGCTGCTTACCAACTCGCTGTTGTAACACACTTTCCAGATGGAGCCTAACTGTTTTGCAGTATCCTCATCGATCTTTCCCATACAGGTGTGAGACTTCTTGAGAAATCATGAAACACACTTAAACGATAACTTTTGTAGTAGCTGAATTCTGCAATATACAACTTACCGGACAGACATAGAGCATGTTTTTCTGTAACATATCGGAAAAAAAATTGCAGGTTTCTTTTTATCTGGTTGGGGTTTTTTTTTTTTTTTTTTGGTTTTTTTTTTTTGTTTATTTTTTGTTACAGTCGGCACTTAGATACATAACATGAACCATAAGAGCATTGTCAACAATTTTTTTCCACTCAATTGCAGAGCGATTTAGAACATCGAACTACTACTATTCACTAAAAAAAAAAAAGAAAAAAAAGAAAAAAAGTTTGAAATGCTGCACTTACATTTAAAAAAAAACATTTTTCAACAATTTTCAACAATTACACAAAAATTCACGCAGAAATGGGGAAGTTGGTCTGTTTTGACAGAAACTGACAGGAATCAATCAAAACAATCGAATTTTGAATTGAGTAAAGTGCAATTTCATTGGATAGCTAAATATCTTTGTAAGATAGAGATTGTTGAAAATTCTATTTTTGTTTTCCAAGTCCTTCCACCCCAGGACTCTAAATTATTGGGGTAAAAAACAGCCTTGCAAGAAAAAGGGGAGCTATTTTTGCTTTTTATGTTTTTTATTGTTGAACTTGTATCCCTTTAAAACTGAAGGAAAATTAAAAAAAAAAAAAACAAATCTAATGGTGCTTTTACCACAATATGTTAACTACATTAAATGCTAATTAATCATTTTCTGTTATCAAAGCACATAACTAAAATGAAATCATAATCTCTGTTAATTTTATAAGCTAAAAGTCACTATAATGGATTATGCCAATTCTGACAAATTTTACGTGTTTCCGGCAATATAGGGTTTATCGGTTCTCAAACACCTTGGGAATAAGAGAGAACGGTCCAGAAAGTAACACACCTTCGTGTCCCTGAACTGGTACATTTTCTGGACTGCGAAGAAAACGTGACAGAAACGAACGATGCTGATCTTACAACTTATGCCAGTTCAAAGCAAGGGCACTTGCTGAAGAAGAAAAAAAAAAAAAAAGAAAAAGAAAAAAAAAAACCAACAACGACAACAAAAAAGTTTGGACCCCAAACGTCCTGTATCTTATGTACAAAAAAAAGGAAAAAAAAAGCAAAAAAAAAAAGAGTGCAAGTGATTTTTTCTATCAGACAGCGGAGCACCCCTTTGCTTCACATGCAACTTTAAGAAGGTTTCCTATACTATACATATATATACGTTCTGGTTGGCGAGTCCAGCTAATCAGAGAAAGTCTCTGCATGTTCTAGTGTTAGTAACTAATTTTTATATAGTTAATGTAGGGTAAAGTAGAGTGCATTAAGACACAATATTGTAATCCCTATTCCAGGCACTTGCCTTTAAACTATGTTTGTTCGACCCTTCAGAAGGGTTTCTACTACTGTCCTATACAATCAAGTAACTGAAATTCTTGGGAAGACACTTTGCTCCTCATCTTTTCCCTGAAACGATGTTTTGTTTTGTTTTCTTAATTTGCACGAAACGAGAAAAAAAAAAAAAAATTCCATATCAATGTGCCTTGCCCTGGATAGCGATTATTTGTGGAATTGTTGCACATGTTCCTCTATTGAAAGGGGTTTTTCCCTAGTCAAGCATTTGGAGACACTTTTTGTAAATGTGACTTTTATGTCGGCCATCGTCAGTTCCAACACCTAGGATTAAATAGGATGTTAGTTGTTCCGCAGATAGGAGTAGTGTTTATTGTCCTGTATGGTCAGTGGCAGTGCTATTCTGAGATCTGTAGATGCTAGATTATCAGTATTTTTGGATGTTGCTGCATTTTACCTTTTATTTGGAGTCTTCCTTTTTCGTTTTGTTTTCTCCCAGATATATGAAAATATGCAATACCTGCTTATATCATGTAGAAAAGCTTAGCAATTATTAATTTTTCTTTTAATTTTTTTTTTTTTATTTGACCAAAGTTGGTGCTGCACTTGACGCAGTGTGTTTTAGGTGTTTGTCTTTGTACTTTTGTGATTTTGAATGCACATGCAGGAAGGGCTCTTCTTAGAGAAGCAGTCAAACTGTGAAGCACTAAGCTGAACCCTGCTTCAAGCAATTTTTGTTTTACAACTGTTCCTTTCACAAGCAAGCCTTAAAAAAAAAAAAACTTCCTTTTTCTTCAGATCCCACACCCATTTTTATTAGCAGACTGCAATCAATCCACATTCAATAAAAGTATATAATGCCCATTTTTATATGCACGTTTTTAAACTTCCAAGTTCTGAAAATTGTTTACTGGTTATTCTCTATTTAAGGAAAAAATAAAATGTTTTGGATTTTCATATGTGTCTGATAAGTGGTTGAGTAGTCATTTTGCTCTATTGTATTGTGTGATTGTTAGTATATGGTATCACATCCTCTAGCCAGCATCCTTTGCCTTCCCTATAGCACTTAGCTGGGCATTATTAAGACATATGTGCACTAAAAAAAAAAAAAAATAGCAGCTTTCAGTGCTTCACAGTGAAGGGAAAAAAGCCTAGACAAACATTTTGTCAGAACCTTGCTATGAGACAAGGTATTACCAGTAAATTGGTTGTATATACAATAAAATTGCACCCTTTTTTAAACAAAACAAACTAAGCAATAGTTTGGGCAGTTCGTGGTTTTTAGCGAGCGTGTTGTAGTCATGGCTGCAAAGAGAGAGAATTCACCTGCCCACTCAGAAGATATGTAATTTGTATGTTGTATAGTTTTATTGATTACACTGATTTATTCTACCCTATTTTATAATGCAGGACTTTTGTAATGTTGTTTAAATGAGGAAAAATTTCTGTCAAATTAGCTTAGCGGAATTTCTGATTGTTCGTTATAAAGGCAGCGTTCATAGAATTGCTTTTTTTTTTTTTTTTTTTCCTTTGGGAACTGGATTTAAGTTAAAAACTTTCCCGTTTCCTTTTTGTATGTATTTAAATACAGTTATTTTTCTTCTCTCAATGGTATAGCATATTCCTATGCTTGAGAAGTATAGGCTACTGAAGAACCATTGTAAATGGACATTACAGGTATGCTGTATTTTTGAAGGTATTTTGTCATATTAAGTTTGATGACGCTAAAGTTAGGGAACTCTGAGCAGAACTGCGAGAAAATCAAATGTTTTAAAGGCTTTAAAACATTAGGTAGGCGGTCAAGGGTGTTAACCAACAGGGGTTGTCAAGTACTACACGCTAAAGTCAGTTGTCGGTCACCTTCCTCCCAGGCGGCGAACCCAGCAGCTCCGCTCCGCGCAGGCGTAGGGACCCGCGGAGCCGGGGACCCCGGGGACCCCGAGGCGGGTGGCCGACCGCTGCGGCGGCCGCGGCCCTGGGCTACCGTCCCGCTCCCCGCCGCCTCGCCCCGGCATCGCGCCGAGTCGCGCCAGCAGCTCGGTTCTCCTGCTCCCCAGAACCCGCCGGACGCGCGAGTCTCTGACCTGCGGCCGCCCCCCGGCCACCCAAATTTAGAGCCCGAGGAATGGCTTGGCGCGAATTGACTTTCCTCAAGTCAATTCCTTCCTTTTTTCCCCCCCTCTTTTTTTTTGGTTTTTTTTTTTGTTTTTGGTTGAGCGAGGGCACTTGCTTTTATCATGCCACGCACCCCAGCGATGCCGTTATTATTTATTCTTCTTCCGTTCCGATCAAAACTTTGGGGCTTCGAGTTTAGGCAGCCATGGTACACTTTGTCTCCGTTGCTTGTTCCCCCTCCCCTTAGGGTCGAAGGGGAAAAGAAACACCGAGGTTTCTCGACTCCACAGTATTCAGTCAGCCCACAGGAATATGCAAAATCCCTCTAACATTTTTTTTTTCTTTCTCTAGTTCTCTTTGTTCCGTATATTTGCAGCTTTGTAGTAACAGTGTTATGAAATATTTACTGTACAAAAATACAAAAAAACCCAGATGCATAGCCTAAAATAGTTTTTTTTTCCTTGTGGTGAATTTCTTTTTAAGAATGTCAGTTAATATTGTACTTTGCATTGTGTCTCTGGAAATATCTTTTATTTTTTGTTTTGCCTTTTTTTTTTTTTTATTGGTAGAAGGCCTCCATCGAACAAAATTAAAACCATAACCGGCATGACAATGTAAGGAGAGCTTCAATGGCACCTAAACAGTAAATAAGTGACAAAACCCAGCCCGGTGAGGCCTGTCGGAGGCAGGTCTCGTGGAGCGAGCGCTGCCTGCTCGGCAGGACGGTCGTGAAATCGAGCTTGCGATGCCAATTTTGTCTGGAAGTCGATGCATGTGTTACTGTTTGACAGTAAACCCAGCTACGCCACCATCAAGTCCAAGGCTGCGCAATAGTCTAATTAGTCTCGAGTACATTTTCCTTTTATTTTTTCCAATAAAAAAGCAGTGGGATGAAAATTGCTTTGATATATAGCAGGTAACATTGAAGCTATTCCATAGCACTTAACTGTAGTGAATACTGTGTCACCAATTCTGAAATCAATTTAATGTTTAATGCAAATCCATTACATGGTGCTATTACAGGCTGGCAAAATGATTTACAAAAATGTGACAACTTGGGCTCAATTCACTCTGCTTTCCAACAATGTAAATGCATAGCAGTGTTTATCTGCATGGAAACTATGCACTAATCTATCTGAAAAAGAAAAAAAAAGAAAAGAATATATCGACTTTGGTATCTACTTTCCGTTTACTTCGATCCTTGCCTTTTCGGTCATTGTTATAATGCCAGCTTTAGGACAGAACGAATTATAAGAAAACCAGCATAATACCTGATATATTAAAATGTAGTGCCTGTGAAATCTGTATTATATTGCTCTTCTGAAGTAAGATTTTTCTACACCGGTAGCCTTCGCTGTCTGTCAGAACCTTCTGATATAGGTGATGTAAAATAACCGTACAATATTAATGCATGCTATTCCATAATGCTTAGTAGCTGTATGAATATTACTCAAAGTTATGTTAGTCTTTTTTTCTGACTTGGTTCTTGTCAGATAGGTTTAAAGATATTTCACTGAGAACGCAAATTCTGTCTTTTCTTGATTTGGGGTGTTTTCAGTATTTTGGAGGTATACATTTACTTAAATTCAGTATTACTTGTGTTTTGGGTTTTTTTTCTTTTTTTTCTTTTTTTTTCCTTTTTTTTTTTCTTTTTTTTTCTTTTTTTTTTTTTTTTTTTCCCCTCCCAGAGGGCAGGACATGGGCTTTGAGACCAGAAATGCGTGCCTGGTAAGATTTTCGTCTCAAAAAGCTACCCTCAGAATTCCGAGCACTCGCTCCGGAGAGCAGACGCATGACGTCCGCGCTGGAGGGACAGCCCTTGAAACCCGCGGGCGAGCCTGAGCTCGCCTTGCCAGGGCTCGCTCGACGGGCAGCGCCCAACCAGGTACCCATGCTTGACCCTTCTTCACACCAGACTTCCTCATCTAGAAAGAAAAAAAAAAAACCCTTTTAAAAAAAAAAAAACAAAAAAAAAAAAAACAAAAAAAAAGAAAAAAGAAAAAAAAAAACCTCATGTGGTTGTTTAGTTTCATGCACAGTTGCAATATTTTTTCTTCAGACGAACTCTGTACAAACTTTGGGCCCGATTCATAAAAGCTCCGTTGCTATTAACACGGGAGGCTGGTGGGCTTGCCCCCGCCGTGCCCTCGCCGGAGCCCGGCCGGAGCAGGACCGGCACCGGCACCGGTGGGACGGGGCCGCCGAGGCAGCTCCGGGCCCGGGGAAGGGGCCGCGGAGGGCAGAGGGCGGCTCGGTGCCGGGGCTCTGTAACGCGCGGCGACGCGCCGACACAAGAGATCTTGTCCGTACCCGGAAAAAACCCGCTGGGACGCTACCTCGAGCTCTAGGGAAACCCTCGTAAGGGCGAGTGCTCGTACGCAGCGTGAACTTTTGTACTTTATGCTTTTTTTTAGGGAAGACTTTTCCACTGAGTTAATCTTCTGTGCTCGAGCGTGAGCAAACACAGCGGTGTCGGGTGAAATCCCCCCCTTCTATCCGCATCCACAAATTAATAAGAGGGAAAAAATAAACCCCAAGAAGATGAGTTCCATGGTAGGAAGATAGCGCCCGGCTTGGCATCGTCCCCGTGCCCGGCTGCGCCCGCTGCCCCGGGGCAAGGCTGCGGCACCCCTCGCCTTGGGAGCAGGGGCGAGCGAGCTCTCCGCTCCCGCTGGCCCTGCGGCTGAGCTCTGCCCCAGCCCTGCCCCGGGGCCCTGGGCGCCGATTTGGGATTCGGGGCGCTAAAATTTTCCCCCGGCCGTGCGAAAGGTCTGCTGCGAACGCACTTGACGCCCGTGTTAATACCATGCCGTGTTCATTTTTGTTTTATGAGTCCGGCCCCTCGTGCCTCTAGTATACTTGTATTGACTCTCATAGTTACCATTTTAGTTTTACTGTGTTCTGTGAAAAAAAATTGTAATTGGTTGAGAATCACTGTGGGCATCCATCCTTATTCAACTAAGTCTCCGCAGGTTTTTTGAGCTGGTGTGGATTAGTTTAACTCTTGTATTCAACCATTAGTGCTACCACCTTCTCACATTACAATACAATTACTGGAAGCAAGTACTGCATTTCCTATGCAACAAAAAAGGAAAATAAAAAATTGCTAATGCTACCGGGCCGTGTTGTTATTTACTCGCAGCTGGGCGCGGGGCGGGTGTGCGGCGACGGGGACGGGGACGGCCGGCCGACCAGGGCCGTTTGGGGGTTCACAGGCAGCGGCTTCCTCCCAAATCGTGAGCGGATTTGGTGAAATCGAGTCGCTGCCGTCACCTCGGCCACACTCCCTGGGTGTCCCGTCAGCACCAAGTCACTCCTCGCCCGGTAACGGATCGATCTTCAGCGAACCTCTGCAGGTTAGATCGTCCGGAGCGAAGGCACGGCGCATGTCTAGAAAAGACTGATGGAGGAGATTCAGCAAGGGCAAGGGCAGGGTCCTGCACCTGGGGAGGAACAACCCCATGCACCAGTACAGGCTGGGGCTGACCTGCTGGAGAGCAGCTCTGTGGAGAGGGACTGGGAGTGCTGGGGGACGACAGGGTGACCATGAGCCAGCAGTGTGCCCTGGCTGCCAAGAAGGCCAATGGGATCCTGGGGTGCATCAAGAAGGGTGTGACCAGCAGGTCGAGGGAGGTTCTCCTTCCCCTCTGCTCTGCCCTAGTGAGGCCCCATCTGGAGCACTGTGTCCAGTGCTGGTCTCCCCAGTTCAAGAAAGATGAGGAGCTACTGGAATGAGTCCAGCAGAGGGCTACAAGGATGATGAGGGGACTGGAGCATCTCTCCTATGAGGAGAGGCTGAGGGAGCTGGGCTTGTTCAGCCTGGAGAAGAGAAGGCTGCGAGGGGACCTTTATCAGTGCCTCTAAATATCTGCAGGGTGGGTGTCAGGAGGACGGGGCAACTCTTTCCAGTGGTGCCCAGCGACAGGACAAGGGGCAACGGGCACAAACTGGAGCATGGGAAGTTCTGTCTGAACATTAGGAAGAACTTCTTCCCTCTGAGGGTGACGGAGCCCTGGCCCAGGCTGCCCAGGGAGGTTGTGGAGTCTCCTTCTCTGGAGATATTCCAGACCGGCCTAGACAAGGTCCTGTGCAGCCTGCTCTGGGTGACCCTGCTTCGGCAGGGGGGTTGGACTGGGTGACCCACAAAGGTCCCTTCCAACCCTGACTATTCTGTGATTCTGTGATTCTGAGATCAATTAAATCTGCAAATGCTACAATATTTCTCTAAAAGTAGCTAAACTTCTAAAATGTTACTTCCGAAGAGCCCGAGTACGAGGTGCTGCTGGTGTTTTGGCCATCACCATTTTGACCATGGCCGTGGCCGTTGGGCTCGCAGCCCAGCCGTACCGCACCTCCCGGCAAGGCTTCTGCAGGGCACAGGCGGGGAGAAGGAGGCACCTTTACAGCCTGTAGCGTTTTCTGTGAAGTTTTTCACTGTGCAACACCTTTTCCTTAAAAGCTAAGTGCAGAAATGTAGTTGCAGAAAGGAATATTTTGCGTTTAAGCCGTTCTGCCTGGTTTCCACCTGGTGCAGCTCCGCCGCGTGGCCCTGGGGACAGGAGACGAGGACCACCGTGGCACCCAGCCCCAGCGCCCGCTCTTCCAGTTGACCTGGGGGGAAAGCGAGCGTTTTCTAACAAACAGTTGCCCGACACTCCTAAACCGCTGGCATTTCCCTTCCCACACCTCCGCTTAGTTTCAGTTTGGGCTATGAGGTTTGGGCCATGCCCAGCTCTGATGTTCCCGTCCCCGGGGGCCCTCTGGCACCGGTGCGCGGTGGGGCAGCCCAGGGCAGGCTGCAGTCCGTGAAATTCAGCTTTTTTCATCATGCAGAGGACTGGGCGGTGAGGAGCAGCCAAACGTGTCCTGGCAGGAGACCCAGTGCCCCAAGCAGGGGCTCACCAGCAGCGCTGGCTCCCTCTCACCCTGGGGAGCCCCGGGATTGGGGGGGGGGAGGCTGGAGGTGCTGAGCCCGTGCTCGCTCCCACTTTTGGGCCAGAAGTTCACCTCAAGGCTGCAGAAACGAGCCCGAATGGTGCCCCTTTGGCTTGGAAGCGAGCCCAGGCGTGGGCTGGCGTCCCCGCTTCCCCCGAGCAGCGGCGGTGAGCACGGGGGGTGCAGGCGTGGGAGGGAGGGGCAGGGACCCACCCACACACATCGCTGCACGAATACACACAGAAAAACGAAAATAGGCGTTAAAAAAGAAGAAAAAAGCTCAGCGACGTTACCGAGGGACGGTGTCCCCCCATGGCCCCATCTGCGGCCGACGCTGCGCTCCCCGGCAGCTCGGTAACACCACCCCGCTCCTCGCACTCGGCCCCCGCGCTCTCGTCCATCACCTCCTCCCTACGAAACATCCTTCGCTCGTATTTATTTGCACCCTGTGTCACGGAGGCCACTGGCTGAGGCTGCTGCGGGTTCTACTGGAGCGACCGGAGGGGCTGCGGGAGGGCGGCCGGACCCTGCCCCACGCCGGGTGGGAGCCATGTGGGGAGCGGGCACCCGCGGGGCCGCGGCCGGGCACTGGGCACCCTCTCCTGCGCTCTCTCTCCTTTTCTCCCACCCCTTGCTTTTTGTTTTCTCTTTCTTCCTGCGGGAAGAAAAAGTCTCCGTCAGCATCGAAGGAAATAAATCCCATTTATTATTTATTGCTATCAAAATGTGTCAGCTTGCCTCGGGACGCAAGAAGAATACGCAATAGCCCACGAACGGAAAATTAAGAACTTTGGGTGGAAGAAGTCCAGGGTGGTGTCCAGCCAGAGCAGCACGGGCGGTGGGACGGGCTCACGGGGAGGTGGGTACCGCACAAAGCCATCGCCGGGTGGGCGTTGCCTGCCGCCCCCCGCGCTCCCGCTTTTAGGGAGGTTTCATTTATCACCGTTTGGTTTTTCATCGGTGGAAGAAGTACGGGCTGAAAACCCCGTCCTGGCCGTGACCACCAACGCCCGCGCGCGAGCCCTGCGTTCCCTCGGAAGGATGCTCCGTGGCGGGGGACTAAGCTGCAGCGAGCACAGTGGTGACCAAGTATTGATACCAAATTTTGACACATCGGGTGTTTTCACCTCTCTTTCCCCAAATGCAAGCTGTGCCAGGTTGCTCTTGCATGCCAATACATAATCTTCAGAAATTTTCAGTCTTCTCCCGAGCTTATTGTTGTCGCACCGGTATCCTGAAGGGATTACTCGCCCCTCACGAGACAACGGCTTTTTAAATTCCCGGTGCTCGTGGATCTGGCGATTTAATCTCTTCCTTGAATGTGAACATTCCCGATGATGCGACAAGAAAAGGACTCGGGGAGTGCGACCAAGGCGGTGGGTTCGTCCGATGTCTTTTATCTGCCGAAGACAAGCCAAGACTGGAAATATTTATTGGTTCAGTACTTCAGCAACACGGCATTAATTGCCTCCGCGTGTTTTGATGGGTAGTTAGCGCAAGGGTATTAATGAAAATAGCACCACTTCATTTTAAAATTAACTGCTTGGCCATTCAGCAACATGAGCTGATAAATTATGGCAATAAATTTGCGACGGAGATTTATGCCACCACAACTCATGCTTGGGCCCGTGTGCGCACTCCGGTGGTGCCGGGGGCATGGGCGGACGTGGGGGGACAAGGGGGCCACAGCCGGCACCCCCCACCTCCCTTACCCGTAGGGAGCTCCGTGATTTTTTTAAAACCCTTCCAGCAATGCAGTTCCCCAGTTCAAGGAAAGATGAGGAGCTACTGGACAGAGTCCAGCGGAGGGCTACGAGGATGAGGAGGGGACTGGAGCATCTCTCCTATGAGGAGAGGCTGAGGGAGCTGGGCTTGTTCAGCCTGGAGAAGACAAGGCTGAGAGAGGACCTTAGAAATGCCTCTAAATATCTGCAGGGTGGGGGTCAGGAGGATGGGGCCAGACTCTTTCCAGTGGTGCCCAGCGACAGGACAAGGGACAACGGGCACAAACTGGAGCAGAGGAAGTTCGAGCTGAACATGAGGAAGAACTTCTTCCCTCTGAGGGTGACGGAGCCCTGGCCCAGGCTGCCCAGGGAGGTTGTGGAGTCTCCCTCTCTGGAGATATTCAAGACCCGCCTGGACGCGGTGCTGTGCAGCCGGCTCTGGGTGACCCTGCTTCGGCAGGAGGTTGGGCTGGGTGACCCACAGAGCTCCCTTTCAACCCCGACCATTCTGTGATTCTGTGATTCTGTGACCTTCCAGGTCGGTTTTGGTGCTCCTTTGCAGTGAACGATGCCCGGCGGCGCAGGGACCCTCCTTGCCGCAGGCAGCTGGAGGCACGGCCAAGTCTCCGGCGGCAAACAGGGCACTCAGAGCCGGCTCCCGTTCCTCCAGACTGATGGGAGCAGAGCCGAGCGTTTGGTTCTTGGGTGGAAGACGCACAACTTCTAGAGAAACTTCCGCTGGAGGTTGCGTTTATAAATAAACGTGACAAATTTAATAGGGTAGGATAGGTATTTGAATTATTGATTGTTAAATATTTAAGCTCCGAGTCCCCATCCATCAAGATGTGTGAGAGAGCTCAGGGCAGATTTATGACGCTGGAGTTTTCCTGGTTAGCTGGCACTTGGCATTTCCATTAATTATAGCCCACACGTTTGGGTTCTTTCAGGATTTGTTAGAAGTATTTATAAAAGATGTCCCTATTATACCATTTAAATATTGTTTGTGCAACTGGAACGTGTTTTCTATTGGGGATTAATACACTGTTTGATTTAGGGGAAAATTCAATTAGAAGGTGTAAGTCTCGGGAGACGAATGCTTCCTTTGAAAAGGTTTTCCACCACTGGGAAGCACAAAGTTTTTCTTTTACGTATAAATATTTCGCTCTGGGTGTTTCGCGGGGTCTGCGGGTGGGTGGGACGGCTCGGAAGTGCCCTTGGTGATGGGGAGCAGGAGCGGAGGTGCGTGGCAGGCAGGGGGGAGGGGGAAATTCCACCTATTTATTAAAAATAAGGGATGTGGGGCCAGCCACTCCGTGGATCTCCCTGGGAAGGGTGTGAGCCCCGGGGTGGGAAGGGTCTGTGCCGGGGGAGCGAAGCGCCTGGGGCCCTCGGGTCAATAACGCACCTCCAAAAAAATAATACCTCCCGACGCAGGTAGCCGTATGATAGATGGTAATTGCTCGAGGAGAGCCATTACGGCCAGCTAGGTCAATACTCTGCCTTTCCAGAGTGCTTTAATTAATACATATTTACATCAGGCCATAGCAGGGCTTTCTCTGAGCCGTGGTGTCAGGCCGAGAAAGGCTCCTCACTCTCGTAATTTGGGGGTGGCAGGAGTTTAGCCTCGCTGTGCCCCGTTGCACCATCTCGACGCCCCCAGCTGTCACCCAACAAGTCCCCGTCCCACCGGTGCTGCCCACAGGGCCCAACCACCGCCCCGTGCTGCCCGCCCGCGGTGGACGGCCCGGGACGGCGATTCGCCGGTGGCAGCAGTCCCCGGTGTCACCTCCCTCCCCCCCTGGGCTCCACGGGGGCAGGTTATCGCCACCCGAGCCAACGTGGAAAATATAAACGCTATCAGGTTATTGATTTAGGTTTTTTTTCAATTTTTCTTTTTTTTCTTTCCCCCCAGCAACCACAAATTAGAAACGGCGCTGCTAGAAATCACTGGTCTATCCACAAATTTTAATTAAAACCTAAATAAATCATTCTGGTCGCTGCGCTTGCGTCGGAACAATGAGGGGGATGGCACGCTTACAGCGGCCTGTCAGCGTCGGGTGACGGATGGGTCGCTGCGAAAACGCAGTCGGCAGCGCCGGGGCGGGAGGCAGATTCCTCGGCTAACGAAGGGCACGCGCGGCCCCGCCGCGGCCATCGTGGCAGAAGGCACCGAAGCCACCTCTCGGGGCTGGAGTGGGGAAGGAGAAGTTTCGTGAGGGCTGGCGGGACAAGTCCTTGTTCGATAAAGCGCGGCGCTGCAACGCGACGCCACGATGCCGAGTAATGTTTTCCCCTGTCCTTGCAGCAAACAATAACCATATGCTGGAGTCGTTACCACATGTTTGTTTTATTTCTTCATTAGCACACAACGAGGACTCGGGGATAAAAAAGAGGTTTGGTCGCTCCAAGTGCTCGGGGAGAGCTTCGAGGCGGGGACGCAGCCATCCAAGGTCCGACGCTGGACCTTGCGCTTTGCTGCGCCTTCCCACCTGTCCCCGCTGCAGCCCTGGACCAGGGCGTCCCGGTCGGGGACCTCCGGCGTGTGTGGGAGCGGAGGAGCCGGGGATGGGAGTTGGGATGGGGACCGGGATGGGAGCTGGGATGGGAGCTCGGATCAGGGCTGGGATGGGGTCTGGGATAGGAGTTGGGATGGGGACCAGGATAGGAGCTGGGATGGGGACCAGGATGAGAGCTGGGGTGGGAGTCAGGATGGGAGCTGGGATGGGGCTGGGATGGGAGCTGGGATGGGGGCCAGGGTGGGAGTTGGGATGGGAGCCAGGACTGGGGCTAGGATGGGAGCCAGGATGGGAGCTGGGATGGGGGCCAGGGTGGGAGCCCAGGATGGGGGCCATGGATCGCGTTGCTCCTCCCACCCTGGGGCACCAGCCACAGCACCATCAGCCGAGCGAGAGGCCAAAGTTAAACAAATTCTTCTCCTGTGTTTTCTGAACTCTCTCCATCCGACGGGACAGGCAGCACCGGGGCCAGGGGGACGAGCAGTTGTTTGGCGCAGCAGAAGCGAGTGCCGGCCACCCACCGGTGAAGCCCACGAGGTGCTGATGTCCAGCACAAATGGAAACCCCTCAGTCCTGGAGAGCTGTGGCTCTCAAAAAGCCTCTGAATTTAACGCCAGCCTTACAGAGTAGCCGTGCCTTTTTTGAAGGTGATGGCTTTGGCCAAACTCTGCTCAGGGCACTTGGGCTCTGCCTGTGGCCATGGGGGCTGGAGAGCCTGTGGGACATCACTGGTGCCTTCAGGGAACATCTCTAGGTGCTGCTCCTCAAGAGAAGGGGCCGTCGCCGCATCAGTGGTGCGATGGGCTTGGGCACGGCTGTGCTCCGCTGCAGAGCTGCTGCCCCGCACCCACCCCTCCGCTCCACGTGGACCCTGCCTCCCTGCATGGACCCTTCACCCCTGCATGGACCTTTCCTCCCTGCATGGAGCCCCCAGTCCCTGCATGAATCCCATCCTCCTCGCAGGGACCCCCTCATCCCCGCATGGACCCTCTCCTCCACACATGGACCCCGTCCTCCTCGCAGGGGCTACCTCCTCCATGCATGGGCCACCTCCTCCCCACACGGACCCCATCCTCCCTGCAGACACCCCCTGATCCCTGCGTCGACCACCTCTTCCCCACAGGGAGGGACCACCTCCTCCGTGCACAGACCAGCAACCCCACCATGGTAAAGCGTCCTCCCAAGGCCAGCGTTCATGTTTCAACCAGTGAGTTTCCTCAAATGCCTTGAGTTGGACAAAACACCATTTTCTCAGGGAACATTTTCCCCACCAAACCTTTCCGGCAGACCCAAGTTTCAGAGTCGGGGTTTTCCCCCCACCCCCAAGGGACTGTGAGTCTCCAGGCAAGAGCTGCGTCTCCCGGCACACGTGCAGCTCGGGACCGCAGTTCCTCAAAAATGCCCAACAGCACGACGCTCGCTGCAGCCCCGCACGTGCCAGCAGCCCCGTGAGCCACAGCAAACGATTGCCAGCAAAGACCAAAGAACCGTCTTGTTCCCAAAATACCAAGAATGATGCTATTTCCACCAAGAATGATGCTGTTACCACCAAGAATGATGCTATTTCCACCAAGAATGATGCTACTTCCACCAAGAATAGTGCTGTTACCACCAAGAATGATGCTATTTCCCCCAAGACTGATGCTATTTCCACCAAGACCGATGCTATTTCCACCCAAGAAGGATGATGTTTCTTTCTGAGGGTGATGGTAACTCACCCCAGGGCATGCCAGGCAAGGAAACACCTGGAAACAGGAGCTGGGCCACCTTGCTCGCCTTTGTTTTTTGGGTTTTTTTCTCCCCTCTAAAGCAGCCTCGTAAGAAGAAAGAAAAACATGGTACGTGTGTTGCTTCTGCCACGCAAAATTTGGTCTTGACAGAAGGAAAAGAAAAAAAAAAGCAGCAGGGGAAAAAAAAAACCCAACCGCTCCCAACTGCAGCACATGCTCATGGAAACAAGATGTGGCGCACATGAGGCTGTCCCAGGGAGAAAGTCTGCTAAAAATAATATATGCAGATGATCTACATAAAATGTCATGAAATATCAGCACGTAAAACCATGTGGTTATTCAGGCTGTTGCAACTGCAGCTCCAGCGTGCCAGCCGAAGGACACGCGGCGCGTGGCGCGGCTGTGTTGGGAGCCAGACGTGGGGCCAGATCCTCTCTCCAGCCGCTGCTCGAGGTGCTGGGGACTGCGGCCTGCCTCGCCGTGCAGAGCCAGGAGCCTGCAGAAACATGGGGGAACGGGGCTTGGTATGAATTTCAGACTGAGGAGGGGCAGGGACAGACCCCTGGGCATCTGCGAGGAGGTCTGGTCTGCGGAGCTGGGGTTGGGAAAAGCTGGGCACGGCCGTGCTGGAGCCAGCAGGAACCCCAAGGCTGGAGAATCTCCAGTCACAGAATCACAGAATGGTTGGGGTTGGAAGGGACCTCTGTGGGTCATCTAGTCCAGCCCCCCTGCCGAAGCAGGGTCACCCACAGCCGGCTGCACAGGACCTTGTCCGGGTGGGTCTGGAATATCTCCAGAGAAGGAGACTCCACAACCTCCCTGGGCAGCCTGGGCCAGGGCTCTGTCACCCTCAGAGGGAAGAAATTCTTCCTCATGTTCAGCTGGAACTTCTCATGCTCCAGTTTGTGCCCATTGGCCCTTGTTGTTGAAGCTCTCCTGGGCATGGGATGGAGCTGCGGTGGACAGCCGGACCTCTGCTTGGAAAGCAAATCTCAAAAAAAGGTGATTTATTTTACACAGGGCATCACTCATCCTGGGTGAAGCAGACCCCTACCGATTATTTGCCAGAGGAAAGATCCCAGCAACTAAGTTTACTTGTGTATGGGAGGATCTCAACGCACTCGGCGGCACTAACGAGCCCTGCCAGACCCCCCTGAGGTCCTTCGGGGTGGCATTATAAGGCTGCTGACATTTTCCGTGCTCCCTGCTTAGTCTCCTGGCTGCGATATAAATTTTCCTTGAGTTCTGCTTTTGCATGCATCTACACACTGTTTGTTTTTACACGCTGACCTACATAACTCATTTTAATACGTAGTGAGGCGGCAGGGTTGGGCTGGAGGGGTATCAGAGGGAGGCAGCGGCTCGGGCTGCAGGGAAGCCATCGTTTCTGTGCTTTGGGGAGGACGGCGGGGACGATGGCATCCCCTCCCCTCGCTGTCCCGCTGGAGCCTGCCGTGCTGGCAGAAATGGCATCGGGCCATTTCCATAGGTGGCCAAAATCATGGATGAACTCTTCTTAACTGTAAATTTTAATAAAATACTCACTTTTCATTTAATTTTGGGCCCTTCTGTTCTCACAGAATCCAAGGATGGTAGGGGTTGGAAGGGACCTCTGTGGGTCACCCAGTTCAACCCCCCTGCCGAAGCAGGGTCACCCAGAGCAGGCTGCACAGGACCTTGTCCAGGCGGGTCTGGAATATCTCCAGAGAAGGAGACTCCACAACCTCCCTGGGCAGCCTGGGCCAGGGCTCTGTCACCCTCAGAGGGAAGAAGTTCTTCCTCATGTTCAGCTCGAACTTCCTCTGCTTCAGTTTGTGCCCATTGCCCCTTGTCCTGTCACTGGGCACCACTGGGAAGAGTCTGGCCCCATCCTCCTGACCCCCACCCTGCAGATATTTAGAGGCATTTCTAAGGTCCCCTCTCAGCCTTCTCTTCTCCAGGCTGAACAAGCCCAGCTCCCTCAGCCTCTCCTCATAGGAGAGATGCTCCAGTCCCCTCCTCATCCTCGTAGCCCTGCGCTGGACCTTTGTACGGCACACAGCAAAGCGCTGTGATTCATCGCTTTCTTGTTATTCTGTCCTTTCGCTGGATATTGCCTGGGACGTTTTTCTCTTCCCCCCGCCTCTTCCTTTTCTTTCTTTCTTTCTCTCCAGCCTGCTCGCAAGAAGCTGATGGAAGGAGAGAAATATTCATCTCCCAGCTTTGCTCACGTGGCCGGCAGCGGCTTGGCAAACTTTCCTCGCCGCCATCCCCGTGTGTGGTACGGTGCGTGGCGGCGTGGCGGCAGCGCTCGGCGACCCCGGCGGCGGGACAGCCGCCCGAGGAACGACGCCGTCTCTCCACTCCACGTCCGGCCATTTGTCACCCAAGCTTTAATATTGAACGAGATCTGGGCTGGCCATGGCCAGGCAGTGCGGGGAAGGCTGCCGGGGAGGGGGAGCGAGCTGGGTGCCGCGGCAGGTGGGACTCTTTTTATTTCCATCGATTTTCGGTTAATAACTTTTAACCTCCCACAGCCAGACAGCTGCCGAGGGGGCCGGTGCGGGGAGCCCGCGACACGCCGGGGGCTCGGCCGGGGGCATGGGCACCTCTCCGATGACAAGGGGACCCCAAAGGGCAGGTTTGTGGCATGAGGAACACCCCATGGGTTTTCATTTAGGAGACACGCACCTTAGGGGGGGAAGCCACTGACCCCCCTTGCCCCTTACTTATTTCTGAGTAATGTTTTTGCACCATTTGGGAGGTGTCTAGGGTGGGTTTTTGTTTTCTTTCCAAAGGAAGGTTGGAAGAGAAGCGGTTGCTTGGCCGCTGCTCGCAGTGCTGGTGGGCGCAGTTGAACAGCAACATCCAACACGATCATAGAATCAGAGAATCATAGAATGCTTTGGGTTGGAAGGTCATCTAGTCCACCCCTCCCTGCCATGAGCAGGGACATCTTCACCTGGATCAGGTTGCTCAGAGCCCCGTCCAACCCGGCCTTGAATGTTTCCAGGGAAGGGGCATAGAACTACTTTCTGGGCAACCTGTGCCAGGGTTCCACCACCCCATGATGTCCAGTGTTCCTGGAGAGGAAGGATATTTTCCCAGTGAGATTTTGGAGGGGTCATCCTGGATGTGGGGCAGGAAAGCTATGGATGGCTCCCTTTCCCTGTGGCACGAGGACGAGAGGAAAGCACTGAAATTATCTCAATTATTGCCTGATTCAAAGAAGGAGAAAATAGAATCATAGAATGGTTTGGGTTAGAAGGGACCTTGAAGATCATCTGGTTCCAACCCCCGTGCCATGAGCAGGGACATCTTCCACCAGCCCAGGTTGCTCAGAGCTCCATCCAACCTGGCCTTGAACACTGCCAGGGAGGGGGCAGTCACAGCTCCTCTGGGCAACCTGTTCCAGTGTTTCAGCACCCTCATGAGGAAGAATTTCATCCTAACATCTCATCTAAATCTGCCCTCTGTTAGTTTAGAGCCATTTCTCCTTGTCCTATCACTGCACACCCTTGTGAAAAGCCCCTGTCCATCCTTCCTGTAGCCCCTTCAGGTACTGGCAGCTGCTCTAAGGTCACCCCGGAGCCTTCTCCAGGCTGAACAGCCCCAGCTCCCTCAGCCTGTCCTTGGAGGAGAGGTGCTCCAGCCCTAAGATCATCTCCGTGGCCTCCTCTGGACCCACTCCAACACATCCATGTCCTTCTTATGTTGGGAGCTCCAGAGCAGCCCAGGATACGGTTGGCTTTCTGGGCTGCGAGCGTACATTGCCAGCTCATGTTGAGCTTCTCGTCCACCAGTACCCCCAAGTCCTTCTCCTCAGGGCTGCTCTCGAGCCACTCTCTGCCCAGCCTGTCCTTGTGTTTGGGATTGCCCCGACCCAGGTGTAGGACCTTGCACTTGGCCTTGTTGAATTTCATGAGGTTCACACAGGCCACCTCTCCAGCCTGTCCAGGTCCCTCTGGATGGCATCCCATCCCTCCAGCGTGTCAACCACACCACACAGCTTGGTGTCGTCGGCAGACTTGTGGAGGGTGCGCTCAGTCCCACTGTCCATGTCGCCGACAAAGTTATTAAACAGCACCGGCCCCAATGCTGACCCCTGAGGCACATCGATATAAATAGCGTAGGGTGATTCTTTCAAGGGCAAAGAGTGAGCGATGCAGAAGTCTCCTCCAAGCCCTTGCTGCGGGGCAGACCGAGGGGCGACAGCAGCCTGATGGTATCTGGGAGGCTGCAGCGGCACGGGCACAGCCCTGCCCGGCATGGAGCCTCCCGGCTCCCCGTGAGAGGGAAGGAGGTTTCTCCTCATTTCAGCTGTAGAAAATGCACACCCTGGAGCCAGGAGATGAAGGAAAATCAGATAAAATGTACTTCTGCAAAGGATTTTGAGGTGAGACTCATGACTTTTTAATGGACCTGACTGATTTATCTCCCTCTGCGTCACTGCCGGCTGGGCAGCTCCAGCTTCTTGCTGTCCAGTCAAGCCACGGGTCCTTCCTGCCCCAGCCAGAGCCCCGTGGTTCGGCTACAGGGAGGGGTGAGGGATTCATCTGGACACGTGAAGCACGGCACAGTGCAGCCAGGAATACATTTGAACTCCTGAGGTCAGCAGTTCAGTATCGTGCTGTTACGCCCATCTCAGATATTCCATTCCCTTCCTCAGTCCTCATCATGAGACAGACCAGTGGAGGCACAAGTATGCTTTGGGGGTGTCCTGCTTTCGGCTGGGATAATTTTCCTCTCAGTAGCTGCTGTGTTTTGGGTTTAGTACGAGAAGAATGTTGGCAACACTGATGTTTTTAGTTACTGCTATGAAATCAAGGACCCCTTCCAGTTTCTCTTCTCCAGCTAATGAGGAGGTGTGCAGGAGCTGGGGGCGAGCATGGCCAGGCAGGTGGCCAGGCTGGCCAACGGAAATATTCCATACCATGGACATCATGCTCGGTTTATGAATGGGGGTTATCCGGGGGCGGGGGGGAAGGAATGTTTCTTTCTTTCTTTCTTTCTCATTTCCATAATTTCGAATCCTTTCTTGTCCAGGAGTTTGAATTTTTCCGGGAGTTTGAACATTTTGGGGAGTTCGGTCTTTTTTTGGGAGTTCTGCAAAAACTCTCAAAATCCGCAAGTTCCGGGTTCCGCAGTCGCTGTTCAGGGACTGACTGTGAGTCGGTCACTGGGCGGTGAGAAAATCATGCTTTGTACAGCTTGTTTTGCATATTCATTATTAGCATTATTATGATCATTAGTAGTAGTACTATCATCAGTATTAGTGTTTCTTGGTTGCCTTATTCAACTGCCTTCCCCTCAACGCCTGAGTTTCCCCCTTTGTCCACGCTCCTCCCCATCCCGCTGGGGGGGATCAGGGTGGGGGGAGCGAGCGGCTGTCTGGTCCTCGTTGCTGGCTGCCGGGTGAAACCGTGACAGGGAGATTTCTTCTTGGATGGTAACGCTGGAAAGGGACTTCAAAGGCTGCCACATCACTGCACTGGAAGGGGACCATGGGGCAGGAGCAACCTGGAAGAGGTTGGTTTGGTCATCCAGCTCCAAAACCAGGGCGGGAGTGACGGCAGGCTTGCATCCTCTCTGCGTGGAAGTAAGAATGGGAGCAGGGCTCGCAAGAGCAGCAAAGTCACCTCCATGCACATCCCTTCAAAACCAGTTTCTTCAAACAAACACGGCTCTGGGAAAAAAAGCTGGTTGAGATAAGCAGAGGTTTTGGGTGCTGGAGGCAGTTGGCCTTCATCTTTCTCACTACATGCACAAAACGGATTGTTATCTTCCATCCATTACACACACCCGGCTTTGTTCGCTGCCGTCGGCACAATAGCTTTTAAAGATGGTCTCATCTTTGTTCACCTAGGAGAAAGTAATCGGTCAAATTTAATTCAAAGAGAGATCAATTAGAAAAGGTTGTGATAGACAGTTAGGTCACCAGCAACTCCTATAAATCCCGGGTAGAATTTCCTCCTTTGCCGCATACCAGTTTGATGTAGGAAATGGCTCATTTGCAAGCTAAAGGTTTAATTAGGAGAAAAAAAAAAAAAAAGGTCATCAGAGATCAGATGTGAATTGCAAAGTACTGAAGAAGTTTACTGCAGCATCGTATTTATCGAGAGCCGTGCTATAGATCTGCTCCCTCTCTGCCCAGAATGCTAATCGCACCGCTCTGAATTCTCCCTATCAACAGAAAAATCATCAATACTACATGGGATGCTTTCAAACTGTTTGGCACCCGCTCTCTTTCTATGATAATCAAAGGGCTTTGCTAAGACCCAGAGACTCCCTTACCCATCTTGGGAACTGTTGATCCTTCTTTCCAGGTCGGGTTTCCAGAATGTGCCACCCTTTGGGTCGCTGGTTCCTCTCCCACCCATCGCAATGTGAGCTTTACAGAGGGTATTTATTGCTCCTCCTCATCAGGGATACAGTCACGACCTAAATTGTGCCTGAAATACCAATATGATCAAAATTCATGGTGATTCTTCCTCACCTCACTGTATTGCAGAGGGTCTTTATGGGCATGCAAACCGCAGAAAGAAGATCTGTACGAGCTCTCTTCCAAGCAATGGGAGCAATAGCAGTAACGTGACTACACGAGGCTGTAGCTCGTCGGTGAGAGTGCTGAGCTGGCCCAGGGCAGCAGAGCCTGATGTCAAGCCACGCCATCGATCTCAGCTCCCAGGGTCGCGGCGGGCGGTGCTTGTCATGGTGACCCTTGGGGTCCGGGCAGCGGGGTCCCGGGGAGGCTCGGTGGAGTTGCAGGTGCTGTCGGCTCTGCGGGCTGCAGGAGGGACACCAGCTTCAGGCTCTGGGATGTAGCAGGCTGATAATATGCTCTGAGGTGCTGCTGCTTGTGCAGACAAGCTTGGAAGCATCGTCCCATCACCTGCATCTCCAGGAGCTCCGTGATGAAGGCCCCCTCCTGCTGCTCCTGTTCCCCGCGTCCCCGGGGGATTCCCACCGGTGGGGATTGGCATCGATGCTCTCCGTGCCCTTCGCTGGGATGCAGCTTGCAGCCCGATTCGCGCTGCAGCTGGGGCCGGACAGGGCTCGAGGAGGGCTGCTTCTGGGTCAGAATCGCCGGGAGGCCAGGCATCCTGAACTGTCGCCGAGAACACCATGGTTTGGGGCTTCGTTAGGTGCCGTACTTAACTAATGACTCCGCAAGAGCGTATGGCAGGATGAACGCTGCGAAGGTCCCGAGACAGCCACCAAGGTGGAGAGAAATCAAGATGGCAGCTGGATCTGGCTGGGAGAACAAGAGCGATTTTTCCAGTCACTTCTGTCTGTTCCAGTATCACGCAGCCCCATGCCCAGTTTGAGGAGAGATTGCCATTTCGCTCTGAGCAACACGATATGAAAAAGGACCGATAGCAGAGCAGATTGTAAACCGATGTAATTAAAGAGGCAACGTGAATTCCCAGCACCTGTAACTCCAGTCCTCCGTGCAGTGTCGGTCTCTCATTTCATTTCGCCCAAGCCAACTGCACGAAGAACGGACGGAGGACGGAGGAGGCTCTTCACTCCGCTGCAGGAGCAGAAACCCGCAGCAGTTATCAGCCAACAGTCCCCACTGCCTGGTGAACTGCGACGACGACAGCAAACACACGGCGGCTCTGAGGTTGGAGACGGAAGAGCTGTAATTAGTCGGGAGTTTAACTCTCGCCCCCATCTCCAGATAGAGGGAGCGAGACGACGCAGAGACCGACGCACCCAGCTTCCGACAGAGACGCGTGATGCTCCTCGTGCTGAAACTCAAGTGTGCTCCTAGGACGCTGAAGATTCAGGTGCGACGTGCGTGAAGCCTTAACCGTTTCCTCCCCGCAGCAGAGAAAAGCCACGTTAACCCTGGGCAAGCCACGTCCCTGCTCAGAAATCCGCTCCTACGAGGAGCAAGAGACTCCCTCGCCTTTGCTGGGCGTGCGGGGGAAATTCAGCTGTTCTGACAACCAGCTCATGTTCGATCTCCTCTGAGCTGACTCGATAGAGATGTCAAGCAGGAGAAGCTAGCAGAAGCCTGCCTCGCAGTTTAATTGGCTTACACTCCTGTATCTCCTGTTTTATAAGTGAGGCCTTCAAACGCCATTTGGACAAGCGAGTTGCGCGGGGCTTTCTCCTGGGCGGGCTCGCAGCGACAAGAACCGTGCGGCTCTGAACACGGGCTGTATATAGGGCTGGATTTATGGAGTATTCATTATTTTAATAGCACGTATTGACTTCGGGTCAAATATCTTTTTCCAACATTTTTTTTTATTTAAGGAAAGAGCCCGTATGTCACAATCTCATGTCTCATCTAATTGGGGAAGTGTTTCCTTTGTCCTTGAAGCCGAAATGTAGACCGCGTATCCAGGAGCTACAGAATGAAAAAGCATCTGCCTTTGGTATTTGGCATGCCTCAATTAAAAAACCCACGGCCTGGGCTATCATTTTTTTTTTTTCCTAAATTCTGACCAGAGCACTTTTGCTCCGGTTCAAGCGGACAGTTCCGAAGGTCCAGCCAGGGGTACGTAAAAAACCATATCCCTTGGAACAACGTACAGAACCTTAATGATTTACACACAACAGCAAAGAGGCCCGGGTCCAGCAGAGCCAAGTTCAGAGTCATGCTGGAAGCACGGGAACGGCTCGCGTGCTCGCTCCCCTCCGGGCGTTTCTGTAAGCTCCGGCCGGAGCGGAGCTCAGGCCCGCTCCCTCCCAGTCCCACAGATCTGGTGCTCAATATGCACAAAACATTTCCATCTTTAAAAAATAATTGAAAAGGTGCTCCCTGAAGTTCACCGGATCGATCCCTCTGAATTATTTTATTTAGAAGACACTTCATTGTGTCGAAGATTTAATGGAGAGGTTACGATGCCCAGCCTTCAGAATGTCAATGCGTTAAAACAGAGCGTTGCGGGGAATGTTAAAATCCCCGGCAACGTATGCCCAAGCAAAACTGCCAGGTTTATGAAATATGAAAATTATTATACAGAGTTTAGATAAGACATAGGCTGCTGGGGACAAGCGGTGTAGGGGCCGGAACCCTTCTGCGTGTGTCTCGCACAGCGGTAGGATGAATTTCAGCTCTCTCACCTTTCCCTCGCGCCCCTTCGAGCATTCGCTTCCCAAGCTGTGTCTTTTGAAACGTGTGTATTTTTACGCAAGCAGTATTTCCCGGCACACTTGATGAAATGCGTTCCCTTGTTATTTACTGCCCATTAAACAACATCTCTTCTGCCTGTACCTTCACTGGACAAAAGATCTTGGCTGCCAAATGCAGACCTCAGCACGTCTCCAGCCAGAGCAGTTTGCTGCAGCGATCCCTACGCGGGGCTGCAGCTCAGCAGCACCGAGAAAACTCCGGCAGCGCGGCTCAGGGTTCTCTGCTCATTAAGCGGCGTTGCTGGTGTCTGCGAATTACCCTGCTTCGCCCCGTTCTGCGTTTCTCGGTGCGGGCGATAAGGTTGTGACACGGAAGACAGTCAAAGGTTTTTCTCTCTCTCTTTGCTGGGGGAGTCTCTCTCCCCGGGCGCTGCAGGAATAATTGCGATCCACCAAAGTGCTGCCAGGCTGTAAAGTCGCAAGCGAAACGGCAGGGCGGGGGAAGGAACGACAAGCCCTTTTTACTGAAATTCTCTCCCCAAATGGATTTGGCAGAGCCTGGCTCTGCCGATCTGCAAGCAAGGTTTATCATTTGTGCAGGCTGCTGCCTGAAGGGGGAAAAGATCTTTGAAGTTGCTGAGTGATGGGAGGGCCCCCCCCTCCTCTGCCTCGCACACATTTTTTAAGGGTGGAGACTGGGAGATACTCAACTGCCCTGAGTCAGGAAATTACATGACAAATTAAACAATTATGCGTTTTAGTGCTGAGCATCTATTTAGACATTTAGCGTCAAACACGCATTTAGCATGAATTCCATGGGCGTTTCTACCTCTCCCCGCCACCCGTAATCCTGCGCTGCAGTATTTAAACGCGTGTCAAGAGCTCCCCCGGTCCGGCATCTACACCTGGAGGAGATTTCTTTATTATTTAACTTTATTACAGAAGGCACTGCCTGGACACTGTTGGAGTGACAGGGACTATTTCCTTAATTACTGTACATTGATAATAGCATTTACTCTGGCAGCTCCAGTGCTATTCAATCAAGCAAGATTCAATACAAAAAAGCTGATTTGCCAAAAAAGAGATTAGCATAAGTGCCTACAGTCACATTCTGTTTTCGAAGGTAAAGCTACTGTGTCTGTGAGCTTTCTTGTGGGAACTTTATAAAGAGAGATTAATCTAGTTTATCTCCTTCAAAAGATACTTGGGAAAATCGCAGCGAGTCACTGTTTGGGCTCTTTTGGCAATAAGTTTCTATAAACACGTAAAATAAAGAACGGCACAGCAAGTGCTAATCAGCAGCAGGAAGGTGTAGCTTTTCTCTTACGCGGACGTCGACATTTGTTGTGGAAAACTCCGTGTTCCCCCGTTTGCTATTGCTGTTCTTTGTCATTTAATCAAGTGGTGACGGTGGCTGCTGCACTTTAAAATTAAATGCTATTATTTATGGTAGAACTTGTTCTAGTTAAAAATGCAGACCTCAGCACTGTGTACGTTTGTAAGCAGAAGGTTAAGCAGGACATTTTAAATGGTAAAGCAAAGGGCTTAATCAAGGCTGAAGAGCAAAATGCAGCGGGATAACAGATATAGTAAATAGGCATTAATCATCGTACAGGCTTAATCCAGGTATTAGGCAGTCTTGGGGCTAATACGAGGACTCACTTACATAAGGACTCATTCCACCGGCCCTGAAGTAAGTGAATAACTTTATTCTTGGGAGAAATGTCACCACTGTTAAAGGGCCTTGCAATACCAGGCCTACATTATGTCTTTGTAAAATGATCATCACACAATTCTTTTGCCTGGAGGGGATTTCTGAGTTAGGAGGCACGTGGGGGTGTGGTTCAAGAAAGGAAAAAACTAAATTGCCAGAGCATAAGGAGCCACTTTTCCATGGTTTTTTTTTTTTCTTCCCTTGACACTGTCCATTACTGTGACATCGAAATCCGAGCTAAGTACTTCTTGCCAAAGATGGACCAGATAAAATCACGAAGCCGCTATCATCTCATGGGGGACAGCTCCCTGTCTTAGTAACAAATTTAGTGACTACAAATCCAGGCTCAGAACATAGTCCTCCCCTAGTCGTAATCCAGCACTTGCCCACTGGATTTGCATTTAACTACTGATGAACCACAATTTCGGTTTCAAGAAGATAACAGCACATCCGTAGGTACAAAATTCACTATACAAAAGTTCTTTTATTAGATGCTTAGAAAGATGAAAGTGCTTCCACATTGAATTTCACATCAGAAACTCCAAATCTGTACACAAACAGATATGTCATCTGTACTGACACACCAGCCCACAAGCTCCAGCCTCCGGCCCAGGGTGGGTTTTGGCGTCCCGGTCAAGCTTGCCTTACCCAGCCCTGAAACAGAACAGGCAGACTCACGGTAAGCACGGCACGACCTAACCTGCGGAAAGGGGAAGGAGGTGGAAGTGGGGAATGGGGTGGATGGCCACGGTTTATCTGTTCAAGGAATAGCAAGATGAAAAAAAATCCACAAACCTTTAATTGTGACTGTAGGAGAGGGACAGTGATGTAACTGTTCCCAGGGAACACTATTCTTATTTTGTAGAGGGAGGTGAGCCAAGATACTTAAGCTCTAGAGAACCTTTAACACAGGAAGCTATTTATCATAACAAGCTTGGTTGATACTGCTCCCATACTGAACCAATTAGATTAGCCTATTTCGTCATACTTCATAACTTGGGATGATAGGTTTCCAAGCATGGTACAGTGCAGTAATTGAATTTTGATCAAACACACATGGCCCATAACCCAGTATGTGAAACTTTCAGAACAGTTCACAGCTTTTAAATATCCAGTCAACATGTTGCCAAAAGTACAGGATGTACTTGATGCAAGTGGGAGAGGAGGGGGGGAGCACGAGTCCACGCCGTAACTTGGTACAGCTGTAAAACAAACATTTTTTTGTTCCGATTCTGTTCCTACTTTAGCAAAGGAGCTGGGAGGAAGACAGTGAATGTCAAGTAAGTCGTTTTTCTCCCCAACCCCCACACCCTCCAGGCACACATTTCCCTTTCAACATTCTTAGATTACCACAACCTTTTAAATTCACTATACTGTACTTTCATACTCTATTAGACACACCAGCAATTATGTTTGTTAGCATGACACATCCATTGCTTACACTTAGTTAACAAAATAACTTAAAAGTCGCATGCATCATCCTCTTAATAGGGTTATAGTCAATGGGACCATGGAATGAAAGCCCTAAAAAGTACCCCCCACCTCTGCACTCCCCAGGATTCTGCCTCTGCCAGCACAATCCATATGGTGGGCATTCTCATCAGGCTCAAGGTGAACTCTCAGTCAGTTCTTTGCAGGCAGTGATCTCCTCTTCAGTGTTCTTGCCATGTTTTCCCCGCAGTAAATCCAAGGAACTTTGAAGAAGACTCTGTAAAGGAAACAGAATACGTTAATAACTTCATTCCTACGGCTCTACCGACTAGGGGGGGAAAGCACCCGCTGCAGGACAGGCTAACGACATGGAAAACGCCGTGTCAGGCTTCCCTCTGCGCAAGTGGCGGCTATCCACATCAAAGCTGCTCTCCGGCCTACTGCTAAGTCTGACATGCTTAAGCAAGGGGCAGGGTATCACCAACCTCTGCATACGGCGCCGCCAGCTCCTTTCTCAGCTTTGACCTGAAAGGCAGCCGGAGGCAGCTCCGGGCATCCCAGCTACCCGAAAGGGGAAGCACCAGGGCAGCCAACACCTTCGTGGAGGAGGCGCGAATGACATAAATGATGGGGATTATTGCGACAGCCGTCCACAGCGTGGGGGATGTGCGGGCGCTGCTAGCTGCGCTCCGCGGCTCGGCCGCCTCCGGGCCGTCTCCCACACCTGTTCTGGAGCACAGCTCTGCGAGAGCAGCAGCCACAGGTTCCAAGGGGAGCAACGGTGCTTCTCAGGTGTAACAAAACGAGCATCTCGTTTAGTCTTGCTCTCGGCTGGGGACAGGTCTGCTGCCCGGTTACAGCCATCACCCTGTCAGAGGCAGGGCGCGGAGGATGCGCTGGATCCCTCTCCCTCCCCGCCCCACTCCCCAGTAAGTTACGATGCTGCAGAGAAAAGGAAAAAAAAAAGAAAAAAGAATTTGGTGTTCAACTTATCAGACTTGGACCAAACCTCAGCTCAAACCAAGGTTAAATAGGCCTGTTCTAAGCCTCTTAAATATAGGATTTATATAGTAATTACAGTAATGGAAACTGATCTTTACACTTTTTACACTGACTAAAATTCTGCTGTGTCATACGCATCTGCAGAGCCTGAGAACTGCGCTTCTCGGAGAGAGCACTGCAGTCTTGAAAGCAGCCATTCAAATGTATAATGGAGAATTATCAGAACACGAGTATGTTTGAGATTATAGCGAAGCACGAAGAGTAACAATCAGAAATCCTGAGTTCCTATTTGAGAAAAGCAGTATTTTTAAAACACTTTCTTTTGCTGAGTTTATGGAATTAGATCTTCACGACACACGGTGCAAACAGCACTGAGATTGCCCTTTTCATTCTTTTATTTAATTTCTTTTCCTTTGCTACAGTCATAGGTCTAGAGAGCGAGCGTCGTGCAAAATGCGTCTTGGCCAGACAGAATCCTCCCATCCACCTTCCAGTTTTCTCTGTCGTGCAAGGCAAAATACCGGAGCGCTAAGTCTTTGCAGTATGCTGAAGAACAACGCTAGGAGATTTGGAGATCTGATAGGGGGTAGGGCTCCACCTTCAGGAAGCAGAAGGCAAGGAGACAACACGGTTTGAAGTTTCAGACATACTTTCTGCAGAAACTGAAGCCTACAACCCCCTCGTACTGACATCTACTGCTCCCTAACGTGTCTTTGCTTCATACAGATAAAAGATTCCCTGGTCTGATGGCGTGACATTTCTACGTACTTGATTCAGCTCTGAAGAGTCCAACTCCTCCGAGAGGTACTTGAGAATGGTGGCAGGATGTCCAAAGGTAGCCGATACATGAACTGAGCTGATAAATGAACAAAAGTAGATGAAAAGCAGCTTTGAGGTGAAAAAACAGAAGTTGTGACACACAGGATGCCATAGGGCTGCATCAAATATTATCAGCCATTTACACTGCCAGTGCTAATGTTTCCATATAAAATGCAATTTTCTTATAATTGACAGAGATTAAAAATTTTCTCTGGGTAACGCAGATGGATTGAGAGGAAGAAAGTGGGAAGAGCCTTGATCAAATTTCAGTCTAGCGAAACACTTAAGCATACGCCTATAGTTAAGCTATTTTTTCTCTTCAGATCCAGGCAGAAGATGCAAACAGAATAATCTCTTGTATTTCACCTCCTGGCAGCCTCTGCTGCAGGTTGAACCCAGGGCATAGCAGCTGGATAAAAAGCATGATTTAAACGAATTCAAATGATGCATTTCTTAAAGAAGCCATACAGTGACCATTTCTCATAATGAAAACGGCAAAGTAGTTAGGGATGAGACGACACTGCGTTTGAAATTCAGAGTGTATGATCTATTACTGAAATAAAAGGCCATCACGCAACTATTGACAGTCCTGTGAGGGAATGGAGATGTACGGATGCATGCAAAATCTTGCCTGTGGCATTTCCCCAACTGGGTGCTTGAGCACCCAACCTGATTGTATTCAACATCATTTTCTGGAGGAAACAGGTTTGAAAACTGCAGTGCTAGCAACAGGAACGGCTCTCGGCGCAGAAATTGACTAAACACCTAATGAATCTAAAAATAAAAAAATCCAAGAACACTGAGAAGAGATGCGAGAAGACTGAATAGACATAGCTGTGTAAGCCAATATAACTGAATATACTCTTGAGGAACAAAGGAAACAATTCCTGATGGGGTGACAACAGATGTTCTCCAAAAAAATTCTATCGGAGCATTTCAAACACAAAGACCTTCCTGTGGAGCTGAGAAGTTCTACTGGCAGACATACAGTAATACATCTTTGGCAGCATAATAAAGCCTAACATTTAAGGTGTTATCAGGTCCTGAAAGCAGAAGTGATATCTTCATGTAATGAGTGGTGGGGGGTGGTGGAGAGGGAAACAGTTAGGATAACAAAATACTGTCACAGGAAGCTGCCATAGCATAGTTGTGATTTCACTCACAGGAGGAAGAACTAGTCAGAGAGTTTGTTCTAAAATATCTCTAAACCCGCTCTTTCGGAAAATCAGCTCTAAACACAAGATGCACAGGTTGGCCTAACTGACCAAATGCAGTTTGCAGTAATTCATTAATACCATAAGCACACCCAAGCACCACCACTTTTGCACTGTGTGAGTGAACGCAAAGTGCCCAAAGCTGAATGCTTCTGTCAGCTACTGCTCTTTCAGGCCATGGTTAAGCACATTGCAGAAAATCCTAAAATGGACACTAAAAAAAAGAAAAACCACCAAGAAAAAAAAGGATAGGTTTATGGAGTCATTTTTGCAATGACTGAACTGCACCGGTACTTAGGGAAGATTTGGATTTAACTCCTGGCAGGGATCTGCAAGCACCTTCAGTGAATAGCTTCATACAGGTTGTTAAAGGCTAGGCCCTTCAAATTCTTTTTTTACACTCTGGCCTTTACTTTTTATGTTCTTTATTTTTACAGATACAGAACAATACTTCTCTGTACTGTCAGAGTGTTGAAAGGATTCCTGAATATCTGCAAGGCCAGCAGATATCATTTTATCTGGGAACGAGGCAGGAAGATGACATACTACATTGCCTAATTATTTTTATTGCTTTGCAACTGTTTTTGGGAAAACAATCCAGAGGGAAGATTATTCCAGCGCAGTCACAGCAATCAGAACTACAAACACACTGGAATGGACAACTTGATTGACAGGAGAAAGCTAAAGCAGGCAGCAACACAGAAAATCATCATAGGATAGACATTTTGATAAATATTACTGTAGCAAATTTATGATGAACACAGTGGGACAGCTTTACATCTTGCATCACACTTTTCACAGCCCTTATGGTAAACATGCCATATCTGACAATTACAAGATGAAAACAAAGACCTCACTAACTCTCTACTGGCCCTGCAGCACTAGCTGCTTACTCCGTTAACCCTCTCTAAGCCTCAGCTAGGCAGCTACACAAGCACACAGAAACGCAGATACGCACGTCCAGATGTCGAACGGATTTCCAACAGTATCCCATATAAGGTCCAAAGGTTATGGCATCTGTGGCATCAATTTCTAAAAGGCTTTACAGACAAAGGAGAGGGTTGCAAAAGAAGTGCAACGCTGTTAGTACAAGAACAGGATCAAGCGGAATACCTTCTAAATGGAAGAGAAATAAAATCTTGCTAAGATTCGAAATATTGTTCTGTCTGGTCCCCCGTGGCTTCACTCTGACTGCTCTGACAAAGCAGGGCAGACCTGACAGGAGCATGCACTGGCACCACAAACCAGAGAGCATCAGGATGAAAGGATCCCACAGCAGTTTGTGTGTCCTGGGTCAGTTGACGCACGTCTTCTGTGCCTGCAGAAACACTGTAACTTGGAATAACAAATCTCTGCCGGGTACTTGGTTTCTGGGATTAACAGTCTGGTGGACCTCATAACTGATCATATTTTCATCTGATTCACACAAAATAGCTCCCGTATTCTTTTACAGATAATGAAGCACAAGATGGACTGCTGAAATCATTAAGCCAAGCCCTCTGCTACTTGTACACATGGAGATACATTTCAGAATGAAATCTTGTGTGATGAGTTGCCCAAGGCTATTTTTTTTATTACGATGCCCATGGTATCTTCCTATTTTCACAGCTATATTATCAGCTTCAGGGTTAAAAAAAACAACAAGCAGACAAGTCACAGGATGATCTTAGCCATGAGATTTTATTTGATTCAGACATTTATTTTCCATCTAATTCCTGTCTGTTTTTGAAAGTATTCCAGGAAACAAAACTGACATGCACAAAGAGCATTCAGTGAAAGAGAGACAAAAGGGAGATGCAACAAATACCAGGCAAGTGAATGAAGCCAACAGAGTGCTCTCGTCTCTTTGAACCCACAAGTAAAACGCATGTTAGCAAGTATTCCAAAACTACGTCTTCCTCGCGTGAAGGAAAGAATTAATGTTAAGCACAAAGTGTTCCTTGTGGTTTATTCTCATTATGTGATATGTCAGGTTACGCTGATTTGGAAAAAAAACAGGATTTCTTTACAAAGCTTTTTGTGCACCAGTCTTAATGTAGGTTTAAAAGAGACTAAAAACCACAAATTGCACTCTTAAAAATCAATTCAGGAATCTCATTTTTTATAACTCTCTTAGAAATACCGTTTGTGGACACACTAATAACATTTTGAAAGTTTCATCTGAAGAAAAGAGAATAGCCCAAATTTTTGAAAAAAATCTACACTGAAGTTGATATCAAGTGGATTTCTCATTCAGTTACTGCCGGTTTTCAGTAGAAAGTGAAGGGAATGTTTAAAATTGGTCAAATAACATGAAGATTCTGTTGACACGTTTCCTGTCTCTGTGTGTACATACTTTTCTTTAACGGAACATCTAGGTAAATCTTGGTTGTCCTAAAGACTCTGGTCAAACAACTTCAAAGGACACAGATTTTATTTCACTGAAGCACCAATCTATTAGGGCTCTATTAGTCCAAATAATTCACGTTTTTGACATTCTGTAGCTGTAAAACACATGCACCAATTTCTTTTCCGAAAAATAAGGTATGTATATCACTACGGATGGTTGCAAGGGAGGGGGGGGGAAATAAAAATAAGCAGAACGATTATTTCCTATTCTAACCTTGGGGAACCCAAACATCTACCCTCCTTTTTTGTGATGTGTTATCTACGGTTCTATTTTTTATGCATCCACGTTTCTACCATTGATCAGCACTGACCAAATTTTGTAACTAGACCAAAATTTGTCTTTAAGCTTACAGAAATAATTCTTTCAATTAATAGAATTTCACAGGATACACCAGCACAAGATTTAGGGCCATCTGGATTTTAACTAAGAGGACAGAAAGAAAAGCAGTTTCTGTGGCCTGGGATATTTAAGTTCATTTACAAACTGCCACACATAGTTATGAAAACAGACCCCAAGTGTAATCCCGGCCCAACCATGCTAGAAAACTCTCAGCAATTTCAATGGACTAAAGATCAGCATTTCTGAACAACTCTTTCTCCACCAGTCTATAACACTCTAAATTATACTTACAGACACAGAACATCAGTGCAAATTGCCGAAGTCTGCACATTTCACAAATTGTACAACTTAGCAACAAACTATGTGCTCACAGAAATAGAGCAGTCACAAAGAAACTTGGCGCCTTTGAGGTAAACTCATTCACTTGAGGAATTTTCATATTTCATCATCTTTGTTCAATGTACATTTAATAGTCAGTTCTGATGAAGTGAAATTAATAAGTCAGCAATTTCAGTGGACAACCGGATCCATCTGTAAAAATAAAATCCACCTATGCATTTGCGACACTTACTGCCAGGGTTAAGGATAGGTCTGCATTTTCCGGAATGTTGCGTTGGTAATAGTGAGCCGAGTAAGCCTTGCTCCATAGTAATCTATAATGTAACTAGAGCCATCAGAAGGTCCAACAATCTACAAGGGAAAGAGAACCAAGACTTTTCAATATGAAGTGAAATATACACTTTGTGCTAATGTCTCAATTACTGCTAATTTTCCCATCATAAAATTAGTCATGCTTAATTAGTCAAACAGAAACTAGATTTATTTTGAAGTTATGCTGTAGTTCAACTATTTTAGTGAGCGCTGTCTCAGAAGGAACATTTCCCTAGGGCTTCTAATCAACCAAATTACACAGCCAGGCGCTGGTACTAGGTTAAGCCGGTGAGGATTTGAGTCACAAAATCAGGCTAACAAATGAGTGGGCTCCAAACCACTTTTCTTGAACAAAAGAGGGTAGGCAGGAGAGAATTAGGCTGATGACAAGTATCTTTGAAATACTGCACAGGTAAAGAATGGAGAGGAGAGAAGACCACGGCTTTTTTGTGCTGGAAATGCTAAATTGATGTGGGGTCACCAGGGAGATGAATAAGGAGAGATGAAAGATACTCTCAACTGTATCTGTAAGTTATCTGAGGCAAGATCACTGTGATAGAATAGAACAGAATTTGAGAATGAATATACATTAAAAGATGTACATACAAAGATGTATACTTTGAAAATATTTTTCTATAAACCCATATAAACAATTTCTATATCCACAATGCACTTCAAGTTAATCATAGGTAATTTGTAATTCATGCTAAATGAACGCACCGTAGAATAAGACAATTTGGCAATTTTATTATGTCACAAGACGTTACCCCAGCCGGGGATTTAACCATCATGAATCTTACAGTCACAGCTCTCAGGTGACATGGGACTTGTATTTCGAGAAGAGGCAGAAAAAAAAAAGTGGCAACGTCTTCTCTCCTGCACACTGCATGGACACCCCAAATGATGCACTCCATCAGTATAAAGCACATGCAAAGGCAGAACTTCAGGATTCTGGAAACAGCAGGATATCTCACGCAAACTCCAACACTCTGTGTCACATAAAGAGCTCATAGGTTCTGACAAACTGAATTTATGGTTGTTATAGCTTCCAAGCTATTCATTATGAGTATTTATAGATAGCTAATCTAATTTTTAATTCAAACAATAAATATATTCATATTTTGTATCCATATTCTACATCAATCTACAGAGTTAAAATAAATGCCTTTATTTTTCAATACACAAAGATTCTTTAGGCTAAAAGAATTAGCAATCAAATTAAAGCTTTCACAAACACAGACGTGTATCTTGTTTTGAAAGCCCTGACTTACCTGCATTGAAATAAGTATGAAATCAATTAGGCTACCAATTCCACAAAATCCTACAGTGCAGAACTTTAACAAACCTAAAGAAGGAAAATAAAATTTAACTGTAGCTTCAAGTCAGTCACTAAGAAGTTCACAGGTTTCCAGTGACAATCACTTCCCAACCCTCTCCCCATCCTGCAAAACATATATAAATGTCATTGAATCACAGAATGGTTTGGGTGGGAAGGGACCATTCAAGGTCACCTAGTCCAATCCCCCTGCAGTGAGCAGGGACACCTTCACCCAAATCAGGTTGCTCAGAGCCCCATCCAACTTGACCTTGAACATTTCCAGAGATGGGACATCGACCACCTCTCTGGGCAACCCTTGCCAGGGTTTCCCCATCCTCATCATAAAAAAATTCTTCCTTATATCTAGCTTGAATCTATCCTCTTTTAGTTTAAGACTATTATTCCTCATATACATCTAGAAACAGACCTAAAGTTAAAGATCTTCAATTATCAGGGAAAAAACCAAAACACATATTCATATTTCTACACCCTGAATATACTTCAAAGGTTTTAAACATTAACAATTTTTTTTCTTAACAGATAAATATTCTTAAACTTGGAAAGCCAAACTTGATAACCCAAGTTACTGGAAATATTCCTTTCCTTGACTGAGGCACAGTCAGAAAAAATCCCAACTTGAGCTGCAAAATTTACTTATGAATAGAAAGAGACTTTCTACCATCTCACGAGTTGCAGCACACATTGATTTTCAGAACACACTACTTTGGAGAACAACCCTTTCTATCATTTTTAGACTTTTGCTGAAATAGGAATTTATTTTTAATATAAGCACTTCTTTTTAACTGATATTCAAAAATGTTTTATTTTGTATGAATAAATGAAAGGTTAATAGAAAATATATGGGAATAGCAACTAACAGATAAATGTTTCATTGGAAGTTGCCATGCAAGCCAGACTTCATTTGGAAACTGCCTTCAGAAGGAGGCTGTCTTACATATTTTTTTTTTTTTAATATCAGTAGTTTCTTGTACAATGAACATAATACAATGAGTACTATATATATTGTAAGTAACACTTCAGCTGAGCTAGGCAAACATCTCGGTTATTTTGAGAATGAGATACTCATTGTGAAGACATTTGTCTCTTTACCCAGGCAGAGACAGTATGAAGAGGAATGCTTACCTGTTGCATTTGAGCCAGTTGTGGGCTGTGCTGCACAGGGAAAACACAGTTCCCGGCTAAAAAGTGTATCCTTGCTCTGCTTATGGGGGCCAGCACACTTCTGAGGCAAGCGAAAAGCACACTGGTAGCACCAGCCAGCGTGGCACCCCGGAGCACCTCTTCCCCACAGCCCCCGGTTTGGCTGTGCTGCGCAATACCCGCTGGTAAAACCACACGGCTGCTTTCCGAAGAACGAGCCCGCTCTCGGTCAAACACCCGGAGGTCTCCCAGCCTCCACCGCCTCCTCCGTGCTCCCGCTCTCTCGGCAGCTGCAATCTGCCCCGCACACCACCTCCCTGCCCCGTGCCTGGTTATGAGGCTGCGTTGGGAGGGGAGTGGGGGAGTAACCGCACGCACGCCGCAGGAAGAGCATCCCACTGTCTGGACAGAGCTCCCACAGCTGAGCAGATGAAACCAGCCTGACTGACAAACTCCAGGGAGACACTTTATAATCTTTCTGTGGAACAACACAGTACTCAGAGAGAACAGGGAAATATACCTAATGACCACAAAGATGCAAGAGTGGCAGGATGGACTTTCAGCTGATTAGAAGAAAAGCCTATGAGCATGTTACAATTAAAGCGGTGCCACTTAAACGTGCAAAAAACTAAGTATATCATTGTTTAAAAGAACTTGTTCCCAGTGGCTGATGCGCGAGACTTGCAGCAGCCAGACATAGCCTGGGTATCGGTACTGACTGGCAGCAGCGTAACAAAACGTAAGGGAAGCAGCCAGCTACACAAATGCTAGCCTTAGGAAATGACAGTTAAGATGATTAAATAATGCCAAACTCTGCTGAGCAGTTTGTTACTACCCACATCAAGCGCAGTCACCACATTTATTATATACTTACTTGTGATGCTCCTTCTACCCTCTCCTCTCAAGCTCTGGTCCTGAACCTCACTGCCAGCCTGCATTTCAGAAGCCCAGCAGCTCTCTTACCGTTGCTGGTTCCAGCAGCTCCAGTCTACTTGAGGAACTGGTTGCTCCATCATGTGACTGGAATTACAACTGTTTCTGAACCTGGCATATGTTTCTGGAGTGCAGGGTAAAGTAGGGTTTTTTTCTTCCTCCTCACTTCCCTCCCCACAAGCAGATCACACCGAGAAAATAAACTGCTCTAAGGCACGGGGGGAAAAAATAGTGCTCTTAGGCACTGATAACCTATGGCTTAGTTCACAGTGTGTGGGAGAGGAAGAGGTTGCCTTCCTGATCTCTTCATATTCAATAGCTTGTTTGTGCTTGTGCTCTCTTTAAGCAAAAGAGAAGGAAAAAAATAAACGAAAGAGCATTTACAGTCTTCATTATGCTTGCACAAAAAATTTCAATACTATTACCTTTCTTTACCATTTTTTGCCAAGGCATGGATGACCTAAAAAATCCCCAATCAATCACTGTCAAGGAATCCAATTTATTGGTTTTTGGGTTTTTTTCTTCCTTTTCTACTCTTACCTATTTGCTTTTGTCTTCTTTACCTTTTAAAAGCTTGAAAACTTGACTTCCAGAGTATAATTTTAAGTCTTCTAACTCTGGCTGGTGGCAACAATGTATTGCAGTAGGGTTAACAAGCATGAGCCATAAAAAACTTTTCTGTTAGAATGGAGCACCTATAAATCTGTACTACTACAATATATTACAAAATAATTACTGCAAAGTATTATTCCATGTACAACAGTAAAACAAAAAAATGCACTTTATTGACCACTTCCAAAAATGTATCTTTTTGTGAAACAGATGGACAAAGTAAGTGCTACTTATAGAATCTCTGGGAAAACAGACACAGATGTTAACACAAGATTATTGAGAAGGACAGATAACGTTATTAAAAAAATAAAGGTTTGCATTTAACGGGCAGAAACTCCAGATTCCTGGCTGAAGTGACAGTAACATGCATAGCTTTTTCCAATTCGTTGCTCCATGCTATCTAGACTTAAATTTGTCCAGCTCAGAAACAAAGCCAGTGAAAGTAGTTCTAAGATACTGAGATATTCCCATGACTTCAAAGCCAGCGGCACCATCACCCTGGGAACCGGCTCCTAAAAACACTAACCAGAGGTAGGTCTTACTAAAAGTCCCAGCATCTGCAGAACTGTCATTAATATTACGAGCTATCATGAAAGCATGCATTTGCCTGAATAAATTCCATAGCCCAAAACACTAGGTTTACCGTAAAGTTGGTCCACTATTTTCCCGGTAAAATCAAGCACCATTTAAGTAGCTGGCACATAAGTCAAAACCACTTCTGTTTCGGTGCCTCACAAAGAATGCTGTGGTAAACATCAACGCAAAACAAATGTAAAGCAAAACTACTGAACAGCAATAATCACGTTTGCTTATTAGGATTTTATCTGTTGGACAACTACATATCCATTTGTCACCACTCACTCCAACAGGGCAGCAGGCTGAGGATAATGGAGGATTTTATCTTACTTGACAATAAAGTAAGGATTCTAGTTGTAAATGTTAGAACTATGACTGTCAGCCTCCATTACTCAAAATGTAAGTATACACATACAACTCAGTCGTAACAATAAGCTTTGCCCCAAAGAAAAAATGAGATATAAACTTACCTAATGCAGGATAGCCTAGATAAAATCTATCTGCTCCCAACCATCCAAGAAATAAGGACAGAGCCACTGCCACTTTGTAGGAGTATCCATTTCTGCCAAAAGAAACCAGCAGTGTAGACAATGACTGCAAAATACATTTACTTATACTTTTGAGAATTAAAGTAGTGACTCATTTTCCTGCTGCTTCAGTTTAAAAAAAAAAAAAACACATAACAGACTTGTTATTTATCTTCAATTAACGGACACAGAATTGATAATGTTAAGCTTTCAAACTGGGTAGGCATCCTCCATAAAGCAACCTCAGCTGCTGCAACTCCAGTATACTCTTGCAGAATACAGATTATTCTGAAACCAAATCATAATTTCTTGTCAAGAGAGAAACAATTCAGTTGCTGATGCATTCCCAGTTTTACAGAGCACTTCCTCACAGTTCAGCCCTACTGAGACAGCCCTAGGAAGCTAAGAGGTGTGTGCATACTGTCTGTAGGCATTAGTCTCACACGGAGCCAAATCGAGAGGAACAGGATAGACAGGTGAAATGTCAGCAGAGACAGTAATTGCAACGAGATCTGAAGGAGAAATGAACCATGGCCACTGGCTGAAGAAGCTGCAGGACGGATTCAACAAAAAGGGTAAGTCACGTATCCGTTTACTGTGTGCCAAAGGCACAAACCCACAAACGAAAAGACCTGTTGGCAGTACAAAGATGTACAGTGGCAGAGAGGTGCCCTAAAGTTGAGCATCCCACGGTTAGTCATACAAAATACACTGACACAACAGACTTTTTGAGGTTTCTACTAGCCGGCACCAGTCTTGCCAGCAGCTGGGGCGATGTGGCCACCTAAGCACCTGTAACTTGCAGGCACTGCGCATGTGAACTTCACACTAATAAGCGAGCTAGAAACGTAGCGCTATCAGCACTAGAACTTGCTGCATCCCCTGCTGCATCGGCGAACAGCTAGCTTCTGAATAGACAGGCAAACCCAAATGTAATTAGAACTTAAAAAATATTCAATAATTCACTGTTTTGATACGTACACTACTATGTGCCAGCAATTACTTAATAAGCCCAAATTAAACTCTTGATTGACAGTTGAATAAAACATAGAGTTTCACAAAGACAGGAGCTAAGAAAGGTCCAAGCACCTTTATTAAGCACTTTCCATGCCAAATAAAGATCTACCTTTTTGCTTATTATCTAAATTTACTGACTTTAAAACTTAATGGCAACATTAAGTGATTAAATCATGACTCTTACCTCAGTATTTGTTGCTTAGCACTTATTAGCAACACAGAACATACTGGGCGTTCTGGAACCTAATGTAATGTAAATTATCATCTTTCGAATTGTCCTGTTTCCACTGTAAAGAACAGTAATGGTTTTATTTAAAAGTCGAGGTAAACTGTTGTGAATTGTTTATCAACTACAAAGTGTCAACAACCCTTCAAGGACACTAAAGCACAAAAAGAGCTCTTACATAAAAGGTAGGAAGGCAGTTTAATTTGAGATACTTCTGATCAAAACCAGTAATAAACTGAGCACTTGCCTGTGCACTGAAATGCAGAAGTCTGCAACTTAGTCAACACCAAACTGACAGGCAGAAGAAATCTAGTGTGCAGCAGAAGCATACACTGTAATAAGGCTGCATCCACTCTTCTATTTCCTTTGCCTTACTCACTCTTACAGATACATATATGCACTGAAGACTAAACCAACAAATAGGAAAACAACACATCCCAGGCACCTACAGGAATTTCTACAATTGGGTAAAAGATGTAGATTCTTTTCAGTTGCTCTTACGAATCTTTCTTGCTTCTCAGCCTCATCCAATCTTTATTTTTCACTGCATACATTTCTTCCAGCTGCCACGTTAAAAACTTTTCTTCCAGCTCTGCCATGCCAGTTGCTAATATGCAGGTACTCCTGTAGGTCACAGCTATTTCTGTGCTCCTTCAGGGTCTCTTAGCACTGCTCAAAGACCTGTCCACATTGAACTCGATGAATTTCAGAGACTGCCCACTTGATGGACTCCTGGCCTGGAATGGTAATACTTGAATTCAAGTCTGCAGAATCAGGGCCTGGACATATTAAGCAAAATACACGACAGACTGCCGGTCTGGGGAATACTAGAATTTGGCAAAAAAATCTACCTCCAAAACATCAAATTAAAACCAAACAAAAGCAATCCTGACTCCCAGTACTTCTGCGCTGGAGCAACCTTATTAGCACTTACTAGCTTCTCCTTGAACTAATACCAGGAGCAACCTGAACACATCCACTTGTACAAACGTAAATCTCCTGGTCTTGCTCTGAAATAACTGGATCCCAGAACTGTGATCTGGACTGTTGTTAAATTACAGTTTTGGCCAAGGACAACTCGCTGATTTGCTCCTTCCAAAAGCTAGGGATAGAGACTAACCTGCTGTCCCCATGCTAGGACAATCCTGTTATGGGAAGATGCCTTCTCAAACCCATTTTCTGGTTAAATGATGCGCAGTTATTTCTGCCAGAAGACAGTTACTGTTTCCACCAAAACTCAGATTAAGATGCTGGAAAATCTCCAGCACGCATCAGCAATGGCAGGCCTACTGTTGTAATATGAAGCTGGAGATTCCCACTTAAAATAATGTTTCCAACACTTAGGTAACATTCAAAATGCCTCACACAAGGCTCATAGTGATTAGACTGCTTTTTAAACAAGTGTACAAATGAAGGATGGTAATATCAATCTTGCTGCCATTTTTAACTGGCTTTGGGGCTTTACCAAGGGCATGCTTGCATAACTCTTTTTACATTTGCAGTTGTATTTTACTGGAGTTTTCAGCAAGCCCACAAAGGGTCCTCTTCCCCTCCGGCCACATGAGCAGTCACAGGACTGGAAAAGCCACAGCAAGTTCTTTTGGTAGTGTAACCATGGATTATTTCATCATAAATAATAGGCACGATCATGTAACAGGCATCATAAGGACAATGACATTTTTCTGCCTAGACAGGTTTGCTTTTTTAATTAATAAATGTAAAGAAAAACTACTTTTAAAAAACGTTTCTAGAAAATACATTAAACCAAAAAGATATGTATACAAAAAATTCCAAACATAAGAATCACTGTCTACTCCAAAGAGGAAGGAATTCTATTAAACTAGTACAGCTCATCTTATTCTCAGTCCCCATCACAGATGGGACTGAAATGCAATTGTTTCTGGACAAAAATGTGACTGAAGTCTAGTTTGCTAGCATTTAAATTTGATTAAACGTAATAATATGTTTTCTTCAATTTGCTGAGCTTTGACTGTTGAGAAGACTAAATACAGAGAAAATATTTATGAAACTAAGAGGCAGAGCTGTACTTCCGAGCTAAGCAAATTATTGAGCAGTAAGTATCACATCAGAACTATTTGCCCACTAGTGCGCTCGGGAATACCCAGCGAATATTACTGGAGTTTTAGTTTCCAAAGATTCCGATAGGACAAAAGAAAAAGGCTCCTGCATGAATCTCACAAAAAGGAGAAACTAACGGTACTGACAGGTGTCCGCTGATCACTAGCTTCGGCCAGTTGGAACATTTATTGGTATCCTGAGCTCTCCATCGCTCAGAATGTGCTTTAGAAACACTAGGTCCATCATTTTCACGTTTCAGAAACAGGCTCTCAAAAGACACAGAGGACTTCATTAAATACAAAGGTTGTTTGAAAATAGAGAACAGTTCCTCTGAAAGAGATTTTCTGAGGGAACTGGAGAGACGCTTAAACTCCCCCAATATGCCTGCATAGCACAGCTCAAGCTGCAGCTACAGGCACGCTTTAAACCGGCGCGAAGCAGGACGGCCACTGAACAGAGCAGCCCAGCCCAGGCCTCCTTCCTCCACTCTCTTATCCTCGAGTTGCCCTCATCCTTGTGCTGGCACAAGCACTTGACGCAACTGTACTGTGACTCAAACCGGGGAACCGATCCAAGTTAGCGAAACTCAGCTCAGTTCCCTGACTCAGTACACGGCGGGGTATGTCAGGCAAAAGGAGGGAAGAGGCATCCCCCGACAGCTCCTTTCAGCAGCTGTGCAGATTTCAAGCGTACGTGTAACGTAGCCTCAGCACTTGGGGTGAATTTTTGCCAGGGTAAAGTACTAATTAAAGCAAAGGTAAAATACTAAGGTAAAGCCAAGACACAAACATAACTAAACAAAGAAAAAAGTGTCCAAGGCAGAGAATGATTTACTTATAAACATGCATGTTGTATCCCTATACTACTTACAGTGTTTATTCAAGGATTAAGTACTGGGCAACATGGGTACAATTTTACCTTACTTCTCTCTTTCCTTCCGCCAACACATCATACTATTTTAGAAAAACTTCAGTGCAAAAACAAACACAAATTATTACAAAAAACAATAATGTACTTACACATTGCGACATGCAATAGGCTTGTAAAATCCAACTTCATGACCCGTAAAGACTTTTTCTATGCCAAGGTGATCTTTGCAAGTAATATTTGGTGCTGGCAGACATTGAACTGAGGACAAAAAAATTAAATTAAGCAGTAACTGATTGGGCACTGTAGCATTTTTCTGACAAGACACACGTGAAATGCACAAATGAAGTTATGCTGTTCAGCAGTCTTGATAAACAGCACAGTACACACAGGCATACTACTTGTTTAAAAAATATTTTTTTAAGCCAGTTCTATGACTAACTTGTCTTTTTGCATGATGCCTATTAAGCAAAATATACAAATGTAATTGCTGCCCTAATTCTGTTGCAATTTCCATTATGGCTCCATTATGAGTCAATGAGAGATGTGAACCTGACACACAGAAAACTTTTTCATCATGGGAACAGTCAAATGCTGGAACAAGTTGCCCAGAGAGGTGGTGCCACCACCATCCTTGGGGGTTTCCAGGATCTGACTGCACAAAGCCCTGAGCAACCTGGTCTGAATTCAGTGCCAATGCTGCTTTGGGCAGGAGGCTGGGCTACACAACTTCCCGAGGTCTCTTTCAACTCGAATTATTCTATTATTCCAAGCTAAGGCTTGACTCTTCAGAGAACCAAAGTAGAAATCACAGCAGAAAGTGGCATCTGCTAACAGTCTGCACTATATTGCCAGAATATTAGTCACTCTCCAATGCTGAAGTCTGTTGTTTTAACAGGAAAAATACCAGTCCTTTACCCATTTTCTATCAGTTTTCAGTACTTAGGAGTCATGTTGGTTCATTCCAACAAAACCGCAAGCCAGCCTCAACATTTCTTTCCAGATTTTCCAATAATACACACAGGCAAGAGGACTAGGATTTGGATTTTTTTTTTTTTTAAATATCTATACTGCATAGGGACCAGATGGTCAGTACCAGTAACAGCCAAAAAATATGAATTATGTCTGGGCTTAACCGCTATAAAGTCCTATATGTACGCTACTGATCAATGTGCCTAATCTAAGACAATTACAAAAAACTACATTCTTTCTTGTAAAAAAACTAAGCAAAGAAAGCAGTGCTTTCTTTTATTTAGAAGAAACCCACAGCAATCAAAACATTTTGATATAGGAAATGCCAGTTTTCTTGTCAATGTCATGTCAGTAAGACTCCAAACCTGCTACTCAGTGAGACTACTTGGATGCTCCGAATTAAAGCCCTATTTGTTTGGGTGATGGATCCCAGAAAGACATTCAGAAACAGCAATGCTTCAAGCATGATCCAGAAGATTAACTTTTTAATACTTAGATACTTTTAATGCTTAGATAAAAAGGAAGCAACTCAAACACTGGGGGGACAATCTTAAAAACTGCTATGTGTGTAAAAACTCTGTATATACAGATACAGAGAACAACACGTTAATTAGCTTAGGAACTTTCTCCACTCTGAGCTTATCTCCTGTTCAAATATGTAGTGTATCAAATACAATCACATGGTAGTTGGTTATAAACAACTAACAGAGTTGTGATCAGTCTCAAAGTACAGAATATTCCTTCTGCTCACTGACTGGCCATTTGTAATCAGGGACACGACGCCAAAGCTGATGTGAAGGACGGAATAACTTCAACACGGACCCATTTTGGACAGAATTTTCATTCAGTCCCTGAAAAGTACTTGGAAAACCTTCACTATCCCTGAGCATCCCAGTGAAGAAAGTTATTCAGCATTTATGGAAAGCAAAATACAGAAGACAACACGCATACACATGTATTTTAAACAAGAGTGCAAATAAAGCAAAACTGTTGCGCTGTTCGCTAACACAGAAACCATTTATTTCAATACCTGGGAACATGAGAAAAGCTAAACACCTGTAGTAAACCAAGTGATCAATTTAAGCATTTTGCTGTTGTACTCCAAAGTACATGAGAACTTAACATTAAAATAAATCTAAGTGCTTTCAAAACAGAGGTTTATGGCACCAAAACCTCCTGATGATGGAAGGCACTATGCTGCCTTAAAATCAATTTTGAAAAACAGAAGATTTTGAAGGCTGTTCTATCACGTGTCAATTCTTCTAATAAGAATATGCAAAATCGGTATGACAGGAATGGTTTGTTTTAATCCTAGTGCAGGACAGAGCCTAGAGGATATAAACATACATTGAAGAGATTTACCAGAAGCCTCCCTTACAGATGTTCCGACCAGAGACAATGTATTTATTCATTTCAGCAAAGCATCCAATCCACGCCAAGTGTTTTAGGCTTTCATACTAATGATGTTACTAATCCCATGTTTTATAAAGCTCATCTAGCAGATACACAAATGCATAAATTGAACACTTCCTTGGAAAACTTAGCTACTGTCAATGTATGTTAGCAGTTAGAAATCCTTACCATATGCTGTGTGATTTGTACAATTCATTGGTTCTTGTGTACTATTGTCTATTTTAGGCTCATCGCACATATATGTTCAGGTAATTGAGGAAAACGTTTTTCATATCAAACACTACAACAGGTTTAACAGTAATTTATTCCACCCTCTTTAAACCCTGAGGATTTAAGATGCACCTTGATGTCAGTGTTCCTTCCTGCCCATCCCCCAAAATACGAACAGCACATTACCATACAGCAAATCTGCTAATCCAATTTAATACACCAATATATCGCATAAGCTGCACGTTTAATTAGTGCTGCAGTCAGCACTACCTAAAGGAACCACAATATTTATCAGTCACCGCCTCCGTGTTCGAAGGCAACAAGGTAGCTGCCTAAGCTAGTCTTCTTCCCCTCTTTCAGTATCAGGGTACCTTCAAATCGAGGCATTTGGTTGAGAAGAGTCAATCTACAGTAGCACACGAAATTCACAGAATGTTTGGGGTTGGAAGGGACCTCTGTGGGTCACCCAGTCCAACCCCCTGCCGAAGCAGGGTCACCCAGAGCAGGCTGCACAGGACCTTGTCCAGGGGGGTCTTGAATATCTCCAGAGAAGGAGACTCCACAGCCTCCCTGGGCAGCCTGGGCCAGGGCTCCATCACCCTCAGAGGGAAGAAGTTCTTCCTCATGGTCAGACGGAACTTCCCATGCTCCACTTTGTGCCCATTGCCCCTTGTTCTGTCACTGGGCACCACTGAAAAGAGTTTGGCCCTGTCCTCCTGACACCCACCCTGCAGATATTTAGAGGCATTTCTAAGGTCCCCTCTCAGCCTTCTCTTCTCCAGGCTGAACAAGCGCAGCTCCCTCAGCCTCTCCTCGTACGAGAGATGCTCCAGTCCCCTCACCATCCTCGTGCCCTCCGCTGGACTCTCTCCAGTAGCTCCTCATCTTTCTTGAACTGGGGAGCCCAGCACTGGACACAGTACTCCAGATGGGGCCTCACTAGGGCTGAGCAGAGGGGAAGGAGAACCTCCCTCGACCTGCTGGCCACGCTCCTCTTGATGCACCCCAGCATCCCACTGGCCTTCAAAGGACACCTGAAACGAACATCTGAAACACCAGGAATTTGGACTAGAAAGAACCTGAGTAGGAAGTAATTTCTAGAGGTCTGAACTCCCACAGCCAAGTAAAGCAGGAGATAGTTAACTTCTCCAAGATTCACTTTCCTGACACTTCTGATCTGCAGCTACACCAGTAGCTGTCAGCTACCACCAGCATGCGTTTTCTGGCACCTCTGGAGAGCCAGGAGCCTCGCAGCTAGAGCCTAACACCTGCGCCCACTCCTTCGGGCTGCGGAGGAAGACCTGGCGCAGAGCCACCGCGCCTCACCCGAGCATCCTGCAGAAAATAAGAAGGTGGAGGGGTGGGGGAGAGGGGTCTCTCACTCCGTGGGGTTTTCCCCTCTAAAAAAAGAGACACTCCCCAAACCTGCACACGGGCACGCACTGTACCACCCCCAAAATAAACCCGCACCCTCTCCGGCTTCTTCCAGCTGAGACCCCCGAGAGGCTCCGGACCCGAGGCTTTCTCTGACAACCGAGGGGCTCCCTCGCCCTGTCAGCCACCTCACACCCCACTTCCCCTCCACCCGAGGCGGCTGGGCAGGCGACCTCCCCTCAGGCAAACCATGCCCGGGGCCAGGCCCTCCCCGGGCCCCATCGCCATAGCAACCGAGCCCCCGCCGCCCGCCCCGGCCCCGGCCGCGCTCAGGATATTGCCCCAGCCTCAGCTCGTCGCACTTGAGCGGCGGCTCCGTGCCCGCCGCCCCCTCCACGGCTGCACCCGCAAACCAGAGGAGAAGCAGGATCCGGGCCTCCGCCGCGCCACTCCGCCTCCCCGGCCCCGCCGGCAGCCGCCCCGGCCGGGCGGCCATGATGGAAGCCGCCGCCGCCGCCGTCAGCTGACTCCGGCGGGGAGGAGCGGGCCGCGCCGCTCTGCGTGCCTGGAGGGGGGGGACGGACGGGGACGGGGTGAGGGTCCTGCGGGTCGTCCGCGGGCTGCTGAGGGGGCTGCCTTGGGGGTTTTGGGGGTGTGGGGAGGGGTTGACCTCAGCAAATATGGCTCCTGAGGCAGCGCGTGGGCAGCGCGGAGGGCAGAGCGTGCCCCTACTCAAGATGGCGCTCGTACAGGCCCGGCGGGGGGCGGGGCCAGAGGGGTCGTGCCCTGAGTAAAGATGGCCGCGGCCGCCACCAGCGCCTGGCGGGACGGCGCCGTCCTGCCCTTACTCAAGATGTCGGCCGTGAGGAGCTCCGTCGGGGCGGTGCGGGGAGGCGTAAGGCGGCCCGGCCGGCGGCGGAGGAGGAGGGGAGCCGGGGCTGCGGAGAGGCGAGTCCCCCGCAGCGGGGAGCGGCCTGGGCCGGGGCAGGCCCCGAGAGGAGGGGGGGTTACGGCCGGGCCTTGTGTGCTGCCACGGCGGCCAGCGGTCAGGGTAAAGAAGTAACTTGAAATTGCTGCTCTGTTTTTACAAGAAATTGTGATTGGATTGTTAAAAACTCTTTTTATTTTATTTTTTTTAAGTGAATACTAAATGCCTGGAGCAGGCAGGCTTTTATCTTCATCGGCATTTGCTCTTTGCAAGGTATTTTGTGCTGATGGCCAACCTTTTCTCACTTCCTTGAAGGTTATTTCATGTTTTTTTCCGGTGTTTGGTTTTGGAGGCGTGAGTTTTCCAGTTAGGAGCTGCTGGGGATGCTGGGCTGTTTGTAGGAGATGGAGAGACCGACCGGGGCCGACCTCCCCGGGAAAGGCAGCGCTGCCGTCCGCAGCTTACAGCCGCTCGAGAAGCCCTTCCTGAACAACAAGCGGGGCCGTAGAAACCGAAAAAGGCCGAAAGCAACTCCGAGATAGCGTTTCAGAGAACGCTGTCATTGCCCAGCCCCTTCTGGAAGTCTTTTGGGTTTATTGATTGGTATTTTGAATGAGTGGTGACTTGCACTCGAGCCTGTCGGTACCAACGAAAGGTTTGTTACGGTCCCAGATATGCAAAGATTCAGTAAAAACGTGGATTTAAAATGTGTGGATGGCTGACAAAGAGCTCAGCCAGGGATGAGAAATATTGCCATCTCGCAGCTTTTCGGGAGATTGGTGTCAACTCAGTTGGCAGTCTGGAGCCGAGCAGACAAAGTATGCAAATGAAAATTGATACTCCTTTCGGCGACTGGAAGAGAAAGGCCAGGGCCAGAGCGCGCGCCGTGATGCACTCGGCCCGCCGAGATCACGGCTGAGGTGCGCTGACGAGAAGAGTGCTTGGCTCTCCTGTCTGCGGTGCGTCCCTCGGATGGATAAATACACGGCTTGCTGTTCATCACTGTCACGGAAATTGTCACTTCTCACGAGCGCGACGCTAATTAAAATCGAAGAGCAAGGGCTGGGAAGTTAGGCATTATGAATTTTTAAAAAAGGAGGATGGAATGATATTTTCTTAGCATGTTGCATGCTCTAGTGCAACTCCTATTGCTTAGTAAACAAAACAGGCACTGGGAAAAGGCGAAATCAATCCAAAGTTATGCGGTGAAATTAATTGCCAAAACTTTTACAGTCTTTATGCAGCTAGCAGGGCTCTGTAACATCTGCTGCGAAGGAGCTAGTGAAACAGCGTAGCAGAATAAAAATGATTTTTTGGAGAGCTTCACTTGATGTTCTATGTGTGTGGACATACGCACCTTTAAAAAAAAAACTGAAAGCAGATGAATGTAGAGGTTCTGGAGATGGAAAGCACCTGCAGTTCCCCCAATTAACTTCAACTAAAATGATGCCTGTTGAGTATTTTGTGACTGGCAGCGAGAAAACTTTGCTTTCATTCCCTCCTCTTGAGTTGCTGCCGCAGGGACCTGGGCTCCAACTCCCCCCCCAAGCCACCCCAGCCAATGCGCCATAGGTAATGTGCCGTGTTCTGCATCGCTGTCCTGTAACTCCATCCCAGTCCCTGTCCCCCCGTGCCTTTCGCCATTCACAGAATCACAGATGTTCGGGGTTGGAAGGGACCTCTGTGGGTCACCCAGTCCAACCCCCCTGCTGAAGCAGGGTCACCTACAGCAGGCGGCACAGGACCTTGTTCAGCCAGGTCTGGAATATCTCCAGAGAAGGAGACACCACAACCTCCCTGGGCAGCCTGGGCCAGGGTTCTGTCACCCTCAGAGGGAAGAAGTTCTTCCTCATGGTCAGACGGAACTTCCCATGCTCCAGTTTGTGCCCGTTGCCCCTTGTCCTCTCGCTGGGCACTGCTGAAAAGAGCTTGGCCCCATCCTCCTGACACCCACCCTGCAGATATTTAGAGGCATTTCTAAGGTCCCCTCTCAGCCTTCTCTTCTCCAGGCTGAACAAGCCCAGCTCCCTCAGCCTCTCTTCGTAGGAGAGATGCTCCAGTCCCCTCCTCATCCTCAAAGCCCTCTTCTGGACTCTCTCCAGTAGTTCCTCATCTTTCCTGAACTGAGGAGCCCAGCACTGGACACGGTGCTCCCGATGGGGCCTCACCAGGGCATTCCCCTCTGTGGAAGCAGCAGGGGCTGTGCTGGCCGGCCCTTGGCGAGAATCTGAGTTCCAGAGGGCTCTGGGATCGCGTCTGGACGCCCACTGACTGCAAATCGGTACAAATAAAGCTTTTCTACGGAGTCTGCGCCTGCGTTCTGCCCTCGCTGGGGAGCTCGGTGGCCGTACTGATTTATGTCTTTTAGCTCTATGATTTATCAATATCAGGTCGGGAATCACCTGAGAACCGACCTGGCTCCGGAGCTCTGCATTCCCCAGCGCAGCTGCCGAGCGTCCCCGGGCCTCGGCCTGCGGGGCCCCGTCCGGAGCGGCGGCCCCCGCACCCTTCCCCCGCAGCACCGCACGGCCCCCTCGGCCGGAGGCGCGGGGCTCCCCGGCAGCGGGGCTTCCCCCGCAGGCCCCGGCGCCGCGCCCGCCCCGCGCCGGCGGGCTGCGGCCCGGCCGTCCCCCGGGAGGCGGCTCTCCCGCCGCGCCGCCCCGGCTTCCTGCGCCGCAGGTGAGGCGCGATCGCTTCCCGCTTCCGCCCAGGTGAGCGCCAGCGGCCATCGCGCCGCTCCGACCCTCCCGCAGGTACCCCGCAGCGGGGAGCCCCGCGCCCGGCCCCGGTCCCGCTCCGCAGCGGCCCCGCAACCCCCCCCCCCCAGCTCCGCAGCGCTGCCGCGGGGCCGGCGTGCCCTGAGGGGAGGCCTGGCCGCTCTCGACGCCGCGGGGGCGGCTGTGCGGCAGGTGGGGTCAGCTTGGCGTGAGGGCTCGTCCGGAGGAGGTAATTCCCTCTGCGGAGTGGCTAGGGCTGGGGGCCGGCCATGGCGTGGAGCCTCGGAGGAGCGTGTCCCACCGTCTCCTTGCTGCGTGGTGCGTGGCTCGGTGCTGGTCAGGATCCCGGCCTGCCCGTGGCTGGGCTCTCCCGCCGCGGGACCCCGTTAGGCTTCGTGCAGCGGGGTGGCGGCGGCTGCCTCACGGCCCGGTGGAGGCCGGGGAGAGCGGCGGGGCTCCCAGCGCGGAGCAGGGGTCGGCTCGGCCTCGTGGCGTGCGGTGCCCGTCGCTCGGAGGGGCTGGGGCCGGACTCTGCTCAGTGGGGCCCAGCGACAGGACAAGGGGCAATGGGCACAAACTGGAGCATGGGAAGTTCCAGCTGAACATGAGGAAGAACTTCTTCCCTCTGAGGGTGACGGAGCCCTGGCCCAGGCTGCCCAGGGAGGCTGTGGAGTCTCCTTCTCTGGAGATGTTCAAGACCCGCCTGGACAAGGTCCTGTGCAGACTGCTGTAGGTGACCCTGCTTTGGCAGGAGGGTTGGACTAGATGACCCACAGAGGGCCCTTCCAACCCTTGCCATTCTGTGATTCTGTGACGAGGAGGGGACGCGCTAGGGAGGGAACACACTGTTTGCAACCTTTTCCGTCAGTGCTGGTTGATCCACAGGTTCTTAAATAAGCAGGTGGGTTTTTTTCCTTTATTTAGGGGTTGATTAATAGGAAAATGGTTCTTTTGCATTCCTTGTAAATTTTTGACACTTATAAATTCCGCATGGTTCCAGGTCTAACAATTCTTCCCCATGAAGTGATGTGTTAATCATGTACGCTGTCATCATAGTAATTCTAGGATTTATTGGCTGATTTCAGTAGAACGTGACAATACTGAGATCTCAGAAACGAGTTTTCCTCAGGCTTTGTGAGAACCACGTTATTGCTCCACGGAGAATGGCTTCGGCATGAGCTCACCCTGCTATTAGACATCAGAGAACCAACACCGGTGCGGCACTATAGGCTGAAGTCCGCAGGAATTCTGGTTCTGCGTGTCAGAAGTTAGCATGCCTCGAGAGTGAGTAAGGCTCCTCTCGATCTGCGTGGAGGCGGGTAATCGCAGGTGCAGAGGTGTGGGGTTTTTTGCTTTCCTCCTCTTGCAGGCCCTGATCGTATGGAACAACAGGACACGCTCAGTTTACCCATGGAGTAGTTTTGTTATATTTAACAATATTTAGCTTTGCCCTGCTTTTCCCAGGAGATGCGTGGTGTGTTTGCGTTCAGGGACGCGCGGCACTGTTGGGTTGTTTCCTGCTTTCAGGTGCCTGGAGCAGTCAGCACGCGCTCTGCAGCACTTTTTATAAATACTGCAGCATTACACAGAACAGCAGGTTGTGGTGGTTTCGTCTGAAAGGTTTGTGTGTGCTAAGCTTGCTTGGACTGAGTTCTTCTATATGTTACCAGGATGGCAAACTGAGCATAACGTGTAGGACAGCAAAATATGTGTTAGAATAGTGTTTTTTCACAGTGCATAGTCGCTTGATGGCGTGTAAACAGTATAATTTTTAATGTCTGAAGTTACACGTGATGCTGTGTTAGGATTAAGAGCACCCTAACAAATGCTGTTTTCCCTTTCTTTTGCCTTTATCAAATTTTAAACTGTTTGGGCTGAAAGTTCCCAAGTGTGAGATCTCTCTGATGAGGAAGACGACGTGCGCGGTATCGGTCACTCCTGGTGACAGGGCCTGGAAACGTTACAAGCGCGTTGGGGCAGAAGGGCGCCTTTGGACTGGGACGTACCCTTGGCTGTGGCGTGGCAGGCGGCGCAGATCGGCTGTGCTAGAAGCTTTTGCAGAACAGCAGCAGTTGGCACTTGTGCGTCATGAAGGACTCCTGGGGCTTAATGTCCTAAAAGGTTGTGCCCGTGCTGAGCGGGGAGAGCCTCCCATGAGGGAGGACTTCCCTGCAGGCACGTCTCCTGGAAGGACACAGATTGTCAGAGGCCAAGTTGAAGGACGCAGGGCAGAAGCGGTTGTAGTTGTTAGGTGGGTGGGGAGAAACGGGCAGAAGAATCTCTGCAGGCTGAACCGTGTCCTCCTCCAGACCCCAGGAGGAAAACCCATGGTTTTGTCTTTCAGCAGCCCTTTGCGGCGGGCAGGTGTTTGTCACGGCCGCTGCCGGGGCTGTCGTGTCCCCTCCGGCTCTGCGATGTGCCGGGGTTGAACACCCCGTGTCTCCGTGCAAGTGGCAGGCGTCTGGCGGTGGGGGGTGATGGCAGTGGAAGACTTAAACCTTTCAGCTCTTCTGATGACCTCTGCTGGCATCAGCATGGGGGAATTCCTTTTTTTCTTAGTCTGCTTTTGAAGAAGATCCAAGCCTTAGGATTTCACAGAAAACCTTATGAAACTGTCCCGCTCCCTACGATGGGCTGAGTTCAGCTCTCAAAAGTGAAGACGGTAAAAACCCAGATGCATGCTGTGCTGGAGTGTGGGTTTTTTTCTGGTGTTAGAAAACACTAACCTTTCTGAAATTCATTATTTTCTCAATGATTTTACAGTTCTGTTGGGAGTTATGACATAAATTTTGAACTGGGGTTGGCACTTTTGTCTACCAATAAGATACGTAAGTGGCTGTAGGAATCGGAGAATGGAGCTAAGGAAGTTGAATGCGGAGCGGGTGAACAGATTTCAACAAGACAAACCAAAGTGTTTTGGATCACTCTTCAAAATTATCGCCTAGGAACGGACCTCCTCTTTTCACAGCTGTCTGTTGACACCCTGCTCGGAGGTAGCATTGGTGTTTGGAAATTGTTAAACGAGATGCGGTTTGGGCCCCTGAACACAGACAGCTCAGTAGTACGTGGAGTTGTGTGTTTCTCTGCTGCTCAAAAGCCGGTCTTAGAGACCTGTCCTCAGTTAGACATTACTTGAAAACTTTCAATTTCCAGGGATCCCCTCGCACCAGAAGGAGCTCTTTGAAATATAACACACCTTTTTTCTTCCCCCCCCTCTTTATGAAAGAAAGGAGAACAAAGAAATACTGAGGTTGGTTTTAACATTGCACCAAAAAAAAAAAATATATCATTAAAAACCATTGCAAGCTGGCTGGAGGCCAGCTTTGGTCACGAGGAATCCCAAAGTGCTGTGTAAACCTGAACTGTTACACCAACTGTACCTGAGGTCCACTTTGGCGTCCGCTGGCGCGGAGTGGTCTGCAGTGGCTCTTAGCAACGCTTTGGAGCAGCTCGAGCAGGAAGCTGAAACTTTCTTTAATCTTTTCTCCCCCCCCTCTTTTGCACCTCCTTCTCCAGGGAACTCTGCCTAGATGGAGCCTAGATTTCTTACCTACATTTTTCTCCTGAAATTTTTCTTTCCGGGATCTGTACGATCGTCGTAATTGCTATTGTTACACCCGCTGCAATGGAGAAAAGATTAATCTTGGAGACTGTCAGCGCGGCACTTTGAGGCTGCGTTTGAATGACGCAGGCTGTTTCTCATGGTGCAGTTTGCCAGCGCGGCCGAGCTGCTGGAACCGCTAGCTGCTGCTGCTGCGAGGTGTGGTCCCGCTCCCCTGGCACGTCCCGGCCCCCTCCTGCGCGCCAGTGCTGGCAGGCGAGAGCTAACTGGGCAGAAAGCTCACCCTACCAACACGTGAAGGTTTTATCTGTGTGTTTAGCTCCCTGTTCCAGCTCGCTGTGGGATCAGATGAATGAGTGCAAGCGCAGATGGAAAGGGAAGAGCAAAATGCGTGAAAGACGGCTGAAGAGCTGGACCAACCTCTTGGCCTCAGCTCTGGGATGGGCATGGTGTTGTCGAGTCGGCATTGTTTCCTGCCATGCTGGATTTCTCTTCTGGGTTTGATCTTTTCTTCACCCTACTGCTAGTCTAAAGGTGTTTCAAGCCACTTTTCCTCATAGGAGCTATTTTTCATCCCTTTCTGATGTTGGTTTGCTTGCTTTAGTGTTTTGGTTTTTTTTTTTCTCTTTTAACTGCTGATGTGAGGTAGAAAAACAGAGGCAGGAAGTGAATGGAGGGAAGTTAAATTGGGAAGAAAGAACAAATTTCCATATTCTTTGCCCTGTTTTGTTAAGATTCGTGCGAGATTTTCGTCGAGGAGGTTAAGTTTTGCCTTTTTGGTTTAGATGAAGTCTCAGGAATGTATAAGGAAATGGTATTTTCATCTGTTCTTCAGAATCAGATCTCAGCACAGAATCAAAGGCTGCTGTGCTCTTAGAAGTGTTTTATTTCAAATGGAAAAGAAAATAAAGCTGTAGCACTTACGAAAGTTCAGATGCATTCCTGAAAGTCTTTCAGGGGTTGTGTGGCTTTGCCTCTTCAACTCTTGCTATGAATTTGGTTTAAGATTACCTCCTAAATCCGTTAATAGTCGTGCAAAGCAACTCATTTTGCTTGGCCCTGGCTGAAAACCACGCAAACCCACCGAGTTCTGCAGGAATTCCTCCAGGAGCCAAACTTGCTCAGATACGGTAAAGGGTGCATAAATCTGAAACTGTGGTTTCTGACACACCTCCACCTTTTTTTTTTTTCATTAGGTAAATCAGCGTAATCTGACTCTTCAGGAGAAGAGAAGCTATTGGCCTGCATAATTAATATTTCCTTAAATATAACAGTGTCCTCCCGGAACTCAAGACATCTTCAGTAAGCACAGACAGCGTCAGAGGCAGAGGTGAAATCAGAGGATCCTGCTGGGAGACTGCTTCTGGCATGTACTTACCCTGGTGTTACATTCGGATGCACAGGACCCTTTCTACTCTTGAATTGCTTAATTAAAAAAGTAAATACAGAGCTATCTTTATATACATATATATGGCTTTCTTTTTTTCCAAAATGCTCACAAATATATTATTCTGAAATTACAGTAGAGTTAAAATTACGTAAACTGTGCTATTAAATGGCAGACTTCTTTCAGAGGAGCTTGTACTAAGCGAAGAATTCTTGCTTTTTGTGTACATTTTGGTATAACTGCCTTGATAGATTTCAGAATGACAGGCTCTACATCAATGTAATAACATGTAAATTTATCATTGCTGCTAATTGCAAGTCTGTTGTTTTTATGCTGCCATGTAGGCCTCAGCCCCAGTTGGAGACCTGTTCTATTTGGCACTGTAGAGTAGTGTGATAAAAGATATTCTGCTTCTTAGAAGCTTGTCATGTACATAGAAAAGAGAAAGGCAAGCTCACGCAGGAGAAGAGAACGGGCTTCTTTCACCTGTTCAGCTCTGGGGCTGCGATTAGAGCTGACCTCCCTTAGGAACATGTTGGAATAGGGATTGGTTTCGCCAGTTTTGGGCCTTAATGCTGTGCTGTCTCATGAGCGCAGGGAACTTCATTGTTTTATAGGGAGATGCCAGGTTTCACCTACGTTGCCATGCAGCAGGGCTGAGCTACCGTGATAAGAATGCTGTCTACAAATAATTAATCGGGTGGAAAGTATCTTCTAAATAATAGGAAGGTTTAAACTGTATGTATATTTGAAAAGATTACAACTTTAATGTCCATATTCAAAATAATTTTGTTGAACGTAGCAGTGTCACAGTTTTCTTGGCCAATGTTTGTTTTTACAGCCTGCATTTTCACCCATATTTGAAGGAGTTGTTCATATTCCTTCCTGTGTGTAAAAAGGAAAAGCACACAGAACAGGGAAGGATTTTTGGATGTGCTGAGGCTGCAGTGCAACTAGCTTTACTGAGAGCTTTGTTTGAATACCTGGGGTAAACAACAGAGGATAATAGTATTTTTTATGAAGTTTGTTATAGTTAGCTTTGTGTTTTACTATTGCATTTATTGACTGTGTATCTGTTAGCATTCTGCTCGGATATATATTTTATTAACTGATTATTTTTTTGAAGTCTCATCTAGATTGTTCTGAGTAATTCCAAAACTACCCTTCAACATGCCTGAAAATCCTGCTGCAGGTATGTAGTCTGGAAGTGATAACTTTTGTTAAGCAGTGAGAAATGAAGCTCCATTCCTCACATGTGCTGCTTTGTGGTGCAGATAAACAGCAGGTGCTGCAGATCCTTGATCGACTGCAAGCAAAACTGCGTGAGAAAAGAGATTCCCAACATAATGAAAACCTGACTGTTTTGCGTAACACACTCAGGAGCCCTTTGTTCAACCAGATACTGACCCTCCAGCAATCCATCAAGCAACTGAAGGAACAAGTGAGTGTAAAATTGCAGTTGTTGGTGTGATGATAATGTTGTTTCACAAATGGAGTTTGTTACCCAGTGTGGTATGCCTATTTGTGTAATGCTGAGTTCAACAGACCACAATAACTATAGCGATCTTGGAACTCAAAACACGGTGTGTAGGTGTGTGTTAATGAGGGCGCTCTCATTAATAGGCTGTAACTTGATGTGAGTGAACGGTGGGCAATTTTGGCTGGTCAAGCTAGTTTCTACAGAGTCACTACTGAAAAGAGAAGTGGTATTGCAACAGGTCATGGGGCAGTGTCATTTTGAACGGGAGGCAGAAGAGGCAGGCGTTGAGAACCACATCAGTCGGAGAAAAGCATCTGCAAAAGATATCAGCTCTAGTACTTTGAGTTCTGAACACAGTTGGAAGTGGGAGCCTTTGTTTTTCACAGAAGCTAAATACGGTTTATCAGCTAACTGGCAGCATCTTTTCTCCTTAAAAGACGTCATCACTTAGTTCCTGCTGACTTGTACAAGAATGGTTAACCTGTTCTGGGAAATAAAATCTAGAAAACCACCCCTGAAGATTTGTCAAGCTCTGATGCGGACATACCCAAGCTAGGTTTACAACGACTTGGCTCCAGCAGTGGAAGGAGAGTGTGTGGCTGGGTTTAGAACGCCGACTGACACCTAGATCTTGTGGACACGGGCGACAGTGACGCATCTGCATGAACAGGTCTCACCATGCAGTTAGCAGAGTCAGGCATGCAAACTTAAAATCAGGGACCAGCTTGGCGTCTCCTCAGCAGCAGCGATCCCTGTCTCTGCTGTTACTGCACCTGCCCAGCTGCCGGTACAGAGGGTGGGCGTCAGGGGGACCAGGCCACCTTGCTGTCATTGCCAGGTGGATTGCCAGGTGGCATGGTAGTGGTTGTGCCATTCATTCTCCCTTCTTCCCGCGTTCACAAAGATGCTGTATCTGCTGCTGTTCCTTCATTCCAAAGCTTGGATGCATGCCTGCAAGTTATTAAAAACCTATGAAAATGCAAATATATCTAAGGTCATGCTTTGTGACTGTAGCATAATAGATTTTATACCCAGAATGTTCAGAATTATCATATCTAGAAAACTTTGTTTTTCTTGAAGTTCTTTTTAACCATGTCCCTCATGAGCAGTTTCATTCAGGATGTGATTTTTGAGTTTGGTGTGTCGCACTGGGAATATTTCTGCATTTCTTCATTATCTGTCAGGGCTAGACAGTTCTAGCAATGTTAACATGTTCAATGGTAGTTTGTACCCTAGGCTGTCTCTGGGGAGCAGATAATAGAGACCAGGCCTTTGGCTCCCGAGTGACTAAGCAACACTTAAAAAAATTTGGATTCTTGGGCCAAAATTGTCTAGGTTTGCATGAGAGTTGCAACAGTGCTTGAGTGCCTCTAATGTTGCTTTTGCGTGTGTTGTTTCTGGAATATCGGGGTGAAAAGAGGATAAAGGGCATGGGCAGGGAAGCAGAATGAAGGAAAAGGAGAAAATGAGTGGAGCAGAAACACAGCTGAAACATTCAGGGAGCTTTTCCTTCTGAAAAACAGTTTAAACTTGATATGGTAGCTTGGTTATAGCATATCTGCTAACATTACCTAATTTATACAGGTAGGTATATTTGTGTGAATAGGCGTATATGAACACATGTATTCTTGCTTCTTTGGCAGCCTTCACACAAGAAGATATGTGGGAATCTCTTCTTTTGTTTTTAATAGTTTTTCTGCATCTTTGTTCGCTTTCCACAGCTCAATTACATGCCTCCTGACCGTTCGGTAGATTTTGATTTTACTAAGAGAGGGCTGCTGGTGTTTGCTGACAAATCAGTTGCTGCTGGGAGCGTGCATACGCTTGGCAGTTCACCTGAACCCACCGCATCTCCCTTTGCTCCAAACCCGGGAGTTAATGAATTTAACAGAATCATTCAACAGATGGCAAAGGTAAGGCTCTCAGGTTTAGTGAACCAGATTTACTTTTCTTTAGTGTCAGACATCTTCTTGCGTGCGTTTGGAGTACATTTTCAAACATGCTCTTGTGTTGTGTAACTGGGAGTGTGGTGCCTCCTAGGCAGCAAGAGAATAGAAGTGCTGAGGGTGACTTTTCCCAGTGAAAGATAGTAGCAGCAATGGAAAGTGGTTTGGTGGTGGTTTAGTGTTTTTTATTTTCTTTGCCATTTTTTTGGTCTTGCTTTCTACCAAACAAACCAATGTAGAAAACAAATTTCAGTTGCCAGAAAAGTTTTTTGATATATGATGACACTTGACTGAAAATGAGCGTTTTCTGCAGAAACTTGTTTTAATAGGGAGACTTGTTTTGTCAATTACATTTTAAATTGGAAATGTACCGACTTTGTTAGTATATGAACAGTGCAAATGATTAAAAGAACTGGTATGTAATAATTCATTTAACTCTTCATTTAGTATGTCTTAACTTGGCCAGACAGACGCTGATTTCATCAACGTGTGATGTAGCATGTACCAGATGCTTATGGAAGTTGTACAGGTGCAGACATCCACGCATGTGGGATTGGCATTTATACCACAAATGTATTGTTCTGTGTTACTTTGAACCGTTAATTTAATTGGTTAGTCATACCTTTCTATATTAAGTAACTGTTGCTAATTGACTACCTTAATGTAGCGGTAATATTTTGAGCATAACTCTTCTCATTACTGTGTCATTAACTCATCAGATATAAGATTTAGCAGTAAAGACTGCACATTATTTTGGATAAAACAGCTGTGATAGCAGTGCATTCTTTAAGTAATATTTTGCAGTAAACAACCCCAGAAATCTTGTATTAGAACTGAAAAGCAGGCAGGCACAAAAGCAAACTTTCTTTAGTGTAAAGTGTGAAGTTGCAGGGAGGGGAAGGAAATTAATGTCTTTTTATAAAAGCTGCAATCTTTTGAACGCACACCTAAAAATCAGCATTAAAAGCAAGGGAAGCCAAAAGACAAGTAATGTAGTTTAGCTATGCAGCATTTCCAGAAATCCCAAATATATTGCTCTAGACAGCACTTCGTTCATAGTTTTCATCCAGTTTGGAATTCATCTCATAATGTGAATGAAGTGTGAAAGCAGCTCTTAAATTCCCTGAGGTTTCAGAACCTCAGAGTGCTTGCATATCCAATACTCTGCTATATTAAAAATAATAAATGGAGGAGCTTTTATAGAAATAACATATTCAGTATTTTGCCTTTGTTTAGTCTTAGGAGGAGAACAATTCTCCCGGTGTTCATAAATTTTAAACTAGCTCATTCTATTGCCTTAAAATTTAGTAAATCAATTTTTTTCTGTTTTATTAGGGGAGACAAATAGAATCAATAAAGATTGAAAAGCCTTCTGTTGGAGGTCTTGGATTTAGTGTGGTTGCCCTTAAAAATCACAGCTTGGGAGAAGTTGGTATCTTTGTCAAGGAAGTCCAGCCAGGAAGTATAGCTGACAGGTGAGATCTTTATAATCATATTGGAAAATTGCAGTATTTCCATGAAGGGAAAAGTCACGACTTTCACGTTGAGAACTCTATCAGACTAACATGTTTGTCTGGGTTGTGTGGTGGGGTATTTTGTCAGTGGTATCCTGAATTCTGGCTTTTCAACTAAATGGACTCATGTTTTGAGGATCAGATTTTTAGATGAGTTTTAAATATCTGAGCCATTCATAAATGGAATTTCCAGAAATCATGACTCACTTAAGAAAATCTTGAGTCCTGATTAAAAAACAAAAGGAAACTCAGAAAAGAATACAAGGAAAATAAAAATTCGTCTCCATTTGAATTTTTATGCATTGTGTCCCTGAAAGATTTTTTTATTTTCCCCTTGTTTCTATATTTATGTGCCTATGACAATGCCCTATTTATAGTTGGTTTTACTGTTTGTTTCCTGTGTAAATATAGATCCAGTCCTCCCAACAGATCCCTGCACAGATGTCATCACAGAATCAAGGCTTCAGGCAGTTTCTCCCCGTATTGTCTGTGGGTTTTCACCCAACAACAAAAGACAGCAATCCTTTAAAAATAAAATGCGATTGTAAAACCACAAGAGTTGGCATGAGACAAATGCAGTGCTTAGAATTATGTTTCAAGAAAATGTGTCTAGATTTCAAGTCATTGGTGTCACTTTTTAAATAACACATGTCAGGAAGTGCCAACACAGGATGACAAAAAGAGTGGGGAGAGGTTGGAATGATAATGGCTATGGGCCCACAGAGAACACACCAGAGAACACTTAAAGAAAAGCACATTAGGCTCTTTCAAAGTGGAGACAGATGGACTGATCCGGATGTCAAAGGAGGGTGAATATCTCACTTTAGGATTTGATGACCTGCTGCTCACTTTCTTTGATGAGAGAATCTAAAATATGGTTAGTGCTCGAAGGAAGTGATTTCTGGGAAACATCTTAAACATCGCATGGTAAAAAGGAAGTTTAAAATGCATTAGTTAAGATGTGCAGTTATATTGTTTTGGAGTTTATAAATTTCCCCAGCATGCTTCCCATTTTGCTTCTGAGACAAGATCTCCTGGAGACTTTTTTTGGATTCCTACAGAGCTTTGAAGACAGTGTCTGTCTATATAACAGTTTGGTCTCATGCTCAGAATGAATATTTAACAAAGGAGATGAGTGATGGTTTGTCTCTTGTCACAAATCTAAATTCATCACCAGGGTGAATTAACTCTGAAATTTATATTATCTTAAGGTATTAGTTGAACTGTGTACTGCTCAAAGAAAGTTTGATGTCTGAAGTTTGATACTGTAAATTCTGAGTAAAATATAAATATGCAGCTCATCGATCTTTAGATTAAATAATGATACAAAACAATATCATAGCCTGAGTTGTGGCTACTTAGAGATAGTATAACATAGAGCTAAACATAATGAAGAATAGTTCCTAGTTCATTGCGTAACTACAAAGAATATTTTTTTTCTTCTGCCGTGTAATTCAATATCATCTAGAAAGGATGAGGGGATTTCATTGAATTTTGAATAGAAGCAAAGGAAAAAATTCAGCAAATTTCTGTACCGTGATAAATATGGCTGGGCAGTTCAGTACAGTGTGGATTGCACGTAGTTTGTGTGTTGGTGAAGACAGTCTAATAAGCAGATTTTTTGAATATATAAATATTTAACCTTGCATAACTGTGTATTTTGCATCTTCGTATTTAAAGTACACAAGCCTGTTGTGAAATCACTATGCTGCATTTTAAAATTTCTTTTAATGTTTTGTCAAGGGATCAAAGACTAAAGGAAAATGACCACATACTGGCCATTAATTGCACCCCATTGGATCAGAACATTTCCCATCAGCACGCTATTGCCCTCCTCCAGCAATCCACAGGATCTCTACATCTGGTTGTTGCTAGGGAGCCAGTTCAAGGAAACAGCAGAACTTCGGCTGTCTTATTAAGTGATATAAATCCACCTGAGACTGTGAGTTGTTGTAATACTGTCAAAATCAGATTTTGAACTATGCTGGATATTTTTTTTGTGGTTGTAAGTGTTTGTGTTAGCAAGCTTTACGTATAGGGATTTTTTTCTTTAATCAGATTTTATATGTCATGACATTTCATTTAGACTGATCATGCAGTAAGTATAAGGCTTCCACTGCAAAGCTGCATGAAGTTGTTATAAAATAGATCCTGGGTTTTTATGGGCTAGCAGAAGCTTTAGTAGATGAACATACTTCTTAGCAGCAGGGTCTGTTCAGCATAGGCTGGGTAAAGCATTTTACGAGTATACCCAGCTGAAACCTACTTGTGCTCAGCAATTAAGGGTGCTCTGATTACATCTTAAAAGAGTGTAAACATAACCTATCATGAGCACTGCTTGAAATATCCTGAGCAATTTAAACTGCTCCAAACAAAAAGCTTTGTCTTTGTTTTAAAAACGAACAAAAAGTATCTGTTAAAGAAGCTCTCAATCCCTGTTCATTTATCAGGGGTTTTTTTAATCTGCAAATTTCATTGATTGTGAACCCTTTTGTTTTCTTGAACAAGGAGAGATTGTCACTGGGACGTGTAATAAGCTAGGGCTGAACTTCCATCTGTGTTCAGACCATATGGTCCAGGTGGCTTCACTGAATTTGGTTGAACTGCACACCTAAATCCAAGGTTTGCAATATTGGAATCTTAATTTATTGTGCTAGTAGGTTTTGATGAAAATCTGGTTAAGAGCAGCGCTTTTCCTTATTCTCAGTAATTATTTCCCTCATGATTATTACAGAGCTAGTGAAATCTGAAGGTTTTAGTGGATAATCAATATTGTTTATTGCACTGAAAATTTTAAAGAATTAAACTTTAACTGCTTTTTCATTGAAAGATCTGCACTGAGCAGACTAACAAAATAAAATACAAATATATATCTCTACAGGGGGTCTTTAAACTTCTTTTATGATATTTAACTGGCTTTGGCAAAGACTTTCAGTGCACTAATAAATCCTTTCTTCACAGAAGACTTAAATCTGCCTACTTTGCTCCATTTTTGTTTCTATGAGATATTAATCTGACAGAAACATTGGCTGGGTTTGGGTTGCTTAACAGCTTTGTTATTTTCAGATTGTCTTGTAGAACATAAGGTCGTGGTACAGTGTAGCTTAGAAACATGCTTCCAATTCAGTATGGCAGAATATTGTACCGCGCTGTTAATTCAGCATGTACTGGTGGTGTTTAGAGTGTATAAGTGAAATAACAGAAATAAGAATTTGGGCAATGCTAAGTGAAAGCTAGGCCAGTGCAAGCTCCTTGCCTCTGTTTTTCTCTGTTGTTTGCAGTGTTCTTGATTTATGAAAAACTAAAAGGATAGTTTTCATTTTGGCAAGAAAATCTTAAAATTGCTTTTTCTGAGTCAAGCTTTTTCCTAGTATCCTGTGATCCTGAAAGTGAAGGACAAAATGTATGTTTAAAAACAGATGAGAAATCCCACTGTGTATTTGTAAGGAAATGAAGCTCACTGAACAAGATCCAACAGATCTCCAATATGTGGGGTAGAGAAAGAAAATTGCTCTGATTAATTCACGTCATTCCTGGTACATGTGAAAGCGAGAAACATTAATGATCGACTGAAATGAGAATCTCCTGTTTTTATTAATTGCAGATTCACTGGGGCCATGTTGAAGACGTTGAGCTGATTAACGATGGTTCAGGATTAGGCTTTGGAATTGTAGGAGGAAAGTCGAGTGGAGTAGTTGTAAGAACAATTGTTCCTGGGGGATTAGCAGATCGGGTAATTTGTTATATTATGTCACTTCTTGTTTGATTGTAAAGTATAATTAACTGGTTTTGACAGTCTTAAAATAAACTAATATACTTAAAAGGAACCTGATAGCATCAAAGTCTGAATGCCAACATATGCTTTATAAATAAAAATGTTGAAGGTATGATTGTTGAAAAAGTCACCACCTGATATGAATTAAGTTGTTTCTCAGGCATGCTTTGGCTTTTATAACATTGTTGAATGTGAATTCCAAAAAGTTGTCTAACCTTCTAATATTTTCAGTACTTTTGATATTTTCAGCCTTTGGTCGGTCTGAGGGAGGACAAATACTCTTAATGGATTTGCACATCCTCTGTAGAACTTGGTACATTTGGCAATGTCTATAGGGACAAAGTCTCTAAACGAGTTGTCAGGCAAGACAGTCTGCCCTATTGAAGTAATTGCATTGCAAGATGTATTTTATAGATTGGAGATGTCCTGGTTTTAGTGGGTTTCGTTTTAGAGGGGTTGTGATCCCTGCCTTGCAGCCTGACCAGTTCAGGGAGGCGCTTAGGGCTGATGCAAAGCCTTTTGAAATTATGGCTGCCTTTTAAAGTTGCATGGGTATCGTTTGCAACCTGTGATTGCTAGTCTTTAAAGACTCAGTGCTAGGTGTTGCTACATTTCAGGAGTAGAACATGTGCAATAGCAAACAGATTTGGATATTTAGTGTGAATTTGGTGACAACAAGTTACAATATTTGAGGTCTGCAACCCATGCAGACAAGATCCAGTAACACACAAAAGAGAGAAGCTAAGGTATTTCCTCTGGTATAGGATGGAAATGAAAACTGGAGGTTCGGGGACTTTACCAGAAAATGTTGGCTTTTGCTTGGCTGCCTCCCTCTGAACCTGTCATGTATAAACAAGTATTTTTTAATTACTGTGTAACACCTGTTTTGCTGTAAGGATTAAAGTGTTTTGGCTACAAATGAATCATGTAAGTTAAGAACTCACCACATCATTCTCAGCTGAATGAGACATCATTAAGAACATATGAAATAATGAGCACATATACATGTTAAATTTGGATGAGTTTGTAAATGAGTTTGAGTTAGTTCTGGGAATAACTCCACTATGATTACTGTATAAATCAATGCACCTAAGGTGCTGGAGCTGTACTGATCAATACCAGCTGAGGATTTGGTCCTATGAATGCTTGCTTATAATAGAAATGATGATGGAGGTCATGAATCATAATTATCATGTAAAAAATGATTTGTGTGGAGTCTTGTTACCTTCGGTGGATTTACTTGCTTGAGTTGGAGCTGAGCATATGAGAAAAGAATTGCCAGGCTAATATATACGAAAGGCTCTAAAAGTCTTAAATCAAAATGCTGTGCTTTTTATTCTAGCCCCTCTCCGATGAGGAACATTCTGTGAAACAGCAATACATAACAACCTGTGAGATTATACATTATTGCTGTCTGTTTTCTCCTAAATGAGAAAATTAACTACTTTCTTAGGAACGGTGCCATTCAACTTTTGTGTGTCTTATTTAGTTTTGGAAAGGTTGATTTACCACTGTTAACTACTGTGGAAAAGACAGTGCACGACTGTGCAAACGCTTCCTTGAATTATTTAGTGTGTTGCTGTGGTGGTGGATTTTATGGTATTTTCTTGCATTGGCCCTCATGGCCATGAAGATGCTTGTACATAGTTTCAATATGGTAATGGAAAAGATATTTTATGTATAGACTGGAAACATTTTTTTTGGAATTTTATTTATGTTTGAAGGATGGGAGACTCCGGACAGGAGATCACATCTTACAGATTGGAGGGACCAATGTGCAAGGAATGACCAGTGAACAAGTTGCCCAAGTGCTGAGAAACTGTGGGAATTCTGTGAGGATGATCGTTGCAAGAGACCCAGTGTGTGAAATTGTGGAGACTCCACCAGCTCCTGTGAGCTGGCCAGTCAGTACGTTACCTTCCTTTCAAAATGGAAATGTAAGTATCTGGTGTATACTTGCAACATTTTGAAGTATGTTTGTGGCTTGCGATCAGAAAGCAGGAGGACAACAGAGCATTCTTGAGACCTAAAGTGCTTCTCCTCTTCTGAGTTTCCAGATATCATATGCGTGCATTTAAGTGGTCGTTATTCTATCCCTTCCTTCTATAATTTTTCCCTTTTTCCTGTGTGTTACTAATACCTATAATCTTGAGATCGGAATGACCAGCTTTACAGAATTTATTTCAGAGTGGGTAATTCAATTATCAAGACCATAAACGTTATCGATAAATGGTACTTTTAGTTCTCCCTCTTAGCTCATTACATTTTTGCTAATCAATCATTTCTAAGTGGATTTAAACCTTGACTGTGAATTTTCCTAGTCTGAAATCCGGAGCGCTATGGCCACACCAGAATTATTCAGCACTATCATCTTTTTATGAAACATAAGTGTAATGTTTTCATAGTCTACGCTACTGTCTGTGATAGGAAATATATCTAAAAATTTTGAAACTTGTTTTAGCAAATCTTATCATGGTCATATCAAAGTCTCTTGTTTTTGAAGTCATTCTTTTCAGTTTTGAGTAATTAAAATCAACAAATGCTACACTAAGTGTACAGTAGGTCTTGAAACATAAACAAAGCTGTGCTTGTGTACCATCTGCTACTACTGTGCTGCTTAGATTTAGGTGTAGAATCTGAGTAGCCTTTTCTTTCCTGTCTAGTTTCTTGAATATGAGTGACAAGAGCTATTTTTTTGAAGCACCATTTTTCAAGGTCAATCTAGCAGTCGCATTGTTACAAACTCACCTCCTCGCTTACTGGGCGTAGTCGCTGCAACGGCAGCCGTTAGCTTTGTGCCTTGTGTCCCTCTGGAAGACTCCTGTGGCTGAAGCTGTCGGTGAAGTATTCTGGGTCCTTCTCAAGCTCCTCTTCTCAGAAGAGGGTTTGGTGTAGCAGGAAGGGTGAGTGGCAGAGAGATGGGAGGGCGTAATCTATGTGCATTAGGTTGGAATCTTTAAAAGTGGGCTCTGGAAAAAGGTTTTCCTAGAGAATCAGTGTTGGTATGAAGGACTTCTTTTCTGGCTGTATCGTATTTTCCAAGGCCTGTATTAGGAAAAAATAACATAGTCCTTATTTTGTTTCCTCTATGAAGTACTATTTTTTCTTTCTTCCCTGCTTCAAAGGCGGGCCTGTTTGTCACTAATCGTCCGCGAGCATTGTAGATGCTGCACCCTTTGTAAAATGTTATGCCATCTGGATGTCTTTTCAGTGTCCTCCTTATTCCTGCTATGTAGTTTAGGGGGGAAAAGCAATCACGTAGCAACTTCATCTACTTTTTTCTGAACGTCGTCTATCGTTTTCTGAACTAAATAGTGCCTTCATATTTAGATTTGAAGAAACTCCTCTTTCTAGTGTTGAGAGATTTGCTCAAGTCAAGAAGAGTGGCTAATCTGAATGTATTTATTGATTTAATGATGATTTTAATGGTCCACCTTTCAATTTGCATCTGATCTACAACAGAACTTTTTCCTATAATCTAATTTCTCTCTGTTTTTTGAGTACTTTCGCTAGCTGTGAGCTTTGGAATAGAAAATATTTTCCCTTTCTTTTTTGCAAACCAGCAGAAAGGCATTTTTAATATATGGTCATTTTTTTCAGTTTTATATTAATACTTGATTTCCTTTAAATTTCCTGTAGTAGAGAATAACTGAAACTACTTACTTCTGTGCGTGGGCACAGGAAAACAGTCGTATTATCTGTACTCTCCAAGATCCTGATGGCAGTGTTAGCAGCCTACTTTTGCTGACTGTGTTTAGAAATTTGTACTTTGATTTTTCCAGGCTCCACATCCAATGTTTTGCATTCTACCAGTAACATTACCTGGAGAAAACTTCTGTAGCGCCAGAGCACCGGCTGTGATGGGCTTTCACTTGTCAAAATACCAGGACTCTCAAGGCCACAGCTCCGTTTCAAATGTTGTTATAGGCTTGTTTACTGTTTTGGTTCCCTCTCCTAAAGATAAGTGACAGAGCATCAAAACTTATCTTTGTCTCCATCAGTGTCTTGTGGAGCAGGAGAGTCAGAAAGCTTTTAATGAGCTTAATGAGTTGGCTAGTGGTGGGAAGTGTATGTGATAAGAAAGGAGATAGCTGTCCATGGATTTCTCTGTCAGTGAAAAGTGAAATAGGTACAGCCATAACTTTGGTCTGTTTTTAAAATAGGTCCTTCCAAAGCTAGTATTTGGCAGGCATTTGATTAAACTTTTGTTTTGTTTACTCTCTTAAGAAACGTTGTCCAATTTTCCATTCTATTTTTTGCTGCTGGCCGTGACACTATCCCTCTTGATTTCATCACCTTAAGAGACCTTACTCTGATCATCATCATCTTTTTGATCTCATTGGGCTCTATCTGATTACTGAAAACAACTAACTTTGTGTTTTTTAATTTATCCCTTGCAATCCCAGATCTATGTGCTTGATGGTTTTTCTCTTTGGTATCGCCAATGTCTTTAGTGTGTCCTGTTTGAACTCTGTCTTGCAGTTTTGCTTTTTACTTGTCAGAGTAGAGTTGCACAGACATCCTGAGGCTGGCTTTGTGGGGACCTTTCTCCATATACTTCTCCGGTGTCAGGTCATACTGTAACCTTAGCTAGTAGCTTTTATGGGTTTTTGGTAATTGCAGTAAGAAGAGGGTTAGGAGAACAGGTCGTGTTATGTGCTTCTCTTTTCAAGTATTTTTTGTTATAAGAAGTTGTCTTACCAGTTCAACAATAAAGCATTGACAGATTAATACTCTTCCTTCCTCTGTCAGGTCTTAAAAATGATTTTCACTGAATGAGAACTGACGAGTTGTTTGCTTCCCACTGCCTTAGACAACCTGGAGTCTTCCAGTGCTCTGTGCAGTTTGGTGGCATTCAAATCTGAACAAGATCGTATCAAGCTTGTTAAGCTGATGTGTGTAAGATTGACTTTTGGAATGGTTTTGTCGTTTGGGGTCTACCGTAAAAACAAACAATAAGCTCAAACACCTGCCTAGTCTCCCAGATTTGCATTGAAGTGGGCCACTGCTTCTGTAGCAGAGATGTGCCTACTGTCTATGCGCGCCGTTTCTTTCATTTCAAGGCATCAAACCTGTTTCTGTTTTGAAGATCCCTTTCCTGCTGCCCCTCCCTTTCTTAGTAGGTGATAACAAGGACAGACAAGCATCACTTTTTCCAACAGAAATACGTGATGTGATAATGCTGTGTATTTATACCAGTTTTTTTTCACAGTCACAGAATGGTAGGGGCTGGAAAGGACCTCTGGGGATCATCTGGTCCAACCCCCTGTCGAAGCAGGATCACCCAGAGCAGGCTGCACAGGACCTCATCCGTGTGGTTTTTGAATATATCCAGGGAAGGAGACTCCACATCCTCCCTGGGCAGCCTGGGCCAGTGCTCTGTCACCCTCAGAGTGAAGAAGTTCTTCCTCATGTTCAGCTGGAACTTCCCATGCTCCAGTTTGTGCCCGTTGCCCCTTGTCCTGTCGCTGGGCACCACTGGACAGAGTCTGGCCCCCTCCTCCTCACACCCACCCTGCAGATATTTAGAGGCATTTCTGAGGTCCCCTCTCAGCCTTCTCTTCTCCAGGCTGAACAAGCCCAGCTCCCTCAGCCTCTCCTCGTAGGAGAGATGCTCCAGTCCCCTCCTCATGCTCGTAGCCCTCCGCTGGACTCTCTCCAGTAGCTCCTCATCTTTCTTGAAGTGGGGAGCCCAGAATTGGACACAGTGCTGCAGATGGGGCCTCACTAGGGCAGAGTAGAGGGGGGAGGAGAACCTCCCTCGCCCTGCTGGCTCATGGTCAGCTTATCATCCACCATCACGCCCAGGTCCCTCTCCGTAGAGCTGCTCTCCAGCAGGCCAGCCCTGAGTCTCTGCTGGTATATGGGGTTGTTCCTCCCCAGGCGCAGGACCCTGCACTTGCCCTTGTTGAACTTCATCAGGTTCCTCTGCGCCCAGCTCTCCAGCCTGTCCAGGTCTTGCTGAGTGGCAGCACAGCCTTCCTTTTTGCTGCTTAACTGTCTGGTAGAAAGATCTCAGGCGAGGGGATTCGTGACACTGATTATCAGGACTAACATATGGAAGGGAGAGAAGAAACTCTGACAGCATTCAGGGTTTCTGTTGTCCTGTGGAATTGACTGGGAAGTTGTTGTTACCAAGTGGCAGTGGAATCCAAAGGGAAATGGCCCCCAAGCAGTCTAATGAGAATGTCTGTTTTCCATAAAATATGAATATTGTAGCTCTGATGGGTATGTGGAGAAAGAATTAGGAAAGGATTTACAAAGCAACTAATGTGTTTGGCTGACACCTTATTTTCAACAAATCTTGGGTATATCTCTTTTGCAAATATGATCCCTCCTAAAATAGGAAAATCAAAATCACCACTCACTTCTGAAGATCTGAATTACCCTGCAATATTGTTATGGTACTGGGAAATTATGAGATTACTTTTGACTGTCTTGTGTTTTATTGATAGGACAATACCAACCTTCTTGAGACCTATGATGTAGAACTTATAAAAAAGAATGGGCAAAGCCTGGGAATAACAATTGTTGGATATGCTGGCACATGTGATGTAGGTGAGTTCTGCAGGATTTGGTAAAGCCTAGGACAGTGGCTGCTTAAATACCCTATATTTACGATCTGGAAAATGGATAGTGCTTCTTTGAAACCATGTGACTTAAAAAACCTATGAGGAAGATATTTGGAGAACGGTGCTGCAAAGTGAAATTCACCTACAAAATTTTTTAAGGAGTTGTAATTAGCTTTAAAAAAATAATTCCCAGTTGACTGCTGGACTGTGAATTTTACATGCTTAGGTTGTTACTGTGCGAGATGTTGTACGTGCAGGAACTGTCACAGTTTAGACTCTAATGTGGTCAGGTTCCTGTCCACGCTGTTCCTTGCTTTGCCCCTGTGTTACAAAGCACAATTCAGGTCGCGCGTTGTAAGAATTTAAAAAACAGAGTATTGGTTGTCCCCAGGTTGCCTTAGCTTTTGAGTGACAGTGTTTGTGATATTTTGTATGTACAAAATAGCTCACCATGCAACTTTTGCTTGTTTAATGAATTGTAGGTGTTAGAGTGGAAATGATCAGTCAGATTCACTAGCCCATCCCTCTGCCAGACAGGAGATGCAGAGAATCTTAGCTGTGCGTGATGTGTATGTCACCTTCGCGAGATGGTGTACTTGTCATTGGCAGATGGCTGTTTCGGTGTCTAAACTCTGGGAACAGATTAAAATATCTGTGCTAGGATGTGGGGACGTGGAATCTTTTTTTTTGTTGTGTCTAAATATTCTTTAAGTTAGAGCTGTTAACTCATCTTTCAGACATTGGTTCCACAAATGATAGTATCTTTAAAATTCACTCAACTGAATATCTGGTTTTACCCAAAGGGGTAGGGCTTTTTATCCCCTTCCCTTCCTCGTGGGACTCAAGAAAGTATTCTGGGATTGTGGTGCAGTTGGGCTTGCTCTCCAGCCCTCCTCATTCCCGGGAGATCCTCTGCTGTCGCTGGTCAAGAATCCCAGGCCGGTGCAGGGAGCACTGGGCGCTGGGGTGGGGAGGAGCACATGCCAGGCGATGGGAAGAGGTGGGTGTGAAGCAGTGGTAGAGGGGCATGTCCTGAGCATGCACAAACCATGCTGGACAGGTGCCTGAGGAAGGTTGGTGTTCAGAAAAGGGTGGATGAAGTGTCAAGGTTGACCAGAATTAAAGACCAGCACCTCGTATTTTGCAGGAGTTTGTGGAAGGGAAGGGTCGCTGTTTGAACTGATGATCGGGCCTTTTCACTAGCGTTTTTTGTTTTGTTTTTATTTCCTTGTTGTAATTAGAAGTTAAAATTAATAATCAAACGTCAACCATGACAAAGGACAGCTTTTCTGATTTCCACGTTTCTCTTTTTTTTTTTTTAAGAAAAATCCTTTTTCATTAAGATTTAAAGTACTAAATTCCTTAGCTGTAGGATGATTGAAGTGCTGATCAAAGTACTTAAGCACATACTTTACTTTTAGCTTAGGTAGTCTTAACAAAATCAAATGCAACATGGATTTAAGTGATTGTGGTTTAAGGCCTGGGTAAGCACAAGGAAGAATCCATGGAGGAGGTGGCCTTTTGTGAGCCATTGTAAGGAAAAAATTTGAGGTCAGTGTGCAGGTGGTTGTGTCGGTGCTGTTTTTTCAATCAGAGATCCTCAGTCATTCTGTGTCGAGCTGTGTGAGTGGTAACGTGCAAATGTTGGTGGTTTACAGAATCATACCTTTGTGGATAGGAGCAGTGTGTGAAAAAGGCTGTAAGTAAAAATCTTAAGAAACGAAACAGGTTAATGTAGTGACTTGTTTCTCTTCCTCCCTCTGCCAACAGAACCTTCAGGAATTTTTGTGAAAAACATAATACCTGGCAGTGCTGCTGACCACAATGGCCAAATTCATGTTCATGACAAAATCGTTGCCGTAAGTGAAATAGTCTGCTTATATATTGTTGTAGAACTAATACTTCATTACGCATCTCAGTGTTAAAAGCACAAAGTAGTAAAGGCTTTCTAAAATTAATTAAACCTTCTCTGCTTTGCAGAGGAAATAATTTGACGATTTGTATTTGTTTAGATAGTTTTGTAACAGAAATGAGCTTTGACTTGCTGTGGTTAAAATATTATTTTATATTCAAAGAAGTAGTAAATAGTAGTTAACTAGGAAAGAGGCAAGCATTTGGATTAAAACGTTTCAGAGTGGAGAATCTTGGCATTTGGCCTGAAGTAAAGATGAGCAACATTAGCTTCTATTTGAATTGAATGAGATTGGAGGGCGGTTAAGATTTTGCAAGATGTGGCACACTGTTTATGGTCCTTAATGATTCTGTAGCATAGTGTGGATACAATTTAGATTTAAAAACCCAGCTTCATGTGTAGAAGAATTAAAAACCATTGAATAACAGTGAATTGAATGATAGCCAATTTTGCATTCACAGTACAAGCAGGAATGAATTACACAGTCTTTTTGTTTTAAGAGATAATATTTATAGAGAGATGATTTTAAATTACTTTTAAAACGTATGCTATGCCAGACCTTCCGAAGTCAGCTTCTCCTTTGTGAGGGCAAAAATTGATACAGCCTTGTGCTTTTATCTGCAGCTTTGCAGGAGAAGCCCCTATTGATGTATGATCTAACAGTGAGCTGAACAGAGTTTTTTTGGCGTAAATTAAAACATCTGAATTAATATAAGAATTGGGCTGTTCAGAGTGGATTATACAAACAGTTATTTGTATAGGCTTGCGTGGGGCATGTTAGAAATCCATGGGAAAAAGAACAGTGATAATGAGCTGAACAGCGTTCTAGGTTGACTACTCTTCCTGGGAAACGTCATCCACAATACTCCTCAAGGTGTTTTTTGTAAGCAAAAAAACATTGTAGGGGGAAATTAGTGCATGCGTATATCAGATTTGCAAATTCTGTTTTGTGGTTGCCTCCTGAAGACAGAAGGCATTACCATTGTGTTTCCTTTTAAAATGCATTTTGAAAATATTATCTAATTAGTGAAATGTAACTGATTTAATGAGATTGTTTTGCAAATACTACTGTCTTGGGTGAATAACCCTACAATTTCTGCACAAAATAATGTGGATGTTGGTTACAGTGTACGGAGCAGCCTAAGAATGTAGTGTGACTACTATTATATGGTAGAATGTTTTTGGTTTAGGTTGATGGAGTTAATATACAGGATTATACCAACCAAGAAGTGGTAGAGGCATTGCGTAACACAGGACAAACTGTACGCCTTACCTTACTTAGAAGGAAACCTTCTTCTACTGTTTCTTCGGAAAGATCTTTGGATAGAGGTAATCTTTTTTTTAGTTTGTTTTTTTTTTAGCAACTGATTTTATTTTTCACTCAATTTACAGTTACCTAATTTAACAATTAGGACTGGATACCACATGATCCTAGATTTTGTAAGGGCACACTGTAGAAAATGAGATACTTAAGGAGGAATGGAAAGAAACAGAAATGAGGGATTGGGGAAAATAGAGTGCAAAACCTCTGTGTAGCCAAAAAAAAAAAACAAGAAGAAGAAGAGCAGTTACTGAAGTGATATTACTACATCATATATTTTACGATTTTGTGGCATATGTTATATTTTCTTTCTTCTGTTTTTACAGTGCAACCAACTGTTCCAACCTTTGTGTACCCTGGAGCTGTAGGGACTGAAACTGGTGTGGACACTGCGAATAAGGAAAACCAAGGACAGAAGGATAATCTTCAAAATGTGAAGAAGCAGAGTCTACATAGAACAGGTGGATGGGATATCTTGCAGTATCTCTTCTGAGTCTTTGGAATTATCTTTAATCCATTTTCAATACCAATGGGCTGTTGTGGCTTACTCCATCTTTATCTTTTGCTCTGTAATGCTGTTTATTCAGGTCCCTCTGAAGTAAAGCTCTACCTGGTGGACCTATCAACTCTTCTACCCCACGCTATCCCCAAAATGTAGCGCTGTCCACAGGTCACCAGTGAAGATACTGAATAATACGGGCCCCTGTCGCTACTGACCATCTCTCGTAACTGGCTGTCAAGCTGTCTTCGATCCCAGTGGTCCATCTAGTTTTCAGCCTATTCAGCAGTCATCAAACCCATGCTTCCTCAGCTTCCAAAGGAGAATGCCCATGTAAATGGTATCAAAAGCTTCGGTAAAGTTGAGGTGTATTACACCCTTCATCCACGTAGCTATCTTGGCAGTCAGATTGGTCAGCTATTTGGCAAATCTGTATTAACTGTTCCTGATTTGCCTTCTTATCATTTATGTCTTCAGAATGGATTCCGAGAGGAAGTATCTCGTGATCTCTCTAGGGCCAAAGGTGAGACTGACTGGCCTATAATTCACTGGATCTTCCTCCTTGCATGAAGTTTGCTCTTTTCCAGTCATTAGTGATCCCCCTTTGATAGCCGTGTTTTGGTTTGGGATTATTTTGTAGATTATAGACAGCGGAGGTGCAGCCCTTCCAGTACTCTGGAATGAATCTCGTAAGCTCTGTAAAGCTGAATGCCTCCAGTTCGCTGATTCCTCTTTCTAGCCCTGGTCCTGCTCTGATGACCTGAGATGTCCTGCCTGCAGTCTTCTCCTGACAGAGAAGATTTGTTCATCCTCCTCTGCTGCCAGGGCCCTGAATCGTTGGGTGAACAGCATCAGGAGATGGAACTCTTGGGGAATTCACATTTAGTTCCTGATCCAGTGTTACCTCAGTCATATCTATCTTCTTGCCCTCACAGGTCTTAGGCTCCTGTGTCTGCAGAGTCTTTCCAAAATGTTCTGTTGGTTTCCTGTACATCATCTCTGATGGTCATTTGTTGCAGTTTCCTCTTTTGGCACTGCAGTAACTTCATCAGAACTCACCTTCCGAGCTGTTCAACTTGGTCTCCTACAACCTGTGACCTGAGCTGCAGCACCCTCCCTCAGGAGTTTTGACTGAGTAGGGCTTGCTGAAGGAGCAGAGGCGGCTGCAGCAGCAGGGACAGGGGATCATGTCTTGTGACATGTCTCCATTTGTAGGTCATTTTCCACACAAATGAGACAGATGCCACTTCCATGAACATCTGTCTCACCTGTGTGCCACCTGCCTTGCTGCTGTTTGCTTGTCCTGCTGACAGAGATGTGGCAGTCACTGACTTTTCCTGGAGTGCCACAGAAGCAGGAAGCCTAGCACAAGCTACGTCCACCTCCCGTGAGACTTCCCAGTGGCAATGAACCTCTCCTTGCTGCCTGCTGTTTCCCAGACCCAGCTCATTTACCTCGTGGTACTGATACTGTTGCATACTGCTTCCTCCCCTGCTGCTGCCGGGATCTGAGCAGCTGCAGAAACGGAGGTCCGTCTCTAGACGTTCAGTTTCTGGCTTACTTGCCCCGAGCTTACCAGCTGACCTGGAAATTGTTGGCTGCAGACCTGTGCAGGCGGATGGGAGTCTCTGGTCTGGCAAAGGGGTAACAGGCATAAAGACCCGATAGCTGGAGGCAGAATCTGGACAGGAGTTCAAATTCGGCGTGATTTAACAGCAAAGGCAATTGGACATAGGGCAGATCACAAAGGCATGGATTGCTTTGGTTTTTAGCTGACTTCTGAGTGAAGGTTGGAGGCCTTTCCAGAAGGCGTGCTGCAATTCCCCTGCAGGTTTCTGGGCTCTTCTACAGGAACTTCTGGGTGAATTTCTACAGCTTGTGTTAAAGTCAGCATAAATTATCCTTATGCCTTGTAGTTTCTAAGATATGTAGATGCAATAGAGGATTCTAAATTATGGCTGTCAATGAATAACAATTTTGCTATGATCGTGGAAGATCTGTCAGTATTAAAGACAACCTGGAAACGAGAGAAATGTAGCAGTTCCTGTGCTCCATTCTGGTTTGCTTTTCTGTCCAAGCCTTGTAACCAGACATCCTTTGTTGTGACTTTTGCATGTTCCCAGAAACGGGAAGCCAAAAGAGAGGTGGTTGAGTTGCTGAGATATGAGGTTATCAAAGCATTGTTTTAGCTGTAGGAATGGAAAAGCATACATTGATTTGTAGTTACAATGGACAAATGACTTAAATACATCCTACTGCGAAGTCCTGAGGGGCAGAAGAGCCAGGAGGACTTACACTCAGTATGACAGAGGCTAGAAGAGAGCAACACATGCTCTCCCATGTCACTTACCCAGTCTTTATTTACTGTGGAACTTTCTATGCATAAAATGTTTTCTTTTTTTACTGAAGCGAACAATATCTCCATAGCCAGTTCCTGACTACTCGTGATTGGGTTATCTGGTGTCACAGGCTGCAGATGTCTGCCCTGATGCGAAGAGAACTTTCTGAGGAATTTGCTACCTAATACTTAGTGCTGTGCAAATACGGTATATCAATGCCAGGATCAGTTTATGCTGGCAACTAAAATTGCTTTTACCTGGCTTGAAGTTAACAAACTCTGTTAGTCTCAAGGTGTGTTATCTAGATAGGCCTTAGTGATCCCTGTTCTGCTGATAATCAGATTGGATCAAACAGTATTTTTGAGCTCTTTTCATAGCAGACTCAAACGGCTTTGATGTGGCTCCGCTGCCTCTCTGTAAATACTCCTCAGCCCTTAGCTTCAAAAGGAGTTTGTAACCAGGTTGTATGTGTAAGAGTGGCTCCCCTTCAATTCTAGCATTGTGCAAATCTCGTAATCCCCGTCCTTGGAGCTCTGTGGAGTATGGTGCAGACGCACCTCGGTCTGGCAAGGGCTCCATTGCCTGGAATCCGCAGCTGCCAGCTGGACCCACGCCGATTCCTCGCAGGGGCAGCGAGCGTGGTGCATCTGTGCTGCATTCCCCAGTGCGTCAGGTAGCAGGTGTACTATGAGATTTTTCTGTTCTCCTGTGTAGCCAAGCTCCCCTTACCCTGGAGAATACAGGATAATGTGTTTGTATGCACAGTGTGTCTCAGGATACCAGAATTTAAACACTGGGGATACTGGTTGTTTGCGGTTGGATGCTGCACTTGCTACCATCTAGCAGTGCTGGTCCTCCTTGGGCCAGCAGGATAACGCAGTGGGCATGGCTTTGAAATCCGGTAATGCATCAGGAGCATTTAATGCAGTGCTAAGCAGGTATCATTGCCTGATTAAACTGGGGGTTTTCATAGTGAAAAACCACTTTAAGTTACAAGGTTCTGCAAAAGCATTATGCAACTATAAAATGTGTGTGTGTATCTCTGTTAAAAAGTTGAAATACTTAGTTGCACATTTTACTCCTACTGAAATACAATGTATAAGATTTCACCTTGGAATGGAATTTAATGGCCAAGTTTTAACTCCAAAGATAGGTGCTTATTTTGGACACGGTGATGGGCACTTCATTATAATAGTGCTAAAGTAAATACTGCTAATTTAAGGCTCTGACTAAACTCTGGAAATGCTTTTAGAAGTTTAATGTAAAAGGTATGTTTTATAAAATATGTATTACTTCCCTTTAAGCCCAGTTGTGTGAAATTCTTATTAAATTGTGTTTCCTGGAGAGGTATTAAGTAGTAATTCTGGCCAGGCAAAACCGTACTTAAGCAGTTCTGTTACAAAGGCAACATGGTTTAGGACGCAATGTGCACGAGGCCTGAAACTTTCTGCTAGCAGACTAGAGGCAATTAACTTCACAGCTGCATCTGCAAGACTGCAGACTGGGCAGAACTGCTTGCTTCTGCCTTGCAGCAGTACTCAAAACTCAAAGACACGGTGATGCTAGTCAGGAGCTTAAAGACGGCTGGGGAGAAATATCCAACAGTAGGGCAGAAAAAGGTAGTGCATTAATGACGTGCACTAGAGCACAGTACATATCCTTGTACAGCAATTTTGTGAAACCAGGAGGAAACTGCAAGAAGAAAATATCCCAATTTCAAAGATGCGGGCAGTTTTGACCAGGAAAGATGATTTTTGCAATACACTTGTGATTTATTCTTGATGCTTTCTAATTAGAAATGAAAAACTGTGTGGAAGTGCAGGCAGAAGGACAGACTAAATATGTTGCTAATGAAAGCTGTCCCTGGGAAGCGTTTTCTCTTCTGAGGCCTTGCACATTATAGAAGACATGGTGTGTATCTCAGGTCATGCGAAATCCAGCTGGATGAGAGACTAGAAAGAAACTTCCTATTAGCTGCCATGTGGAAAAAGCTATCTGGGGGGAAAGGAGCATTTTCAGCGAATTGAGTGATACCATTGGAACTGGATATATTTAATCCAAATCCCTCCAGCCAATGTTTCCATTGTTCTGAGGAAGTTACAAGCAAAGACTTCAAAGTGTGTTTGAAAGAAAGAAAGGGGGAAACTTCAAATGCAGGCGTGCATCAGCACCTGCTCTGAACAACTCATAGATTTTGGTAATGTGTTTTGGAAGTGACAAAAAAATCTGTATTCAGCCAGCTGAACACAGCTTACAGTTACTGAACTGAACTTTGAGCTTGACCCTAAGATTCGTTACTCCTGCTGAACCTTAAAATCTATATCTGGCTGCACAAGGGATTGTTGGTGCTTAGGTCCCGTGTGTTCACACTATAACTTTGTAATAGCAGAAAAAGAGACTAAAGAATTTCTGTCCCTATGTATTTCAGTAAATAGGAGTAGAAAAATGCACTGGTGTTCTGTTTTTCCTACAGTTGGGAAGTAAAGATAGTGATCAGCCTGTGCTTGATAACAAGGCTCACGAAGATGACTTCTTAGAAACTTCAATTAAATTTCAGTGGAGGAAAAAACGCTTAGCTCACAGCTGAGAATTTCAGGACAATTTGCCTTCTCATTTTTTTGAGGAGATAATTTATTTGAGGGAGAACTGTGGGCTGTATTTAGAAACCCAAGTTTTTATTCTTGGTGGAGTTTCTTTTGATGACAGAAAACAGTTATCTGAATTGCTGGAATCGTTGAATATCCGCATCTCCTTGAGCCTGTAGGTTAAAGATGCTCTGGATATTTCCAGGTGAAATCTCAGTTGTTAGGCTCTGAGGAGTGTGGTTTCTCAGTGCAGAGTAGACAGAATTTCCCTATCTGGCATGACAGAAAGTGAATGGAAGAGATACAATGATGGGTGAGGTTGTTGTGTAAGTTAACTTCAATCTTTGTTTTTAACGAGCGGAAAACTTCAAAGTTATAAAATGATGTAATGAGAATTGTATTGAAAGGCTTATTTTTTATTTTTGCAGTCTACAAAAGTCTTGAAAGCAGAGGCAGCTTCATATCCCATTTGTGTTGGCTTTTGCTAGTAGGTAGGCTCTGAGCTTCTCTTGGTGTCTTCAAAATTGCCCTCTGGAGGTGTTTTACTTGCTAGTTTGTGTGCAAAATGGGAGGTTGTGATTTGCATTCTAAATTTCAGTATGACACATCAGCAATACTGAGTGGTCTGTGCCTTGTCTAGACATCTGACAAACTATTACAGTCGTTCAGGGGGGGGAAAAGCATTTTTTGGTAATTCAGACCCCAGTTGCTGCTGCTGTAGCTGCTAGATGGAATTTGCTTTAGAGCTTGATTCTTACCAGTTAGACATTGCTTTGGCTTGGAACTTTATATGTGCGCTGAGCTTCTGGATGAGGTCAAATGCAGGGCAGCCAGTCATTTTATGCTGTCTAGCTCTGTCAAATTGTCTTACATGAATGTAATACTGCCTTGGTTGCATAAGTAAGAAAGCTGAAAAGATATAAATGTCAAGATAGCCAAGTTCCCACGGAAGACTGGTTTAGAACTGGAGCTTATATTAAAGCTCATGTTACTTACTGACCTAATTAAACTAGACAAGCCTTTATACCTGCCAAATGTATAAATAAAGTCTGTGACTGCATTGTGCTGATGCAGCCCCTCGATAACAGCAATATCTTGTCAGGTGTTTTACTTCTTAAAGGGGGTTCGTTTTGGTGGGAGATGATGCTTCCCTGGAGTGGCAAGCATTTTTATAGCAACAAATTATGAAGTCTTGTGAAATTTGTTTTGCAGCCTGAAAGAATGATTTATTTACAGTATGGTACAGAACTCGCACCTCATCAATGCAAGCATCACCTCTTCTGCTTCCCAGTTGAATATATCACACGTCAGCAGTAGCTGATATTTTGCATTGTTTTCCTAAGAAAGACGTTTTTGATTTGCGCTGTTTGATAGACTCAGCTTAATGCACTTTCGTTTTTGGGATTATTCCCTCTAATCTTTTATTTACACTGAATTATTATTGAAGTATTTAGAAGTAAACATGTTTCTGGATGTACGACATGCTTTTAAATTTAATATTCACTTTCATATTTAGGAAGAGTCCTACTTCCTCCAGCACATGAGCTGAAATCCAAGTGGGAAAACCTGCTGGGACCTGAATATGAAGTTATGGTATGTTATCTTTCAATAAACTCCACTCATGTATGTTATTTCTTTAAATTACAGATCTGTGAGCTTAGCATTACAGGCTGTTTATAGAACAGTTTAGTCTTTGGAACAGATCAGTAACATCAAATTTTGTTTCCTGTAATATCAAGGCTGAAATATAGGAGTGTTATAATGAGTTATTGGTTTGTTGTTTTTTTTTTTAATTCTGTTTATATAGATACTATTGTTATACAGATACTAGACAGGAACAGTGATTTAAGAAAATCAGCTGTCCTTCTAAATCTGCATCATAGCAGCCACTTAAAATATGTGGCATTTCTGTGATTTCTTTTATGATCTATTTGTTTTATTGTGCACTGGGAAAAAAAGGTGCAGGACAGACCTCCTGTGTTTCACAAAGAATCTTACAATTTTATTAGAAGAATGAAAGAATGATTTTCAAACGTGCTGGGAAAATAGAAAGTAATTCACGGTGGTGTAACTTTGTGGTGCCAGTGTCTATTGGATATTTCTTCACTTCGTATTAAATAATTGCCAAGCAAAAGATTGTTTTGATGAATCATCATAAAGAATTGACTGAAATTGTAATTCACTACTGCTTTTCAGTGCTGTGTTAGCCAGTGAGTACAGATAAAAGACTCCAGCCAGAGTTTTTTCCGAAGACTTAAAAAATTCTCACCACCACCAAGAAAATGCCCTGTTTGTCTTTGCAATGCTTGTCCAGTTGATTTAGAGACACTTATTTTTGCTACTTGGAGTAGCCATCGTTCCAGTCATTTGCTGGAAGATTTAAAGTAGCTTTAAGAATTGCCTTGAGAAACTTGCTTCTCTTCTTTCCATTAGCACTCCTTTAAGATCTGAAGTTCGTGTAAGACGATGTACATGATGCAATAAATCTGTTTGTCTGCCCACTTCAGTTGCTTGGTATTCCCATCCTTACATTTCGAGAGTCTGATATTACTTCCCTTAGCACTATCACACTTCCCACAGAGGACGAAAACCTGCTTAGTTCATGAAAGAGTCTGTTTCTAATTCTTCTTTCGCTGCCGCCAGTAAAATGTCAGGAGTGAAAATGTTAACGATTGGTCCTTTTAAATAATAGAAGGAAACTATTGTGGTATCCCATTTTGAAAGTCATTTTTCAGTTCTTTCAGTTCTTGTCATCTGCCCCTACCTGTAGCCTTGCTTGGCTGCGTTCAGTAACAACGTTCAGTTCGCTTTCAGCCTGGTAGAGCAGTCCCTGTTTCACGCTATCCTCACTCCTACGCTCAGCTCCCAGCAAGTCACCCTGAAGGTGCCTACAGGTCTGAGTATTCTCTCAGAAGTATTTCTCTTCAGAGAGAGGATTTGGTGTCACCCATGGCTTCTGTGTTGCTGACCCTTTGTGGTACGAATGGAAGGAGCTGAGATCCCGCTGAAACAGAAGGAGACGCTGGAAGTCTGTACGGGGACGTATGGCTGGGTGGTATTTGTTGCCAGGTACCTGAGCGTGAGCAGTCAAGCTGAGGAGTTACCAGTTACAGATTCATTTAGTTACAACTGAATGGACGTGAAATGGATACTGTCTGCTGGGAAAAATACCCTAGGTACTGGAAAACAAGATGCTGGAAGCCCTATTTAAAATAAAGCAAGAGAAACAGCTGAGGCTTAATATTGTTTCATAGATATTTTGTTAAAGTAGAAATTTCCAAAGGACCCTGAAGCTACCTGATTTTTTGCAAGGCTTTATATTTTCCAAATCTAACAAGAGCATGAGTCCTCCCGAACATATTTAACTTCAGTGTCCCAGACTCCAGCCCTGGGCCACAGATCACAACAGATGTCATCTTATTACATTTAAAACTGGAGTAAATAACCTTCTAAGGTTACAGATAAATAAGTTATGGTTAGGAGGATCATTACAAGAAAACTGGTGGTGAACATAGTGATTTTATTAATATAAAAAAAATTAAGATATACTGAAGGAATTTCTTGTCACTGTTTTAAGTAATCCACTCTGTGTTCAGATTTGGTTTCTAAACTCATTTATTTCAAGCCGTGTTAGAAACATGCTGCAGAAGATGGTTTAGTCTAGATGTTAGATGGCTGTGCTATAGCCTCAAGTAGTAACTTAAGCTACTGTACTTTTCAAATTCTGATTGGCAAGTCAGTTTGGTTGTTTGTGTCAAACGTAATGCCATTTTGTGCTTATACAGGATTACTGAACTTGACTAAAATTGGCATGCGGGCGTCAGGAAGAGGATAACATTGGAGTCTGCTAATAGTGCATAATCACCACATTCCTAGTTGTAAATGTTCTGTGTCTGAAAGATTTTTCTAACATTTGTTTAATATTATTTTGCATCAATGTGACTTTGTTTAAGTACAGTTTATTTTGCTCATCTTTTTTTTTTTTTTTACCAGAATTTGTCATTCTGGTCTTTATTGTCCTGCTATTGAAAAATGTTATGATGTACAATTTTTAGGTTGTGAATGTGGATATGCCCATTACAGATGATTCGGAGCTCCAGAAGTACTCAAAGGTAGGACTTACACAATGGTTTCCTTCGTGCTATATGTTGGCAGAGTAATCCCAGGAGGGCATGACACAATTCCAGGTTTATGTGTTGCAGAAAGTTAGTGGCTTTGTGGCTCTATCTTACTTTTCCAAAAAAAGGCTGCTCATCTTCTGGACTGGTCCAATCAATACCTTTTCATAGCATGGCAAATGAACCCTTTAACACACACACCCCCACCCCCTCCCCAAACAAAAAACCCTCCCAAAACCCAAACCATGCATGTAAGCCTCCAATTTTGGGGGACTTAATTGCATTAAAATTCAGTTGTTGAAAGTCACTACAGAATGGAGCAGAGGTTGAAACTCTGCTGAACAGTGTCATCGTCCTGCAGAGGAGTTTGCTGTAGTGATCCTGGCGCAGGGAGAGGGAGGTCCATTTAGTCCAAATGGTCAGAGCTGAAATTAATTTTATTCTTCTGAGACTTTCAAGATATGTATGTTAATGTTGTGCAAAAGAGGTTTGTGGAAGTGATGCATTTATATACTTGTGGGGACGTCTCAGTGAAGAAAGGCCATAAACTCATCATCAGACATAGCTGTGAGGGAGTGTTGAGGATCAATGGGTTGCTCCTTTTACTTGAATATCCAGAATTGATTGGGAACCAGAAGGACAGTCAGTGGTTCAACTTGAGTAATAAATAGCCAGAAAATGGCTAAACTGAAGGAACAGATACTGCTGCGTCTCTTCTCCCCAAGTTGCCGTGATTTCTGCTGTCTCGTCTGGATAGCGCATCAGTTTTATGCCAGTCTTCCTAATAGTAGCAGCCCTAAGACACTGATGGTTGGAGGCTCCCTAGAGAAAAGTTCCAAATTAAGGAGGCCCACTGGGAAAAGGCTAACACAAAGTCAGTGATTTCACCTTGCAGAAACAAGGATGCTGGTATTATTAGCTATATGCAGAGGACATTTCATGGATATTTTTCCTACTGCTAAGCAGCGTAGCTCCTAAAGGAGTAAGACAGCTGATCTTGTGATGGGTTTTTATGGTGATTATGGAATTTCTTTCAGTTTTGTTGAAAACTCACCTTTTGGGTAGGGTAGACCTTAGATGGTACTTTTCTCTGCATTTTTTCCAATATGGTAACCTTATTTAAGAATAAAGTTCAGATGGCCTTTTCCCCCAAAGGGCAGATTGGTTGTTTTTATTTGTGCAAACAGTTTGTATAGAGAAACTATGAACACTTGTGCAGATTATGTCAGTGTGAAGACTTTATCATCTTACTGTGTACTTAGTTTCATTTGGTGAGCTACTGAGTCCTAAATGTGTTTATATTGTGATAGATAAAGATACATACATTCTCAGCCATACTTATCTTTTGGCAGCTATTACCCATCCACACTTTGAGATTAGGAGTTGAGCTTGACACGTTTGATGGACATCATTATATATCATCAATAGCTTCAGATGGTCCAGCTGCAACACTTGGTCTTCTGCAACTGGAGGATGAACTTCTGGAGGTAAGAAACAAACCCCTCCAAAAATAGAACTGATATATTTCCTGTTTGCTTAGCCTTCTTAAAATGCTGATGTTAAATTCTAGTTTGACTGCTGTGTGTGCAATTGTAGTATTCAGGAGTTGGCTGTGGAAGCAGTTAGAATAGTGCTCTGGAAGTCACATTCACTTTCTTCACTGTTTCATTCCTGCTTTATGGACAAAATGCCAAATTCTTCTGACCTCTTAGTGGCTTCATGGAGTTGTTTTCTGAAATGTTTTAACAAGAGTATGAAGAGTTATAAGGGCAGAGATAATATTTTTGTTTAATGCATTTATTTCTGTAGTCCTTTAGCTCGGTCTTTTGAGCAATTTGGCATTAGCTTTTGTGGTGGATAATCTTTCTTAATATTTGCCACCCCTAGAAAATTTACAGCAGTCTCAGGAATAGTGGTTCCTGTTACGCATTAGAACTTGAGTGTTGAAAGACATTTGTGTGCATGAGCTAGTACATCAGTTTGTTTAAATATGTATAAAGAGGTATTGGGGCAGCTTTGAAGTTATCGGAATCAGACCAGACATATTGGCTCAGGAAAAACATTTATTTGGTAGTATTAAAATAATACCTATTTTGTGTATGTGTATCTATCAGTACCTCAGCCTGCAAGTGCAAAGACGTTGATTTCCTATTGAATACCTGCTCTTTATGGAATATTTTGCATTTGAACCTTTTTTTAGCAGATGCAAAGAACATTTAATTGACATCAGTGGGAATAGAATTAGGCCTTCTGAAAGATTAATTTGTTAGGTGTACAGCTCTCTTGCTTTTGCTTGTTGTTCACCCTTTAACATCAAAAATTCATACTGCTATCACTAAGACCTAAAACATTTTCTTCAGTTATTGCTTAATGGAGGAAATCTTGATTCCTAAAGGAAGGGATTAATGGAACGCTGGAAGTGTTGTTTAAATTCCTTGGCCACTAAACAAAAAATTGTATACAAAAAGCAATAATGCAGTTCTGTAGAGTAACTTAGGAAACTTTAATTGTATATATTTAATAGTTTTACTTATTACTGTGTACTTACAATTAAGTTCACAGATATGTCCAGACCTAGTGAGCATAAATTTTTTTCTACTCTGTAGCTGGAAAAAAACCCCAACAAAATAAAAATGTGCTCCAGGGCTAAAGCTATATATGCCAGGTTTAGCCCAGAGTATGTTTTTGCAGCCAAGTTATAAATCCCCTTAAGTAGGGGTTTGCAATGGAAAAAGTGACAGCCCCATTCCCCAAATGAGCAGCTCTACCTGGGCCTGATACAGCTGGGATTAAAATGTGATCAGCAAGGAATTTTTTTTAATACGTAGTGAGGTAGAATGTTGATTATTTTTAATGACGTGTTTGAATTATGATAGAAAGCATGGTATTTCCCCCCCGCCCAATTTTAGCTAATTTCATTGTGTTTTTAGGAGTAAATTGCTTCCTTGTGTCCTAGTTTTGTTGTAAAATTTCCCTCGCCCCTAGCTGATGGCACAGCTAACCGGCGTGGTGTGGTGAATGATGGGGCGCAGGGCACCGTGCGTGTTTCGAGGCCGATCTCTGGCAGCTGCCAAAGCAGGAACGGGAGTCCCCAGGTCTGCCCGGGAGCCCGCGGCAGCGCTTCGCCATCAATCACGGCGTGCTGAGAGGTGCTGGTAACTTTCCACCACACTGCCACTCGCAATGCATTAAAAAATCCTTACGCGTAGATACTTCTGCTTAAATAATTAACTAATGGATTAGCCTGATAGCTCAGCAGTTGCTGTAATTCTTACGGAAAAAACCCGTAGCAGTTCATCTTACCATGTTGGAGGCCAGTTACACCACTCTGAATTTTTCTCCTTGGCTGGGTTATAGTGCGAGAGGCACTCTGTGCTTCCCAGCAGTAGAAGCTATATTTACACTGTGAAAAGCACAAAAGAAAAAGTGAGGAAAAAATAGAGCTGATCATGAAGAAAATGGTGGCTAAAGTGAGGTTGCTGTGTAGTCTTGCACAAGATTGAGTCCCCCTAAAAAACAAGGAGATCTGGGAAGTACATGGCGAGGCTCTGCCTCAAGTACAGAGGTGTGTATGTGTGTGTTGTATATTTGTGTGTGTATTTTCTAGGATCAAATGTGGGCTCATCTACATTAGCATTGCAGTTTGGGTATGAAGTGTTGAAGAGAATCTTCAGTTATCCCTGCTTCTGTGCTTTGATTCACGTTGTGGAGTGGACTTGGATGGTGTGTGCTGGATTCCTAAACCAGTGGTTGCACTCCAGCAGCTTTGATCATTTGGTCCTGAGTGCAGGCTTGAGGTAGCCTGAAAGAAATCCCTGAAACACAAAAGGTGCCGGGATTGAGTCCATAGTGCTAAGCAGGTTAAACCCCTGCTCTTTTGGGGCTGCACTGCTTGTCAACATAAATGATCTTCACATCTATGACACCTACTGATGTTCTGCTTTCCTCGTATTTAAGGATACCGCTATGGTGCAGATAGTTGTACCCTCATGTTATTGCAGATTATAATATAAAATATGTAAAAGAGGGTGAATCCCTGTAGTTTTATTTTCCTGAGGAAGTACAACTGCAGCATCCCATTCTTAAGGAAAGGCTGAGGGAGCTGGGACTGTTCAGCCTGGAGAAGAGAAGGCTCCGGGGTGACCTTACAGCAGCCTTCCAGTACCTGAAGGGGCCGACAGGAAGGATGGAGAGGGGCTTTTCACAAGGGTGTGTAGTGATAGGACGAGGGGGAATGGCTGTAAACTAACAGAGGGCAGGTTCAGATATTGGGAGGAAATTCTTCCCCATGAGGGTGGTGAGGCCCTGGCCCAGGCTGCCCAGAGAAGCTGTGGCTGCCCCCTCCCTGGCAGTGTTCAAGGCCAGGCTGGATGGAGCTCTGAGCACCCTGGGCTGGTGGGAGATGTCCCTGCTCATGGCAGGAGGGTTGGAACCAGCTGAGCTTTAAGGTCCCTTCCAACCCTTACCCTTACCATTGGTCCCTTCCAACCCTTACCATTCTATGATTGTATTATTATCTATCTATCTATCTGTCTATCTGTCTATCTATCTATCTACTTTTTTTTCTAAGTCTGTGGTTTAAAACACCCATTAACAATGGCTTTATAGTCTTCTGTTGTCACTCAGGATCTAAAGCTTATGGGATGGTAAGCTTTAACCCTTGTCAGGATTTTCGGATTAATTGCTTACTGTAATTGGTTTCTTTTTTACTATATAAACATTGTTACATGTTTTCTGTAGGATCTAGTTTGATTTCAGCCATTTTCTTACATTTTAAACATCAAAGTTGTGCTAGTTCTGACTTCAGGTTTTTGATTAGAGCTCAAAATCTGTGTTTTCTTAAAATATTTTTGAAGATTAAATTTTTATCTTTTGAAATTCAAACACGTAAGCCTAATGCTAAAAAACAATCCCCAGCAAAGAAACAGGTAAGAATAAAATACAATGCTAGAAAAGATTTAGGCTAGGAAAAGTAGCGAGCAGAAAACAAGTTAGAGGAAGCTGAAGAGAGCAGAGACATGATGTAGCAGGCAGTAGTCACAAGATCTTGCAGATGAAGTTTCAGTCTTACAGTAATGCATACATGCTTCAGGAGCAAAGGTTAATAAACCTACGCAAGCTTTGCCAGAATCCCTAGGTAGAATCAGACTTTCACATTCAGCTGGGGAAAGACATGTGCGCAAAAAAATTAATAAAAGAATCTGGTTGATATCCTTTTAATTATCTGACTGTGGATGTGTGTTTCCCGTTCCGTGTAGGTAAATGGAGTTCAGCTGTACGGAAAATCACGCCGTGAGGCAATCACGTTTCTCAAAGAAGTGCCACCCCCCTTTACACTGGTTTGCTGTCGGCGACTTTTTGATGATGGCAATGAGTCTCTTGTGGATGAGCCCATCGTGGGAGCTTCCCCTCCGGAACAAAAGGTAAAGTTCTCTTGTCATTCAGTCGTGTAAAAGGACAATAACTTTTTGAAAAAGCGCGTGTATTTCTGAGAAAGTGATTCAGCTTTCTAAAAGCAGTGTTTCTGTTTTCCTTTTGCTGTTTGATCCAGACCACTTTTCAGTCTTAAATAACATTTCCTAAAATATAGGAGGCAGTTTTGTATTATGTTGTCATATAAAGCTGCCTTTGCTGTTCACTTTGGGCTTGTAAGGGACAGCTGGTGTTTCACTGAAAGATAGTTCGTGTTTGCAACACTGGTACTTTTACTACAGTTTATACAGGTTGGTCATGAGAAACTTCATTGTACAATAAATACAAGGTAGGTAAATCACCCAGCTAGCATGCTGACTATGTACATCCCATTCATCATTCTTACACTTAATAGGTGAGTGAGAGCTCTGAATTATACTAAATCACATCCTCGCCACCATTAGCTGATTACTTCCATGTTCTGAGTAGGTTTTTATAGAACTGGAAAAAAATGAAACTTAATGTTTCTTTCCATTGCAGAAGCTTTAAAATCTCAAACTAAGGCTTGACACTTGTAATGGTTGTTCCTATTTACACAAAGTATTTGCACCTTGACTTCTCATCTCCTGATATTTTCTGATCTAATTTCCTCTAAGGTGGAGAGTTAAACAAGCAATATGGATGCTTCATGGAAGAATAAGGTGTACAGTATTACACCTTCTTGTGAAAGGCCTTTCTGTTGCAACAGAACTTGTTCCACTGTGGTTTTTGATGTTGCATTTTGCTGAACATTTTCCATGTGTGTCCTGTCAGTTGCACATCTTTGCTGTAAGATGATATTGAGTGAACAGAGGGTGCCTTCTCCTTAGAGCAATCTCACAATACTTCTGCTTTCTTTTGTCAAAAGTATCAGGAAGGGGCATGTGGAAGAAAAATTTCTTCATTTGCCTCATGGCAGTGCGCTGTGTAATAGACATGTTTGTTCAAAGAAATAAAGTTAAATCAGTGTGAAGTTAATGGTACAAGATATTAACATTTTTCTTGGGACACCATACATTGATGTTTTGTAAAGATTGTGTTGATAAAATAGCAGTAATGTTAAAACACACATTTTAAGTTAGACAACAAAAGATGCCTTTTTGGAAGATGACTTTATGAAGCTGTTCTTACCCAGCAAAATTGGGTAACTATACCTCTTCCTTTTACACCTTAGAACAAAAAACTGTGAAAGAAACTGCTTTTTCAAAGTAGATACTATTGTACAGTTACAATAGAAGAATTTTTTGTTTGTATATTTAATGCCACAAGTATCAGATGTGCCTGATCGTCTGGTCTTTCTATTAACTGTCTGTGGTTAAATCTTTTATGCTAAGATATTTATTTTTCCTTTATGCATCTAATGGGACAGCTGAAGTTCATCAACATGTAACAGGTTAGTAATGCTATAACAACTAATTTGACTAATAGTTGTATGCCAGGTTGGGCTCTGACGCTCAAAACGTGTAGGCATAGTCCCAGGGGAATATCCAAGGCAGTAAGCCAGAGAAAACTGGATGCATAATGTTCAATAAAGTTGTATTTCCATAAGAGGTCATATTTTAGGGCATGTATGAGCCATTAATAATCAAAATATTGAAGGAATAGTGTTTGTAAAGATCTGAAAGAATAGTATTTGAACTGGAGCTTTTATTTTTCAGGTGAAACCCGAGGAGGACATTAATGCTGAGGAGGAAGAAGGGGAATTAGCACTGTGGTCTCCTGATGTGAAGGTTATTGAACTGAAGAAAGACAAAAATGGTTTAGGATTCAGCATTTTAGACTATCAGGTATACTTTTTGGTATAACTAAATACTAAAAATCCCTTCGATCCTGTGTCTTTTATGGTGCCTTAAAAGGTTTTGTGATGTTGATTACTGGGTAATCGACTTGGCACTTGGGCCTTGAAACTGTAGGGAAAAGTAATTTATTTGGAGGCCAACTCTATATAGTATAGTGTAGAGGTTGTTCTAAACCAGTCTTATTATCAGACGTGATAAAGTGCAAAATCTTTCATCAGACTCCACCTCATAACTCTGAGTTTAATGGCTAAATGTTGGGGACAGGCTGGTTTTTGTTTTACTTTGGCTTAACTTGGAATGACTTTTTAACTATGAGAGCGGCAAGCAAACTTCCTTAGGTATTGCAACATCATTTCCTATGTCCCAAATTTAGTGAGTCTTTTGCTTTTTCTCCCCTCACTGCCCCAAATCACCTTTCGTTTGTAAATGGAGTATAGACCCGTGCTGGTCTGTGATCTTTGGTCCCACGCAAGTCACAAAAAGATTCACTCAGGCTTCGAATCAAGCCATGAACAGTAGAGTTTGCAGAGGTAGCTTTACCAGGACTGTTCTTCACAGTCAACAGCGAATGTCAGGGCGGACAAGTGAATCGGTGTTGCAAACTCAAGTTTCTGTAAGCACAAAGTTGCCTTAGTACATTTATTTAATTTATTAGTAGAAGAAGCCAAGCTCTTTTCAGTGGTGCCCAGTGACAGGACAAGGGGCAGTGGGCACAAACTGAGGCACAGGAAGTTCTGTCTGAACATGAGGAAGAACTTCTTCCCTCTGAGGGTGACGGAGCACTGGAACAGGCTGCCCAGGGAGGCTGTGGAGTCTCCTTCTCTGGAGATATTCAAGACCCGCCTGGACAAGGTCCTGTGCAGCCTGCTGTAGGTGACCCTGCTTCGGCAGGGGGTTGGACTAGATGACCCACAGAGGTCCCTTCCAACCCCTACTATTCTGTGATATTCTGTGATATTCTGTGAATAAACATTAAAGAACCCAATTAATAATTTTTCAGTTATGCTTCTCTGCTTAAACTGTTAAACCAGTATGCCAGAGATACGGGTAGAATTTTCATGGAGGGGGATGGCAGGGGGAAGGTTGACTTTCAGAAGTCATTCATACCATAAAACTTGATTTCTCCAAGAAGAACCATTTTGGGGTAGATTATATACTTAATTGTTAAACTGCTTAGAAATCAACAGACAAGTCTTTAATTGGTGTAAATGCTACTAAAATTAATGAATCCGTCTTTCAAAAATATTGGCTTCCATTAAATACATAGAAACTCTCAAAATCCATAGTCAGAATGAAATGTTCTTCATCTTTCTAGTCAACACGATGTATTTTTAAACCTCTAGCCATCATATTTGTAAGGAAATAAAATAGCTGGATCATTCTTCATAATAATATACACATCACGTCTGAATAGTGCCTAAATGTTGTAGTTTAATAAAATGTGTTCAACTGTTGTGCATAAATGTCAAGTGATATAAAATTCACTTTTTGATACAATAAGGCATGAATTGGATATGAATTAGAATAAAAAATATTTGAAGTATTATGCAAAACCATCAATTCTATATTTTACCAGTGTGATTTAAGATCACTGAAAATAGATCCTGTTAGTCATTTTCGCTGACACATGTTGTGTTGCAGTGCCAGCTTGACTGTAGAGTTGCTAGGAGTCTTTACAGAGCAGTAATACACAGATTTGCTTTTAAGTTCTCGTATAATCAGAATTAATGAAGGCTTTAATAACAGGCTTTTTATTTACTTATTTGCAGATGCAAATACATGAGCAATGTTGTGGTACTTTCAGCTAAATTTAAATACATTCTAATCAATTCTAAATGAGTGGTAAACCACTTAATCTCAGATCTTTATAATTTCAAGATATTTATGTATAAAGTATGCTCTTTTGTTTGGGATTTGCCTCTTAGATCTTTTACACTTTTCATCATCTGCAGATTAATTTTTATGTAGAGATATCTGTGTCTGTGTTTATGTAAATACATCCATCACATTCTTGAGTGCAGGGCAAAGAAAATAAATAATTGTCCATGCTAGATTGGAGGCAGGGAAAAAAAAAAAGTATGTGGTTCCTGCGAGACTGTTCAGAATTCTTCAAGCAGATTTGCTGAGAAGCACAAAATTACAGTGAAGTGTTTAATTGTGGCTTAAAGGACCTGGAGACCTAACGCTGTTTTCTACGTTTCTTTTTGCAGTTATACCCTTCTTTAAAAAAAGGAAGTGGGTTTTTTTTAGGAGCATGTTCTTTGCTTTGCAAGAATAGATTCAAGCCTTATAATGGCAAATGACACTACTTGCACTATATAGCCACTGTTGATCTTGCTCTTTTTGAGTAATCATATGATTTTTTTTTTTTTAGATTTTTTTTTTTTTTCTTTTTTAGATGAAGAAGGGTATTCACATGGCCTAGCTTCGTGGGTCAGTGCATCAGGTGCATCAGTGAGAGACCAACCTCTTGTAGACTCCCATTAGTGTTGACAGAGGTGGGGTGGGGAGGAAAATTCTTTTGAAGAGGTGATTCAGAGCAGAAGGCCTGTTCGTGGTGCTCATAGTTACATACATAAGGACTGACTCTCTCCGTTGGTTACGGAAGTTTAAAGCAACTTTGGTGTTACACACGCAGCTTGGAGGTGGTGTGACTGTATCTCTCCTACGAGGAGAGGCTGAGGGAGCTGGGCTTGTTCAGCCTGGAGGAGAGAAGGCTGAGAGGGGACCTTAGAAATGCTTACAAATATCTGAAGGGTGGATGTCAGGAGGATGGGGCCAAGCTCTTTCCAGTGGTGCCCAGCGACAGGACAAGGGGCAATGGGCACGAACAGGAGCATGGGAAGTTCCAGCTGAACCCGAGGAAGAACTTCTTCCCTCTGAGGGTGACGGAGCCCTGGCCCAGGCTGCCCAGAGGGGCTGTGGAGTCTCCTTCTCTGGAGATATTCCAGACCCGCCTGGACACGGTCCTGTGCAGCCGACTCTGGGTGACCCTGCTTGGGCAGGGGGTTGGGCTGGGTGACCCACAGAGGTCCCTTCCAACCCCGACCATTCTGTGACTCTGTGTATTCCGGGTTCTCAGGATCCAGTTATTTCTGTAGCTGTTGGTTGAAATGGCACTTCAGAAATATTCATAGGACGTCAGAAAGATCAGTAGGAACAGTGAAGTAACATTACAGGAAAAAAAGGGCGAATCACTGTTACTCCATCTTACTCCCCCCCTCCCCCCATCAAGGTGTGATAACATCTTTGAAAAGCTGCTGCAGTACCAGCGCATACCAGCCCATTTCAGCTGTTTCTTGTGAGAGACTGGTGGCTGTTATCTGCAGTATTTAAGAACCCTTGAAATCCTGCTCATCCAGACGTGTTTGGTGATGGCAGTGAGGGATGCCAGATGCTCTGCAGAAGTGGAAGAACGCTGAGCAATTAGAGACCAGGCTGTTTACAGTGCTGTGGAAGCTTCTTCCTACTGCTTTCCATTCATGTTTGGTACTTGTTTTGAAGCGCAAGGCTTTTTACCTTTCCATCTTAATTTTGATTATAGAATTAGACATGGTGCTGAATACCCTTAACGGTGTATCATTTATAGTATTTGTCATTTTGTTTTCTCAAAACTGACTACATACTTGGCATAAAGGATATTGTGGCTCCGTTGTCCGAAGTGCTGTGCTTCCCAAGTCACGCTCTGAAAAACAGTATTGAAAACTCTTTGTGAGGTAGAATAGGAATTGAGTACACAGAAAACTGAATGCTGAGATCGAGAAATTATTACTCTGGTATATTAATTTTTAATGGGCTGTCTTTCTAATAATGTTTCATCTATCAAATAAATGATAAGCATATCCCAAGTGACTTGCAGGATATTCCCAGAAATGTACAAGCATAATTTCAATGCCTATATATTTTAATGAACTAATTACAAATTAATTATACCAATTATGCATAATCAATAGTATTTCTGCTTTGTCCTGTGTTTTCTTTTGTCTGTCTCTAGGGATTTCAGTGCTTAAAACAGAGACGCCTTCTTTTTTTAATTAGGTCCTCTTGGAAGGCCCATAGTGTTCCTAAAACTTTGGGATGCCATTAGCGAAGCAGAGTAGACTTATCCTCTTTGCTGTAACAGGACTGTGTTTATATAGGATACTATTCAGCTTCCCATGATCACAATCTGTAAAAAACCCTTTTTTTCCCCTTTGTTGAATATCCTAATTTGTAATTATGTGGTAAGAAATCTAAAATCTTTGAGACTGCTGCTCTTCCAGCAAGGTCAATACTTGGCGAGAGGGGAGGTGGATGGGGAGGCTGATCCTCTGTGTTCTTGAAACGATCGGTTTCACTGGGCTTTTTTTCTCCCAGTGTGATGGCTTATTTAAATCAGAAACATGGAAGAGGTCTTAAAATGAAACCTTCTGTGTGTTTTTCTATTGTCACCACTGTGTTGGGATCTTGTCAAAGCTCTTAGGCTAGGCGTTGCTTTTTCTTGATAAAGCTTAGATGAAAAGCCTGCCGAAGGAGAGGCAGCAGCAGCCTTGCCGACAGGCTCTGCGTGCGCTGTGGGTTCTTCAGCTGATAACGCCTCGTGCTCAGCAGAGACCTGAGGACGTGATTTTATCTTGAGCAGGGACCCTGCCCCCCTTTTGACCGTTAAAAAGGTGTGCTGTTCCGTCTTCTGGCCAACTTCTCCGTGAAGTAATATACTCTACCTCCCTTAATTTCCTCGTAATTTCACTTGGAGAAGTTGCTCTCTCTTTCACCTCTTAACTAACTTTTATGTAGTGTTGCTGGCACAGTTAGCGGCAAGTATGTTTTGATGGTGAATGAGGGACCCAGTACGCTGTTTGTAGAGTGCTTTGGGATCATCTGTGATGCAAGGAGCTATGGTAAACGTATTTATTGTTCTTTGTCAATAGATGTGAAAGTATCCAGCTTAACAGTAACTTTGTCTAGCCTGAAGCTAAACCTCCTAGCCAGCAAGTCAGGAGCTAAGCCATTGTTACTGAGACCAGTCCTTTTTCTTAGAAAGAAATTAAAATTGAAGAGGGCATGTATGTCAGGTTAAAACAGGGGAGAAATGCTGTATAAAAACGATGGTGTTCCCATGGTGTTAGGGCAGGAGGAAAGAAAAATCGCACAAGATGAAGACTTCTAGAGAAAAAGAAGAGATCACGATAGTGTGAAAGGTACTCTGAGGGGCCCTGAAACTGTTTAGCAAAGACCTGATGCATGCAGGCCAACAGATTCTGTCAGTAATGTTTTAGAGAAATATTGGAAAAACCACAGGTAGCTGAATTGCAGATTTCTTGAGGCAGTATTGACCAGAAGGTAACTTGAATGGTCTGATGAGCTTTTATCAAATTAAACAAAAAGCTGAATGGACTTTATGTGGAGCTTAATTTACTGTGCTTTGAAGTCAGAGTATTTTAAAGCAGCTGTTTTAAAGAGGGCGAGGGTTGGAATAGAGAGGGTTGACATTTTATATAGCTCTTAGGAATGCCTGCAAGATGCTGTTTCTCTCCGTCTGTGCTTGAAAGGCAAGTCCCCAGTGCCCAGCTGCCCTAGAGACCTGGCGGGCTGCGGGAGCTCGTGAGCTCACCCGCTCCGAGTGGTCCCTGCCAACGTGGCTGTAAGTATCTGCCCGTCCGTGGAAGCAGTGACGGGCATTTCTGCGCTGCTGGGAGCTTCGTGTTACCCAGCCCCGAGACAGCGTGAAGCGTGCCTGCCTTTGCCAGCCTGGGTCAGTGCTGTACGCTGGCAACAGGGACTCCACAGCCGCCTGATTCCTGGGCTGCTCTTTATTATCATGAGCAGTTTTTTCTTACTGTTGAACTGAAGTCTTTTTTTTGCTGCACATTCAGCAGGTTATGTTTTGTCCTCCCAGGGAGCATGGGAAGCAATTGTTTTCTTTTTTATAACAAAATCACCGCATAGTCATTCACAGCAGGAAGTGAAGCAATTTAAACGTCTCCAAATATCTTTCCTCTTTTCTTTATGCCCCAAACAAACAGGCTCCAGATGTAGGGTTACAAAAAAGCAAACTGACTTCTTATTTGTAGAAGGTGGCATTCGACTAGATTGTATTTTTTTTCCTTTCTTGGGCTGTTCAACAGCGAGATTCGGGCTGGAATGCTTTGACATGTTGCTGGCTAAACGTTTGCTCTCTTGTGATAATTTGAGCTTTGTCTGTCTTGTGATAAGTTTGTTATGAACAAAGAAGCATATTCACGTCCTCGTTAAGCACATTTTCACCTGATCATGTGATGGGAACCTGTGGCTTACTGGCAAAAGCTGCACAGCTGTATTAAAAAGCAGTTTTACAATGGCTATCAGCTTGGTACTGGGAAAACTGATAAAGGCAGCTTTTCTCCCATCTCTACAACCCATCCACATTCATTAACATCAAAGTTCTGTAAGCCTCAGTACCAACTGTGTTGGTACTCATCTCACGGAGGATTTGCTTCTCCCCCTATGGGAAAGTTCTGCATCCTTTAAATCATATTAGGTTGCTTCATTTGTAAAATAATTCTTAATAGTGTGTCATGAATTGAATACAGTGTAGCTTTTTGAAAAATTCTCTTGGAGTTCAGCTTATACTACTTTTCAGGACCGAAGAGCTGGTGAATGCAATTGAGCACATTCCTGGTAAAGTTTCTAGGGTGTTCGTGATTAGTGGTTTCCAAAACCTCAGTGCAGCAGTCCTACAAGCGTTGGGAGGCCAGAAACCGCTTTAATAAGAAATCAAAGAGACTGTGTATCTCAGCATGAGATACAGGCAGATACACAGGAATAGCTTGCTGAGGTGGAGGAGCTGGAGAACGTGGATGCAGGAAGGCACATCAAGGCTTGGGTACGCCCTGACGCTGGGCTTGGGGGGGTCGGCAGTCCGGCTCTGAGAAGTTAAGAAGGAATCTGTGTGCAGATCGGAGTGGCACATCCGAGGGGCAGCCCTCCTGTCTTTTGTGATCTGCAGCACCCGGCGCTCTGGACAATACCTGAGTTTGCAGAGAAACTGGAGCATTACTGAGAACATCTGTTTTTCTTTGGTTTGTCGCGTATCCTTGAAATAAATGCTAAGCAGTATTATTATTAACCTTTAGAAATGTTTTCCCTATTCCCCCAAATTCTGCAATCTGGTTGTTCTTTTTCATTTCCTGCTAGGAAGAATAGCTTTTAATAAAAACAAAAAACCCCAAACCAAAGAAATTCATTATTATTCCACAGATGTCTTCTGCCTGCAAGAGAAGGCGAGAATTTAAAGGGACAAAACTGTAGCTAGATTTTCCGTTAAACGCTTGGTAAATCTCAGCAAGCGCAAGATAATGTAGAAGAGACCAGAGGAAACCGTGCAACCGAGTGCTGCTTATCCAAAAGCTGTGCTAGTCTTTCAGTGAGCATGTGGAGACGATGGAGCAATGGGCCTGTAAAAGCTCAACCCAGCCAGCTCCAAATCTGTTGTTCTGAACCGATGAGACTGGAGGTATAGGTTGGTGCTGACGGATAAGCATGAAGAATTCTGAAAACTCATGGTAGTTATGAGGTATTCTGTTTTCTTAGTACCTCGCCTTTCTGGAAGATGCTGCTCCCCAAATCCAAATAGTAGTGTTGAACTTAAAAGTTCTTCTGTCTGTTCTCACCACATTTCGCACTAGCCTTAAAATTTTCTGCGAGCTTTTTGGCTACCCTTCTGTCTTCTCCACCATCCTTACTGTTGCAGGTCTTCTTTGGGCCAAGTCACTGTTTGCAGAGCCTTGTTGCAAAAAAAAAAAAAAAAAAGACCTGTCCTGCCTCCCCGCTTTTCTTTTGCAGGTTTTTCCTGTAGCAAATCTTCCGTAATTCTTGTGTTGGCTGTTTATGGTGAAGTTTTCCACGCTGAGGAGAGCTCTGGTTTGCGTGAAAACACGTGCTGCACTTCCACAGACCGCTAACAGTGTTGAGGCCAGCACACCTAATGGGTGGAAGTGCCTGCTGGGCGCTCTCGGTGGATTTTTACTTCAGGGATTATTTGAACCTGAAAGCTGATCAAACCCAGAACATGTGTTAAGACCACAGAGTGCAGGTTGTGTAGGTGATACCGTTTGTACTTTATCCCTTGACTCGCTGGTATTTTTTTCTTTATTCCCACACATCTCTGTCCCTTCTTTATCTCATCACACAGTGGCTTTCCTCCACTTCCTTATGAGTTCAGGGGTTTTTTTTCTTATCTCTGTGGCTTTTCCCTGTAGTCAGCAATCAGTGTGTTTTTTCTGGAGCTGGAAAGTCTGAAAGTAGAAGTTATTAAGAGAGTCTGATGAATGTAATCCCTGTGACTTTAGCTCTGTTGAGAGCAAATATGAAAGGCGGATGAAACCTTAGGTTGATTGAGAAGTTTGATAAATTAAAAGATAGTGACACGCACCCGAGTCCACTGCGCAGTGACACTTTCAAAACTACCAGGGTCAGTGCCTATCTTTGATCTTTTTATTTGAGAATAGCAGTAGTGTGTAAGATCTTTTTCTTTTGATCATTCCCTGGAGGCACTCTCGTCCCAGCTATCTGCTGCCTATCCTTCTTCCACAGCAGATGAACCTTGACTGCGCAGCGCTTGCCAGCTCTGCCAGCCCTGCGCGGGTTTGAGTAATTGCTGGCCACCGTGTTCGTTCTTGCTGTGGAAGAGTGATATGATTTCAGATCGCAGATGATGAAAGCCTGGTGTGGGAAACCCGTTGTGCCACCTACTCTCATTGTGCTGATCTCTCTCCTCCTGCAGGTGTGGCTCTGTATGTTTTGTTTATGTTTTTTTTTCTTTCTCTGTGAATTCCTGTTTCTTTTCTGACATTACCCACAACAGAAGTTTTGATTAATGCTGGCTGCACGCTAGAGCTTCTGAAATGCATTGCTTTCTTCCCTCACTGCAGAACAATAAATACTTATGTTTTATTTCCAGTGCTTTGCCTTACATCACAGAAAAGTTCAGCGTTCCTTCTTGAGTACTGTGCTGTATTTAAGTTTGTGTTACTTCAGCACATCAGCCTGTAGTTGATTTCTTCGGCACGGCCAGAGGCTGTGCGTTGTGTAGTCGTCTTCCGAAGCAGTCCCGCTGGCTGCAATCTGATACGAGTGGAAGAGGCAGAAACCGGTCTTAAACGCTTTGAATTTCAGTCTGATTGTCCGTGCAGTGGATGTAACAAAAACTAGTTGAGCACTTTCTCAGGGATGTTTTTGCAGGCTTTAGAGTACCTTTGGCAGTTCCGGTGGCCAACTGCTGTAAATACGTTGGAGTGAACGAGCAGAAGGTTTGGACGTTGACTCTCAATCCTAACTTGAGGCCGACGTAGGGAGGGAATTGGACCTCGCTCACAGCTGGCTCTGCCTCCCTTCCCCTGCTGTTGGGAAGTACTGGCTTTGAAAAGGCTGCAGGCTGGTTGTCGTTCCCGACTCTTGCATCCCATGGGCACTGTTGTGCGTACGTGGAGCGTGTTTCTGCAGAGGGAGTGAGTGGCATGTCACAAGAGTGGCATGTCGCAAAATGAGAGCACGGATGAGTCTTTTGAGGCATTTCACAATCCTGAGCCGACAGGTAAATCACTTCATGCGCCATCCTGCCTTTGTCCTACGGAATACGAAGCCGAACAGAAACTGTACGTGGCCCTTTCTGTTGCTGAGGAGCACGTGCTCCGCGTACGGCACCCTGCGGTGCTGCGGTTCAGACGCTCGCAGCCTGGGATCTCGCTCGCTCGCAAACTGCAGAGTTTTAAATATGGATCTGTATGTTAGACCTGGAAGTGGTCCCGTGCAAAATGTAACGAAGCTGGGTTGCTCTGACCCCTGAGCTCTAACACGTGTTTGTCTTGGCTCTCTCGCAAAAACCTGCAGCATACAAATTGGCACTTGTAAAATTGTTCGGATAAATCAAAATTGGTACGGGGGGGGAAGTTTCAAACTGTTTCTTTTGGGATCCTTCGCCATGCTATTTCTGACGCGTGTTTTCAGAGGGGCGTTCTCGTGGCAGCAGGCAGTTTGTTGCTTGAAGAAAGCGAAAACATTCTAGGAAGTCGGGCTGGCTGCATTCAGATCTTCAGCGATGCCAAAACCAACACCGCCTGGAACGGAGCGAGAGCGGCTCTGCGCCGCGAACGTCCGTCACCCGCCGCGCCGGCTGACGGGTTCCGACCAGCCTTTACAAGGGGAAAACGCAAACAAAACCCCAGCAAACGCGGTAGCTGCCTGCCCCCGGCCGAGCCAGGGCCGCGGCCTGCTGCCTCCTCCTCCTCGGCGCACGGCGAAGGCTCGGCCGGGGCCGGGGGGCCGGGCCGGGCCCCGCAGCCGCTGCGGTAGCGCCGGGCGGGCCTGCAGTGCCCTCTCTCGGCTGCCGACGGGGCGGGTGGTGCGGGGGATCCCCGGGTGGGGTGCCCCGCTCCCGGGGGACCCCTCGCAGCGAGCCCAGGGCCCGTCCTCGCAGCCCCTCGGCCTGCAGCCGCCGGCGCTGCCGCCCGGCGTGGGGTTGGAGGGGCTTCGTGCTGCTCCCCGAGCCGGGGTCCCGCTTGAGGCCGCGCTGCAGAGCGGAGCCAGAACAGGCGAGGCTCTGAAGAGAGGAGGAAAAATTCGACACCTGGACTCCAGGAAGCAGTGGGTTTTGATGAGGAGCCGGAGGGGGGAAGGGAGAACCTACGGTTCAGCGTAGTTAAATATATGGCGTGCGAAGTGTGAATAAATTGTGACTATTTTAAAGAAGTTCATGTACTCCGTGGCTGGCTCGAGCACAAAGGGAAAGACAACGGCTCCGACATGCTGGTTCCTCAGAGGGTTGCCTGGAGGCCAGCGGCCTGGGCTGCTGCTGGGCTATGGCAGTGGTCAGCACCCACCGCTGATACATTTTTACATGTAATTCTTTTTTAAAAAAAGAATTTGCGTCCGTGGTTGTGAGTTAAGGGGCGTTCTCTCCCGACAGTCTGACTTTGCAGCCCGGTTCCTTTCCTCATTGTTCGTAAATGGTTCATTTGTGTAAAGGAGTCCTTTGGTAAACCGAAGTTAAAAGTTCCTCGGTAAACTGAGGTTAAAAGTTTCTGGTTAAATGTACCACGCCGGGTTCATGCCCATTTTAAGGTGAGCAGATTGCAGGGGGTGGGCTGTGCACACTCCCTCTGCTGCAATGCAAAGTCATGTAATAATTTCTTGAACTATTGAAGTTGGGTCGCTTCTGTGTTCCTGCCGAGTACCGTTACCGCAACATTTTAGCTCTGGGTTTTGGGAGGGAGTTTCTTCCCTGCCTGTAAACCCCATCAGATGGAGTAAATGAGCCTTTCACTTTAAAGCAGAGACTAAAATCCAGTCCTGACTGCTAGTGACTAAAAATCAGGGTTACCTGGCTTGATGTGAGCCAGGTGAAATGAATCAAGGGCATTAGGATAGGTGTGCAGTCGCGGTGCGTGCTGTTCAGTAACCTCGAATGGCTCTAGCTGGTCTGTTGAGGTGGAGGTGGCCCCGAAGTCCGTCAAGGCACTGTGGGAGTGAAGTTGCCTTTTGCAGTTAGTACAGAGGGAAAGAATCTGTTTTGTAGCCTGCTGCTAGCACTGCTTTCTTTTAAAAACAAGGCAACAACCCACGCGGTCCGGTTGCACTCACTGTTTACGAGATGTGAATGTGAATTCACTGTTTGCTGTCTTGTTTCAGCAGGTGTTGTTCTTTAGGGTGCATTTGGGTATGAATGTAAATCATAAGGCAAGGTCTCAAAAGAAATTGTTCCTTTTGTTTTTGCACAGTGCAGTCCACAGTTATAGACACCCTCATGTTAAATTACAGAGAATATGTATTAACGATTACACCTAGAAATTCAGTAGGTCTGTGTCTTCACGTGCGGCTTTTGTTGCATTCCACTTGGCAATCGCATTGCAATCCGGTCGCTGGTCACCAGCACTCCGGGTTTACAGCACTGCTCGCGTTGCTGGCGTGGCCCTGTCACCGCGTCGTTTATATTGCTCTCTCTTCCTGTACAACAGCTCCCTCTGCTTGAAAGCTGCAGTGTAATTATAACCCCTGCTTTGTACTTGCCTGATCAACGGTTTTTAATACGGGCCCCTTTTTTAAGAAGATTGCTGCTGCTGCTCTTCGTGGAGGAGTTCCAGTCCATGGCTTGTGCTCGTGCATGTTGCAGAGCAGCGAAGATAACCGTGCTGTTCGCGACACTTTATTGCATAGGAACTGCGCGTGCTTGCTTTTATTTCGGTGAAAACTTAAGTTGAAACAGAACGGTGTCTCACCAGAAATGTAGTAATTAGGCCACTGACCGTGAATATCTGCATAGAAAAAGCGAATGGTGAGATTCCCACTTACTACTTCAGTGGTTCTGGTCTGGAACTCGTAACAAAGAGCAGTTTTGGATCAGGGAGAGCAGGGATTTGAACCTGGTTCTCCCACATTCTCAGTGCTGTAATTACCGGGCCAGTCAGTCACTGGCAAATTTTTGTTGGCTTATCTGCATCAGTAAGGATGAGTGCTGGTTTCGTTTTGTTCGTTTTTTATCAATATAGCTAAGGCAGCGAAAGTCATATTATAAAAGCTGTTGTGTCAGCAAAGGTGCAGTTTTGCTGAGAGAGCGCTCAGGCATTTAGGGAACCAGCCCAAACCTTGCTTGCTGTGGCAAGATGAGCCCATGATAGGAAAACTTGCTGGTTTGGTTCTATTAGCAAAGCCTTCCTGATGTGAACAGTGCCTTACTCGCTCAAAAATGGCTGTCTCAACACGATCCTGGTTTTGCAAAGAAGTCCAAAAGGTTATTTTTGTTTTGCGTTGGAGCTAACCCAAAGATTAAAACCATCTCCAAAGTCTGTGTCAAGCGGAGTGTTTGTTCTGCGGTCAGCTGTCATCGGGATGGTCAGGCACACGGTTTTGTCGGCAAGGGCAGGCAAAGCTGACTCTCTGCACAAAGGGCAGCAGTAACTTTACATTTTCAAAATTCAACACTCTTAAAGCAAAACCTCTCTTTTTTACATTTTGGAATCCTTTGCATTCTCCTTCTGGACTTCCTGCGCTTGGTTTTGTTTGGTTTCTAAAAATTTCCAAAGCGTGTGCGGAACGTGGATGGCTTGCTCTTTGAAACAAATGAAAGCCTTTCCCGGCGGCATTGTGCGAGGCAGGTTTGAGCCGAAGCAGCCGGACAGCCCGAGCGCGTTGGCACGGCTTCAGCAGGCAGAGCCCCGCGGCGAGGCGGAGGGAGGTTGCTGGGCTTGATTATCAAGGCATGATACTCGCAAGGAGGCCTCTGCTGCACGATGCGGGTGCCCGGTGCTTGGGAAGGTTGTAAAATGGCAGGATTAAGCAGTAGAACGGGAGAGAATTATTAGTAATAAGTATTTACTTGAATTCAGCTTCAGCGTGGCTCTTCCTGCTGAACTCTAATTTCGGTGCTCTAATTTCAGCCATTTACAGATATTACATTCATTGCCTCATATGTTTGCACATACCTGAAAAAAAACGTGTTCCCTTGGAAAGCAATGTACAGTTATAGAAAAATAGAGACATAAAAAGCATTCCTGTTTTCAAATTAACACTGAGGTGCTGAATTCGTGGTGGTCTTTGTGATTTGAATTTCACCCTTTTTTTATCCCTCCCATGCCCTGAATAAGATGCAAGTCCTGGGGGAAAAATAGTACATGATTATGCATTTAGAGACCCAGTGCATACGAGGAGTATTCCTGGACTTCATGAGCCCTGAGCAAGGGGGAGAAAGGCTAATTCTAATCTTAAAAAAAACAAACAAGGAAACAAAAAACCCCCAAAAAATGTGTTTTGTGTATGTTTCTGCCACAATATAATAACTTACAATCATCATAACTTATGATCATTTCACTGGATTGAGGATGAATTTTTAGATGGCTGAATGTGTGGTAGACATGGTACATGACACAACACAAAGGCTAGTACTGGGGAAAAAAATTGAGTATCTTTGCATTAATTTACAGCCTCTCCAATCTATATAATATTTTCCACTTCACATTTCTCTGTATTCACCACCGCAGTGTTCCTTGTCTTTGGCAATAGTCTTAGTTACTCTTCTGTTGCTGTCCCCTGCATTCTCTGTTAAGGAAGCTTCGTAGGTGGAGAAAATGTCTTTTATAAGTTGTGCAGATTTGACAAACCAGGAGCACTGCAGTAGTATAGCAAATGTATACTGCTGTTTCTTGAATGTTTTGGGGTAGATTTTAAATTTTAATTTAATAATGTTTTAAATTAAATTTCTAATCTTGCAATGATTTCTTTTAACATCAGTTTTGCTTCTCTGAAGCTCTCGGGTGGCATGCAGAATGGCTATTTTATGTAACATTAGCACATAACAGGCTGGATGGAGGCTTGTGGAAAAGTGCCAGTGTTGTTTTTCTGTTTGCAGGTGGCCTGGCCGTTTCTGTGTGTGTAAGAAGAGGGCAGGCAGGGAATCAGTCAGCTTTCAGATCTTAAAATTTTCTGATGGATTAGGCAAGTGACAGAATATCTTCCTACTGCAAACCTTGCTTTTTGTAAAGTGTAAGCCTTGGCAGTATTAGTAGAGAGTCCTTTTGAACGTCTCGGCAAGTTCAGTTCTGTAGCATTAGATGATGAAAGTGCTTACATGGCCTTGACGTACTCAAACATATCTTTCTGGGGGCTTTGACTTTTTTTTTTTCTCCTTAATTCCCCCACTAGGATCCCTTGGATCCAACGAGAACAGCCATTGTGATCAGCTCTTTGGTGGCAGGCGGAGTAGCTGAGCGCGGGGGCGAGCTTTTGCCGGGGGACCGCTTGGTGTTTGTAAATGAGAAGTACCTGGACAGTGCCACGCTAGCAGAGGCAGTGGAAGTGTTGAAATCTGTGCCCCCAGGTACAGTTTCTCTCGGAATCTGCAAGCCTTTGGTGGTAAGGACCAATTTTAACTTTTTTCTGTTTGTTTCTATGACACGTGTAGACTGGGTTGCTGTATTTGGGGTGGGGGGGAAATTCGGTGTAGAAGTATGTATGCATGTGGAAAGCAACTAAGTCACTATGGGTGCGTGTCGACATGTCCAGAAATTCTGGATAGCTGGCGCACAGGCAGCTCAATGTCCAAAAGATCTGATGGGAAAACCAGTGTTCTCGAGTTCCTCCGGAAAGAACATCCATGTGGAATCAGAAGACGTGTACGTGCACTGGCCCTACGCATAGGTGGAACATGGTTCACACAATTCAGCAAGTCAGTTAAATATGTGCTGAAGTCCATTTCACTCTGAGACACTGCTAAGTGCTTGCTCGGGCTCCACTGACATCAAAGAAACTTAATCCGTTTGAAGTCAAGACTGTAAATTCAAGTAGAATTTCCTTTTTCTGGAACCAGGGCTTTGGAACAGACAGTAGTTTACTTGAGAACACTGCAGTATTGTTCATCAAGGGCACCCAGGCAAAATTAATTAAAGTAAAGCACCATCTAATAGAAAGTGCTTGTAATTCAAAGTGGTAGAGGAGTGGTGAAACAGGAATTTGGGAAGGCTGTTAAATATATTCTGACTTTTTCTAAAAAGTGGTATTTCATTGTTCATACCCTTGTGCTTGTCTGTCTTTCCTACACAGCTATTTATTTTTTACCGTATCTGTACTAATATCTTAAAGGAATAAAAGCTGTTGGTTTTGTCTTCTCTATTTATGACTTCCATCTTTTACAATTCTGTAACTTTTTCCTGTCTCTTTTCTGATGGCTGGTTCTACCTCTCCCTTTTAGTCTATTGAAAAATGTGGGCATTTTTTGGTTTGTTTTCCCGACTCATCATTTTGATTGCCTATCTTAGGGAGAAAGCAAAGAGGAGCCTAACATGCACAGTGTGGATTCCAGCAACATTGAAACCAGCCCTGGATCTCCAGAACCAATAGACAGTATTAATTTCTCAGTAATACTTGAAGCACCACAGGTATTTGGTTATTCTTTTGGTTCACGTAAGTTTATAAGGACAGGAAATGTTATGAAGTAAAAAAAATAGTATGTTCTTCAGATAAGACTTAAGTGCTGGACTTCAGGCTGGATCCCCTCTGAAAAAGACTCTTAACAGCTAAGTCTGTACTAATTGTATTGTGAGCAGTAAGCATATGCGTGGCAGCTACCAATGCAGACTGCCTTACCGAATTTACCATGTCATTAAAATACCTTGGGTTACCCTGGATATGAAATAGGAATGCTGCATTATTAGTAGCCATAAGTAGTTGGTCCAGCTTTGCAAAGAAAGTGAGGTATGGAAGCAGAACGCTTTTTTTATTGTAATGAAGCAAAACAGAGAAGTCGTCTAGTGTAGAAGGCAATCTTGAAATCTGTTCGTCTTCACAGATTTCCTACATGGTCTTGAGTGACTTCTTTACTCTCTTCCTCAGTTCTCCTTCATTCTTATTTTCTGAGAAATAATTCTGTCTGTTGTGGGGGGATGAGGCACTAAGGACAGTGAGAAACTCGGATACCAGGGTAATAGGCAATAATATTGCAATAGTGACCTGTGCAGAGGGAGAGAAAGGTGGATATTATTGAATTTTCATCTGTTCTCAAGTGCTTTGCAAGATGTTTGTTAATTCATTTTGGTAAATGCAATCTTTTTTAGACCAGAAAAGACAATACATAAAGAATCATCCAAAACTGCAACACAGTAGTAAAAATAAACTCGAGATTTTCTTGTTGCTAAACATGTCTACCTGTCTCTGGATGCAAACATAACATTAATGCTGAAACCACCAAAAGGAGCAGTGTTACGGGGCAGATGGAGATATACTATGTACAAATTAGCTTGGACATGGTATTTACTGTTTTTCATGATGTAAAATGGAGTTTGTTGTTTTCCAGGTGCATAGGAAGGGTTTCTGGCAGATCAATTAGTCCTCTGCCACCTCAGATTTTTTCTCTGCTTCCTAAATAAAACTAATATTACCAAGTATTTTTAAATAAAGTATATTGTCTTAAAGTCCTGCTGCATATAGAAACTGGAATGATCAATTTGCACAAAATACATGCAGAGGTATTTGCTTGTATTTTGCTTTACCTTATGTATGACAGCATTGGTAGTGGCTTAGAGCAGTAGTATAAAATTTCCATCCATTTATCTGAGCTGCTTATGTAAGAACCAGGAGTGGTGTGTCATGATGGCTTCCACCCCTGTGCACTGGCGTGGTGCTGACAAAGCAGACTTGAACAAATAAAATAAAAGGGAGCTCGAAGATTTTATGTGCTCCAACAGTAGACTTTACTGTCATGTTTGCAGTATTCCCTGTTCCACTGGTAGTGTCTGCTACTGCAGTGCAGCAGCCGGTGATCATGCATACCTAACTGCTGTATCAGGAGGTGGCAGTACAAAGGGCGGTGTGGTCCCGAGCTAAGTCAACGGTTTCGTACACCGGTGAAGTGGGTGCCTCTTCCAGAAGTGGTTGGAGGATGATGCTGCAGAAGGGAGGTGCAACGAAATGAAGTAAAGATGAAGAGAATTAGAATCTCTTCAGACTGGGTATTTGTTGAGATTGGGGTACACAGGTCAAATAGAGTAAAGAAATGTTTAATGCTTATGAAAAATGTGCTAATTTCTAGATTGCTAATGTGCTGCTTTCATGCCAGCTAGTATTACTGCATTGCTTCCTTATGCTCTTGTCTGTGCCTTGTTTTTTCTCCTGCCTCTCATGTGAACTCTGCGAACATTTTGGCAGCGTCAGGGTTTTTTTCTTCTGCGTTTGTACAAACCCAAGAAAACAGGATTCTGACACCAAAGGTCAGAAATAGTGAAGTACCTTGGGGAGCCTGGGAAGGGGCAGGAAGCAGAAAGAAAAACATTTTGAGTGAGAACCCCTGAATCTGTAGATTGGTTTCAGTGTTTGGGGTTTTGATGCCTTGAAGGTCGGGTTTGGGCATACGCACTCGGTGGCCTGAAGAAAAGAGAGGAAAAGCTTTCTGTGTGTGGCAAGCTTTCTGGTAGGGTGCGAGGCGTGAGATTTCAGGGACGCCCGCGCAGACTCGCTCCAGGAGCACCCCATTCGGTTTAGGAGAAGCATGGAGCATTGGAAACTGGGGAGACACGTGAAAAATCCCGCAGAAAGAACTGCTGAGCGGGATCTTTCAGAGTGGGTTTTAATACCTTTGCGTTTCGTTTTGTTGTTTGGTTTGGTTTGTTGCTCTGTGGTTTGAATTCAGTAGAAAGATGAGCAGTCTTCTCTTTAAAACAGTAAAGGTATTAGATAATGAACTGTCAGTTATGTCTTTTTTTTTTTTTTTTTTAATTGTTTGAAGATGTGGGTCATCCATTTCCCCTCTCCCTCAGGTTAAAATATTGTACAGAATACCCAAGGGAGGGACAACTGACTGCGGCTTTTGTTTTGTTTTTATTACTGATACAGTTTCATAAGCAAACTCAGGCTGTTTTTTATTTAACTGATGGTGTTGTGAGAAATGTACATGCATCTATAAAGTGATAGCAGCTAGGTCTGGAGCACAGAGATACTTTAGCTGGATTTCTATATACTTTTTCCTGTAGGTTTTTTAGTGTTATTTCATAATTCTCATTGCCTAACTTCAGTCCAGATTGATTATTCTGAATGGCTGCAGCAACGTCTGAGCTGTGCAACTTAAATTTTTTTATATTACAAAAAAAAAATTGCAATGTCTACTTTTGGTGTTAAAATCATGTCAGAGTGTGTATTTTCTTTTAGAAAATGCAAAACTTAGAAGATTTTCACTTTAAAAATCAGGGTGTACTTTGAATATGGGCCTAACAAAACATAGTTTTAAAAGAGTTAGCAAGAAACATAATGTAAAATCTATATTCTTGTAATATTTTATGCAGGGTTTCAGAGATGAAACACCTTTTAAAGAAGAACTTGTTGATGAACCAAATCTGGACTTGGGAAGGTCATTTCAGCTTTCTCAAAATGACAAGGAGTATGAGAAGGAGTGCTGGGAGATGCATGAATTTCTGAAACCCGGAACAGAAGAAGTGGATGAAGAACGGGAGATGCTGGTGGATGATGAGTATGAAGAAGATTCAGACTTCCTCAAATATAATGCATCCTGTGGACAAAAGGCAACGTCAGAGAGGAACTTTGATACAGAGCGATGGGCAAAGCAGCTCGAGACTACAGAGATGCAAGACTTAAGACCCGGTGTTAACTTAAGTCCAAACCAGTGCCTGGAATACCCATTCAGTAAAGGTCACATGGTAAGGAATGCTGCGTTGGTCTCGGCGCTGTACCCTGACCGTGGGACCTCAAGGCAAATTCCAGACCTCAACTCTGTAAGGAGTCTTCCTAGTGTTTTAATTGCTAGCTGAGATCTGGATACCTCTGATGGACACCAGTCTATTCCTTTGTACGTTTTGGAAGGTTCTTTTGGTTACTTAGTGTCTGTATAGTTAACTGCTCGAATGAGATATGTGTTGTGGTTGGTGTATGAACAGGCATCCTGTACTTGCGTCTTCTTTCCCAGCTCTGACGCGTATGCTCATTTTTTTGGCAAGCTGTACTAATATGGTGCATGTCAGTAATAGCAGAATGTCACTTCGTGGTTTTAAAAGTCCAGGGGCTTCAGCAGCAATGTCAGTGAAAGGAGCTCCCTCTTTTCCTCATCATTCTTAATCCAAATCAGTTCCCTGAGCCAGGTGGTAGTGCAGTTGAGCGAAAAATGATATGGCGGAAGCAATTTTAACAAGCACACTGGTGGGTGAAGGAGTGGAAGGATGCAGAGCGCCAGGTAAACTGCGAAACTCTTATTTATGTGTCCTCCTCAAGTGTTCTGAGAATTATTTTTCTGAGTCTTTGTTCATTCACTAACCAAACAAAAAAGTGACAGTATCAGCGTTCCATGCACCAGCTTTTGAGATGTATGCTTTTATATGAAAAAGCTGAAGTGGAAAAGGATTTAATATCACAACCACAGAGAATTTCAGGGTTTGTTTGGCTTGTCCCCTTACGCACTATGTGCATAAACAGGCTAAACTGCAGCTTCCAGTGACAGTTTTATACCAGAGTGCACAATGTTAAATGCATACATTTGTTACTTAATAACAACAAATGGGCAAGACTGAAGAACTTCTTGTCTGGATTACAGGCAAGTAGAAAGATACAGTTGCTTTATATTGCAAATGCACCTATTTCATGCCTGTTCTTAATATAGTGCATAAATGAGCAGTTAGTGGTTCATAGTTATCTGAATAAATATGAATGTAATTGAGAAAATGTGTTAGCTGTAAAAATCAGTGTTCATGTCAAATAACCCTGTATAAGTTGATACCATTGCTTTCTAACTTTAATTGCTTTTTTTCTCCTATGTGAAGTGTGAAGAAAATGCCAGTATAAATTCACAATTGTCTGGAAACACAGCGCACGGTGGCTACCAAAAAGACATATTTGATACTGAAACTACCCAGTCAGCAGCAAAAATCAAGGTGGATTTAGGTTTGTAATAAGTTTTTTCTTTATCTTATAACTTCATATTTACAAATTTAATTTTTATACCAAAACAAAAATCCTTTCAGCTGATAAAATATTCAAATGAAGACTTCTGCAGGCTGGAGACAGTCTGGCTTTAAATTGGTTTCACCTTCATAATCTTGCTTCCTTCTCCAAATCTTTACCTGCAGTTGTCACAAGTGATACTGAAAGTGGCTGCAGCTTTGTCCTGCCTCTGGAGAATGACTTGCTTCTGTGTAGCTAATGTTGCCAGTAGGACTCCGTGCATAAGTAAAATAACTCATGCCTGTGATTTCTGTCAGGAATTTGTCTCAGTCACTTTTGAGTGCTGATTTTAGAGATTTTTTCATTTAAAAAAAAAAAAAAAGTGACAGGCTCTGGAGGTAACTTTTCCACAACCAAAATTTGCAAGTGAACTCTGGTAGAGAATTGCCCCATATCTTGGTTTTGTGATCTGTGCTCATGAACAAAGTTTCTCCTTGTGAGATGGCCAGAGATGGATGGTTAGAATTTGGTAGATCAGCAGGGAAATAAATTTATCACCCTGCCTGAGATAGCACTCACTGGTTGCAAGAAAGGTGGTTGGGTTGTTTCCTTTCCTTGTCACCTGCATCTTGTACAGCAGATGCTGTGTGAGCTGCAGTGGCAGACTGACGACTCTTGCCAGGAGCTCTGCTGGTTCAATGAATGTTGATACTTCTGTCACCAAAATGGTATCAGTCTTCCCCAGCATGATGGGGTTCCATGCTGGAGCAAGGCTTTGCACAGCTCTCCCTGCATAAAGGATGGATTCACTGTTTCTAATCCTGTTCTAATCATGTGAGGAGCATCTGTCATGAAAGTTGTACCTAAGCATGTCATAGTTCCACAAAGATTTGGTGTTTCCTGTTGCTGCTTGACTGCATGTACATCCAAAGCTAGGTGCTCAAGAGGTGTTTAGTGTGGTTTAAATTTCCTTCAAAAATAAATGTTCTTTATCTCTAAGCCTCTTGATCGTCACATAACATCCACATTTGGAACATGGTGAGCTAAGGGGTTTATTTTTAAGGGTGATAACTGGTAGATGCAGGGACAGAGGAAGCAAAAGTTCACGTCTACACCTTTTCTTCTTCAGGTACAAAGCTTCGAACTGACTCTAAAGGACCTGGGCTCGCTGCTGATCTGGAAGCTGTTGAAAAGGAAGAACTAAAAGGGGAAGATTATGTTTTTTCCAAGAGCCCAGAATCTGGGAGAGTAACCACCTTAGCTCAGCCTAGAGCAGCATTGTGCAGGTATGGAGACAGATTTTGGGTTTTGGAAGCTTTTAAGTTAATGATGTTAACTGTTTTCTTGCTTTACTTAGCTGACTAATCATCAAAAGCTGTGTGAAACAGTAAGACGTGTGTAGATGGCCAGTTCTATGACTTTTGCCCAAGGAGCTGAATTTTGCCTTACAACCTTATTGAATCTTTACCTCCCATCTTTCCTTCCCTGAGTACTGGGACAGAAAAGTGCAAATGGCTATGTCACCTACTTCACTTACTCCACAGCGAGTGGAGTATGGATGTGGCCTCGAGGAGAGGGACGTAGCCTTTACCGGCACCGTTGGTCGTTCCTGCTTAAGGAGCTCTCCGCTTAGCTCCCTATCGTAGCTCAGTCCTCTTGGTTTTCCCTTTCCGTTCTTCTTCCTTTTGGCAAGAGCAGTTCAGCCATGGCTCTCAGGCCTGTGCAGGAAGTTTTAGTCTTGCCAGCGGTGCTGAGAAACCTCAAACTGGCACTGGTTGTAGATATTTGCCACATCTGTCAAGTGTCCCATTCTTTCCCCACCTGTTTTGGGTAGTGGATCTGCTTTTGGCATGTTGATTCAAATCCTGAGTACCTCCCTAATTCACCTGTAATCTTCCCTCAGAGGGAAAGCAGTGCAGTAATAAGGTGAGGGGATTATTCCTCCAGCACAACATCCTTCTTCTTGTCTGCAGTTTAAGAGTAGCGTTTGTAGCTCTTAGGATCCTACAGAAAATGTATATAAGAATGTATTCTTTCAAGTTTTCTGTGGGGGCATGCAATTCCGTACTTCCATTCCTGTTCTGTGAATTGGTGAGTCGCATATAATATAAAAGTTTAAATAACACCCTGTTCTGGGGTGTTTAACAGAACACACCGGATCAGTTGTCCCAGTTGCATCACAATCTGCTGTCTGGTCAGCTAGACTGGTTTTATCGTGTTTCTATCCCTCTAGAAGAATCACAGCATATTTATCAGAAAGTAAACGTGAATTGCCTAAATAGTCATTTTGAACGAGTGAATGCAGTGCAGATTTATATATCGCAGAGCAGCTTATAAATTTGGTCGGCCCATCATGTTTATTTCTGGAGCATTCCTTAAGTACATTTAAATCTAAATACAAAAATTCCTGTCTAGGCTGTTGACTCTGCACATTTGGTTTAAACTGGACAGTGTGAGAAGGCGTTGCTGTCTCACTGCCAGATACAAAATATGCAAGGAATTGCGACCTGGCATGGGTGATGCCTTTTTTATTTTTTATTCCTCCCCTCCCTCTTCCCCCAATTAGTGAATTACCTGAGAGAGAAGAAGGAGAAGGAGAAGAAACTCCAAACTTCAGCCACTGGGGACCACCACGGACGTATGTTCATACGACTACATTATTTCTTCCCATTTACCTTATAGTTCTCCTGGGTTTTTTTTCTCCCCTCCTCTGCCAATAACTTTAAGGTACTTGTGTACCTTGGGCTTGCTTAGATACAGTGAATTTTTAACAGATGTTCAACAGAATTATGCCTTCTATTTATACAGCTGACTTGGGAAAGCTTGGCGGGTTTACGTTGTGGATGACCTACAAGTTCTTGCTCATTTAATAACTATTAGGTGTGAACAATGCACATAGTGCTGCTGTCTCCTTTTCCATGGCTTCTCTGCTAAACTTAATGGCAGAGTTCCAAATTGCTAAGCCAAGTTTTAGCCACATCTTTCTAGTATTTCTGACATTTTTAGGTGAATTGTTTTATGGTCCTAAGTAAAATATGATCAGAAAATTTCTGCTTAAGCTGATTAATATGTGTCAGATACACTGAAGTCAGTGTTCAGAAAGTTGTATGAAACGCTTAGTTTTATTATTTGTCTAGCATACCACTTGCAGTATTTGCCATTTCCAGACAATTTGTTCAAACGAAAAGGGGATGAGTGTTTACTTGAAGACCTGCCTGTTTCACCCTGACTTTCTCTGAAATAAAAGCCTGTTTGGCAGAGCAGTGGGCATGGGTTGGCAGCAGAATTTTGTTCTTTTTCTCAGGTGAGGTCTACTGAGCGTAAAAAGCCACCTCTGTTAAAACCAGAAGCCTAAGAATGCTTTCATCCCTCTACTATATTAAATCTTCTTGAAAGACCAGAAGCTTACATTTATTTAAGGCTTTGCATTTGTAGTGTATAAAAACTGTTTCAAGCTGTTAAACTACCATGTGTGTTTTTTCAGTGTTGAGATCTTTAGAGACCCTCACGTGTCTCTTGGAATCAGTATTGTTGGTGGACAAACAGTCATAAAGCGCCTGAAGAATGGAGAAGAACTTAAAGGGATCTTTATCAAACAAGTTTTGGAAGACAGCCCAGCAGGAAGAACAAGGGCTTTAAAAACTGGAGATAAAATACTTGAGGTAAATGCAGATAAACCTACCTTTTCATTCTAAGAAGCAAAGACTGACTCAAACAGCTTTGGGAGGAGAGAGGGACAAAATACTGCCACCACTTCGTGAAGTATTGACAACACTGTTTTGAAAACCAAAAGAAACCCCTGATGTCATCTTTTCTTTTTTTAAGGTCTGAGTATGGAGCTCTTTTAACATTCTCCTCTACATTTAAGAAAAGATAGGGCCTGGTATCTGATGGGGAAATGAAAAAAAAGCTATAGCATACCTTTACAAGCATAAGTTATAATATACAAAAGAACAGACTCTTCAAACTGAAATTTGGTCTGTTACTTTGTATGTGTTAATTTGGAATAGTTAACAGTCTGATTAACTGCTGTCTGGGGGAAGTCCTTGATTCTGGCAGGTGCCGTAGGGGAGAAAGCCATTTCTGGCTCTCATCTCTGGCTCTGTGTTGACTTTTTACTCATTTTTCTCCAAATGAACTACTGAATCTGGGTTCCCGAGCTGATAGTGCCGTTCTTGTGTGTGTTTTAGGGTTGGGGGTGAAGTTTTGAAAAATTGTTTCAAATCAGGTTTAGTTCACAGACAGGTAAAATCTGAGAGAGTTGTTTTATACCTACCATACTATCTGGCATTCTCTGACAGTCTTTACTCCTTATGTTTTTATCTAGAAGAATTGCTTTGGGAAACATATGGCCATCTTTTAATTAGGAATACTAAGTAATATACCTTTCCTTAAACCAGCATGGAAATACACATTAAAAATAATTTCTCTTGACTGCTTTTGGAATCTTCCTCAGATACGCTAAATCTTCTGCGAATGTGTGTGATCTCTTGTAATGACTCTGTGCCAAAAACAAGCTACCTAATAAAAACAAACATTGCTTGTTAGGTTTCTGGGATAGACCTACAAAATGCCACACACGAGGAAGCAGTAGAAGCTATCAAGAATGCGGGAAATCCTGTCGTGTTTGTGGTGCAGCGTTTGTCTAACGTACCGAAAGTAAGTTTATTTCTATTTTTCATCCAAAACTTAATAAATGTGTAATGTTCATCTTATTTTAAACGTGGCTAAATTTCTTTCAGCAAGTTCCATCAATTTTTGTGTCCATCCTTTCTGTCAGAGCTTCTGCTTATAGACCACATGATCGATTGATTAGTTGTCTAGCCTAATTTGAAACCTCATTTGTTGGATGTAAGTCAAGTAGGTGTAAATGTGTTGACTAGGTGTTAATTCAGTTCTCCCACCTGTGTAATTAAGTCTGGCCCTGTGTATTTTAATTTGTTCTTATTTCATAATCTAAAAAGATACTGCGTTATCCAAATGAACAACAGTGTAATTAAAATTAGCCAGATTTGCACTAGCAGCTCTGTGTAAAATATGTCATCAGAGGGACCTGAAGTACTTATTTGGGAGCAAGTTAAATTTCAAGAGATTTAGATGCCTCCTCATCTGTGAGGCCAAGGACAGAAACATTTTAATGTCTGAGTAAGAAAAGGCGTACGATTCTGCCTGCCTTGAAGTTCACACAAAACCCCCAAGACTTTTACATCCTTTCAGTATCACCTGACAATTTAATTGAGAACGTTGGTGGGTTAGTAGACCTGAGGAGACCTTGTTGACAACTCTAGACAAATCTGGCACAACTGTGTCCATTATTTTTCCAGTGCTCCAGGGAGTCTTTCAAGATCTATTAAGACTTTCACCACCTATGCTGGGAAAGTGCTTAAGCAGTGATTGCAAAAATCACAGTGATGGTAACTGAGTTGACTCCCTTTCTGTATCATCTTTTTCACAGAAAAGATCCAAAAAAACTGTCAGAACATTCAAGTGTTCGGCTGCATCTCTGACCCTTCCTTTCCTATTCAGTCTGGAGGGATAAAGGGAAAGACGGATAACTTGAAATGCGACTCGCTTTGCTTTGAACTGTAGGAAGCGGCGTGTTCGCAGACTTTCAGCAGTGCTGTGCAGTCCCAGCTCCCATTCACTGAAACAAGGTGCTGCCTGAGGAGTGGGAATATATTACGTTTTGAAAGAATAAAGGACAGCAAGGAGGAATAGTACGTGGAGGCTAAGCATGCTCTCTTTTATAAGGTGTATGTGTCTGAACAATGAAGAACTGACACTTCAGGAGTCCGTACTGAGCTCTGCATCAAGGACATACATCCATGTTGTTGACTTCAGAGTAATGTTTAATTGAAGGAAGAGGTGGGGCTAGATATCAAACAGTGAGCGCTAAAATCAGTAGAGAATATTTCTAAATTCAGTAAAAGAGTGTAATTTAAAGACTGTGCTGCAGTGCCCGTCTACATGGGGCGAAATAAAGAGTGCACTGGGTAGCTTTATTGTTGGCATTACCTAACCTTTGGCTGTTTGTTTTGTGGCTGTAATGCTCTTTCTAATGTATGTAATGTATGCATTGTTTTTCAGGTAGTTTCTGCCGTGCAGCCTAAGGGAATCAAAGTAAGCAAAGACGAGGATGCAGACAAAGAAAATAAGAGTGAAAAGGTATTTATTCTATTCAATACTCTACCCAAGTTTTACTAAATCAAATGGTATAATAGCATGCATTATAACTCTATGATAAAGCCCCCCCCAAAGTCTGAAATGAAATTTGAAGTGTTTTGTTGAAATATCTTTAATTTGAGTACTTTTTGCCAAATTTCTGCCAAATACAAGGCAGGTTTCTGACAAATGTTCTGTGGGTCTCCCCTGGGTGCCGAAACCCTGTACTTACTGCAGCTCTTCTCTGGCATCTTTCTGGAAGTACCTGCTTTGCTCCATGTGGAGGCAAATTAACTCTCTTTGTTCAGTAGAAACAGAGAAATAATAACATGTACACAAATGATATCCTTAATGTGAGGCTGGCTGAAATTCAGTAAAATCATGTTATAGGATAATTAAATCCGCTAAGTCTCCTACGTTTCCCATTGCTGTGTAAAACAAGGAAATGACCGAGTGATCTGTAGCTGGCCAGCTAATTGTGAAGCAATTCTGCACAGTAACTTTCAAGAAACTTCACAGCAGATTTACAAAAGAAAAAATCTGTTTGGTCTAAACCAGTGGATTTGTTTTAATTGCCACAAGAATGGAAAAATTTCATTTCGCAACCAGATTGCTCTAATGGCCTAGGTATTTTCCTGTGGGAACTATGCTGGCTGATGAGTGTAGGTCTCGTAGAATCATAAGATCATTAAGGTTGGAACAGACCTCTAAGATCATCAGGTCCAACCGTCACCCCATCACCACCACGCCTGCTAAACTGCGTCCTGAAGTGCCATGTCTACACGGTTTTTGAACCCCTCCAGGGATGGGGACTCCACCACTGCCCTGGGCAGCCTGGTCCAATGCTTTACAACTCTTTCAGTAAAGAAATTTTTCTTAATAGCCAGTCTAAACCTCCCCTGATGCAACCTGAGGCCATCAGGTACCTTGAGGTACTTTGAGGGTGTCAGAACTGAAGGAGCTGAGACAGAATTAGTGCAGACAACAACAGTTTATCATGCCAGCTACAAATATAATGAACTTACCGTTTGCTTCTACTCAGTAGTCTGGTGTGTGGTGGATAACTTGAGAAGGCCCTCTTGCTTCCAAAAGTTTTTGTAAGACTCCTTTCAGATGCTGTCAGATACAAAAGCTGAGGCTCAGTTATTCCGAAAAAATTAAGAAAGGTGTTGAAGTCATGCTTTCCTGCCAGTGGATAATACTTACAATGAAGCAGTTACAATGCCCTTTTCTTGGTTTTGTTATCTGTATTTCTAATCTCAGAAGCACTCATCCTCTTGCAACAGGCTGCCTTTAATCTTTAGGACTCCAGTGTGTTACGTTCTATAGCGTTTGGAGGCTAAAGAGGGAGCCTAATCTTTTTCAAACCTTTTTCATCTATTGGTGCTGTAAACTGGTGGGTGGAATGCAGAAGAGCTTCAGTGCATAAGTATGTCGCTCCTTTTTAGCTTTGAACACGGATTCACAAAGCAGCCGTACTGTGCTACAGTAGGGGCATCTCTGAGTTGGAAAGAGTTGCTATTAGTGGATTACTCGTCCGCGCCCCTGTGGGGAATCAATGATATTCCTAGTCCAGCCTTCAAAGTGTCACAAAAGAGTTTGGTTTGAAAGCAGCCACATCCAGCTGGAAGATCTGCCTTCTCCTGTATGATGAATTATCTTTTCAGTACTGATGGTTTTCTCTGATTTGCTGGTGTTTATCCTCCTCTATTGATCTGCTTGTTTAAACATGATCACTTCAAGTAATTTGTATAAGAACGCTTAACCCAGGTGGTCTTCTTGTAGACAAACCAGATATTAACATTATTTTGCTGGTTGGCTGTGTAAACTGCACTTTTGCCTCTGTGCTGGAAGGACCTGTGTCAATACAAAAACATGGTGTAATGGAGTTACTCTGTCATAATTTTCTCATCTGAGTTTTCGGCGCATCAGGAGGGACGAGAGAAGCTTGCAGCCACGGCAAGCTGCTGGATAAACATAGGTGTCTCGTGTAATTTCACACAGACTTTCTACCAAAGGTTTAAGGTCTTAAAAATTCAGAGGGACAACATTTAGACTGTGAGTTAGTACTAAATTACAGTGATACTGGTTTGCCACAGGCAGCTGAAAGGGAGGCTGCAGGGCTGCTGTCTTTACCTGCTCGGTAACGTAGAGCATGAGTCCTCTCACGCTTCTTGGATCTTGCGGATTTTGCATAGTTCTGCCTGTGCTGGCGTCAAGCAAAGTGTGGGAGGCGTGTTTGGTGTCTGGTGTACTGTGGGGAAACAGCTGTCGCGTTTCCAAGTGCTCTTATTATACACTCTTCCTACTATTGGATTGAATTAATTTCATTTATTATTGTTATGCTGTCTTTAATGCAGCACTTTCCGGTAATGTTTTTTTAAATGGATGGGATGATGTGTATCTTATCTCACAAAATTTTCTGTGTAGCTTGCATTGCAGTTTGCTAGTTAGACTATTCTACACAAATTTAGGCTCAAGATTTTAGAAAGGCATATGAAGGTTCAGCTTTTATTGTACACAGTGAAAAATTTTACTCTGGGTTTGATGTTGGGGTGTTGAGTCGTATTTCCCAGCTGTAGAAGAAATTAATTACGGGCATTCTGGTCGCTCTAATGGCGTAGCGTACTCGGTGTTCCATTTCTAAAGTGCATCCTGCTATTAGTAGTGGGGTTGCATGGGATACGGTTAAACCTAATTTAGTGAAATCATGTAGCAAACTTACGCACGATCCAGTTACTGGGAGCTATAAAAACAGTTGCTCGGACGAGCAAGCGCCCGTTTTCATTAGATTCAGAGCCTATTCTTTATGCCTGCTATGCGCCGCTATATGCATCATTATAGGAGCTGCCTGTATTTATGCGAGGTAATAGAATTTTATTGTAAGTTATAATTCAAAATCTTTTCTAAATTTAAGCCAAAATATAGATGAACTCTTATGTTTAAATATTCATAGATGCACTAAGAAGACGGAGTTCTTATTTTGTATTTAAAGGTTTGACTGTTATGAGCATCAGATAATTTTGTTGTTGAGTCTCTAATGAGAAATGGGGTATAATTTAATGTTTATTTTTAACCCTTGTTTAATGTTCACACTTTCATGTTTATGATGATGTACAAGTATTTTGTCAACAAGTAAATGGGCATGCACAATTGTATTTTATTTTTTTGATGTTCAGTGTCACTTCTTGTTCTGATTTCTTGCATAAAAAGCCTATGCTGCAGAATTTAGGTTTGTAATTAAGTGCCGTGTATGTGCACATACAGTGCAGTAGACAATAGGATTTTTTTTCTTGTGTGTGGGGGTTACAAAACATGTAATTATTTGTCTTTGAATCCATTAGAGAAAGTACGGGCCTCCGCCTCCAATGAAATTGCCACCTCCTTATAGAGCACTTGAAAGACTGCATGCAGAGGAAGCTAACGTGGATGAAGAGGAGGATGAGGATGCTTGTGCAGAAAGTGAGTAGTGCCACAATCACGTCGTCAGATTACATTTATGCATCACAATCAGATTGTGATAAATGTATCTGCTATTTATTGTTTGTATTATGGGAAGTAGTGCTCAGTGTGGGAACAGCATCTGATCCTCAAACTCGTTCTTACCAAGGGCTCCTGATCTCTAACTTAGATAGTCGTCTCTTCCAAGCCGGGCTCCTGTAGCTCAGCTCTTCCAAAGAGATGCGGGAACGGCTCTGTTTATTTTCAGTCTAAAAATGTCTAAGCAACGTCTAGAGGACTTGCTTTGGCAGTGGTGTCAGCAGGGGAAGGCAGCGCTTTACTGTTGTAATTGCGGTGGCAGTTGAGCAGGTGTAGGCTGAGACCCACTGGTGCACAGTCCTTCTCCAGAAAAGCCTGCAGCTGATTTCAGACAACGCTGTTCAAGCAAAATATTTTCCTGTAAAAAGAAAAATTTCCTGATTTATTGTTTCAGTACTCTACTGAAAAAAAGGATCCCCTTTTTTTGTAGCACCTTTTATGGGAAAGGTTCTGCAATTGTCCAGTTCGGGGTCTTGCAATGAATTATGACAATTTACACCCTGTAGAAGAGTAGAGACCTACAGAGTAGGATACAGTGCAGCTGAGAGCTTCCAGCAGTGTGACTTAGATTCCGGCTTCCTGCTTTGTTAATTCCAGCTTTGATTAAATGGAATATTATTATCCATAGCTTGTCTTCCAGTAGAATATTTAGGAATACTAAAATTGCGGTTTGAAGTCCTAAATTATTTTCTAAAATTAGTTACTTTTCATTTTTTGTCTGTACCCTCTCTTGGTCCGAATCAGCATACATGTGGGGGTTTTGTTGGGTGATTTGGTTTGTTGGTTTTTTTGTTTTGTTTTGGTGGGGTTTTTTTTCCCCCTACAGTGATTTTTCACATAATCTTTTGTCTTGGAGAGGTTTTTGTTTGCCCTAGTTGTGGGTAAGCTGGAGCAGAGAGATGCCTTTGTAGCTTTTGACCTTGAAGCGACCGTGACTCCCATTCAGAGTGGAAGTTCCTAACTTGGGGCCTGCTGGTGGGAAAGCTCTTCCAGCTGCTCTTGCTGATTTCTTTGGCAATGGAATGCCATTGAAGCAGAGATAATTAATGAGTTTGGTTGGTTTGTCACTTTTAGGGCTACTTTGGTGGAGATGAGAAGGATTTTGGAAGGTTGTTCTCATGGAAACAGTAATGGGGGCACAGAAGCAGGGTGTTCAGCTCTGCCTCTGTTGCTCGAAGGGAAAGCTGCGAGTTCTTGAGCCAGCTGAGATTTTTCTAGAACTCCCCCTTACGGAGTTTGTCATCTCATCTGTTTGGAGTATGCGATGTAGTTAACTCAGGAAGGTTTTCCAGTATTTTTGTGGGGACTGGTAGTCAGGAGGAGCATTTGACTGCAGACTCTGTGGACGCTGGATTGAATGTATCTTGTGCTTTCAAATCGACTCTGTAAACCTCCAGTTGTGGCAAACTGATTTCAGGTTGTTATAATTCCCGGTTAAAGGATATATTTGCTAAGTAGCTTGCACCTGAATTATCTAATTAGGATATGCCTCAGTCTGAGTGCTTGCTCCACCTAAGTTAATACTTTGCACAGAAATAATTTCTTATTGATGGGCTTGGTCATTTTTTAGCTGTTCTGCCATCCCTAATGATATTGCCAACTGAGTCTAATAGCTGAAAAGGTAAAGCTACTTCTGATATTGAATTCATCGATCCTACCAGATTTGGCAGCAGCAAGCAGATGTATTCAGATGAATCTCCTTCCCTCTACCCTTTTTACTGACTGAAGTTGAATGTTTTGCAATAGCCACCTTTCCCATGAATCTTGGAAAACCAAGACACACGTTTTCCATTTTATTCTTCCCCACCTCATTCTGTTTCTTTAAAATAAAAAACAGGCTAAGGAAGCGTAAACTAAATTTATACCTCAACCTTTGAAGTAAAAAGCATGTTAGAAATGATCTAACTATATTTAATGATATTAAGCATCTTGGCAGCTGTGGAATGGGCGTTCACAGAGTCTCTTTTCTGTGATCACCTGAAAAACAAAGTTTTCCCTGAAAATTCCAGTACAGTATTATTTTTGTGAACTGCTTGATGTTCATAACCTCTGTCCTGATTCTTGAGCGCTGTTCCCAGAAATCTCAGTCCAGGCCAGTGCTTGCCATTTTGACACTGCCCATTTGCATATTCATACTGGTCTGTTCTTTCCCCATTAACCCTACTAATTCTGCTGGTTTTGTAAACTTAACTAAGAATTTTCTGAGCTTCATTGAGTAGTTGAACTAGATTTATTGTCTTCCTTATTTAGAAGATAAGGTATCTTAAAAGGAGGAAGTGGTGTTAGCTCAGGTAAATTCAAGTCATAGCTTGTCCTTCTTCCACTTGCTTCCTGTAGTTCTCACTCTGTGCCAACAGCATGGAGGGCCTTAGAGGGCATTTTGAGGTGCGTCAGCTGTTAAATCTGTCCTCTGGTTGTGCTCCTGATGGATTTTATTTTATTTTTTAAGCATTCTTATTAATACAACTGCAGTGTCACGAACCTGCTCATCAATTTCTTTCATACTCCAGAAATATTTTACTTGCCTCACTTTTTTTTTTTTCTCCTTGCTTGTCATTTCTTTTGTCCCATACATTCATCTTTTGTCTCCGTGTCCTTCATCATTCCCCATACTGAAAATGAAAGCAAAGCATTGTTAATCTTCCTGCCGTACTAAGAAAATTTTTCTTTCCTTTCTGTCCCATCCATACTGCCTCACAGTCTCTGTGTTTTGTCTGTTTTCTCCTTAAAGTGGCTGAATAACCTTTTGGTATTGATTTAATTTTCCCTGTGGGATCTAAATCCACTTGCCTTTTGGCAGTGCTCCCTTTTATTTCTGCTTTTCCACCACTGAAACTATAGCTTTCGTTGCTGACTTGTTGTAACAAACAGTCATTTCTTGTAGGTGTTCTGCCTTTTTGAAGGTTGTTTTTAATCCAACTAGGGTGAATTCTTACTGGGGATAGAACTACAAGGTAGCTCTTGGTTTAGAGAAACTCCTGACGTCCTCCGCATTTCTGTGGTTTGAGAAGTTTAAAGAAGTTCCAGGTGGTTTTTTTCAACATGTCTGCTTGCACCCGAGACCCTTAATTTCAGACCTGCTTCTCATTTATAGTTCAGTTTCATTTGAACCACCAGTACTTCCAGTATGCTTTTCTAAGTTCTTAGGGTTTTTTTTTTTGCTAGACTTTCAAGGCAAATTGAAAATAGTACTTCCTCGTTTCGTTTCTTCTGCTAGTGATACTGTCAAATCTTTGTCAGTATTCAACGCTAACCCTGTGTGATGTGGTTTTTGTTTACTCTTGGCTTTGACTTTGCTGTTTTAAGGCTTGCAGTTTACGCTTTTAAATAGTTTTTAAACTTATAGCATGTGCGTCCTGCTGCAAAAGGAGCCTTCAAAATGCTTCATCTTACAGACCTGAAAATGTTAGAACATGGGTTTGGAGTTTTTCCTCCCCACGCTGGAAACAGTTCCTCCATGGCAGAGGTTATTTTGGAGGAGGTCACTCTCCGTGAAGAGGTTTTTTCAGGCTTCCCAAACCTTACAAACATCAAGTTTTGAATAGGACTGACTTTTTTTTTTTTTTTTTTAATCAAAACAAGTACAAGGAGGGGAGAGCATACAAAGGAGGTATTTGTACTTGCAAGCAGCTGCGCTACAGACTGCGTCAGTAGGCATTGGTGTGTTTTCCTTTAGTGGCGGATGGCTGTAGGTGTGCACTAAGAATCTGCTAATAGACTAATGTGCACCCTGTTGCGGCTTATTGCTGTAATCGAGGGGTTAGCAGTAAAAAGAAGCAGAGGAAATGGATGGGCCGAGTAGTTTGTAATGGAATGTTTTGCAAGGTTTTCCTTGGGGCATTTGTAACGGCACAATTTAGATATACTTCTGTGATTGAGTTGGAGCAATCATAAGGTAGACAGGAAAGACCATAAAGACCACTATAAGAAAACTAAAAAGACAACTGTTGAAAGAACTTGGAGTCCTTAATTTCAATTGCTATTCTATTTTTTAGTAAAATCTTTTGTTTAGTTAGCAGACTAAGATTGATCTGTTTCGTTTCAAACAAGTTTAAAATAAAAAAAAGAGATAATAGTAAAAAAATTGTGAAAGGTGGCTGAGATAATGGACTGGATACTGCTGTGCTCAGACTTCCTGTCTGCAAGGGTATTTAACTGTGTCTAATATGGGGATAATAATGCCTCCTTTCTTTTATTTTGTCTCTAGATAATGTAGAAATCAATGAAGCTGTAAGAAGGAATAATGATTTATCTTCCTAAAATGCTTTTTGAGCAATGGTGGTTTCTCTACCAAAGCAGGAGGTTTAAAAACTTCTCCAGTGTTTCGACTTTGCGTCCCGCGTTGTGGTGAATCTGTGGCTGCGTAGGGTGCAAGAGAGGTGACTGTGTGGGCGCACGTGTGTAGGTTGGTTCGGGCAGACCCACGCTGCCTGTTGCCTGTGTAGGGTTGGGTTGGGGTCAGGAAGCGCTTGGGCGTGTGAGCAGAGCTTTTAACAGCTTCTGTAGCGTCAGTGACAGCCGTGTGCGTGTGAGAGGATGGTGGCTTTCAGTAAGAAAAGGAGATGAAAAAAAGGAGTAGAGTTCAGCGGAGACTTTGTGGAAGGTATGGTCAGGTATATGGGGTGTGCTTTAGGCGCAAAACTATGACCTCAGGAAGCGTCTATGGACTGCTGTGGCTGAAGATGGGAGAATGATCATTGTCACTTTGGAAAAATGCCAGAATTATTAGCAATAACTAAAGAAAAACAAACCCACTGCTAAATACACGATTCTTGAGAGCCTGACTGTTTAGAGTTTGGTTTATGTGAAGCTGTGCTAAAACAAAGGAGAAGCAGTTCTTGATTTTATTTAAATTTTGAGGACGGGGTGGGCGCTGGACCCGAAACCAGCGCTGTGCAGGTGATGCTGCTCGTGCAGCCAACTGCTGCCTCTCCAATAGATGTCACTGCAACCAACAGCAAGCAAGGTGGTGTTCAGAGAGGGAGGTGTCGCCTGGAGAAACGCTTCCAGCTCTATGGAAATAAAATATTGAAGAATCTGTAAATGCAGTATTTAATTTTCTTAAATATAGTAACAAGTGCATTTAGTACGGTGGATTTCTGAAGACCATGCAAGAGCTAGGATTAGACGAATAGAGCAGTGACTTTCATTTTTTAGCTCTGTGTTAATCTCTATTTAATATGACTCTGTACTGCTAATCTTCTTTCCCCATTCTTGTTCTGACCCATAATTAGCTAAAATATGTAAGTTTTGTAACCAGCCCTAATACCAGATCCGGAAGGGGTGCACACGCTGGGCAGACGCGCAAGCTGTTGTGCCACATGAGGATAGATTGTGATGTTGGTGTCACTGTAGTTTGAGCTTGTGGTGGGTTAGTGTGGGTTTTTGTTGTTGGGCTGGGGCTTTTTTACTCCATGTGTGATTCACGCACATTTCTCATCATCTGATGAAGTATTGCAAAAGGAAATTACATTTTTGATGAATTAATAGTAAAATTACAGCTGGGACTCCTTGTATTTTTTACTGTGTGCTTGTACATAATGCACTGAACAGATGGCTTTGTGTGTGCTGTGATACATATTCTAAAGAAAGGACAATGAACTTTGAAAATGAACAAATTAATGGTATTAACAAAATAACCGAGTATTTTGAGTTGTTTTAAATGCAGCATTTGGAAGAGAGAATTAGTAAGGACTTCCCAAAATAACTAACTGTTTATAAATTTAGAGAGATTATCTGTGCTTCTTTTTTTAATTACTAAATGAGGGGTTTTGAGCCTTTTCAATATTCCAGTTCAGCACTCGTTGCAGGAAAACTAATATTGCCTGTTTAGAGTTTCAGCAAGGTACAAGTTATGACGAAGTTTGAATCTTTCTTACGCTTATAATGACAGATTGGTTTTGTTTTCTGACATTGAAGAAAAAAAAACTCCCTATGCTATGAATGCTTATCAGTGTTGGGAAACTGCAAGGTTTGCAGCATTGGAAAATAACACGTTTAATGAAGCCATTTGATTAAGAGAAATTCATTTTTAACCCCTGTAGCTCGCCTGAAAAGGATGCTTAGATAAATACCGTGGATTAACTGCTACTTTGCCATGCAGTGGGTCATTAAGCGCCATAGTACCTGCAGCTACCCGCGATACACACAGACGTTTGAGGTGACTCGTGTTTGGGGCTCGAGATGTCATTTGAATGCTGGCAGAGTGAGCCGGTGCACAAACGGCAGCCGTAGAGCATCAGTGGGTCAGATGTGGGAAACCAGAGATCTGCTGCTCCCTGCATACTTTCCTAGGCAGCTTTCATCTGCTGGCAGATGTAACTGTGAGCTTGTGGGTAGCTTGAAATTAATATAATTGATGGCATCTCATAATAGAAACAGACAGACGGTTTGCCCTTAAGGAGAGGAAAATCTGAGAAAAAATAGGCCCAAGGTCGTCAGAAGAAAGACAAGCACTGAGTCTGTGTATGATGAGGATTTGAGCTGCTTACAGCATTGAATGTTTGTCAGGAATGCAGATACCTTGAAGTACATGCTGGTACAGCAATGGTACAAGGGGGTTTCCCAGGTAAGGATTCACATCTGTCTCTATATTGTGTTTGTTTCCAGCAAGTCATTTGAAGTATTTTTAGTGATAATTTAGAACTGGTGAAGTGCTGAAGGTAAGAAAATAAATAGCACAGATCATTTTTTTTTCTCAGTTTGAAGCATGGGCATATAGCATGTTTGGAATATTGAATGCATTTAATATCTTTAAAATATTTTGTGTTGTGTTTCCTTATAAATCATTGTTTCTGTTGTACGTTCATATTCAACATTCTGATATGCAAAACTGACGTGAGCACGCAGTGCTTTAAGTATAAGATTTCCTAGCATTAAATTTCTTACTATATAGAATAATCTACTCTTCCATAACTGTTATTGTAATGTAGAGACAGATGGCTGAATTTTCTTCACTTTGCTTGTTAAGAATGTGTTAGGTAAATGTTTTTAGACTAAAATAAAAAGCTGCTGGGGAATCTAAACTGAATATTCAGCATTTTCATGGTATAAGGAGGCAAAACAAGAATAAAGCAATGTGATAGCAAACAAATGAGCTATTTGCAATGAAGGATAATCTAATCTTTAAATATTGCCTCAGATTGCATTTGTTCTTAGGTATGATCTTTTCTTCCAACACAAGCCAGGTATCCAGAGAATAGCATTAAAATGCTAGGCACGAAATATACTGATTTGATGTTTTCAGGTTATTACATTGTCTAAGGCATGGTGCAGGTGGCTTATGTTGTTTGGGATCTTTGATCTTGCTCAGGTGTTACAGATAAGTAATTGCATATAAAACTTACAGATAGAAGATCATGGCTGTGGTAGAAATCTGCATACACAAGTATCACTGTACAAACTTGCAAAGAGAGGATAATACAAGTAGATCTTTATATTGTTCTCATAAAAGAACATTTAATATCACTGCAATGACTTGCACCTAAAAATATGTAAAAAGGATGTAAATATTTAAATAAATAAATGAAAGACCAACATCACCCCATAAAAGATGGTTATGTGTTTATATTCTTGAGTGTCTGATTTTAGATAGGAAGATATCTTTCATCATTACCATTGTAAATGATGTTGCTCCACTGCATTAAAAAAAAAAAAATTAAAAAGAAACTCTACTGTGTGTTGTGTCTTGTCCAGACTGGCACAACATTGCTTTTAGTTAGAATTCCGAATAGATTATTTGCATAATAGCTCTGTTCCAAAATGGTCTGCTTGGTTTAAACAGTAGCTGCTCCAAATATATAGTGGAAGTAATCCTCTAACAGAAGGGAAAGTAAAAATGTTAAATGACAATAATTTTATTCTTTACAGATGTTACCTAGTTTTCCACAGTATTACAGTAATTGAGACAGCTGTCCGGAATAACTTCAACTTTCTCAAACAGTTAAAGAAGTTATCTTTTGCTCCTCAGTCTTAAGACTTGATTCTCCCTTATTCAGCGTAGTGGCTTAGGGGCTAGTCGTCAGTTTACCTTCTGCTTGGAGCAGGTACGTGATTGCTCTTTATCAGCATAGCTGGCATTTAAAGAGCAATCCAGAAGATTTGTCTATAGGTATGCTAGCTGTAATACACTGTAACTATTAAAAAATTACCTTTATGCCTTGTAGTGACCACGTGGCTATCGAAAACTACTTGCAAGCTAATGAATTAGAAAGGAGAAATATAAACGTATTTGTATGTGTGTGTGTGTGTATAAAAGACTGATACCTGCATCAGATGAACATCACCATTTCATCAGCAAATTCAAAATACTTTTGCCGTATTGAAATGAGATGTTGTGGCAACTGGCTAAACGGCAGGAAGTTCTTTCTGCTGCCTCAGAAGTAAGAACGAGCCTTTTATTACTGGTGTAATGATGGCCATGTCTGTTTGCTTCATCAGTGCTTAGAGATCACGGCTTGCGCTTTCCTGCCTCTGCTTCCCAAAAAAGTTACTAGAGGAGATGTGAAAGCATTGAGCTTTTGGGGATCATCAAGGAAACGGCAAATTCCTGCTGCTGTGCGTGTAAAAAGCGCACGTGTGTGTGCGCGTGTGCTGGGCAGAGATGGAGCGGAGGTCAGAGCAGCACAGCCCTCCAGGGCCGAGCACCCTGGGCTGTGCTGGCGTCCCTCTGCAGAGCCCTGCGCGCGTCGGCAGAGCCCATCCTGCTCAGCGTGGGCCCTCCATGTGCTCCCCAGAGGTGAGGGGGAGCACCCCATTGAGACACCCATTAATCCACCTTACCTTGGTGAATGGGGAGGTGTTCCCAACGGGCAGAGGGCACGACAGGGACCACAGACCGGTGGCATCATGGTGCTGCGTGCTCCCGGCCCACTGCCAGGGCGGTGGGAGCCAGCCTCTGTCAGGATCCACCGCTGTAATTCAAGATCCAGGAGCAGAGCTGGTGTTGGCATCACGTTCTGGGGTCGTTTGGAGAAGGTAAGGGAGAGGGGGGAGCAAAGTGGGGTGATGGGGTTGGTGAGTTGGAACGTGCAATGAGAGAATGGGACAGGTAAGGGGACTTGGTCTGGGGGAAGGACAAGGCTTAAATGTGGACGAGGACCCAACTCTTCTGCATGTCTTCAGGTATGCGGGCAGGCCAGCACAGAGCCAGGAGCTGCTGCCGTCTGAGCAGCAGTTGCTGAGTGAGCTGGATTTGGGAATTCCTGCTCAGGTGATGAGCGTGCTGCTGCCAGGGGACAGAGCTACAGGCGGAATACGTCCGTTGTCCAGAGCCAGGAGTGGTAAACCTTGACTTTGTCATACCATTTTGCAATTGTTCTGTAGATACCAAATGCTTTTAACAGTTGATTTGGGTTTTTAAAAAATGCTTTAGGTAGTTTCAGAGGGTTTTTTGTATCCCTTAACTGAAAACTAAGTGCACTTTTTATAGAATACTTATGTTTTATTTGTAATTTCAGAACTATAAGCTTAAGTAGCATTTTTTGACCTGTGAATGTTAAACTTATGTAGTACACTCAACCAGGCCCTCTATGAAGTGAGGTGGGAAGTTGTCATTTCCATGGTGTGATGATCCTGGGAGTATTAAGGGATATTGAACGTAAGTTCTCATAATGTGTGATGCACTGTTGCCGAGAGTTGAACCACATACTTAAATTGGGAGGAATTTGGAGGGAAATGCTGGAGACTGTGTAGGTACAGGGCATTTGCTTGTGTGTGCACATGCACGTGGAGCCAAGTTATGGCTCTTTACACTCGGCTGGTGAGAGCAGAGAGGGATTACACCACCCAAATGTTTCTGAAAGAGATTATGCTGCTAAGTCTCTGTCCCTCCAGGTGCTGTGCGAGCAAACAGCAAGCAGCAGCATTTGCTGTACCTTGAAAAACCAGCAAAGTGTATCTTATACTACTACTGCGTGTAATGGTCCTGAAATTGTCTGGTCTGGTAGAGCCGTGGCTGTCGGGTAACACAGCCGTGGGGGCCGCTCAGCTGCAGCGGGTCGGCTGGGTGCCCAGGGGAGGAGGAGGGACGAGGTTCCCGTGGTTCCGGACCCTCCTGCTCCCTGTGCCAGGCTCATCTGCGACTCAGGCCTTCAAATCTGGGCGTTCTTCTGCACTGAACTGTAAACCTTAAAGCAAACTGTGCTCTGAACCACAAATTATATTTTCTTCAAGTGTTTGGTAAAAAAAAAATCTGTTTTAAACCCCATAAGGTTTGGCTGTGCTTTCCTCCATTTTGTAACCTGTTATTCTCTTAGGGATAGGACAGGTTCTTCTGAGAATTAACACGGTATCATTTTGTTGCGTATCATGAATGTGTTTAAATAGACAATGCAGTAATTTTACAGCAAGAGCTCGTTTCAGGATTGAGTTGTTAGAAGATGTGATTTTTGAAATACTGTTTTTCAAGGGAAGAAAGCCATTAAGTGAGCAGCCTGATAGCATGATATGTAGTGAAATATCACTGAAGGGCTGGGAGAAGAGTGGAAGAGGAGAAAAATGAGATGAGGCTTGGCTGTGATGGACGAGGGAGTAAGTAGAGCTGTATGCAAGGATGAGCACGGGCAGCTTATGAGCGAGGGCCAAAGAAGAGGTTACAAGGGATTTTGTGAGGAATGGGGAGTTCAGCGAAGCCTTTCGGGGACAGAACGATGTGGTCATTCTTCTGTGCGTGCAGGAGGCAGATTGTGGCGTTATAAATGAGCAGGACGTGCACAGTGACACGCGTCGGGGACCGCGCTGGCTCGGAAGGGCAGAGCGAGCAGGACCCGCGGCAGCTGCTGGCAGCGCGAGCGGATGGCTCTTGGCATCGGAGCAAACCAACAGGCAAACCCTCTCGGCGGCTCTGGACGGGTCTGTGTAGCAGCCAGTTGGTACATCTGCTCCGGCCCGTCCTCGCCGTCCCTCGGTAGCCGTGTGTTGGCAGACCTTGCCCCTTTCCTTTCTGGCTCCGCTCGGAGAGATGCAGAAGAGGCGTTTTGAGGGGAGGACAGAGGTGCTGGTTGGGTGCTCTCCATGCTGCCTCCAGCCAGGACTCGAGCGCAGAGCTGTGAAGAGTTTAACGAGTACTTCTGTGAGTGCTGTGGCTAATGAAGTTGGATTCCTACAGATTTGTGTCTCCCGTTCGACTGACTTGGGTGTTGAGGAAGGTGTGAGCTCCAATTTTAGCTTTTCCTGTGGCTGGAGCATTTCTAAGGGCTTTCTCTCCTGTGAATTCTTTGACACTTTAATAAGGTGTGATCTCACGCCGAAGCCTTTCCCCCAGTCAGGGTATTTATCAGGTTTCTCTCCTCTGCACGACTGCCTATTTTCATGAACCATTTATAGTACCTTCGAGACCCCTAGTCCACCACCAGATTTGCTTCAAATTAGCCAGGAGGTTCAAAGGTTTTGGGGCAGGAGCTTGGATTGCACAGGTTATGATTGCGTAAGCTTTGTTCCTATAGGAAAACAGAACAAGATTATTTACCATATTAGAATTAAGCTGAATTTATATTAAGAGATGAGAATATAATTAATAAACACTGGAGCGTAACCCCCAGACTGCAGTTTGGAGGACCTGGTGTCTCTTCTGGCTTGGTTTCCGTCTGTTGGATGTCTTGGTTAGCCATCTGTCGTAAGATACACAAAGGATCTTGAGCCTGCTGGAGCACCATGCCACAGTTTCTAGGGGTTAGATGGCCATTTAAATTTAATAAAATAAAATGAAAAAGCAGGATCCATGGAGTTCCAGCTTACCCAAGAGACAGTGTTTATTCCTGAGCAGCCAGTCTTGGATGCATCTCAATCATCCATCTGAAAGCTAAATTTCCCAGGAGAAAAAAAATCTGTTCAGTATCAACCCAAAAAAATCACAGTAGAAACTACCGTACCCCACGCTTATTTTTCCCCTCAAGCATTTGTTTTTCAGCTTTCTGTTAGTTGATTTCTTCCTCCAGTCAGAGTGGAAAAAGTAAGTCGATTTAATATAGAGAGGTTTATCCGTTTAGCTCTTCCTCTTGGATAAATCCTTGGAGATGGATTTCTTTTTGCTAGAAGGAAAAGAGAGAGTGCTTGACATATTGCAAGTCTCTGCTCACATGCATCATCAGTTTCCTGATTATGGTTGTGTTCAGTCAAAAAATGCCCAAAGCTTAATGCATTAATATCTTTATTTCATTAAATACATTAAAGAGAAGCTATTTGTTACCTAATAACATATTTTGATACTAAAAAACCCCAGTTAGAATACTCTGTTCACTTGTTTGTGATGTTATTTTTCTTCTGCAGAGACAGGAATGCCTCTTGTCACCTCTTATTTGAAATGTGGTATAAGGAAAGGTGTCTGACCCTAATCCTTTTATTTTACTCTGTGGAAAACAGGTCTGCCAGACTCTGTCCTTTGGAGAGATTAAAAACAATCAGAATAGAATTTCTGATACAAAATATTGTCTCATTTAATCAAATCTGTCAAGTTTATGATGTCAGAAGTGCAGCATAAACCCGATTAACTTCTTGAATAGACTCTCAAGACAGCTGACTAAATAAGATGTATGGCTGATTTAGGGAGAGCATACAACTGTTTTCTGATTTCACAGTGATACTAAAGGGGCGTTTTTGTGCGGGGAGGAATTGCTGTCCGTTCATCTGCCCAGACCCCCCTGCCTCACCTGATGGAAAAGGGAAGTGGCAGTTGGCTGTGAAAACGCAAGAGCTGCTGTCTGACCAACGCCTTCAGTGGCAGAAGTATCTGTGTTCTTATTAGCCCAGCATACGTACTGATTTTCAGTTTATATCACGTAGGACAATTTAAAATTATTCCAAGTAATAAACCCTTGCTTTCTCATGTTTAGAAGAGACGTTTGAGTCAATTCTTTATTTAGCTGGTGCCTTTCTCTTCTGGAATAGTAGCATTAGTCAAATGGTATGTTTTCAGCCTGGAAGTTTGCATTTTAGTTGTTCAGCTATATGAGAAGTGTTACTTTGTCATCTCATGTTCTGCTCTTTCTCAGGCTGAAGCTCCACAACATGAGACCATCTAGCCACGAGCCGAAGGAGGGAGCACGATTTGCCTGGCCCCACTCCCACCTTGGCCAGTTGTTTATGGTACTTGGGTGCTTGTTGCTCTTCCCTTCCTCAGCCTGTTCAGCTCACTCGCTCAGCAGAAAACTGCTCCATCATTAACAAGGAATGGTTTTCTGCTGGGTTGGTGACCTGTGCAGGCTCGTGGAGGAGTCTGAGGAACACGAGAGCTGGCTAGAGCAGAGGAAGGAGGGAGGACGTTCTCCTTCAGCTCTGCTTTGCATGGGACTTCTCATGGGCTAAATCCATGATCTAAAATTAGAGTCCTGTGCTGTGGGTCCCTTTCATTCATCCTCTCCTCCATAAGGCTGGAAAAGGTCTTCACTTGGGTCTACAGCTGGAGCTAAGGTGCCACCTCAGCAATGATGTGTACTGGCCAAGTGCAAAGCAGGTGGTGAGAAGGTGTGGGCTGTGCAGGTACTGCTCTGCACAAGGCTGTGCTGCCAGACCAGGCGGATGAGGAACCAGAGCACGTAAAGGGCAGCTACAGTTTGCTTCTCCTGAAGCGGGAGAGGAACATGGGCCTTGTCGATGATGGGAGCGCAGCTCTTGGCTGCGTCTCGTAGCTCAGCGGCTGGCTTGGGAAAGGGATCCTGTGGATTAATGTTACCAGAGGTCACCAGCAGTACTCTCTTAATCATGGGAGAGCCAAGCTTTATATCAGAAACCTTGTTCAGAGACAGGGGAGTAGGTCTCTGTCTGCTGAGTTGCAGCTCTCTTTTGGACTTGAAGCCAACAGCTGCCCAGTGGTGGCTATACCGTTAGCCTGTGTATCTGTTTTACATGTATACTGTGATTAATGTGCTAGGCATCATAAATGGAATATACACGTTGTAGCTGAAGATATAGAAAGATACAATATTATTAGTAGTAGTTATTATTGGATTTTTATTAATAGAAGAGGCTTTAAACTGAAATTATAGGTATGTATTTCTTTTGTTCTGAGGCCCAGAAGTTGGTAGTCTGCAGCATTGCCAGGTGTTGCAGTCATTTTTCATTTTCATCTCAGCAATCAAAGATGAGCCATGACATTGGGAAACTCAGATTTATACTTAAACAAACAAAACCTCTAAGCATTGCTTGATGTTGTAAAAAGCTTGAAAACGACTCAAGTGCAATTTGATAGCTCGAAAACCCAGGACCTAGAACCAGCTCAGACTTACTCTTGTGGAATTTCTTGGCTCTGTAGGAGCATTGCGTGATGTGAGGAGCTATGGGATGGCCTGGCCCCGTTCTTCTTGTCTAGCATTTTGTTTCCTGGCTTCATATCCAGAAGTGTGCAGGGATGAGGTGGATATGTAGCTTAACAGTGTTGTGGGACTGGTCAGGTCTGTTCTGTAAGTGGAGTACACTCTGTCACCTCATGCCCTCTAAAAGCTGGATATGAATCTTTTTTAATATTAAGCTGCTTTTTTCTTTAAATTGGATTTGCACTTAATTTAAATCAAACATTTTCTGCTTTGAACGTGCATTGTAAGTTTTAAATGGCAATCTACGTAAATATCTGAGCATACTCAGATACCGTTAGTATAATTTAAGTGAAATAAATTGTTCAGGAAAAGTATGTGTGCACCCAGAGAATGGAGAGAAATCTGGGCCCGGAGCTGACTGTAGTAAAAAGACAGCTTTTGACTTTTTCTTCAGCTGCGTGAAACAAAGACCTATTCTCTCTACAGCTTATTCAGCTAATTCAGTAGGAATGAAAATAGCTTATCGAACTTGAACAACTTGTTAGGAGCTGAAAAAGGATATTTTTCTTCTCTGGTCTGTGAATAAAAACTAGGAGTGTGAAGTTGAGAGTTGTCAGTTGGAAAATTATGGAAGTGTTTGTGGCCACGGTGCGATGGCAGAACCACCTCTGAGGTCGCTGCACGGCGTTTGTCGTTAACTAGGTGTTGGTGAAGGCCCAAAGACAGACGAAAGGAAAGCTTTGACAAAGTGGAAGTTGGACCATTTAAAAATGAATTTGATCACCATAGCACCTCCATTATCTATTGTGAGAATAACAATGCTTTTCTTTAATATTCCAGTTTTAAATGAAAGCATTTCAATAAAAACATTTTTCTTCTGTTGCTCACAGTTGGCATATTTGTGTGCAATATTTTTATTACAAAGCTGTTGCTTATATTTTAATTGCATTCTCATTTCTGTGCAAATACAAACAGTATATATTGTTAGGAAAAATACATATTACAGAAGGAATGTAGTTCACAATATCTGATATATGAGAGAAATCTTGAGCATTTCAACAGATGTATAGTAAATTTGATGTTTCCTTAAATACTTATATAGCGTTTTATCCCCATAGTTGGCCTAAAGAAGGAACATACAATACAAATACAGCCTTTTGTCCCAGGTGAATGTATTTTTGTAGTGACTAACTAGTTGCAACCAATCTTTAGCAAAACAACTAAAAATATTAAACAGGATTAAAATGTATTGTGAAGATCACCATTGAATTAAATCACAGCTGAAGTAGCTGATCATGATCTGTCTTTCCTGGTTCTTCTCACTGTTTGGACTTGCCCTGTATTTTCTAACATAGCTGCGTGGGTATTTGCCTGGGATTTACAGTCCCAGATGACTCATCCAACTTTCATCTTTGCTAATCGCTGTCACAGCATGTTTAAAAATTGCTGTACAAACAAACTTAAACTACTATGGTGGGATTTTTTTAATCCAGAAATTTAATTTAGTCTTTGTCAAGTCACACTGATTGTATATGGCTTTGCTGCCTTTCAAGGCTGTGCTGCTGTGGCACAGCAAGCGATCACGTTAGGTTGGGACGTTCTTCCTGCCATCTCCTCTCCACCATCTCCTACCCCAGCTGCACAGTATCATTTCCTTCTCTTCACCTGCTCTTTCAAAACCAGGTCTTTAGTCCTTTTTATTTTCATGGCTTGTCAGTGCAACTGTTTGGAGGGCTTTTTGAAGCTTTATGGGTGTTTGTCTACATTTCACAAATGGTGGCAATTGCCCTGGAGACCTTCCTTTAAGAGTTTTCTTTAGATCTTTGGGCTCATCAGTACAGATTATGTTTGCTTATCAATAAGTCTTTATTATTAAGCCCAAAAGTCTCCCCATTTTCTCATCCAGTCCCCCTCTAGATGGAGAAGGTTCAGGCTCTCATCACAGGTTCTTAATTTAAGAACAAATCACTGTGTGAGAGATGTCTCATCGCCTTGCCTTCTGAGAGGTGTCCTGTGCTGCCTTTCACAATTACTTATCACTGGGAAAGCTGGCGCTCGGGCCCATACAAGCCTTCATGAGGTAACAAACTTTCACTTTTTTACATTAGTCTGATGCCTCTCTCTTTAATTAGACTCAGTGCAGAAAGATTCCAAGATAATGACTGTGCCAGTCGCTTGGTGGGAACATCATTATATAAAGATGAAACACTGTCAGATCAAGTTATGCTGTTTTACTGTCAAGGGAGGAAAAATCTGAATGTTCACAATATTCGTTTGTTCGTGTTGAGACCAAGCAGAAAAGCAATGGATTAGAGTTCCCCAATATTCTTTGTTCGGTCTCAGACGTACTTGCCCTTCCATCAAATGAACGAGCAGCTTTCAAATACAAACACAGGGAATGGAGCATAGATCCTAGCAGAGCCGTGGGAGCAGGAGCAAACCAGAAAACCTGCTTCTTCCAGAAAGAGTAGCTCAGAAAACGGATTTCTATCCCAATTGTGAGATTTTTTCCCAAAACTGCATTGTAAAATGGGTCGTTAAAACATCATCTGTCACAGCATCTGGGAATCTGGTGCTGTGCGTGCACATTGTGCATCCTGGCGGATCACGGACGCTCGGTGGGCACGTCGACGCCAGGCGATAGCCGCCGTGCAGCAGGCCAGAAGCAGAAGCCATGTGTGCTTAGAGCTGGTTCGGATTTCCTTGAGGCTTCGCAGATGGAAATCAGTGTTTTCTAATGTTCTTACACTGTTAACATGTCCTAGCTTCCCAGAGAACTATGTTAGGCGAGGTGCAGCGGAGCAGGAGCAAGGCTGCGTTCCTCTCGGGAGGTGCAGCGTCCGTGAGCCTGGCAGCTGTGATAAGTGAGCCTTATCTCCGGGCTGCTCCGTGCCGTCACCGCCGCCTGCGCTGGGAAGCACTGAAGACTGCAGTATTCTGGCCTTGGGTGGCTTAAACTGCATGGTGCAATGTAATATACTGCAGTATTATACAGTACAGTATTTTTTAGGGGATTTTTCTCAGTTATCTTTTCAACGTCTTACAAATGGGGTCTACAGCAGCCTCAAAAGCTGTAGACCCCATATTTTAAGGATGGAATTAGTTCAAAATGCCTTCACTCAGGCCTTTTGTGGGTCCAAACATCAACCACGATGTGATACATTTTTACACATAACTATTTGTATCCTCATGGAGGATTTTATCAGAAGAAAACCGTCTTTGTTGCCGTTTGACGGTATTTGATCAGCTAGCGGCAGTGTGCCGCTCCAGCAGCTAGCCCATTTTGTCTGTCTCCTGTTCGTCAGTCCCGGGGCGGCGGGCGAGAAGCACACGGGCAGCTCTTGCCGTTGCTTTCCTCCGCAGCCTGTAAGGTCGGGGATCGTCAGCTGGTGCGGAGGCACGCCGCGCTCGGCGTCGGAGCTCCACCGCGAGATCACAGCATCCAAAGAGGTCACTTCTGAGGAAACCCGTGGGCTTTGGTGAGGGTTAATGCGTCGTTTGAAAGGCAAATGAGTGGAAGTATTGTGTGCAGGGGAGGGCAGATTCCCTTATAATCAGCAATTATTAGCATCATCTGACCACACTGTCACTAAATCTCCTTTTAAAAGTGTCAAAGTTCTCAGATAAACATCAGTATGAATAGACTCATCATGACCTTGTCATCTAATTAAAAAAGAAAAACATACCATATCCCTTCCTCAGAGAACTTAAGTGTAGTATAGTGAAACTGCAGCTTTAGAATGAAGCTTTGGGCCTGAAATAAAAAAAAAAAAAACTGTTGGCAAGAACTCCCTTTGTTCAAAATGTGGACAGGAGATGGGGCAAGCGTTGGAGATGCTCCCTGACGTTACAGGCTGCAGTTACCTTGTTTTTCAGCCAGGGCTAAATGTCACTTTTCTCTCTGCTGTTGGCTTCGGGCATGACAATTCCTTGATTGTAGGAAGAAAAAATTAATGATAACTGTTTCTAAATGTCACCTGCTCGCAGGAACAAAATGAAATGGTACTTGAAGTGTATTGTGGAGACTCTCATTATACCCTTCTTCCCAGATTACTTAAAAATCCCTGGGAGAAATTTTTACCTTCCACTGCAGAAAGGTTGATGTGAGGGACAGGTGGGATTTAAGGAAAGCGTTGGAGAAGGAGAGATTTCTTGTGTGAGGTGAGAAGCTGCTGCAAGTGGTTGCATGGCAAGAGGGGAGTGAAGCGGAATGGGAGCCTGAGCTGAAGGGACCAGTGAGAAGAGAAGAAACTGGGAGATCCCAGAGAATAGCCTGAATCCCTCACACGCAGAGAGGAAGAAAATAGACAGTCCTGAGGGTAGGGTAAGAACATTGTCTCAGGAGAGTGTAACGCGCGGTTGTGTTTTGCTGGAGGTTGGACGAGTTATATTTGTGAGAGGATGGGAGCCTACACTGAACTCTTCATTTAGAGAAGGCTTTGCCCATGTGGCACTTTGTGCATGCTTTCCCCCTCACGTACTTAATGTTATAATATTTTGGCTCCCAGTATTTTGGGCAGGAAGGGGAGAGATGCAGCTGTGGAGGTGTCCGTCCCCGTCCCCCCCCACCTTGTGTGTGACAGACTTGAGCTTGGGGTGAGAGCGTTAATTGACGTGTGCCAAAGAATAGCAGAAATGCTGGGGTTTATTTTTCTCTGCAAATCATCGTTCCAGTTTGGGGAAACTGACTTCCAAATGGTGTACACGCAGCAAAGCGTTACCAAAGAGATGGTGTAGCTGTCAGAGGGAGATGGTAGGAGATGCTGAGTTTCTGGATCAGATGGGGAACCCGTGGCTGTCCCATCTCGTTGCAGAGATACTCCCTGCCGCAGGTTTGGAGATCCCGGTGTTTACAAAGATGTGAGCCCCAGCAGAGTCTGTCCTCTCCCCTCGCCACCCAAGGCAGCGGGACCGCTCAGAACACCGTCTCTGGCTCTTCCATTTAGATTTGCCAGTCTTAAATACAGCTGCCCTATTTTTCTCATGCATGCTGATCACTGAGAGGAGAATAGGAATGATTTTATGGAATTCAAGAAAGCATTAGAGAAATTCTCTTCTCTCTATTTATCAGTTTAAAGCTTACGAAAACAGACGAGTGCATCGCTTTTGAGATAAGGTTTGAAGAACTGTCTGCCTCCTTGGAGCTGAATAGAGGGCTAGTGGGAAGATTAAAACAATAAGCTTATATTATTAGTAGTGGGAGAATTCTAAACCCCATTTGTTCAATTATTGTCCCTTCAATATGCTTATTTAGGTTCTTGTAAATTGTAATCAGTAAATTAGACGTGCTGCCCTCACAGCTCTAGGGTTAGCTTTCAAGGGACTTCCTACATTATTTTTTTTTAGTGTTTTAGTGAAATCAAGACGGGAATTAGTTGCTTGATATGCAAGGTTGGCTCTGTGTAGTGGATGCTGGCTGCATTCTGATATCTATCATTACTAAACGAAAAACAGCGGTTGTGCTGCAGCACTGCTGTCTGAGCAGAGTAATCTCAGCAAAGGCTAAAGCTGTAACCGTGTTATGTGCTATGTGATAAAAATGGTAGCTAACACCATCAAAATGAACGCAGGCTGATAAATGAGACCATTGTAAAGTCTCCAAAAGCCAGCGTATGTTGCTAATAGTTATCTGAGGTAACGCAAGGGGATGTAAAATCCTCAGTATCACCTTCTATGTACAAATATCATCTGTCATTTCTTTTTGCGGTGCTTTTCCCCCTTTCTTTTCTCTGTGTTTTGCCTTGGCAGTTTTAATATTGAGCATGTGGTACTAAAACCAATCACCTAGCTGAGTCATCCAGAGCTTTTTCTTCCCTTTTTTTTTACCTTTTTAGATGGACTCTAATTTGCATCATGCAGAGACACCATTTTCAAAAGAAACACCTCTTCCCTTCCAGCTCGTTTAACTGGAGGTTTTGGCAGAGTGGGGAAACAGGCTCCTCTGCCCTTTGCAAGGGCTTCATACGTCTTTGTAACTGAAAGAGCCTTTTGCCTTCCTGAGAAGTGATGCCTGTTTTCTCCATGCAGATAAATTGTGTATTTGTTGCAATACTAGATCATGCAAACTCCAATATCCTGACCATATTGTCCCCATTTATTTCTTTTATCTCTCTGTTTAATATAATAGGAATAGCGGCTGAAGCAGGGAAACATGTGCAGCAGCATAATAGTACATTGTTTGAAAGCAGTTGTCTTCCATTTCCAGGGTTTCTCTTTGAAATGTAATTGCCTGCTAATATAACTGGGAAATATTATTGCAGGAGTGATCGCTAAAGCGTATACTTGTGCTCTTAGTTCATGTTACATCTGTATAGTATTTTGAAAAGAAACTGGGTGCAACCTTAGCTAGTTAAATATCGTTGGTGAGAGATGTTTGCAGACGTTGTGATGGGCATATTGTCGCCGAACGTGGAAACAACGCCATGGAGTGCCAAAACAAGAACCGCCGTGTCCCATGTGTAATGCAGCAACAGCAGAATTACAATTGCCTTGTGTAAAGTATCTGGTAATGAAGGCAGATAATGGAATTCTTTGCGAAAGCAGATGCTAACTGGCTCCCCAATGCTAGGCAGAGACCTGAAAAGTGATACCAGCTGGAGGGGAGAAAAAACAGCTGAAAAAGGCATTAAAAAGACGATGCCTTAGATGCACGTATGTTTAAGCAGTAAATACTTGTTTAAAATAATCTTATGAGATTCTTATTAAGAGGCAAACTGAGAATACGATTACAATGTTATAGGCAGTCAGCCGGATGCCCAAAGGATATTTGCATGCAGATCGGCTGCGTGACGCCGGGCCGCTGCTGGGAATAGCGCGTTATCGTTTGCACCGCAGGGCTGGCTGCCCAGGACGGCCCTCGGAGGGGTTTAATTGCGGGAGGTGGGGCACGCCGGAGCCAGAACCTTCTGCTGCGCGGGGGGCTGGGTGTTAAAAGCGGGGGTATCTCTGCTCATCCCTGCGTACACAAACGTGTACGCACGCGCGCGCGTCTTCTGCGGCAGCACTCGGTAACGCGGCCCTCCTGCCAGGCCGCGAGCGGTGCTCGGCACGTAGCGGCGGCGGCGGTTCCTCGGTGGTCTCCCACTATTTTACCGCTCCAGTCAGCTCAGCCGTTTCAAATCGTGGCTTCAGAAATGAATGTGATGATGTAATGAAGGGCTTAGGCTACACAGAGCTCTTCTTCTGCTGTAAGCGTGGGGGTTTTTTCAAACAAAAACATGCAGCAGGGCAAACCCTTTTTTTTTTTTTTAAAAAAAAAGGTACTTTTAACAAGTAAAGCAACTTGGTGACCCCTGGAGTTGGTCTCTGCCCAGATAAATTTTTCTTTACCCAAAGAGTTATTCCCACGGTGGGGGATTACTGGCGCAGCTGGGGTGCTGAACTGGGCATCGGCTCCCCAGGTTTCCAGTCCTGGCCTCATGGAGGCAGACCAGAAACTTGAGTGGGGCTCTTTCTCATGCTAGGTTGCATCATGCAGAGACACCATTTTCAAAAGAAACACCTCTTCCCTTCCAGCTCGTTTAACTGGTGGTTTTGGCAGAGTGGGGAAACAGGCTCCTCTGCCCTTTGCAAGGGCTTCATACGTCTTTGTAATTGAAAGAGCCTTTTGCCTTAACTGCTAATTTTTGGAGGACTAAAACTTAGGTTTAGTTTCAGCTCAGCATGGAACAGGAGTATACGTGTACTTGTGAACAGCAAGCATTTTCCCCATGTGAGAAAATACGTTTTGTGCTGCAGCAGCGGGAGGAAACGCCGCAAAGGTCATGGGCTTGCTGACACTGGTGGTCTCAGAAGGTCACCGCTGGCGCGGTGTGTCCGTGTGCGGTGTCACAGAGCTGCTCCGACGTCACACTCTGGTTGGGGAATTCCAAGGAGCTTTGCTGACAAGCAAGAAATGAGTTTTGAAGCAGCCTCTGAAGACGTGCAGCTTCATCTGTATGGCGTTGACGCGTGTGTGTCCTTGCCCCTTCACCTCTTCCGTGTGTTCAACTGCGAGTTGCTAAAAACATGCTTTAGATGTGTGCTCCGCTCCTAGCAAATGAAAGTAAGATGTGTTGTCCATGTAAAACAAGCAACGGGAGGAACTGTGGTAGAGCAATGATCCATCAGCAGCATCCCTCCAGAGCACTGATTCGTTGCTTTATCCACCAAAGTGCAATCACGAAGAAATCCCTTTTCTACTGAGGGCCCGTTCTTCGTATTCTTACAGCTGGGGTTCGCTGCGGCTGCTTGCTGCGCTGTAATGAGTTGTTTGTCTAATTGTGGTGGGCAGAAAATGCCTGAGTGCTCTTCAGGTCTGGACTTCGCTCGACGGGAAAAGGACGGTAAACGAATCAAACGCGTGTGGCTGCGTATGTGTTTGGATCTGCTCTACTTTCAGAAGCATCGTTTTCAAAACCGTTCCTGACTTGCTGTTTTTCGGCAGGAGGTATCCTGCGTGCTAAGCAGAGAAAAACATTTTCCAAATTCAAGTAGCAAATCTCACCTCTAGTTACATTTTGACCCCATTAGTGAAGAAATATATTAAGGAACTATGCAGCTACATGGATTACCATTTAATGCAGTTATATGAATTTTTGGCATATAATTGATAGTAACAAATGAGCTTTCCAATTTTTTATGACATTCTGATTTTGTGCAGACGTCTGTAGGGCTTTACAGCTTTCCAGGGATAACATCTCACCCTTAAGATACACCCCCAGGATTTTAGCCTCAGGCTCCAGGCCACCGGGGATTTGGAGTACGGCAGGAAAATGCCAGCCTGTAAATACAGTGACAGGAGAGCTGGTTCTTGTCCGTGTTGCTCTGAGTGTAGGTGATGCTCTGCTCCCCTGTCCCAGGGGTCTCTGCCGGAGCACGAGGGGCTGCTGCAGCTGGAACAAGTGCTGAGGAAGGACCCTCGGGGAGGAGAGCTGCCGGGGTGGACCCAAGTCTGGCTAAATCACCCCAACAACCTGCACAGGGGCTGTGGAAGGAATGCCTCTACTTCATCATCTTTATTCTCAGCAGTTTTTATTCACTTTTTGTTGCTTCCCTCTCACCTTCCCCAGCTCTTTCCCCTCTTCCTTGTTGTCATGGGAACATTCACTACAGTTGTTAAATCATACTATTAAAATACACTTTCCAGGTAGAATGTTAGTAGCTAATATTGATCTAGCTACTGCTGCTGACTCAGGGATATAGTTGAACATATCTCTTACTTCTCCTCTTAATGCATAATGCAGCGGTTTCTTTCACCTTGGGCTCTGTACTGAAGGTGACATCAAGCAGCAACGTACTTTGACTTGCTTTTTTTAACATGTGGCCCAGCTGAAGCATTGGGCGCGGGTGGTGGTACGAAGCTGGCTTTAAAATCTGCAAAGGACAATCAGACAGAGGAAAAAAAAATCAGCCTTGCCGTGGTTGACCCTCGCGAGCAATAGTTACAGGTGTTTGTATGCTGGTGGCGAAATGACGTTCAGATGAAACTGTCCTCATCCACAGACACGCCGTGTGCTCCAAATAACTCTGCAAGCGTATTGCGCTCTGTCACAGAAATGATTGAAATGTAGATGAAAGACAAATAACTACCTTAATATCAAGTGGGGCTGCATTTAGAAATGTAATCTATCATGTACATTGTCACTGACATCTGCCTTGAGTGATCATCCGCACAGTAGCACATAATGTTAAGCAGAGCGTGGTAAGCATATTCCTGAGTCACCAGAAAGAAGAAAAAAGTAAAAAGAGTCTACCTTGAGATACGAGTTTGCGGTATGTTTGCAACATCAGCATTTCAGTTTTCCACAGTGGTTAATTAACCAGTTCTAACTTTACGAGAGTTTCCTGAAATTGATAGTTTTTGTAAGGTAAGATTGAGGTGCCCCTGGAATTTCCTTGTTTACCTTCCTTTCGAAAAATTTTTGTTTTAGAACCAGCCTGTTGTACAAATAATTAAAATAGTACCGTTTTAATGTGACTAGTATTTGCAGCTGATGCTGCATTTTGCTGTGTGATACAGGCACAGCAAATGACATTTTAGAGTTTATGCTGGGCAGGCCTCTGTTAACAAAGAGTAAATGCTGAGAAGCCATCAGTTTCTAGCATGTTTGTAAGTGTTCTTGAACATCTCCGTGTAAGTTATTTTATGTTATCATTCATTTTATGTTTCTTGATCTTTCCAGAAAAAATCAGGCAGAGATATGCAGATCTACCAGGAGAGCTGCACATTATTGAGCTTGAGAAAGACAAAAATGGGCTCGGACTGAGTCTTGCTGGCAACAAGGACCGCTCTCGTATGAGCATCTTTGTAGTTGGTATCAATCCAGAAGGACCCGCAGGACGAGATGGACGGATGCATATTGGTGATGAACTTCTAGAGGTAGGTGTTTCCTTTAGTTGCTAGGCAGGGTTCACGTGGAGGGAGGGAGAGGCATATGTGAAGCTATCATTTGAACCTTAAATAAAGCCTGCAAATGGAATTAGGTGGCTGTGGCAAGGAGCTGCGCTGATTTATGCCAACTGAGAACTTGGCCTTTGGCAGGTAAATGTGTTTTCAGTGAAACAAAAATCATTGGCCTGTGAAAACTAATGTCTTGTCCACGAAGTCTGTGCTCTCAGCATGTTCACAAGCTATGCTTAGGGAGGGACTGTTGAAAGGCAGGAAGGGGAGAGTAAATCTATCCTTGTAGTGCATGTGTGGTTTCACAGGGAAATTCACACCTTATATTAAAAAAAACAAAACCCCCTCAAAGTTACCATATGTGTTTTTACAGATGACAGAGATATCCCCCATCCTGAAAATAAAATTCCGTGCTGTAGTCTGTTTTGATCTGTTGTAACTTAAAATACTTATTTTCTTTAGTCTGCCACAAGTTCACCCACAAGGCGAGAGAGCTCATGAGCAAGTAGAGTATTTTGTCTTCACTTTTCCTCCCATCTCCTTGCTTCACCTTCAGATTGAAAGTGCAGATTTCCTGCACTTCCACACTGTTGCAAAATAACGCTTCGCAGCGGTACCTGCAGTGGTTCCCCACGTCGTGGTTGCTTCAGGGGTTTAAAAAAATCAGCCATCCCTGGGGATCGTTCCTTTAGAGAGAAGCTTTCCCTGAAGAGCAGGTATACGCTGACCTACTGCTCTCCGTGGGTGGCGAGTTTCTGATCTTTCAGCAACTCTCTGTGCCATCAGAGAAGCACCTATTTTCTCGTGTTTCTTGACTTCAGAAAGAGCAAATTGACTGCCTGCGGAAACCTTGGGAGTACTCAGAATTGTCTAAGCATTTGTCATTGTCTAACAGTTCTGTAATTATGGGTTTTCAATACACAGAGTACAGGAAAGACTTGTTTTGCTATAATAACAACATCATCTGAAGTTTGTTATTTTCTTTTTAAGTGTGATAAATGGTATGAAGGTCTGTATCGTACTGGAGTAGGGTGGGAAAATGACTGTCTCCTTCAAATTCGTGTTCTTTCTGCCCCGGCACCAAATTCCAATGGTAAAAAAAAGAAATAAAAATTGACAAATTTTGGGTGTATACCAGTTGAAAGGACGCATGGTGGTGTTTTCCTCTGTGCATATCATAGACCAGGTAGTTCGTGGTGGAGGGAAGGTAGAGCCTTTTGTGTTGATACTTTTCTACTAAGAAGGATTCACTGGAGTTTCCTTATATCTCATGAGTTACTCCTCGCAGTGTTTGTTTGATCTAATGTTAAGTATTGCTAACGAGACTTCAAAGATGCACCGTCTGTGATCAGTCACAGGTACCTCAAGGCTCGGGATTTACATGTGAGAGCCATGTTATAAGTAGCATTTGCCAAAGTGGTGGTGTTGCCCCGATTCCTCTCCCTGTCAAGTTGGAGATAAAATTATTTTTCTTTTTCTTCAGTGGAAGGAAAGTGAAGTTCAGAATCTCAAAAATGCCAAACGTCAAATAAACTGAAGTTCAAAGAGACTTTAGTAACTACCTCTCTTGTTCACGTTTGCAATCAAATTGAGGGTGTGTCACGAGCGGGCAGAAGTGCGATTACTTATATGAAAGGATGTGGTGATCTCATTCTGGTCCCCAGTGAGTACGTATCCAGTGTCAAAACATCCTGTATTACAAAGGAATGGGTTGTGCATTAGTCATGTACGGACGTCTCACGCTCGCACCAGTGGTCAATTATTCACAGCTCTGGTTTTTTGTCTTTTAAAAACATTTCAGTGTTATGTGAACAGCATTGAAATGGAACTAATGGGCATTTACACTGGCAGGTTTTTTTCAATAACCATTAGGTTCAATAACTAGGAATCCTCACACCTGAGAAGCATACGGGTCACAGAGGAATATCACAGAATGGTTGGGCCTGGAAGGGACCTCTAGGGCTTATCTGGTCCAACCCCCTTGCTCAGGCAGGGCCACCTCAAGCCAGTTGCCCAGGATGATGTCCAGATGGCTTTTGAATATCTCCAGTGTGATTTCATGCAACTTCCATGCCAGTGATGCAGAGGTCAAGGTGGTCAACGGGCTTTACTTGCAGTTTCTACAACAAAATACATTAGAAGAGCATGAGCGGCAAGCTCAAGCATTCAGACGTTAGGAAATGACAGAATCCAGATTGTTTGGTTTTCTCCAGTTAAAGACAGAAAAGTAAAGGCTGTGACTGTGGTCATGGTCACAGAAGGATTTGTCTCTCCATGGTTTCCTTGCCTCGTTCAGAGACCTGGATGGACAGTCTTTAGTGGTGACGCAGCTGGACTTCTCTTCCTTTGGGTAGTGCTGCACTGCGTGTAGGTATCTACTTGCTCTGCTGCAGACTGAGCTGCTGCCCATTGCCCATTCCTCAAACATTTACTTACTAAATAGAAAAAAGCTGTTGGACTTTGCAAGCACTTCATTCATAAGCATTTGAGGCCGTTTCCCCCAGCATTCTCGTCTGCTTGTCAGCAAATAGACCCACCACCCTCAACCCTTGTCTAACTGCGTGTTGTGAGTACATCTGCAGCTGCAGCTTGCGTGACGTGTCAGGCTTGAATGCTCGAGCACATCGCCAAGAGGAGGGATGCTCATCTGAGGAAGCCTCTGGCATTTCTGCACTGTCCCGGGGTGCCCCAGTGAACCCCGTTCGTTAGCGTTGCTCCATTACAGCAGCAGATGCTACTTCAGCGTGTGCGGATGGTTCTCCGTGGCTGTTGGTGGGGGTGAGGCTAATGGGAGATGAGAGAGAGATTACCACTGTGGTTTTTTTTAACTGGAGTTTGACTGGATTCAATTGAAAGATGTGGGATGCCGCCTCAGTTCCTTGTTTATAAAATCTTTTGTCACCGAATTAATGAAATATCATCTCACTTTTAGCTTCTGCAAACAACAGGAGTCTTTTGGGGCATGACCTTGGCTCATTTTCAAAGTCAATCCAGCCTATACATGGAGTGAAATGCAGGTCACATGAAAAAATTGTATGTAATAATTTTTTTTTAAGTATGTTTTCTGTGATGTATTTTGGATGGGTATGTTGCTGGAGATAACAGCTTTTTGAGGGAGAAGGTGCTTTCATCCTGCTTTCATATGTGGAGGAAAATTACTTGGGTCAGGATTTGGTCGCTACGTAAAAAAATGTGACATGACCACAAGTTCTGCTTTTCTGTTCTTTTTCCAAGCAAAGAAACCATCTGTGGTGCTCCTGCCTTGCACCCTTGCTGTTTTAGTGCAGGTGTCTGCACCGCTTCGTATCTTATTACTTTGGGCTTAGTCCTGTGGCTGATTGTGCCCAGCATGGCCCGCAGCACGTTCACGTGGTGCTGTACCTGTGCTGTCAAGCCCTGCTGCTCGTGAGCTCTGCATGGGTCTGTCCTTTCAGTAGGATTTATTCACACTGAATAATCCACCTTGTTATTATTATTATTATCATCTCTTCATAAGAGAGTCAACTGTGTTCTATTAATAAACCAAGCTGTTCAGAGCCCTGTTATGCTAAATTACTGGTACTGGGATTTTCTGCCATCTTTCTGGCCCTGCTTGACTTGCTGAAAATGGGGCAGGAGGTGGAAGGAGAGTGCTCGCTTGGATGTTTTGCTCTAGGAGCCCACAGCACTTCCAGCTCTCACTCTTTCAAGTCTTCATAGTCAAGAACTGGTGTACAAGTTTGCCTGTTGTCCATTCTGGACTGTTGCAGAAGAGGCTTTTTTTTCTTGTGCCATTTTTGTGGTACCTCAAAGACAGAGGGCTTTTGTACTACATGTATTTTTATAGCTATTTTGTTTCAAGATTCTTAGATATATATAAGTTACACTGTAATAATATAATAGGTACATCAGTATTTTGCCTGAGTAAACGAACTACCAGCCAAATTCATCACGCCATTTCTGTTTTGGAATGTGGGGGCTGGCGCTTCAGTCTCGGCTTATTTGTTGTGGGATTGTGAGGTTTTTCCTGTTTCGAGATAGTTACTTTGGTTTAGAGAAGTGGCACTGTCCCTCGAGAGGGACGGTAACTTGACCGTAGTGGGGTTTTCGCCTGAAAGCAGATTGAGGTTTGCACATTGGTGTTTCAAGGGTCATCTTGAATGACTAACTTCAGTGGTGATAATTTTTTTTTATTCCTATTTAAACACAATAGTCATAGCTTCTGTTCTTGTTTTCAGATTTGTTTCCTGAAGGTAACATTGAGGGATAGTGTGCTGCTGGTCTTTTCACAGGAGGATACAAATGCTTCTTTCATGTACTTCATATACAGGTTACCAGTTAGGGCTAGTGTTGGCTGATGGTTTTTAAAGCTGCGAGTAAGGTAAAGCTGGAATCAGGAGGGCGGTTGTTCGCGAGGACGCGGGCAATCTGCAGTTCCCCGCCACTCATCCCTGTCCACACTCTGGAGGTGGGGAACCGCGGGGTCAGCTGGCTGCCGAGCCAGCGGCAAAGCCGAACGGCAGCGCGGGGCCGGAGACGTTCCTGTCTTTATGGAGCTTCTGGCTGTCGGTCACGTAAGGTGATGCACGTTTGAACGTGTGCTGGGCAAGATATTTGGTGGAGAAAGAAGAACTCGCATTCTAATTAATTATTTTTTCTTTCCAGTGTTTTCCTCTTGCTTTATTATTTGGGGGGCTGGTGTATTTTATGGGGACTCAGTCTATGCAATTTGACTGCTCAAACAGTTTTTGAAACTTTTCCCGTTGTTTCAGAGAGTCTGGTTGTGTCTCAAAATAATACAATTCCTGTGGTTAGAAGGAACCTAATGCATGGGTACAAAGAAATATTTATTACAGAAAGCTATGCCAGTTCTTTTACTAGCTTTGGGGTATCATTTAACTTGATTTTCATAAAAATCAGATGATACTAATTTTATGGATTTCTATTACAGCCACATAGTAAAAACAGTTCTCTTTTTTTAAATATCCATATCAAATGTTTCTCTTCTGCAAATTAAAGTTTGAGAAACAAACAATCCTTTATTTTTTTCTCTGAATTTCAGAGTTCAGATTTCAGTGAGTTGGTATTTTCTGCTACTTCAGTGTATGAAACTGTAAAACAAATATTTTGTAGGTGAAAGCAACGGTGCATTTGGGCTATGTGATAAAATCTTCCATAAAGCATTGTAGCGCTACGTTAAAGAGCAAGTTTGTGTGCTGACCTGACCCCATACCTGTAGCATGTTTTTATCTTTCGCTGCTCTCTCCTGTCTTCCCAAGAAGGTGTATAAACAGACATTTAAAGAAGAGTTGCCATTGATTCAGAACAGTTTATTTCTTTTGCTTAGTCAAAGCTTTGTTTTCTAATCTCTAAAGAAAAAAGCAAAGCGCAGATTTAGAGGTTTTGACTCCCAGAGTACGATTTGGTTAATCTGACATGTTACTTTATTTAATTTGAAAGACTTAGGTTGGTGTTCCTTATGAAATCCTGGATGTTCTCGTTTTTGCTTTATGTATGTAGGCTTTTGTGCTGTGTTCGTCACTGTGGTTTCTGAAGCTAACAGAGCATTAATTTACTTTGCAAAAGAAAGTGACTTTTCTAAAAAAAGAAAAAAAGAAAAATTCATACTGGCTGTAGTAACTATGTGGGAAAGTCCAAAACCTTGTGGAGATACATTACTTTGATTAGCCTTTCATTTTGGTGTAATTAAATAATTATAACTTACAGACCCAGCTCCCAGCTAATTAAATTTTGGATTATTTGATACATCTTCTGAATAGGATTAATTTAGCCAGAGTAAAGACTATAAATTTTAATCTAAGGAGTCTGCTGTTTAGAAAAATTGATGGTAATTTAACTAAATCCAAACAATTTGTAAAGCATACAGTATTCCCAGTGAATAATTTATTTTTTGAACTTATAGAAATTAAGTCAGAAAACTCACTGAAAGTTTCAAGTACAGCTTGAAGCCAGAATGCAACTGAGCATTCATTTTTGCCACTGGATTTTTACATCTGTCTTTGACTAAAAAAGCATGGCCTGGGATGCTGCTTCTCGTCCTGTCTTCACAGCCATGGCAGGTGCAGACAGCACTGCATTAAACCCTTACAAATGCTGGTGTGAGGCTGTTTCCTCGGTGCTGGTCGTTTCGTGCCAGCTCAGGCTTTCGTAGACCTTTCTTGGCTCTCTCTTCATACTGTGAGCAACTTGGTAGGTAAATGCTTTGCACTTCTGTCTTTAGGAATAATCAAGTGTTAGGGGTTTTATTCTTGTCCTTGCATTGTCCTTCTTTAAACGATGAGCTTGCATGTTGTTTTGACCCATTGAAAATAAGATGGGAATATTGTGAAGTTGCCAATCTGACCAAATAGCCTGTGTGACACAAGGCTGTGAGACTTGGCCAGTTATTTCTTGTTTGAATGAAAAAAATCTTCCAAGAACACAAAACCAAAATCCAATACAATTTTCAGTAACAAAAAGCCCTTCTTTAATCACTAGTAAATTGTTCTTGGGCTCCATTATCATTATTGTTTTAAACAGCACTGGTATGTCAAATGTGAATGTAAATACTATGTTGTGAATGAACAGTGGAAGGAAAAAATTGCAGAACTGAGAAGAAGCTAGCCGCTCTCTTTGGAAGGGTGCGTGAAGAGTCCAGCTCTGGAGAGGTGCGTTAATCTAATCAAGACGCTTGGAGTGAGAATTTTGACAGAGTTAAATAGCAGATTATCCTGCACGCTTGGAAGCCTCTGGTGCTTGCCGAGGCAGTGAGACATGGGACGAGCTGAACCATGAACCTGAACTAATGTTGTGACAGCAAATACGATTAATTCCCATTTCTCTTTCATCATCTTTAAAGTTTTCCCTTCTTTTTTTGGACAAAATGAAAGATGTTAAATGTAGCTTTTGAATTAGTTTCCATGTTGATGTTTACAGGTATTCAGGTGTGAGTAAATAATTGTCCTTCCACAGAACGTTGTTATCTTGATGCTTATTCCAGTTTGAGCTGTTGAAGTTGAAGGAGGACAGCTCTGGTAGTCCTGCTGTCAGGGGAGGATGCTTTCCTTCACCACCTTGCTGAGTGTTTGCTTCAGCTTAGTTTTAAATCTGAAAATCATCAGGGTACAACTAAGAGACTGCTCAAGGGTTTTGTGAATAACTTTGACATAGTCTTTTTTTTTTTTTTCCCCATAATACTCAACTCAGCTTTTACTTGCTTTAAATTTATTGTGGTATTCAAATCTGCCTTATGTTCTGCATATGATCGTCATGATTGTCGTTTGTGCAACGCCGGAGCTGAAAGACGAGCGTCCTCTTGGGATGCCTCTGCGAGGGGAGGCATTAACGAAGGGGAGCTGAAGCCCCAGAAGCTCAGGGCATTGTGGGCAGGCTGAGGTGGAGCAAGGTGTTAAACACCAACCCTGCCTGTGAAATGAGTGAAATGCTCTAAAGACTCCAGTTTCACACTGCAGGTAATTTTTGCGTTATGATACTGAGTATGCTTTTGGTTGGCTTGGAAGTAGCTGCTATATTCGTCTCAGAGATGCTGCTGTCCTTGTTGAAGTCCTACTCACTGAGCATGGTACTGGGAGACAGTAGGCACCTTGTTTTCCGCAAACTGGGAAAAGGCTTCTGGTTCCTAGAAAAGGAGAAGTCTTGAAGCACGTATTGTGTTAAAGCCAAGCTATTTCCCTTTGAAAACTGCAGCATTTGTCTGCACGCAGCAGAAGTGTCCAAAGTAGTATTTGGTGGCTGGTGCTGTGCTTAGGTGGTGGATCCATCACAGCAAAAGTGATGTGGCATGTCCTTAAATTGTCCTTTGTCTCCGTGGCTATCAGTTCTGTTCCCCTCAGCGGAGCTGAGGAGTCAGCACAATCGTAACAGCGAGTGGTCTGAAACTGCCAGTTGCCTGTGGGTGAGGTGTAGGAGTGTCTGTCTCGAAGTCGGTGCTGTTGTCATATCTGCATGATTCTTCCCGGACCAAGTTGTTTTCCAAAAATCTGGGAACAATACTTAAAATGCATTCTGTGGAAAAGAGTAAAAATTTGCTTTCATTTGTGGCTTACTAATAAGACTAAATAAGCTCGGCATTGGTTCCTGGTTGATATTGGTCTAGAATAAAACTTGGAATGTTTTGCTATTAATACGGTATTTTTTCTTTGGTAAATTGGAGTCTAAGATGTTGAAAATGTAATATTTCAAAATCTGTTCTAAGGCTACAGTTCTGCAATCCATTGTGGAATCAATATGAGAAGGAGGATGTTCTTAAAATCAAATTAGGATTTATCCTTTCTAAAGGAATGATAAGAAAGCTGATGAGCAATGTTTAGATTGTTGCTGCCGAGTTGCAGACTGCGCCCCATCCTCCTCGGGCAGTTGGCTGGGAGAGGAGCAGCAGCCCTGGGCACTCCAAGGCCAGGCTGGGCAGTGCCCGTCACCTCCTGTGTGCTTATCGTGTGATGTCTTTCCGCAGCACAGCTGGGCCTGAAAGAGGCTTGTAGGGCCTCAGCTCTGGTATTTCTGTCTCTACAGCACTCTGCAGACAGGCAGATCTATGCGTGCAACGTTGGTGTTCCTGCTGGTAACAAGCTCAAAAGCTACGCGTTTTGTGTTTTGCAGACTGCATTTTCTTAGAGTCTGATCTCTTTATCCCACAGTAAATTTGGAAGTCTTGGTGGTATAAATTAAAACAATGCCTACTTCTCCGCTTACAAGAAAATCTGCATTTTCTTTTAACAGATAAACAATCAGATATTGTATGGAAGAAGTCATCAGAATGCTTCTGCGATCATTAAGACTGCCCCATCAAAGGTCAAGCTGGTTTTTGTACGGTAAGAACAGTTCTCATCTAAACATTTGTTTGCACTTCAGCCTTTTACAATACATATTTACATAGTTAGTCGGTTTTGAAAATGCTGAACTTGCTCAGTTCTCTTTGAAATGAATTAAACCTTTTCCTTGAGTATTCTTCTCATTCTTCTCAGGACAGTTGAAGAGTTCTCCTTAATAATGTATTAACAAAAAAATCTAATGTAATTGGTTGCCTTTTTTAGGGGTGTCTGGTGAAGACTTGAGCTGTCGCTCTTGGGCTTGAGAGCAGCCTGATCAGAGCTGCTTCTCCCACAGCTTACTGAGGTGCTTTAGGTTGGTTCTGCTGGCACAGAGACGGGGTAGGCACCTGGATTCACCCAGACTGCCAGAAGGGAGTGACAATGGTGCCAAGGCTTGGGGCTGGAGAGGGAGCCGCTGCGAGAGGAGCAGGCCGCTGTGGGTGGAGTACACGGAGCACGGGCTGGGTGGGTGTCTGAAGGATAGCTTTATGTGGGCGTCAAACGAGGATTTCAAAAGTGTGCTAGGGCTTATTTGTACAGACAGGGAACCTGACTTTGACAAGGAGCACTGGGATGGCTGCTGTAGGAGGGAATATGCTAAAACAACCTTTCCTCTGCATAGCAATTACAAGTGGGCATCTTTTCTTTTACTCCAGGCATGAAAATTCTTCCTCTTTGTATGTGAATTAAGGACACCTCCATGCACTCACTCTGTAGTTCAGGAACTGTTACTCTTACGACCCTGGGTGGGAGGTCTGGGAAGCAGCTGCCTCTCTCCCAGAGCACACGTATGCTTTAATATATTGGAATTTCATGAATGCATCTATTCCAGCTGTGACTTTCATTGGGCATATCCCCATGCCAGTTTATAATGTGGTCTTCCCACCAACATATACATCATACTTGATATTGTTTTATATTCTTTGCTCATAGGCAGCTTACCTGTGAACAATGTAATAATCTGTGGGTGAATGCATATAAATGTGTACATTTACTCGCATGGCTCTGCCTGGTACAGCATACACAGAAATGATGGAAGAGCAGCATTAGCGCGGTGAAGAATGAGTTGCTATACTTGGCAGCACGGAGGATCTGGAGGAGATTAATGATCTTGCCTGCAGCTCCCATGTTACTTTCCCCAGCTATTGAAAATTAAACGTCATCTACAACAGCTCACTCACCATTACTTAATTGCATGTGGAAAATGTGTCTGGTTGGAAGCTCCAGAGGCAGAACCACAACTTAGGAAACCAAAACCCAGGGCTGGGATTAGTGTGGTGGGGCAGCATGGAGAGCGTGGGCTGCTTGCAGCCTGCCCTGCTGCGCCGAGCACTGCGGCTGGCTGCAGCGAAGGGTGTGTGTTAGCTCGAGTCACCCACGGGTTGGAAATCCTTGGTGCATATTTTGTATCGTGTTTAAGACCTAAAGGCCATGTAAGTTCTTAGCCATAATTCCCCTTTTCAGATTGTCTGTGTAAATGTGGATTGCAAGGCAAAAGGTTGTCTTAATGGTCATAATTAGTAGATATTGGAAATACCTTTGGATAAATCTTGTCTCTAGAGCTTTAAAAAAAAAAAAGCTTCCATTTTTAAATGCTGCTGCTGAGATTGTAAACTTATGTCTTCACACTTCCCAAGAGCACACATCTTGTCACAGCTCTCAGCCTTGCATTAGACTACGCTGACAACCGATGGGTCCGTTTGCTTGACCTGAGCAGCCATTCGAACAGCAGTGAAAAGAAATTCTCCCACTGAGAGGATGTCGTTAGTAACTACAGCGCTGGCTCTAACGCAGAGAGAGAACTAATGTTGCCCTTTTTTTGATGTATGGTCAGCTTCTTATAGTAGGAGGGGTGTTTCAAAATTTTAGCGAAGCCAAATCAGGTTGTCTCTCTTTAAGGAGAATTTTAAGGAGAAACAAGAATAATTTCTTTTCTCGTGCAGAAAATATTCCATAAGCCCGTTCTATCTCGGTGCTTCCAGTTCCTATACCTTAGGCCACAAAACCAGTGGAAGTGATTGACTCAAAACACAAACCAACAGAAGTCTTGTCTGTGGTGCAGTTTGGTAGGAAAAGTTTTTGCTTGCTTTATCAACTCATTTCAAAACTATAATATAAAATGGAAGTATTGAAATGCCACTACTTAATGCATTGTGGTGCCAGCTGTAGTAAATAAGAGCAGCGACAGGCAGCTTGAATCTCCATCCGTCTCTCTTTTCCAGCTGAGAACAAAGCGCGGAGTGTAGCAGACTCGGCTCTCCTGGCAGGTTTGCTGCTTGGCTGATTTCAGATGTGTTCCTCTGGGCTCTAATGGTGTGGAAAGAGCAGGATACCGTTACATCGGTTATGCTTGGAGAATGAGGAGGAGCCAGTGCAACAGAAATACTGTTTTCCTCCTCCTGAGCGCTGTTACCCGTGCAACTTCTTTTAAAGGTAGAAGACCCGTAGCATAACGTAGCCAAAACACATCCTGGAGCACGCAGCAAGAAGGGGCCACAGCTCACCGTAGCAAAATGATGTGTCCTGCAGGAGTTATCAGAGAAATGGGCCTGGCCTTCATGTGCATGAAGATATTAATATTCTAATTTTACCAGTGAGAGGCCTCAGCAGGTTATCGTTTTCCAGAAACACATCATTCTACACCCAAAAAAGTTCCTGCATGCCTGACTGGGCCGGCCTAGGACATAAAAGCAAAGCTGGTGGGACTCTTGGACTGTTACTGAAAAGTGCCCTCTTTGACATCCTGAGGCTTTATTTTCCTCAGATGAAGGATGCTGGGCTATAAGCATGCTGCTTTTTGCTTTGAAGCAGGGGACAGCATCAAGGTTTTCCTATTTCTGGTGTTTTGGTTCATGTGCAGGGCAGGGGGATGTTTCCATAAACTCTTTAATCAGTTGTGAAAGAAGCCCAGAAATTCCTGGGCACAGAAAAGCCTTTCTGTGAGAACTATAATTACAATAATTAAATAACTTGGATTTTGTTGCACCCACATTTTTTTTTCCTAGGAAACAATAAAGAATAGAAAGTGTCCTCAGCCTTTTATTGAATTTTTACTAAGCTCCTAACTTACCGTCTGAGCTGTAAAATCTGTTCACACTTTTTTTCTACCCAGGTAATGTTACAATTGCATTCCCACTCTTGCCTGCAATTCTTGCTGAGGAGATATAATGCAGTAAGTGCTGTGAGAATCATAGAGGTCCCCTTACATCTGAAGGCTTCTCACTCTGGTTTATAAGCATCTTTTCCTCAATTAAGTTGACGATGATTATTTAAAACAGTTGATTTTGGCCAGATTCCAAAATATAGGTCTTAATACAGCCCTGTTTCCCAGTGGTCTCATTAATTACACAAGCTTGTAATAGCATCTAAAAGATCTGCAGTTATAATGTCACTTGACTCTTTTTTTTTTTTTTAGATTCAGTGCATCTTGTGCTTTGTAGCCTGCGACAGTAACAAATCTGAAGGCGTTTAACCTGCTCACCCAGTCTAACACACAAACAAACCAATTGCCCGAGCACGGCAAGATTTTCCTGAGATGAAATGGCTCGGTCCGAGGGCTTCCTTTGATGAGTGTCCAGTCGTGTTTTATCTGACCTCAAATTCTCACAGCTGCTGCATTAACTTCCAAGCTACTGTAGCAAATACGGGTTGTCTTTTTGATTTCTGAATATCAGAAATAAGTAAGAATTTGACTGCAGCTTTCCGAGGCGTATACAGAGTCTTGCTGTGGAAGCGCTAGTGCAGCGCAGTGGCCACTGGGCATGTAAAGGTCTCGGCTGCGTTTTGAAATTCTTGGTCTGAGTCTCCAACAACAGCAATTAGCCAGGTAGCAACAGGAGAGAAGGACTTGCTTCTTGTAGGAGTCTCTGTGCCCTAGTTCCCAAAATAGAATGGGTTTTGCATCCATTGTGGTTTTTCTTCATGCGTTATGCGTCCATCCTTTTAAGATGCATGATAAAACAGTATAATTAGGTTTTACATCTGTAGCAGGAAATCCAGTTTATATCAGAATGCTCTTTTAAAGTGAGAATTTTATGATTCAGCAAATTCAATGTTTTTTCCATGCTCAATTAACTGCCTTTAATCTGTTGTGGTGCTTCAGTGTTGATATAATAAGCAGATCAAATGTAGTTTGAATGCTTGAATCAAAGTGAATGCCACTGATTTCAAACCATCATCCCATTGTGTTCAGTTCTGTGATTCATTCTTTGGTACACCTTTATTCCTTCAAAGAAAATTGTCTTGTGCTGTGATGAAACATGAGGAATGCTTTAAGAGTAAAGTACTGTAGGATTTTGCTTCTTTAAATACCATCTGTTAGCTGTCCGGAGTCATCCTCCCACACTGCAGTCATTCGTTCTGTTATCATTGCTTTCTGGTGATGGGATTGGAGCTTCGCAGGGAAGCCCACAAATCTCTGTCATCTAACCCCTCCTTCCGTTCCTAGGTGTAATTGTAAAGGCTAATCTCTGCTTATTTATGGTGACACGCAAAGGAGAGAGATCCTTGTACACCAAGGACTGGTGAAGCGAGGGCAGTGGCTGAGTTCTCGGTGCTGTTCAGCTCTCTCCATTGCTGTGACTTCGTCACTGAGACTTTGCTCTTCTTGTAGAGCCTCTATAAGTAAAGTTGTATGTTATGTGCCAGAGTCTCAACTACTGTCATGCTTTAGAAATCATTTTTGCTTGAAGTTTGTTCTAACTTATGTAATTGGTCATATTTTAGTAGTATAAACTCTGTTTTTACTTGCTTTGATTCTTTAGGTTCTTTCATGTGGGAACACTGTAAAAATAAGCTCTTGCCAGACACTGTGTGTGCAAGTTTGAACTTTTCCTGTTTTCTTCAGAGCTGTTTCCTCCTTGCTGTCATACACATGTGGGAACAAGCGCACGGTTGAGGAAGTGAAGTAATTTGGGCACTTTCAAACCTTTGATGACCTGAGCTGCACTTTATGTGAACGTTAGTTGTTCCTGTGAAATATCTGTGTGTAGTTGGCTCTCGCATAGTCAGAAGTGGATGGAGGGGAGACGGAGAACAAGACTGTTGTTGCTGTTAGTGGGAGAGGTTTTTCAAGAAGATGCACAATACAAAGCTCTTGCCCTGACCCAGCTGAAGCAAAATTCCAGCTTGCCTTTTCAGCAAGCAGCTTTCCTGCAGCTCCTCTTTTCCAAAGGAACTTCTAGAGGGAAAATAAAGATGAGAAAATACGACATCCAGACCTGATTTTTCTTTTTTAACAAGCATTATGTGGACAATGTAAGTTTTCAATAATCTGCAGGACTTTATGCCCTGGTGTCACAACCTGTGGGAGTCCGAAGGGTTACTGGGCAAATGCTGTTCATTCACTTGGTCTGCAGATCTGTTCCAACTAAGATGCCGTGCAACTGCATACAAGCTATGGGGATTTTCTCCTGATTCTTCATGTACTGTGTATTCCCCAAAAGCATCCACAACCCCTTACAAGGCTGTTGTCAAATGATCTTTTATCACAGAATCACAGAATGGTTTGGGTTGAAGGGACCTTTAGAGGTCATCTAGTCCAACCCCCCTGCCATGGGCAGGGACCCCTTCCACCAGCCCAGGGTGCTCAAAGCCCCGTCCAACCTGGCCTTGAGCACTACCAGGGAGGAGGCAGCCACAGCTTCTCTGGGCAGCCTGGGCCAGGGCCTCACCACCTTCAGAGTGAAGAATTCCCTCCTTATATCTAACCTAAATCTCCCCTCTTTCCGCCTGAAGCCATCACCCCATGCCCTTGTCACAGCCCCTCTCCAGCTCTCTCGCAGCCCCTCCAGGCCCTGGCAGCTGCTCTAAGGTCTCTCTGGAGCCTTCTCTTCCCCAGGCTGCCCAGCCCCAGCTCTCCCAGCCTTTCCTCCCAGCAGAGGGGTTCCAGCCCTGGGATCATGGCCGGGGCCTCCTCTGGCCCCGCTCCCACAGCTCCAGCTCTGTCCTATGCTGAGGGCTCCGGAGCTGGACGCAGGACTCCCGGGGGGGTCTCAGCAGAGTGGAGTAGAGGGGCAGAATCACCTCCCTTGACCTGCTGGCCACGCTTCTCTTGATGCAGCCCAAGATACGGCTGGCCTTAGTCATGATGAGCTGTGTAATTGCAGATAGTCTGACAGGAGGTTCCTCTCCCTTAGTTTAGACATCTAAAGGTCATCTGGACTTCTGTGATTAGTGAACAGTTGTCAGGAACAATTCGGTTCATCCTGTCCTAAATTAGGTCATTTAGGTGCTGGGATGAATTGCCCTTCTAAGTGGATCTGGTTTGGGATTTGTCTTGATTTTGCACTGATCACAGAAGTTCGGGCCCTATCTTAAACAAGATGCTCTGCTTTCGACAGGTCAGGAATCTCATTCAGCATGCTCAACAGGGATTGTCTTAGCATTACATAGCGTTGAGCTTATACTATATATGACAAACCTGAGAGATATAAGAGAGATGTAAGAGTTTGCATTTCACAGTGGAAAACAGAAGATGTCCTCAAAGGAAGGCAGGTAACCTGAATTCAAGAATTGCAAGCGAGGTTGATGAGCAAATGAAAAAAAAAAAAACAAAACAAAATGAAATTGAGCTGAGGCCATGACTTCTGGTTATCGTCTCTAGAAAGATAACTTTCCGAATGCTTCATAGACCATTCCAGCTCTGTGTGACGTTCCTCGGAAGTGCCAGAGACAGCTTTCTGATAAGCACACCACAGCGTTGCAGGGCAGCCTAGCTGAAGCCTGACAGCACACAACCTTAACTTCCCTTCAGGCTTACTTTTCGCAGCGTGGAGTGAGTAATCCCTGTAGATTTGTATTCGCAAATTGCTCTCTTTAGGCTTTTTTGTGCCAACTGTTAATGGTAGTTAATTCTTAGTCAAGAATACCTGAATCTGTCTTTGCTTAAGCTGCACATCTCCCCCTTCATCAGAGGTGCGGTTGTTAGATGGAGCAAAACATCAGAAGTTCTTCTCTTTGGTCAGTGAGAAAGGATGGGGAATGTCCAGGGGTCCTATTTAGGCTAGAAAGCGAGTAAAATGCAGTAAAGTATAGCAATCAAATAAATCTGAAAGGATATGAGCTGTTCTAAAGTTTAAGGAGTCTTTGCCACTTACATATTGCTTTGATCTTGCTTCCTGTGACCCTTTGCAACGAGGGAAGCTTCGTGTTTCTTCAAGATCGAGCTGTAGCTAGTGCTGTTGGTACAAGCAGTAGGCACTCTAACCTCCAGGGAGATCTAATTCCCATTTTCACTCAGAAACTCATCCTGAGAGGTTAGAAGCAATAAAAGTATTTGTGGGAGGAGTGATGAATTCCTTCCCTATGCAGTTTATATGTCACCGATGAAATATAAACAGCTGTCTGGTGCACGAGCTCAGCGAGGAGGTGGGCTGCCATCCCAGCATCTCCTACAAACCAGCGTGAGAGCTGGAACGAGAGCAGGGGATGTTTATCATTTCCGCAGATAATGGAGGGGGAGCGTCTGAGCCTCTCTGCGATATAAATTGCTTTGCACGTTGCTTTGACCCTGCGAGTATGAAGCTGCGTCTTGACTGTGAAGGGTTTGGACATCTTCACCCCGAGCAATATTGAGCAGTGGTAACTGAGAGCAGCTTTCTCAGAGGTGGTTACGTAGCAACTATGGGGACATACGTTGAATGCTCATTTGCAGTCGCTGTCATTTGAATATGATGTTCAGACTTCTCAGCTGTCTGCTCCTGCATCAAAAGAAAATGATTGCTCCTTTTAGTTGTAAATAAATTCATGTTTTAATTGAGGACACTTATGGAAGTGGAGAGCAGAAAGAGCAATTTATTATTAGATCTGTCACTTTAAAATATGTTCCCACTTGGATTCTGCTTTGAAGCGTTCTCCTTTGAAGCCGCATTAAAGTATTTAAATATGTACGAGTCCTAGCAGGGGGAGATTACAAGTTGTGACACTTCCTAACCTTGGGGTTTTTTATTTTTTGTGGGTTTTTTTTTTCCAGGGAATTACTGTAAGCGTTTTTTTATTGCTTGGAATAAAAACAGCCATCCATTTAAAACTGCATAAAGATGTTTGCCCAGTGATTGGGGAAAAAAACATTTTGAGTGTATATATGACTAGTTTGTATAATTATTACACCCTACTTTGTCATGGAGATCGTGAAGCTTCTGTCTAGCAATTTTTAGAATGTTTCTTACAAAGGTTTATACATACCGTATTATTTTCAAGTTTCCCCCTAATTGCAAGGTGTGCAGCACGCATTGTAAGCTACAGAAGGGTTGTGAGTTTTCGTGCTGGTTGTGCTTCGTGCAAACTATTGTCAGAAAAAACTCTACAGTCAAGTAAAAATTGCTAGGTCTCTTAGACACCTTACATTTGCTGATTTATTCTTATAGGTTAGAAAAGCAACTTAATTAGATCGATGTCTCGGGAAGAAAAGAGGAGGACAAATGTCCTCGCCTAATATGCCTTAAGGGGTAGAATGCACTTGGAAACTGTGAAACGCTTATGAAGCTCATGGCCTTGATTCTGTGCGTTCCTCAGATTCCCCTCTTGGCCCCGTGCGTGTGTGGGTCTGCATCACGGGCCGTGCTGGTTCTGACCGTAGAGTGGTTTCCAACTCTTCCAAGGCTTTGAGCAGAGCCAAGAGGAGAGGTTTGGAGTGAGGACAAAAATGAGCAGCACAGAACCAGTTCCTTTGACTTGTATGGCTGTTTGGTTGAAGATAAGTGAATTCACCAACTTTTGCCTGCAGGATTTATCATTTCAAATGCCTGTGGCTGAGTTTCCCATACGCTTCTCTGCTGAGAGCTGTTGATTTACAGTGTTGTCTTTCAGTCATCAGAACATGCTAGCTTCACGTGTTTAACTCGAGCGATAAAATGAGACTTTTTTCTTCCAGGCACTTCCGCAAAATGTTTTTAAACACATACTAGTCTCATATTTTATTCCAGAAATTAAAGGGGAAAAAATTCTGCTTGTGTTACAGTAACCTGGAAGGTGGTAGATAGGACCAGAAGTCAAACCCAGAAGACCCACTGCATGAGAAGTCAGTCACGTGCTTTCATCTCAAGATCCGTATCTGCAGAGCAGCAGCGTTACTGATTCCTCCTCTGTTGTGTTTTAGCGAGCAGAGGCTGTGTTATAGTTTGGAATCTTTAGCAAAATGGGGTTTGCATCCTGTACATAATAAAAAAAAATGCACTTTATACATAGAGGGAATCAATGTTCATCTGTTTTCTTCTCCCTGCATTTTATAAAAGTTCTTCTGAGTTTTTACACTGAATCTTTTAGAAGAGACCACACCAAATAGGAATAAAAAAGAAAAAGCAATTCGTTGTAGTGAAGCAGGTATTATATTTCAGAAATCTGAATATGAGAGTATGAACAAGCAGTTTACAAACGTAGACACTATTAGAAGAGGCTAATGAAGTATTAGCACATCTATTGATATATAGGGACCATAAATTCCAACTGCATCCTCTGATAATCCACACAAAGTTAGATTTCCAAAGAATGTGATGTCAGTATGTCCCGGGTGAAACTACTGTGGTCCCAAGAAGGGAAGTAATCTGTTTGCTAACAAAGAACAAAAGCAAAAATGAAGTGCTTGTCCAGTCTCTAACTTCTGGTAAGAAACAGTTAGTTTTTATGCTAGTGAGAGTATTTTCTTAATGGGCAAATGCAACTCAAAAGAGAAGTTTGGCCGTTATGGTTTAGTGTGTAATGTGTTGTCTGTTTGTTTTACAGAAGCGAAGATGCAGTCAATCAGATGGCTGTTACTCCTTTTCCGTTACCTTCCAGCTCCCACTCTTCTACTGAGGTAAGTTTTATGGGTTGTTTTTTTAATTAGGGATTGCTAAATTAGATAGATTAATCATAATTAGCTGTTCATTATAAATTCAAGCACCTTGTCTAATTAAACCCTGAATCATAAAATGCATTGGACAGGAACTTGACCTAATAGGTGTATTTTCCCGTCTTTTTTTTATTGATCTCGTCGTTACTGAAAGGGCTGGCATGGTATTAACGACAGGTATTACTGCTGTACAGGAGGAAGAAGAGTCTCCAAATGAAAACCTTGCCATCTCCTATCCCTCTCCTTTTTCAGCTGGTTAGAGTAGTCGTGGTGAGGATCTTTTGCCTGGAACATGGATGTCCCCCTGCAGAAGAGAAATGAGCATTTTTCAGGGGAAAGCTCCCACCTTTGAAGTTCTTTTTTCCCCAGAATAGCCTCCTATCGTCATCTCTAAAAAAAACAGTAGGGATGACCAGCAACTAGCTATGGTAAAAGAGGTCACATTAGAAGAGGCGCTTGAGACCGTCGCAGCCTACCGAGAGCCCTGATCCACCACTCTGTGCTGCGCCCCAGCATCAGGCTCGCATTCCCGCTCGGTTTCTTCCCGGAGGAGCAGACGAGGGAATTTAAGCAGAGACTTCTAGCACAGAGTGTTGTAGCATACAGCCTTCCAATGCAACAACTTCCTTAGTGTGCTAATATGACCAACGTTTTTCTTCGTTACGGTTGCGATCTCGGTCCCAGTGTAGACTGATTGCTCTCTTGCGCACCATGGATCACTGCAGTGTCACCACATTGTTATCATTTTGACATCTCGATATGGTGTAACTAGATTTTCTAGATAAAGTACATGGTTAGCCTCGCTGTTCCTTTTTAATTCTATTTCTAGTTGAGCTAATAAAGCAAAAGATGTTTTATAATTCGATTGGGGTTTGGTCTTGCCTTCATTTGATAAATTCGTGTGCATTGAACCCCTGGTATTCCAATAAGCATTACTGTGATCCCACAGCACTGGTCCACGCTAGGCAATGCTGGATGAATCTCCTGTTCACACGCTTGCTATCACTTTCCAGGTTGTATGAACACTGATGGCTGCTTCCACACAGGCGTAGTGCTGTGCAGTGCAAGAGCTGCTCCGTTTTTGTCCGCTTCCGACTCATTTTTGGACAGTGCTTTGGCTTTGCGTTCTCTCCTCTGTCAAAGCAGCACATTCCAGGTGCAGCTGGTGGATTGCAAATTACAGTTTACAGAGCCCAAGTTCATTTTATTTTTGTTGACTCTTTAATATCTGCATTTGTTCCCAGCTTTCTTTAATGTTTGTGTCTTCAAGATGAACCAGGAGGCTTTGTTTAGGCACGTTCTGGGCTGTGGTCAAATGACTGTAATTAGACTCTACCAGCATGTGGAACCCAAAGCGCTCAGCCTCCCGTGGGATGTTTGCCTTTAGAGGGAGATGCTTTTGGGTTGAGTTTCATCCGTTAATGGCAAGCTAATGACAAGCTCTTACTGTTTACTTTGTGTCTGCTTTACCTGCATTTTCCTTCTAGCTGGTATCTTTTTATTACAGAAAGTGCATGTAACCAAAAGATACTGTTGTTGTATAGAAAGTGACATTGCTTTCCTTTATCAGCTGTTCCAGTCTTTAAAGAAAGCAAACCAAAACTGACTGTGCATTATATCTTGCAATCATAACTTCAAATATCTTTGAAATACCAAGTAGATATTTAACATTGCGTGTTACATAGACTGTACATGAAACTTGTCAGATCGCATTAAATACCCTGGTTAGTGTAACGGAGTATCAGGGTGCCGTAGTTACCAAGCACTAGTGTGTTAATTTTCTTCATCTTACCTCTTTATCTTCATTAAGGTATTTTAATACGGAAAGTGATAAACTGTGAATACGCCTTAGAACAGGGTCTTGCTTTATTGCATGGAGTTGCAGGACTATAAGACTATGTTATGGTGTAATACTGTGGGCAAGCCACCAGAAGCAAAGTGTATTAAATATTAATATATTAACATCAAGACATTTGTGTAATTCTCATTGTGCACTTACATGTAAAATGTCTAATGAAAATTTAGAAATACCTTTGCTTCTAGGACTGAAGATCTTGAAATTTGATTTGTTGCACATAGTCCATTTTGCTTTGTGAGAGAGAACAGTTCCAAATTTGGATCAAAGGCTTAAGTATATTAAAACTATTTTAACATAAAATGAATCAAAATAATAGATCAAAAATCTTTTCAGCTTCAGGACTTGGTTGGTTTAAAAAAGGGAAGGAGAATTAACATGTTGAATTTTACGTGTAACCAAATTAGTGATACTCTAAACTGTAACTTCATGTTTTCCCTGAAAAGATGCCATTTCCAATCCGTCTTATCTTGAATTGTCGGTATGGGCAGGAAATAATTTTTCTTGCAAGCGTATGCTGCTTAGATACATGCTGGTTGTTATCTAGAAAAAATACCAGAAAATTCTGATCAGACAAGCTTTTCTGCTTAGTATGGTGCTATTTTATGTTTCAAGGGCCATTTTTGTTGGGAATCCTCTATAGAAAGAGAAAAGCTTCATGGAGGAGGAAGTTCTGGAGCACGTCTTGGTGAAAGTAGTTATGTGTTTTGGGCCATTGCCTGCATCTGCTGCTTCTCCAGTAGTTGTCGTTGGATGTCGTTTGCAGTATTCTCACAGTCATGTGCAGAAGTACCTGAATCCTGAGGCTATGTTTGCACTTCAGGTTGAGGATCGTGCTCCAGTGCTGGCTTAAGCCTGCCGAGCTTGGTGGCCATGTTCTCTAACCAGAAGAGCTCTGGCTTTGCCGATTCCTCCCGGGTAGAGCGCTCAGTCCTGCTGCTACTGACCTGTTCAGGTTGTGTGAAGGAAACTGAGCTTCCTTTAAGGGGCTGAGCATGCGTGAGGCTCTCGCTCCCAAGAGAAGTCTGGAGAAGGCCTCTTCATACAAACGCAGCAGTTTTCACAGTTGATAGGGGTTAGTCAGGCCTTGAAAGCTGACCCAGATCTGCACCTAAGTGCTCGTGTTGGACTACCTCATGATACTTCGGGCCAGCCAAATGGAGACTAAGGTCTGTCTTTCAAAACTTGCATTGCTTATTTGTCTCCTGACATTAGGATGGTTTAATTCTGGATCTTTTTACTTTTTCATGCTGCTACTTGTTTAGAAAAATGAAAGAAAAGGTAAAATTGTTGATTTTTTTTTTCTTTAGCTGTTATCAGGGATCATAGATCTGTTTAAAAACTGTTATCAATCCTTTCTACCAGGATCATGGTGGCACTGAAACTGCAAGCAGTGAAGAAGACCCAAGTCTGGAAGTCGTCATGAAAAGCTTGACCAGTGAGGAGTCTAATAAAGCTGTAAGTCACTTAAAGTGATATTTAATGATTACTGGAGCTTAGAAAATGGAGGCTCATTGGCTTGGTTTGTTTTCTGTCCACCTTTGTGTTGGAGTATTACAGCACACTCTTGTCATAATATCCAGTGCGTGTAAGAGCAGAATCAAGCTTTTAGCTTTACATACGTAGACTGTTTGCATGAACCAAGCAGTCAGTATATTGTTAAAATATCGAGGTAAGAGTTTTTATGCAGCATTTTGGCCCCCTCTTGAGTTCTTCCCCAGCAAGGGGATTGAGTTTCCACTCTTACCATCCATGTGTGACAAACTTTGGAAAAAAGCATGGTCTGTAAATCATATTCTTATTTATATTCATAGCTTCATAAATTCTAAGGCCAAAATGTCTATTATCATAATCTAGTCTTGCCTCCTGAATAACATAGCTATAGAGTTACTCTCAGTAATTTCTACATCAAGCCCATAACTTCTGGTTTAATGTGGTGCTGTCAGTGTGCACAGTAATAAATACTGAACTTCTCATTGATACAGAAGGAGTTTTTTGTTGTTTAATATGTCAGGACTGTGCATTATCAGAAATCTGAAAGTCCTTCAGGGTGCAGCTCTAATCTCTTTTTTTGGACTCTGTGTTAAAAGTTTAAAATGGAAAACTACTAAACATGCTGAAGAGTGACTAACCTAGACGTACATAAAATTGGCTGAGACAGTCTTTTTGTCCAACAGCCTACTCTTTTTTCAAGGAGTGCGTTGCCCGAACCTTGCTGTGTGTGCACAGTTTGTGTGTGCTGTCCTCAGCTGAGGAAACCAGACATTTCTGGATTTTTTTTTTCATTAGCTGTCTTCTTCCTGCTCCATCACGTCTTTTGCTAAGAGTGTGTTGGGTTTTGCAAATAGGAGTTGAATATACGTAATGTTCTATAGCTAACAAGTATTTAATCAACAAGTCTATGAACTGCAAGAGTTAGGAATTGTTATGTGCTATTCGAGCATCAGAACTAACCACCCATGTAAAATGGATTGGTTTATGTTCCTAATGGATTATAAAACAGATGAATTATTTGTATTTGGTAATGTTGTGCAGAATCCTCCTTTGATGCACTGGAATATGAATGAGTCAGAGTTTTACTGTATGTATTTATAGGTGTAATTCACCTGGTTTTATTGCTGTTGTTGCTCAACTTGGCAAGAAACTTTTGAGGGATTACAAGGTAATATGAAAAATTGTTCAAAGATTGAATTGGATAAAAATATATAAAATGTATTATACAAAAATGAACTCTTGGTGTAGGATATTGTGCTGCGCAGCTTTTTGAAAGGTAGTAGAAAAAACATGAATTTAGTGGGGGGAAAAAAATAAATTTGCAGCAATCCAAGATAGGTGGGGAGGAAAGACGCTGCTGGAACAACAGGGAACCCAGAATCTATTGGCAGCTTCTTTACAGACTTGAAGCAAGAAAGAGGGGAACTTTGGAGCCAAAGGGTTGATCGTAGAATCATAGAACCATAGGTTGGAAAAGATCTCTAAGATCATCAGGTCCAACCATCCACCCAACACTACCTTGCCTACTAAACCATATCCCTAAGTGCCACATCTACACGTTTTTTGAACCCCTCCAGGGATGGGGACTCCACCAGTTCCCTGGGCAGCCTGTTCCAATGTCTGACCACTCTTTCAGTAAAGAAACTTTTCCTAATATCTAATCTGAACCCCCCCTGACGCAACTTGAGGCCATTGCCTCTTGTCCTATCTCTAGTTAGCTGGGAGAAGAGACCAACACCCACCTCACTATAACATCCTTTCAGATAGTTGTAGAGAGCGATAAGGTCCCCCCTCAGCCTCCTCTTCTCCAGACTAAACAGCCCCAGTTCCCTCAGCCACTCCTTATAAGACTTGTTCTCTAGACCCCTCACCAGCCTTCTAGATATTACCATATTTTAAACTGAAAGGTAAAAAAAAGAAAAAGATGAAGCGTTGGTGGTAAGAGTTGCCCAGAACAGGGCAATGACAGAAAGGAAAAAGAAGACAAAGGCATGGGTTTGGGAGCCTCCAGGTGAGGAGAACATCAGGATAGTACTGAACTTGGTATGGACAGTGCGAAAGAAAAACTGTCTCATCTTTCCACTGAAATCGTTCATGCAACCACAGCTGGCTGCTGCAGTTTGCTTTTTGCCTTTGGGATTCAAGACGCTTCATCCAGCAGGCCAGTATTATTATCCCTGTGGCGGCAGGGAGGGGAAGCGACCTGTCCCGGGTCACTGGTGAGACCAGGAGGCAGCGAGCGTGCCGCCCTCCTGGCTGCTGCCTTCATTCCATGGGTGCTTTCCTAGAGGCGACTCCCTGATTTTTCCGTTAGATAAATAGATATCGAGGAGTTAAGGGCTAGAAGGTGGATTGAGAGAAGTACTCAAATGCCTATAGATCCAACTGCTCATTCCATAATGCCTTCAGTTAGGCCAGCCCTTTGTTTGGGGGCATAAATGGATGAAAATCAGTGGCGAAAGCCAGAGTCAGAATTTCAGAGGGGTTTTTCTATCAGGATTTTAAAATTACATGACAAATATTTCTAAGTGTATCTTATTTTTGTAAATGCTGATGGACGTGGTCAGTCCCTCCTGACCAGAAGGAAGTGGGTTTGTAGTCATGTTGGCATGAAGACGTCGACTTGCAGTGCAGCACAAGACAGCTTGTTAGTTTGAGGAAAAAAGATTTCTCTTGCAGTCTTTTAGTAACTGTTGAAGCGAAAGAAAACACTGCCCTGTTTTTCATAGCATGGTGGTTGCTACTAGAGCCGGATGCTACTTCACCGTTGTTATTGAATTTCTCAGTCGTATGTCAGGAGAAATCAGGAATGTAAAAGTCAACAAGTAAGATCGAGTTCATTGAGTAAATAAAAAGTACGCGCTTATCATCAGAGATCTTCCACAAGTATGTACAGCTCAAAGAGCGGGCAGGATGTCTCACCAAGTGACAGCTATAATAAAAATAATAAAAAATATTCAAATAATTCTTCATTCATTTGTTGCTGATAAATTTGTCAGTCTCTCCCAAGATACTTCTTGTTGTCACTTCATCAATTTAAAAAGTATAAAGTTATATAATGGACATCGTTGTAGACTTGGACGATAAGAGTAGGGGAAAGAAAACAACTTTATTTCTGAAGTGGAGCCAGTGGAAGCGTTAGGCAAAGTCTGCATGCTTATGAGCTGAGGTTTGAGGTGGCCTGGTAGAAGGTCGTGGTTTTCTGGGGACTGTAGTTAGCTCACTTGCTGTAAGGTGTCGTTGGAAAAGAATTGATATATGGGCCTTTGAGATGCTCTCGAAACTTTTAAATGTACACAGGTGAAAATGGCTCGAGCAGTCGTCACCTGTGCTCTGAAGCCCCTTCCATCACTCGTGTCCTGGCAGAGCGTGTCCCAGAGGTGGGATAACTAAACGGTTGTTTGGTATCTCAGAGTAGATCCATTTTCCTTAGAATATCGGAGCTTGGAACAACAATCTGTCTTTAACACAAACAGCAGACTTGTCCTTGAAACATTGGCAAAGAGGAGGGGCTTCGTAAAAGTGCTTTTGGACGCGTTTGAGGGAATTGCATTAGATGAAACCAGTCGGGTTGCAGGCTAGTGACGAATGCTGAGTGCATTTCAGTGCTCGAGCGGCTGGAAATCTTTTTATTTTGTCCAGGCAGCTCTAGCATAGTCCGAGTTAAATGGAGAAGATTGGACAGATTCAAAGGCGATGCCTGGTGCTTACTTGATGTGCAAGATGAAGTTTCAGATTTTAGTCACATACCAGAACGAAAAAGGGAAGTACAAAGTATTTTTTCATTGCTCATTAAAACAATCTCTCATAAAATGACAAAGCAGCCTTCCCATTTCTCCCCCGACACCTCCGATAATACAATGAGATCACCACTTTATCTTTTTTCCTTGTTATCCATTTGGATAATAGTTACAGTTGGAAAGTTACAGCAAGCTTGGAGAAAAATGCAGAAAAGAAAAGCCTGTGGGGCTTGGAATAATTTAACATAATAAAACTTCAGGGAACAAGGCCAGTATTTTCAAGCTTGGTTACCTGAAATTTGGTTTACTTTTTTTTTTTCAATGTATGAGTTGTCATCTTCCTTAGAAATTCCTTTGAGATGCAGAATATCTCTGTTGCCTTTTGAAGTTGGTACTTACCTTTTTGGAAAACGAGGCTGTTTATCGTGGTTTTTTGCCATGGGGTAAGTTAACTAACTAATACTGTGATCAAAGTGGCCAAGTTTGGCTCAGAGCTAACGAAGGGAGGACACTAACTGTCTGGAAGTAGCTGTAGGAGAGAAAAAAAAAAAGTTTAGTGTATTGCAAGGATCTGGAAAGAAATTAGGATACAAGTGGAGTCCGTGATTGAAGAACCGTTGTTTGAGATACTTATAATGAGGCTGGATCTTGTATTTTAAGGAGTAACTTTATTGAAGTGCTGGCAGCGTGCTCAGTGCCGCTGAGGGCTACCGAGGAAGGGTGGGGGAAGGAGAGAGCAGATGCCTTTGAACCCCTCCTGCTGTAGGCACCGAAGGGTCTCAGCTAGCTCTGCCCCGAGGGTCGGCACACGAATGCCCACACGTTTCCACGCAGCGTCCCGGTCACCTCAGAGCACGCGCTGCCACCTTCTTTAGAGCTGCTTGTAGCTCAGGAACTACACAGAGCACGTGTGGTAATCTCCTCCCGAAAAGCCCTCTCCTTACATTGTGTGCCTTCAGAACTGTTCGACGTGGTTTTAGTAATTCCTGACATTCCCTGTATCCATACTGTTGTTTCCACTGCTGAGTTCTGGTCTTCAGCTTTGGGTTGCGCTACAAGTGTACGTGTGTGGCAAAGTATCGCTGATTTGCCTAGAATCACCATTTTGAGTTTTGGAGGGTGCATTATTTAAGGTAATGTGACATTTTCAATACACCTCACTTTTTTTTTCTTCACTTTTTAGGATGTGAAATGTAAAGCTGACAAACCCGTGCTGGGGGATCAGCAGGAAGTGGAGGAGCAGCTCCTGGAAAATGTATGTGTGGTCATGTTACCCGATCACGGGGCGTTCTGGGGGCTTGATCTCGCTGAAGATTGATTTATGGGAGCAAGGGGTTAACTGGGGAGACAGTCCAATCATTTGGGGGGGGAACTTACAGAATTACCTGCTGCTCTTTAATTACATGGAAATAGTCCCACAGGCAAATGTCAAGTGTGTTCTTTGCTGTTTAAAAGTCAAAAAAAAAAACCAAAACCCAACCCAGCCCACATTATTTGGTATGAGAGGCACAACGGAGAAAGGTGAAGTCCTGTGCGTTCTACCTACATGAGCATTTCTGGAAGCACAGTTGTCCAGTCATCTTGATTTTCCATTTATTTATGAAGAGAATATTTTCAGTTCATCTATGCTTATTGCTTGTTTCCCTTCTATTGACTCAGCGGATTTAATAAGGTACGATAATCAACAGCTGATGATGATGTCCACATAACCTGCCTTTCTGTGGTTGATCTCTTGTGCTTCTGCTTTACTTTGCTTTTAGGTCCTCAGCCAGATCAAACAGTCCAAAACTTCAACAAAAGTACCGGTCAGCTTACAGGAGATACCCCTGGTGCCGGCACCTACTTATCTTTCTCCAGAGGCAGAAGTCACCAGCCGTAGTATGAACCAGTTATTTTTTCCACCAATATAATGTGTGTTTAGTACCCTAACCCAGGATGGATCTTTTTTTTGTCGAGATAACTTTTGCTGAGATTTTTTCTTTGACCATCAAATGACCTATTTTGAGTCATTTTACAAAGTGTTTGTATTTTTCTCTCATTTTATAATTTTTGAGAGCTGGAAGATGTCTTTGCTTTTTTTTCTTGACTTTCGCATACAAAGGCATTGTTCCTGCTTTTAATTACAATAAAAACAGAAGGAAAGGCAATCAGGGACATCCTGTCCATTCCACAGTGCTGGGGCATGGCCTTATCTGTCCCGAATGGAATAATACACCTTGCCATCGTGATCTGAACTGTAGAAGATATAACTGAATTAAATGTCCTCCTAGACATTTACTCTAAACCTCTACTCCCAGAGCTCTGGAGCTGTCCTGATTTAGAGGCTTCAGAAGTGACTCAGAGTAGTATTTGGATTTAGATTTATAAACGTGAAGAGCAAAATACGAGAGCTTAATTAGTTGGTCTCGTACAATTCCTGTGATGGTTTTCAGCTTCTCATCAAATAGTGTGACTTGTTTCTTTACCTTTTCATGTTCTTAGGCGTCTTTCCACCCCCATTGCCTGTGGATCCAGCAACGTGTCCGATAGTTCCAGGGCAGGAGATGACCATAGAGATATCTAAGGGTCGGTCAGGCCTAGGACTCAGCATCGTTGGGGGGAAAGACACTCCACTGGTGAGTTTCCACTAAACTAATATTTACTGTCTCTGTTGACGGGTAGGAGACAAAGACAATGTAGAAACTAATGATGCCATTAATATGTAATTGCTCCAATGAAGTGTTCAGTACAGGGAGGAGAAACCAGCAACTACAATCTCCAGGAACAAATTGATAATTTTGCCTTGTATCACATCAGTTGTTTTCTGTTCCTGTTTCAGCTGAAAGGTTTGTGTTTCAGTAGTGCTTTCGGCTATGCTCAGATTTTACAAATATGCATTTTTTTTTAAACCATGGTGAATTAAGAGTTTCAAGCAGGTAAGTTACCAGAATGGCTGAACTAGAAATGAACGTCACCGAGGTACAGCTACTTCAGCAGGGTTAATGCCTCCATCTTGAGAGCATAAACGCTTAGCAGCCACGTAAACAAACTGTGATTTATCTCCCTGCCAGCAAAAGCCTCTGCTGAACAGAGGTAAACCAAAGGTAATCTTTTATTGTTTTCTGTGTCTTTTTGTTTAATCTCGCTCTTGGTGATGCTGTTTTTAAAAAAATTGTCTTCAGCTAAATTAGAATGTATCAGTTCAAGTGTAAACTCAGCAAGTTAGGTATGCTAAACCCTTCTCTGCCTCTGCTGCTGCTGTTTCTACTCCCCTTTCCGTTGAAGAGATGCCATGTTACAGTATAACAGAATGTCACATTGGTTTTTTAAATGGCAAATTCAGTTCTTTCAGTAAACAAGTCTGCTGCAGAGGTGTCTTTACTGGGTTCTCCTGAATCCCCAGCCGCAGAGACACTTAAACCAGTAGAGCTGCTCTGTTACGTGCAGTTGTTCCCAAAAATGCCATGGTGGTGCATCGTTAAGCAATGAGGTGCTGCGAGTGTCAGCAGCTACAGACAGTTGTGATGTAGCAATCCTTTTCCAGACCAAGAAAAAAAGAAGGGGAAAAACCTGAGGAAGCTGGAAGGAAAACGTTTTGTTACGCGAAGTGTAGGCTGTGTCTTTTACAGTGTTCAAGCTGAAACTGGAAAAGGTTCAGCTTTTGGTCCCATTTATCCAAGTCTGGGATTGTGTGGAGTTGGGATGAATTGCTCTGTTTCACATGGAGATAGATCTGAGCTATGTTGAAGGCTTAAATCAGCCTATGTGGTTTTCACTCGCATGGCCATGTGCTGTTTTGTACCCAGTCCCTTTTTTTTCAAGCTCCTCAGTGTTGAGTAAATTCAAATACGAAATTCAGCGTTAGTCATCTCTCTGCTTTTTCATTTAACTGGAATTTGGAAATAATACATGGCAGTCTGTCAGGCACAATCTGGTACATGTCTTTCATGAGATTTTAATATAAATAAATGAAAATTATAAATATCTGCTTTACAGAGCAGATGAGAAAAATGCAAAGGATTTGATTCTTTAAATTGAGTAAGTGGTTTTTGTGAAGTATTATACTTTCATTAGTTTATTCATTAAAGTGTCCTCCTAGGAATTTATTGTAAAAGTCTATGCACTTGATTGCAATAACTGAAATTCCTGGAGGGAGGTCCGACTTCCCACACTTCTGATCCTCGCATTACAGGACATACCAAAATGAGTCCCTGTTTCTTTTCATATTTCTGAATCTGCTCAGTCAAAGGCAAGCAATGTTGTTTCATAGGAAACGAGGTGCTTTTGTGAGACCGCCGTCCAATCTGATCGTTTCCCATGTGCAGAGACCCTCTCTGGACTTCTCCATAACTTGCATATCCAAAACGGCGCGTGCAAACCCTGCTCCTCAAAGCCGGTAGCCAGGGTTGTGCCTTTAGCTGGTGGGATCGTCACCACTCGGTCTGCTTGGTACTGCTGCGCTCCCACAACTTGTTTTGATGCCTGCCTTTTTTGCCATGAAGGCAAAAAACCTTTTGTCAAAGAGTTGAAGTGAAGCTCACATAAAAAAAACGGCGAGGGGTAAAAGAGAATGCTACTCAGGACTGTTTCTGTCTCTGGGTTTTGTGGGCTAGAGACGAAACACTGGAAAATTAGGTACATGGAGCTGAGTGATGTATCTTGTCTTGCTCTCCATCATTTGTTTTTAAGTTGGGGATATAGATGGACATCTTTTGTATTTTAAAAGAGGCAAAGTAAGGTGACTTAGAGCTTCACTGCTTATGTATGTGTTATGCTTATGTGCTGTAGGAGTTCATCACTTCCAAAGGTCTCACGCGGCAGAAATTGCGTATCCAAGACCCACTGTTTTTGGCATCACAGAGAAATTTAAATGAGGCTATAGTTTGCTTCAGCAGTTTGAGTTTCGCTTTTTAGCTGTTTTTGAAATGGGAATCATCAGATCAAAGTCGGAAAGGATGGGAACAGCACCATTCATAGACATCTCTGCAGGCCTGAAGCAGGGAGGCTGTCTTTGGCGTTCTTCTAGTTCTGATGGCACACACAGACGATAGAGGTGGGAAGCCCTGACGGGACCACGGAAACGTGCTCCATCAGGGCTGAGAAAGGCCATGGCAGAGCAGGGGTGAATCTGCAGGAGCAGTGTCTCCGTGTGCCACAGACAGCTGCAGAGACTTTTACCTTTTTGTCCTCCGAGAAAACAAGACCCTGAACACCGATTTTTTCCTCCCTTTTCTACTGGGATATCTTTATTTCGTACCTCTGCAGGTGTGTGAGTGCCTATGAAACGATGAAGGATGGAAACCCTGGTTCCTGGGATCTCAGAAGTAATTTATTGGTCCGGGGAGTAGAGGGAGGCTGTGCCTGGACAGAACTTGTCAAATCTAAGGGGGCTATGGCAAGAACATAAGGGCCTCATCTGTGTGATATTAAAATGCACTTCATCTAGAAATGTTTAACTGAGTGCTCGTAGTCAACACAGCGGCTCACGTGTGATGGGAAAAGCTCACTTCGGAATATTTTAGATCTTTCTTAAGCACATGATGTACAGTCCCAGCTTTTGGAATAATAAATCTGGCAGCCTGCTAAAGGGACGCAGTCCTTCAAAATGAAATATAGAGTGCAACTTCTAAGTCATAACCTTATGAATCTCATCAGAAATCACCGAGTAGAGACCTGAAAAATACAGGCTGTGAGCAGGGAGGTTAATTTGTTCAGGAGGTTGGAAAGTGGTCTCTTAACCCCTGTGAAATGCTTTTTGTTGAGAAGATGGCCATCCCATTAAACTTGCAAAACCTTTCAAACTGCATCTGTTAGGATCAAGGACTGTGGCTGTGTGCTTCGGAGAGCGTCAGCTGGAAAGGTGTGCTTCTAGAGAAGGCACGGGGAGGAAGGCTTGTGCTGGAGAGTTGTCTTCATGTTGTCGATCTTTAGACTGCTGTAGCCCTTAAGCAGTCTTATTTAGTTTTATTCTAAGGGTTGATTTTTATTTTTATTTTTTTCTTCGCTGTCTTTCCCATCACCTTTGCCTGCACCCCTGAGGGAACACAACCCATGGCCTCTGCTCTGCAGCAATTAAACTGCAGAGTGGAGCTGGCTGAAGTACAGGGCTTTTGAATTTGTGAGAAGTGGGTGTTGTGGGGTTTTTTTTTGGTTGTAGTCCAATCAAACTTGTAAAAGTAACCTCAGAGTGGGAATTTTAAAAAACGAAAAAAAGAAGTGTTGTCAGAAACATCTCAAGACAAGGCTTGAGGCTCTGACTCTGCTCCCCAGGACACCGTCCTGCCCTCTGCTCCCCCTGGTTCCGAACTGCACGTAAACGCTTGTCAGCTCCACCACTGCTCACGGCAGCTGTGAACCCGACAGGGGTGTCACTGTCCCTCGGCAGCTGCCGGTGCTCCCCGGGATTCAGGAACGCGGCCGCGCTCTTTGGGCAGCGCCTGCGGTGCCGCTGCGAGAGCCGCAAAGCCCAGCGCGCTGGGCAGGACGCTCGTCGTGGGCTGCCAGCTCCGAGGCCGGGCAAGCTGGGGCTCCTCCTTAGACCCGGAGCTCGGGGCGTTGGCGGCAGCAAGGCGGCGTTGGCATGGCTGGCTGGCCCAGGGCTCCAACCCTGCAGCTCTGGGATGAATAACCTGCAGGATACAGGCCTGGCAGCGCCGGGTAGTCCAGTTGTTCACCATAAATTTAGGAAATATTCCTCAGTTATTCTGCTTTTGATTCACTGCATTCTGCCAAAGCTGTTTCAATATATATAATTTAGTTTCAAGTAGTGGGCTTTTTCATCTGAAACTGTTATGCCAGAAAGCTTCTATGAGTTTTTCTTCTAAAATCATCTGAGAACAGGGCGTCAAGGAACTGCTTAGAAAAAGCAGTGCTGGTAGTCCTCCAGCTGGCATGTGGGGTTAAACCATCCGAACCCCGTTATCACCCCAGAGCGGGTGAACGCTGCGATGGCTCATCCGGTGAGCGACTCGCACTGAGCCATGTTCTGTAAACCAGGATTGTCCATTTACAGGGATTTTATTCTTGGCAGTACATGGAAAAAAGCATCGCTCGAAGATACAAACATTTTCTTAGTAGGAGGGAGCAGTGTTTTGCTTCCAGCTGAATAATTTAGTAATGGTTGAGTTGATTACTCGTAGTTATTGACTCTGTAGTTGCTGCCTGGGTGATTAAGACGCTCAGACATGCCGGAGGGGCTTCGGCGGTCTCCGACCGGTGGAGGCTGGTGCAGGGACGTTCCCCCAGGCAGAGTGAGAAAACCCGGGGAGGAGGGGAGAGCGCAGAGGCTCAGCTGGGGCTTGGAATCGCAGTTAAGTACTGAAGAGGCACCTATGATATAAAAGAATAAAAAGATTGCGGGAGCGGTAACCTAGGGGCTCTTTGGAGATGGGGGAGCTAGGAGGTGGTCATCATCTGAGCCTTGCGTAGACAGGGAGGAAAGCAGCGTACTTTATCCTGTGTCTTTCTTGTTCAAAATGACAACAAACCTCTTATGCAGAATTTTTATACTGGATTGTCTACTTTGAATTTGGTAAATAATTCTTTTTTTTACTTTTTCCTTCAGCTGACTTTAATAGAAAGCTTTTTTAAGGCAATTAACAAACTTGAAGGTACTCTGTCTCTAAAATAAAGGGACCCACAAAGCCAGGGAACTGGAACACCTTAGCAGCGCTCCAGAAAGTAACAGAATATGCCTGGGCTCAGCTAACACTGGTTGGTGTGAGAGCTGCTAACGCCAGAGTCAGAGAGGAAAAAGCTTTCCTAACCACTGCGGTTAGCCCAGAAGGCTTGCTGGCTCGCAGCGGAGCGGGGGGATCTTTGTGATGGTGGGGATGCAGTTTGACAGAAGAATATTTAGATTAATTCTGTCGGTCCGGGTGAGTCATACCTTGCATAAACCCCATCTGTTAAGGAAGGGCAAGGGAATAATCAAGAAAACTGTGACTTCAAATTGCAGCTGTTCGAGACCCGATGTTTGCCCCTGGAGCTGTGAGGGCTAATTACCCTGCTAGGATCTCCACGCTGCCAAGAGCAGGCAGTTCCCAATACCGAAGCCAAGTCTGGTATCTCTGTTTTGTGCCGTGCTGCAGTCCGCAGTGGGGACCTACCTGAACGTGAGGACTGATGTGACTTCTGTGTTACTAAACAAACAGGTTCTCCCTTGGTTGAGCTGTCTTCCCTCCCTCCCACCTCGGCTGTATTTAGATTCAGGCAAAGATAACTTCATCAGTTATCGGCAGCCGAGGGCTGCGTGACTTTGTAGACAGCCATCAGGTGCAGCTAAGACTGAAACTGTTTTAGTGGAATATGCTTACCTCGTAACTACAAATGAAAAGCAAGAAACTGGCCTCTGGAGGGTTTCAGCAATATATAGGCTATAGATACAGTTGCTGTATAGTCTGTCACACAATGAATGGAACAATAGAATGAAAAATGGTAATAGAAGGCCTAAGTTTTTAATCATGGCTTGGGTATTGTAGAGGAAAAGTTTGCGGTTGGGAGAGAAAAAAATGCAATCCCTACGTAACGATCACCCACGTTCATAAAACAGAAGGCAATTTAATGACAGAGTGGTAAATGCAGTTAGCTTGAAGTTGTGAGGAATTGCTCTGACTCTTGGTGGGATAATGTTAAAATGAAGTTGGTGGATCTGTCACAATTCCAGAAGGACATTAGCTTACAACAGCATGAAAAAACCCAACTGCTTTGTACAGGAGTCGTCACAAACGGGAATTAGGGCAGTAAGTTTTGCAAATCATGTATTTGATGGATCTTTGGCAAGGGCTTAGCTGACTGTACGGCTAGCTTGCGTAGCAGTGCCTTGCTTGAAGAAGCTGGTGTCTTCCAGCAGTATAAATCAACCATAAAATTTAAGCTTACAATGTACAAAAGCAGTAGGACGTGTCAGAATGGACTTCAGGAGTAGCTTGCTTGCTGCTGGTTGAAACCACTGGCTTTTGGCTTCCTGTGTCATGTGCATTCAGGATCTCATGCATTCTTTATAACCTGTGTTATGCACTGTACACTGTAAATGTTCATTTTTTTTTTTATTTAATAAAATAATGAGAGTGAGAGAGTTAACATTTTAATATGTAGTTCAGCATTTTATTATTCCCTCTAAAATGAGCATGTATACTTTTTGAAAAACGTTGGTTTGCTTTGGCACGTGATTCATAGAAACATAGCTCTTTCTATCATTCTGACTTAAGTCATATATTTTTACACTAAACATCTTATTACCTTAGTTTTATTATTTCAGAATCAAAGGAGAGCTTGCAAATGTCTATGACTGCAGACCGAAGGAATGTTAATGAATAGTGCCATTGAATTTTCAGGTTTTAGCTTTTCTGATCTTAGAGAATATAACTGTAAGCAAAAATATTATGCAAGCTGAATAAAATTTAAATAAATAGGGACCAGATGTAACTATAGGGGCCTATAAAATGTAATACAAATATTATCCACTTCCTTAAAATAAATCTGTATTTTAGTATGAAAAATTGTATTCATATTGATGTTGTGGATTAATCTTTTTTATGAAAGTTGGCAAGTGAGCACCATCTCTTGCAAGGGCTTGTTCTTAAATGGGAAACAGGCCTTTTGTTGTGACCTTGAGTAGAGAAGTTTCTCAGTATCATGCAATGTAAAGCGTTTTTACATTAACACGGTAATACATTTTTACGTTATATAGCCTGTTTTATGGCAGTAGTGTTTGGCTTAGGATTTTGGGTGCCTGTTAATGGTTTGTGAATGCTAGCAACTGCAAAATATTTGAGTGTTAGAAGGAGGTACACGCAGCACGATGCGTTAGATAAACCCCTTTAAGAAGTCAAGTGATTTGCTCGGAGTTGACCTTCAGCTTTTGTTGCTGAACCGTTATCTTTTAAATTCCATTTAGATCTGCGAATGGAAGATCATAGATTATAACATAACTGTTGTGATTTCCTCTGCCTACAAGTAACCAGCAGCTGGATTTATTTTAACTACTGAGAGATTCTTACATGGGGCTAATTCTTCAGCGAAACGCACTGTGCAACTAGTTGATTTCTACTTTATCTGTGAACCAGCCTGTAAAAATGAAATACCAATTTTACTGCTCTGGACAAAGTGTTATAAAAATTGAAAAGGAAATAACTAATGGTATTGAACATATTGGTACTGAAATAACTAATGGAATTGTACGCGCCCTGGAAAAGAGAAAAATCTGTAATCCTGCAGTCAGCAAAACCTCTTGTAGTTTTATTATCTTTAATAAATGCTGATTTAGTAAAACATTTGTAGCTATGTAGGAAATTTGTTGGAAATGTGTACTATTAGCTTGGGAAAACACAACTTGTCAACTAAATCAGAAAGCATCTTTTCCTGAATGCTGTTTTATATGTCGCTTACTTTTTTGCTTCCTTAGGAAAGTGCTCTAATCCATGCAGAAAGCTCCACTTCACGTCAAATGCATAATTATGGCACCTAAAATTCGTGGAATTCCAACTGTTTGCCCTGCCTGCTTTCTAGCACTGCTCAGCCATGTAGGTTCCCAAAAATCTGGTGTCTCTGTTTTGACCGGGACTTTCAGCATCGTTTGCGTGTGCTCATCAGCATCTGCTCTGGGAGACGGCGCCTTTTCCCCGTCCCATGCTCCCTTGGTCCGGGACAAATGGCTGGCGACGCTCCGGTGGGGCAGATAGCTGGGTGGCTAGAGGGCAGAGCTATGGGTCTGCTTTCTACTCTTAGGAGTGTTTGGGGGATTTTTTTAGTCTAATGATTACCACCTTAAAATGCACATCTTGGAAAACATGGTCTGGGGTTTGCAAACACCTCGTGTCTAACTGAGTGTCTTACCCGGTGTCATTCTGTTCTGGGGAGTGTTGCAGTCCTCGATGTGTAGTGGTTCCCTGTACTCCTGTGAAGCGCCTTTGATCCTAGCAAAGTAACAGACTGAAAGAGCACAGCAAAGATGAACTCAAAGCAAAGTGAATATTATCTCCGTTAAAGAAGTGGCTTGTTGTGAATGATCTGCAGTAGTTAAGGACTACTCAGTACTATGCAAGAAGCCTCTTTACCAAAATTCAGACCTCATTTCTTGTCAAATCCAGCCAACACATAATCACAGAATCACAGAATGTTCGAGGTTGGCAGGGCCCTCTGTGGGTCACCCACCCCAACCCCCTGCCCAAGCAGGGTCACTCAGAGCAGGCTGCACAGCACCGCATCCAGGCGGGTCTGGAATATCTCCAGAGAAGGAGACTCCACAGCCTCCCTGGGCAGTCTGGGCCAGGGCTCCGTCACCCTCAGAGGGAAGAAGTTCTTCCTCATGTTCAGACGGAACTTCCTCTGCTCCAGTTTGTGCCCATTGCCCCTTGTCCTGTCGCTGGGCACCACTGAAAAGAGTCTGGCCCCATCCTCCTGACACCCACCCTGCAGATATTTATAAGCATTTCTAAGGTCCCCTCGCAGCCTTCTCTTCTCCAGGCTGAACAAGCCCAGCTTCCTCAGCCTCTCCTCGTAGGAGAGATGCTCCAGTCCCCTCATCATCCTCGTAGCTCTCCGCTGGACTCTCTCCAGTAGCTCCTCATCTTTCTTGAACTGGGGAGCCCAGAACTGGACACAGTGCTGCAGATGAGGCCTCACCAGGGCAGATCAGAGGGGAAGGAGAACCTCCTTCGACCTGCTGGCCACACTCCTCCTAATGCATCCCGGGATCCCATAGGCTTTCTTGGCAGCCAGGGCACACTGCTGGCTCATGGTCACCCTGTCGTCCACCGGGACACCCAGGTCCCTCTCCGCAGAGCTGCTCTCCAGAAACACCAGGTATGTGGGGCTTTCTCTGCTCCAGTTCCTTTGAAATCTCCCCGCCTGCATACTGATCCACCTTCTATCACATGATAGAACTTCATCAAAACATCCATGGTACTTAATGTTTGATCCTCTTTCGTGTCTTACGTCCTTTTACTCCCTGCCCTTCACTCCCAGCATTTGCAGGTAACAGTCTGGGGGCTGATTTTCAGTGGCAAAGGGCACCTGCATTGAAAGCTACTGCTTGTCCTTCTGAAGAACAGCTACACAGAAGAAAGGAAACACTGGAGAGACTGGCTCAGAAGCTATAAACTTGCAGAAAACATGTGAGCAGCCCAAGCCTAAAGCCAGACAGCTTGTGAGACTTTCTCACCACTGTTTATGGCCCTGCAGGCTGTTAAGGTTCACGTGGTCAGTGATTTTCCTGAATAGGAAGCTGACTTTACCACCTTTCTCCCACAGGCTCAATCAAGACGGTGCTATGTGGCCATTGCCTGGGGTCTCTGCCATACTGCTTCTTTGACATTTAAGATACAAAGATTAAGCTGTCACTCTTACTGCATTTAATTCTTAATGTTAGCATTTCTATTTGCGCTCTCTGCTGATGGGCGAGTGTGATATTCTTCCCCTACCGGGTCTCTGGAGTTGTTATAAATCAAGCAGAAAAATATCCACAGCTTGGGGGAGAGTTGAGATCCGATTTCCCGAGAGCTCGAGGCTGTTCCCCTCCCTCAGACAGAAGGCAATGCACATTTTACAAGCTGGATTTTCCGTAAGTGGATTCTCAGGCGGGGTGATAATTTCTGTAAGGCTGTCTTGCCCTCATTGTTCCGTTGCCATTCGCTCTGCCCCAGCGTTGTTCTTCACGACGTCAACCAAGAGGCTTCATGAGTTCTTCTGCTGGTCTGCCTTTTCTTCCTCAGGCAGCATCTCGTTTTGTCAGAGTCAATGCGAGAATTGTCACTCGTGTGCCTTCCCTTTGCTCAAGAGAGGGGTGACGGAGCCCTGGCCCAGGCTGCCCAGGGAGGTTGTGGAGTCTCCTTCTCTGGAGATATTCAAGACCCACCTGGACAAGGTCCTGTGCAGCTTGCTGTAGGTGACCCTGCTTCGGCAGGGGGTTGGACTGGATGACCCGCAGAGGTCCCTTCCAACCTCTACTATTCTGTGAAGAAGTTACCATGCAGTGCCCGTGGTATTCTGCTGGTGAAGCCAGAGTGAGTGGGGTGTAGCTGCCCACAGCTCACATCTGAGCCTCACAGAATAGCCTCTCACATACTGCGGGGCGGGCTTGGTAAGCGTGACTGCTCCTGAGCAGATTCGGGGCACCTCCTGTACGAACCAGGCGCGCTCTTGCCATGTTTGGGAACTGTTCTGGCTTGCAGGTGACTTTTATTCAGCCCAGGACGGCAACCCCAGCGGTAGCAGACAACTTCCCTTCTACTTTGTCTTTCAGTGTTTTCACGGTCAGATGGTCTGAGTTTACACCTGTGAGCGTGGACTTTGCTAGCATAGAGAAAAAAGTTGGTTTTATGCCACCCTGGCTTGTAGTCTGCATCCTTCCGTCCCATACAAGAAATGTTCAATTTTGCATTAATTCCCATTTTGTATAATTTTCCCAGACTATTCTTTGTCAAAATATACAAAGATTAAAGCTCCAGTTTTTCAAATGTATTTGTAAACCTTATGAAGTGTATGCTTTCAGCAGCTGGATATCTTTCTTTAAACAGCCGTGTTCTTGGTATGAGAGTGTTTTTATTTCCCCCTTCCGCATGAACAGTTTTTGCGACTCTGCCAAGCTGTATCATGGAGTGCCGTGATCTGTACGAAACTGGTGGTGAAAGGGGACGGGGGGATGGGAGTGAAAATCTGTCCAGAGCCACCATTAATTCACAACCTCACTTTCCCTTCCTCAATTGATTTTGAACTATTTAGGCCTTGAGGGGACCTTAGAAATGTTTATAAATATCTGCAGAGTGGGTGTCAGGAGGATGGGGCCAAGCTCTTTCCAGTGGTGCCCAGCGACAGGACAAGGGGCCACGGGCACAAACTGGAGCATGGGAAGTTCCGTCTGAACATGAGGAAGAACTTCTTCCCTCTGAGGGTGACAGAGCCCTGGCTCAGGCTGCCCAGGGAGGCTGTGGAGTCTCCTTCTCTGGAGATATTCCAGACCTGTCTGGACGCGGTGCTGTGCAGCCGGCTCTGAGTGACCCTGCTTGGGCAGGGGGTTGGGCTGGGTGACCACAGAGGTCCCTTCCAACCCCTACCATGCTGTGATTCTGTAACTGAATTTGAGGCTAGTGAGCAGGAGCTGCAGATGTCCAGTAACCGAAACCCATCCTTTAAATAAGTGCTTTGTATTGTTTTAGTCATAATAGACCCTATTTTTTTTTCTGAGGCACTGAGAGGGTTGTTACAGCTTTAATCTGTGGCACATTGATAGGGTCTTTACAGGTTAGGGCTTGCTTACGTGGTTGGAGTGTGACATTACATCTGATTACTGCATAAACTTCTTTAAAATATTTTAAAAATATTTTAAAATGTTCAAAAGCGTTATTAGTTTGGTTTTAGTGATTTGTCATGGGTGATCAAAACGAACAGAATCTTATCCAGATCCCACTAGATCCAATGGAAAAAGATTACTTCTGGGTTAAATGCACTTTGAGCTGATCCCAGAAGTATCGGAGGAAAGATGTCTGTTTGTCATAGTTTATAAGCTAAGGAAGGTAAGACTCTCATATTTATGGCTATGGACTGTTTAAGATCTTTACAGTACTTGTGGACATGTTGCTTCATTCTGGTTTTGATCGATTTGGTAAGCCTGATTCAACTACACTGCTTTAGGAAAAACTAGTTAAGCAGAACCGTGCTTTGGCAGGTCGGCGAGATGTTTCCTCCTTCGGGGTAGGCACAGGCCGAACAGGAATGTACCTTTTCGTGCCATATGTATTTTTAGTTTTAGGTCTGGCTTGTAACACATGCAGGAACCACAGTGTAATGCTGAACTGCTGCCTTTTCAAATAGCTGATGCAGATTGGTCAAACTGATAACGTTGAGTGGTGCCTGGATCTGAGCTTGGGGTATGTGTGGTTTTACACTGGATAGTGCAGCACTGGGAAGAGCTGGTAGCTCCAGTCTGCTGACCACTTTGAAAGCAACTGCAGGTGGAACACAAACTTAAAGAAATGTGATTGAAAGCTCCTTGCTGAGAGGTTAGGAAATATCCGACTAAATATGGTCTGACAGCGTTTGAGTTGACCATCTTGCATGTATGCCCGGTCTGCTGGTGTATGGTCACGTTGCCACTGCTCTACCAAACCTCGTGTGTGCTGGTCGAATGATGCCATTTTAACAAGCTGGTCAATATTTTGTGTTCTCTCATTGATCACTTCTAAATGCCTTCCTTTGTAAAGTGTTTAAAAAAAGTAAAAGTGAAGTGTGCTGTGGAAGTTCTAAACCACAGACTCAGCTTTTTCTCAGAGTTACCCGTGAGAAGCCTCAGGTGTAAAAACACACATCGCTGTCACCCTCCTGGCTTTCGCCCAGGCAAAAGTCTCTTGTGTTGACTTGGAGTTACATGATCGTTTTCAAAACAATGGGAACCCAAAAAAACCTTCCAAAACCAAACAACCAAAACCCCACAACAACCAAAACCCCACAACCGAGCGAAGATCTAAGGCACGTAGCAGAGGACTTTGGCAGCGCTGCTGAGATGGATGTGCGCGTGTTACTCTGTTCCACTGGTAGCAGCTGTTTCAGGTATTCCAAGAAAACCCTGCAGTTACCAGTGGTGTGTATATATTTATATTTTTTTTTTTAATCAAACCATTCTTTTGATTTTCTTAATTACCTTGGTACACAGCTCATGGTATTTTGCCTTCATTTATGTAGATTGAAATCTTTTTCCCCCCCATCTGGGATGCTTGTATCAGCCGTAATCCATTTGTGATTAAAATCCTTCAGGCTTTTTTCAGTGACTGGTGTAAGTGTATCAAAGAGCAGGCGTGCGACCGCGGTGCTGTGCTCCAGCAGCCGCGGAGCGGCTGTAGATACAAGTCCACATCGTTAAATAAGGTGTACTGGGAATGAAAGGGAATCATGCTCTCAATGTTGTCTTGATCAGAGCGCTAGCTTAAGGGCATTTGAGTTTTCTTTCTGCTCGACGTGCACCATGTGTACCGGCAACAGCAACACGGGGGGAGTTCGCTTGGCGACGGGAGATGTCGCGGCTGGCAGCGTTTCCCGGGTGCGAAGGGGCTTGGTTCTCCCCCAGCGCCCGTCCCAGCAAGGCAGCGCGCGGCGGGCTGGGCTGCGCTGCGAGCGCTGCGGCAGGCCTCCCCTTCCACTGCACGTCAGGCTGGTGACCGTGGCGTTGGTGGAGGGTGTGCGTGTGCCTGAGGATGGGTTATCTGGTACCTGCGTGGCGGACTGAGAGCCACCAGAGCCGTTCGGAAGTTGGCAGTGACGCCGTGCTGGGTGTTTGCTGGTGACTCTGGGGAGAGGAGCACGGCTTGCGTCCCGCTAGCTGTCAGGACCACAGCTGAAGCACCGCGGCAGGACCTTCACCTATTTGTTTCAAGGGGGAAAAAAACCCCCAGAAACAGCCCAGAACAATGCAAAGGGAAAGCACCAGCAAGAGAACAGTGTGTTCTTTGTAATGCTTTTTCTTTGGGGACATCTATTGCTGGCAATAAGATTAAATCACTGAAACCTTCCCTGAAGCTACATCTGCCACTGCCTACATTTTCCAACCTCAGTAATAAACTCACATTTGCCATTGTTCATTTCTTCTGGATTTCATTTCTTACAGATTTAACCAGCGCTATTTACCACAAGGCATTCAGTTCTTGCTTAAAGCTGAGATCTATGCCAAGTCCCTAAAAATATTCATAGCTCCAAAGAATCTGGTTTTAAATAATATCATAAAAAGTAGACGATATTAATACAGCGGTTCACACTGAGTTCACGCACTGCCGATGCCAATGTAAAAAAGCGATGGAAGCCTAGGAAGCTCTAGACAAGACTACCCCGAAGTGGTGAACAAAATCCTTTTTACTGGCTGTCTGTGTTTTGATTACGGGAGTAATTTTCTTATCGCAAAATATTAAAAAAAAAAAAAAAATCTGTGTTATGGTCTTGCTCGTCGTGACATGGAGCCCTGTGCCTTTTCGCGGCGGCGCGGTGGGCTGTGCGGGTGGGTCGTGGCCGGCGGTCTGCGGGGTGTTTGGGAGGGAGGATTCACGCCAGCCCCTTCTTCCCGCAGGACGCCATCGTGATCCATGAAGTTTATGAAGAAGGGGCAGCAGCCCGAGATGGCAGGCTTTGGGCCGGCGATCAGATTCTGGAGGTAAACGAGTCTCTCTGCATTTATGTGCTTACTTACGTCTTTGTCGTGTACACTTATATTCTGCGCGGTGTAGGTTCCTTGTAGGGCAAAGAGAGATCACTGAGTCGGATCTGAACCTGACACTTCTGTCACTAAGAACGTCCTGACAAATAGGTATTTCCTTATATATTCATATAAACTAAAGGTACAAATTGAGAATATATTAAATTTAATTGAGCAAGGCATTTCTCGAATTACACAGTTCAGCTGTCATGTCCAATAGCTGGGTATTATTCATCCGTTCAATCTTTCATTCGGAGGCCTGCGCGGCGGCCGCCGCTCCGGTATCTCTGCGCTGCCCGCAAGCCGGCCGCGGGGCAAGGGCGGCTGCGGCATCGCTGCCAGCGTCCCTGCGGAAACGCTTGCCGTGCCGCCCGCCGCGTCGCTGGGGAGCTGCCGGCTGCCGGTGCCACCAGCAAAGGCACAGAATGGTTTCTGTGAATAAATGGAAGTGTTTTCCCCGCAGAAGGCATGGCCGTGGAGCAGGGAAAGGGTTAAGGAAGAAGTGTGGGTCTGCAAATGAAACCTGCGTCAGGCAGGGGTTCGGCGCAGCTGCTTGCAGCCTCTCGCTGTCAGCTCAGGACAAATTCCCAGCGTGGCCATTAAGGCTTTGGTGTGTAGGGTTAGGAAAATAGCGAGGGGTGCTTGGGGAGTTGTCTTTACAGCTCTTGCACTGAAAATATTTTGTTTAGCATTAAGGCTGAATGTTGTTTTCGTTTTATAAATAACTGTGTATTAACAGAGCACAATAATTAGGGGATGAAAATGGGGAAGGTTAATTAATTCTTCTCTGGCCAAACAGGAAAGTGCTAATGTTTGTGTGCCATAATATTCTTGTTATTTCAGCTCTTAAAAGCCATACTAATGAATCAAAAAAATGACTCTGAATTAGTTTCAGAGTAGTATGATACAGCATACATAGATGCCTGTGTCGAGAAAAGAATACTGATGCAGTATGTAAAGAAACGTGTGCAGAATTCGTACAAAAGAACATAATTGCTATAGATTAGGGTTAATTATCGTAATGTAAAATTAAATATGTTTCTTAACTTTGCACATCTAGATATACTCAGAAATATTTTCGTTGCCTTAAAACTTGCTATGTTATGTAGGTGGGTTAACACTGCGTTGCTATTCAGTTACAGCTACTTCCTAAAGAGACTTCAGAAATATTGAAGCATTGATATTTTTTGGTATTGACAAATAAAAGATGATTTTGTCAACAGAATACTGGCAAACACCATAAAGGTCATCTGCGGATCAGGCTTGGCAGAATTAGGAGATGAAGTTTCAAGTTGCAATAGTTTGGGTTTTTTTTAATACTTGAGCGTTCAATCAGAACTTCTTGTTCTATCTGGTATTACTGAAATGCTAAAACATTTTCAGGTTATCCTAAGAGCAATGTCACTGAGTGCTCCAGGAGCGGTCTTGTGTGCCATCTATTGGAACAGAGCAAAATAAGCAGTCAGCATGTCCTGCCTGGGCTTGGCCATTGCCACTGATCCTCCCGGTTCCTCTGCCCTCGGCTTGGCGGTGTGGCCGCGCCGGGGGCCAAGGAGTCTGAGCGGTGAGAGATGCAGGAGGCTCAGAGGAGCCTGGTTGTAAGAAAGAAGCATTGTCTGAGGTTCCGGCATTGAAAAAGAAGGGCAGAACACCCACAAAACTTACAAGCCAAAATGTTTTGATTGTCGTGATTTACTCCAGGCAGCGGCCCCAGGCAGCGAACTCGCGCTCAGCAGGAGATCCAGGAGCCCTCTGCAAATGGGAGCACTAAATTAGAGTGCCAAGGGGTGTCAATTTGACAAATTTGTCCTGTCACACCAGGGTGAGGTGTGATGAAAAGTTCATTTATACATGTCATTTGGAAAGCAAACACTGATTATTTCAGGTGAACGGGATCGATCTGCGGAATGCCAGCCACGAAGAAGCCATCACTGCGCTGAGACAGACGCCCCAGAAGGTGCAGCTGGTTGTTTATAGAGATGAAGCGCATTACAAAGATGAAGAAAACTTAGAGATTTTCTATGTAGATATACAAAAGAAAATGGGCCGAGGACTAGGGCTCAGCATAGCTGGAAAACGGTAAGAGCAGCTCTCTGAGCGGACTGCACTTCCAGTGAGAAATATTTTGCTTTTAGCCATATGAACGACTTTGAAAATGGGTGTGTGAGTTAGCTCTAGCTCCTGCTCGGGTTCAAAGGGAGCAGTGTCAGTGGAAGATCAGAGGCTGAGTTAGACCCAAATCCTGAACAGAATCACAGTGACCGTACAACACCGTAGGCAGCAGTTCTGGGAGTACAGAGCAGAATCTGGGATACGGTGGTAGGCAGCAGCTGCCTAATAAAAAGTGACTTTTTACTGATGTCTTTCTAAACCATTGCTATTAGATCATTTGAACCAGAGCACTGATGGATTTCATCCTTCATTGCTAGGAGAGATTTACGGCATGACACTGGCGAGCACTCGTTCGGTGTTGGTGCGTAAGAGTCCTATGGTTGCTCTTCTGTATCACCCAAAACAATTTATTTTCTCAATGACAAATCATCATGTCGTTATCCTGACTGCATATGGTCAGTAAAGTTTCTGCAGCAGTTTTTTACAAGAGTGGTGATGTTTAACCCAGGTGTTGTGAGCAGATTGCAGGTTGGGTAATTAATTTAGCTTATGTAAATTACCCTACAGATGGTAATCGTGGTCTCCAGCCCTCCCACGTTTGCTGCTGTGCAAAACTTTCTGTACGATTGCAAAGTGCATCGCCTTGGGGGGGGTCACGTTAGAGGTAGCCCGATTTCTGAAGTCGATTAAATGACACCCGGGTACAACTCCGGCTGTGAAGTGTTGTCTCCTGCAGGGTGAAGGGTGCCAAACGCCAAATCCTGGCATTGCAGCCGGCACCAGCTCACGTCGTCGCTCGCCCCGGGAGCTGGGGCCAGCGCAGAGGGGTCCTGCGCCCCTGGGAGGGGGGTCCCCTGCGAGGAGGCTGGAGTGGATAAATAAATATATTTTCCCCATCTGTGTGGCCTGCTGCTCTCGCTGGCCTCGCTGCCCGCTGCAGGCGGACAGCCGCGGAGCCGGATTTTCTGCTGCATAACTCGTGTGCAAACTATAAAAGTCTTTACCGCAGACTTCTCCCTGTTCTTCTGTTGGGGGCCTCTAGGCCTGTAGAAAAGAAACGGAGCTGAACCTTTAGGAGGAATGCAGAAAAAAAATCTGAGGCTGCATAATTCATATCAGGCACATCGCGGAGGTAGTTTAACTCCATCTCAGACGGGTCCTGGGCTTTTTATTCATACAAGCGGTATTTTTCATGAATCTTTATGGATCATACAGTCAGAAGTAATGGTTCAAGGGGAAAGACAGAATTAAATATAGCAAAACATGCCTTGCTTTTAGAACTCATAGATTTTTTTTTTTACACTCAAATGGTTGAATGAGGTGCAAAACTAGTTCTTCGTCTGCTCACAGGTTTCTTTTAATGTCTCTTAAATGCAAGTAATCTAAATTGGTCTCCCAAAGAATATTGGATTGTGTAATTAGCCATATGCTTCTTGCATTGTTAGAAATGGAAGTGGAGTGTTTATCTCTGACATTGTTAAAGGAGGAGCTGCAGACCTAGATGGAAGATTAATTCAAGGAGATCAGATTTTGTCTGTAAATGGAGAGGATATGAGAAATGCCTCACAAGAGACTGTGGCCACTACACTTAAGGTGAGTACATAATACATTTCAAGCTACTGAATTGCAGTTACTGACACTATGCAAGGTAATTATCCTGAAGTGCTATTTACACATAAGCAGGTCAGCTCGAACTGATTACCGAGACAGGAATTTCATCTGAAATAACTTCAGAAGATTCATTTAAAATCACTTCCCCATGTATATTTAGAAGTGGGATGATGTGAAGTGGGAGAACAAACGCACATGTAGTGTTTAGGCATTTGTTTAAAAATGCAACTGTACATTTCATACGTTGGAAAAATATTTGGAAACCTGAGAGGCTTACAAATCAGAGCTGAAATAAAATACCTTTGGCTTCACTGTGCTAACCTGCAGCTATAAAATGGCAGCTTAAATCAGTTTCTGCACAGCTTTCTGTCTTACAGGAGAGATTTTATACTCTGAAATTGTACGGTCTGGGAGAATTTGCTTTTTTCCATTATGAAAAGCCTGTGGCTGCTGGAGCTGGAGGAGAGGGCAGGCTGCGAGCGCCTGACGTTAGCTCCTCCGTACGGCGCCTGGGCCTGACAGCCTGTACCAAGGACGAGAGAACTGGTGGGAGCGATGCTGCAGACCCAGTTCTGTTCAAAACTGCATCTGGAGACAAGAGCTTTTCCCCTGCCATCACCACTAACCTTTCTGCACATGATTTCTTTCGTTCTTGAAGGGAAAGGCTAATTATTTCCTGGCTTTTTCCATTCGGTGCTGGTACCTGGCTGTAAGTTTACCTATTTAAGAATTGGAACTCTTATTAATTTGAATGCATATGTGTTAAATTCACCCATTTCTGCAGCTTTTTTCCTCGGAAGTATTTTTCGTGAGTATTGTTTGTGCCAAACGTCTGTTAAAGAGTTGGGGGCTCTTTGTTTATTTTTACTGAGTAATTGGCCATCTCCAGTTTGCCAGTGGGAAGATTCATACTGACTTCAGCAACCAGGAGGAATCTTCAGCATAAACCTGAACCCAGGGACGGGCACTTTTTGTATTGTCGAAATACAAACGTGAATGTTCTGAGCATTCCTCGTGGTTTTCTTCACGGAGTTGTGGTGCTGAATGTAAACATAATTCTGTCCAGGAGACCGTGAAATATTATATGTCTGCTAAAATGCTGTACATTGTGTTTTTTTTCCCAAGTGTGCCCAAGGCCTAGTGCATCTTGAGCTTGGGAGATTGCGAGCTGGATCATGGCTGTCGTCCCGGAAAACATCTGAAAACAGTCAGGTTAGTGACAAAGTCGTACGTATGAAATGGAGCTGTGGAGGGCAGGGCATGGGGACAGTGCACGTGAGGCTCCGTCCTGCCGTAGACGCTGACTGCTGAGGGTGTGGGACAAACCAGTTCGTCGCGATAATTCTCCGTGCTGAACTGCAAAGTGAGCGTCGTGCTGAAACGCTGGTTAAGTAGAAGAGCTAGTTAATGTATTTTTGTTGTTCGTCTCTTCCTGAGACACCAAAAATACATAATACCTTTCTCAAATGATGACACCCAGAAACTTTTTTAGAGCTGCAAAAAATGCTGAGTGTATTTTCTGCAGCTGTTTCGTCAGTCAGGAGGAGTTAATGAAACTGAACCGTATCTTTGCCTGCCTGGCGGCACGACCGCACGAGAGCTGCTTTCCTCTCGAGGAAAACACAGAGCAATTTCCTGCTTCGCCTGCCCTGTACCTGAAGCGAGGACGACGATTCATTCCTCAGTCAGTGCAGGGCTTTTCCCCTCTCCCCGCACTCCCGAATCAGCTCAGACGCTGATACCACTGCTGTTAAAGTCCGAGTACTGCAAGGGAGAAGAACAAGGCAAGATGACTTAGAAAACTTCTTTTTAATGGATTTTCCTGCTGGGGTCGGACTGCTTTGCCGTGGTGTTGAAGTTGCCAGTGTCCCTGAGAGAGGCAGGCTGTGGGTCACAGCAGTGCCGTGGCTCTGGAGTGTTTTGCCCCCTCTGCGCCCAGTCGAGAACGCGGGGACGTGGCCGATGTGCGAGCAGGCAGGGGAGGCTGCTCACCGCTGGGATCCACAGATGCTGAAAGAAGGGCTTGGGTTGGGAAACGGAGAGGAGGAGCCGTAGGAGGCTTAGGGGGCTGTAAGTCAAAGCAGGAATGCTTTTAAGGAGGTCAGCAAGAGGGGAGGCTTGTCCTTGATGTCGTGCGTGAGCTAGCCAAAAAGGGTGCCAAAATCGTCGTCATGCGGCGTGATTTCTGAACTTCGTGAAGGCCAGCAGTGATCCAGCCCGCTGTCTGGGTGAGTGAGGTATCGGGAAGGGCTGAAGCCATGCGGGAACAGCTGGGCTAAGCCCAGCTTTAAAAATAATGACTGGAGATCGTTGGAGAAACATCTGCACTGCATGCCGCAGGCAAGGAGAAATGAAGTAGCAGAGGAAAGCTACACTGATTGCAGTAAGAAAACACAGCAGTCTTGAGCTTTGCTTTTTTCTGGTCATTGTATCAGCAGCTAGCCTAAGCAAGAGCAATGTAATCAAAAAGTGACTGTTAAAAAATCATCCGCCTGGTTTTACTGTGTAACTAGCTGTAAAAGAAGCAGAATGCCATAGTATCTAACATGAGTCTAGGTAAAAAATCCCATCAAACAACATCATCCCCCTTTCTTTGTAACGTACGAGGCTTTTGCAGGAACCTGGTAATTTCTGTATTTCCTTTAATACAAGAAATCTTAATGGCTGTTCTTAATGCAGAGCCATTTGAGAGCCTTCATCTCACTGCTCCGAAGTGACTTGGTGATTTTGAAAACGGAATAAATGTTTCTCAGCAAAACCATTCCAAGAGTTATAAAAATCTTGGCAGATAATACAGCAGATCAGCTTGAGTGATTTGCACAACTGCGAGTGATGTGGTAGAAGCTGCTGGCCAAGAGCATCCAGAACTTTTGTCCTCGCTTGGCTTTTTTCTTGCTCCGTGGCGTGCCTCTAGCAGCAGAAATACGAGCCGCGTGGTGCAGGACAGTGATTTCTTTCACGCGCGTTGCAAATGAGGTGAACTGACCCGTGAATTGGCAACGAGGGGTGGAAATTGTGCTCTGCCTGTTGTTCGTCGCCGACAGCTGCACGCTGGTCAGCTCGGGTGAATGCTGCCAGAGCTTTTGATGCCCCGCCTAATGCGTTCCAAGCCAGGGAGCTCTGCTGTGCACGGAGGAGTATGGACCATCTTGGTTTTGTATAAAGCCGCTTAGCTGAAAAGGCCTGGCCCTGGGCGAAACTTGTTCAGACACACTTCCTAAATTGATAATGGTGTTTGCTCGGAGGGGCAGAGTCTGGAGGTAAAGCCAGATATGGGGATAGGGGAAAATCACAGAATCACAGAATGGTAGGAGTTGGAAGGGACCTCTGGGGATCACCCAGTCCAACCCCCTGCTGGGTCACCCAGAGACCACGTCCAGGCGAGTCTTGAATATCTCCAGAGAAGGAGACTCCACAGCCTCCCTGGGCAGCCTGGGCCAGGGCTCCGTCACCCTCAGAGGGAAGAAGTTCTTCCTCATGTTCAGCTGGAACTTCCTCTGCTCCAGTTTGTGCCCGTTGCCCCTTGTCCTGTCGCTGGGCACCACTGGAAAGAGTCTGGCCTCGTCCTCCTGACACCCACCCTGCAGATATTTATAAGCATTTCTAAGGTCCCCTCTCAGCCTTCTCTTCTCCAGGCTGAACAAGCCCAGCTCCCTCAGCCTCTCCTCGTAGGAGAGATGCTCCAGTCCCCTCCTCATCCTCGTAGCCCTCCGCTGGACTCTCTCCAAAAAAAACCAAGGAGCGCTGGGAATGGGTGGCCAGGAGTTGGTACTGTGCACGAGCAGCTCCCTTTGCCAGCTGTAGGACAGCGGCCCCGTGTCCTGCGCCTGGGGTGTTACTCTGGGAGCCAGAGCGGGCTCTCAGTCAAACAAGGGGAGCAGGGTCCATTACAGGACCTCGTAACTGGACAATCTTTTCAGCTCAAGTAACACAGCCTGCTGATTACTGCTGCGTGACGAGGCGGGTGCCAGCATCATCCCCACCGTGTGGGAGCGGAGCTGTGTCCCACCAGGTGCACGCTTGTGGCCAGGTGCCTGCGGGCTGCGTTGTGGGGAAGGTGCCCACAAGCTTTAGCAGCAGCCATCATCTCCCCTTCTCCTCTGGCTCAGAGACACATGGAGAATAAGCAAGGGAGGGGGTTAATCCTACTTCCTATGACCTCTAGAGCAGACCTGAACAATAATGTACGTGCTGTGTGCACGTAACGGGGTGAAGTACAGCTGGGTAGCACTGTGAGCAGTGCTGCTGGCGTGCCCACTGCTCGAGGACAGGTTTTGGTCAGTGTCCCCTTTGGAAATGAAGCTGGAGGGGTTTGCACTTGCGTGGCCCGTGTGGTATTTCCAGCGTGGTTGGCAAGAGCGCAGCGGTGCCCGTACATCGCAGGAGCTGGTTTAAAGTTAATGTTTGGGTTTGACTCACAGAAACACAGAATCACAGAATGGTCGGGGTTGGCAGGGACCTCTGTGGGTCATCTAGTCCAACCCCCTGCCGAAGCAGGGTCACCTACAGTAGGCTGTAGAGGACCTTGTCCAGGTGGGTCTGGAATATCTCCAGAGAAGGAGACTCCACAGCCTCCCTGGGCAGCCTGGGCCAGGGCTCCGTCACCCTCAGAGTGAAGAAGTTCTTCCTCATGTTCAGACAGAACTTCCTCTGCTCCAGTTTGTGCCCATTGCCCCTTGTCCTGTCACTGGGCACCACTGAAAAGAGCTTGGCCCCATCCTCCTGACACCCACCCTGCAGATATTTGTAAGTAGATATTAGGACTCACAGGTTTTGATTTCTTTTTAACTTCAGGCCAGCCAACAGAGCGTCCATAGCCACTTCCACCCTGCACTTGCTCCGGTCCTCTCTACCTTGCAGAATTTCGTCAGCACAAAGAGATCTTCAGCAGATGCGTCTCAGAGAAACTCAGGTATAATCTGGGCAGCTGTCAGCAGAGCTGCGTGTTACTTGCTTTATGTTGGTGCTGGTTTAAAAGCAAAACTGAGTACTTGAATCTGGTTTTCCTACTCAGCCTCCCAGGAGACGTACCACGGATATTTTAAGACCCGAACACTTTCCAGCAGATGACATTATTTTTATGTCTACTAGTAGAGTAATGGCTCCTCTGTTTGAAGTGCAGAATTCCTGCGCCCTGCTGTTCCCTGGTGCCCTTGTCGGAGGCTTAGCACAGGCGAGGTTCTCACATTAGAAGCCGTTTTCTCAGGGAATAAAGCTGCCACCACTTCATTTATGTCTTTGTTGCTCCAGAGTGTATAAAGGGGTGTTTTGTAATGAGAAAGTCACAATGCTCAGTTTGAAATTTGCAGATTTAGCAAGTGCTAAAGCTACAACCTGCAGTAGCTAGAAGAGCGCCTGGGCACTTGCGTGCTCTGACCTGCGTCAGAAGTTGGTCACCTTTGCTCACGTCTGACCGTGGGCAGGAGAAGACATTTCTTCTGCCGGTTTGCATGCGCTGGAGGAAGCTTTTGGCTTGTTGGGCAGCCTTCCTTGTGCCATTGGGACGGTCCCGCTGCCACAGCCCTCGCTGCGCCTCGCCGTCCTGCCGCCTGTACTCGCGGCAGATGCCTGCACAACCACGCGTGCGTGGCGGTGAGAAATACACAGGTGTGTTACCAAGAATCGTTACCTCTTGAAAGAGGCTAATTCTGCCTGTCTTCTAAAAGGTTCTTGAAGCAGTTTATTTAAAGCTGTTGTGGGTTGGTATAGCAGAGCCCAGGACCTGGCTACGCCATCAGCTTTTAGGCTGTTTAGTCCCAGCTTGAATGACTCCTTTGAAGTGTCCCCTCTTTTTTTCTTCCTCTTTTTTTTTTCTTTTACTGCTTTGAATACTTTTAAATGTCCTATGGCTAGCTAGGTGCCAGCCAGACTTCCTGGCTGTCTATTATTTACTAATACAGCACAAACTAGAAGAGGAAATCAATGGAACTGCACCAGTCTCAGACCAGCCATGTGCCCTACCCTTTGTGGTGGGGGACACTGTGATTTATGAATAATAAGCCAATCTTTAATTGAGTGAAATGCACAATAGGGCTTTTCTTCAGGCCGGCAGAGTGCTGCTATTCAATAGATTGCGGTGAGCGGCGGCTGCGCTGCGCTGGGCGTCACGGTGGCATCCGTCAGCCGGAGTGATCGCGTCCGCATCAGTCTCTGGGTGGAACAGAAACCCCGTCCTCCTCACGTGAGCAGCACTGCCTGGTTTGGCACAGGAAGGCTCTGCTTCTGCGTGGCGATAACTCTGACTGGGCAGCAAGGGACCATTGTCACCTGACAGCGTTATCTCTTAATTATATTATCTCTTAATTACAGAAGCTGATTGTTTGTTTCTTTATTACTAGGAGCAGATATGGGCCCAAGGACTGTGGAGATAACAAGGGTCAGTGAGTTATTTTCTATCAATTCAAAAAGCTGACACCTTTAACTGAAGTTGTTCATTTTTGTAGCGTTTCTCAGAAGTAAAATTGCATTATTTATGTTTGCGATAGGTTGTTGGGTGTATGCCTGTGTACTGGGACCTGCGTGTGTGAGGATGCAGGTGTCCATCAAACCTATCTATTTTCTCCCTGTTCCATAAATCAAATGAGTCAGTTATTGCTGTACCCTGAACATGGACCTCTGCAAGTTGCTTCAGTTGCAAATGTGGTTTTGTTTTGCTTTGTTCTAGGGACCAAATGATGCACTTGGTATCAGTATAGCAGGAGGGAAGGGAAGTCCGTTAGGAGACACTCCCATCTTCATTGCTATGATTCAAGCCAGTGGTGTGGCTGCACGCACCCAGAGACTCAGAGTGAGTAGAGGGGTTCTCTCAATATTTGCTATTTCATCTGCCATGTGTCCTGCAGAAAAGGAGCCTCAGGCACCTCTGTATATGCCATCACTTTGATAAGGTCTCATAGACTACTCTGCCTCTTTTTATATAGAAGCAAAACCAAAAAAACCAACCCAAAAAACCACACCTGCCCTTCTCTTCCCTTTCTAATTATATTGCATCTTAGGATGATGGCAATTGTTGCCCACACTGGAAAAGCGACGTTAGGAGAAAGAACATAAATGCATTTGCAGTGGTCTTTGGATGTGTATGTTCATCCAGACCCCGGGAGGGCAGCAGCAGGATCTCTGGAAACCACGGGCGCTCGGGGGGCTGCGGGCTGGGCATCATTCAGAGCTCAGACCAGGTGGAAGCAAGATTGGAAGCTGGTTGCTTGATCTTGAGGCCTTTATAAAGAAATGCCAAAATAAGGCACTTGTATCAGACCCACGGGATAGGTGGCTTTTCCAGGAATGACCGTGGTGAACACTTTCAGTTTTGCAGAGTTTGGAGTTTCAAGGAATCATTATTATTGAGAAGAACTTATTATACAGATGCATGGGATTGCTTTGGCCCGTGAGATTCATGAGTACACACTGCTACATTCGTGCCATGTCTCGAATAGAATTACACAATAGCATGAAGTGCCAGCGTCAGGATCATTTTTATGTATAAAAAGAAGAAATCATCTAGGTTAATTAGATTAATATCAGAAGTGCCTGCTTTCCTATACTGCATTCAGCACGTGCATACACAGTCTGTAAGTCTGCATGTATGGAGACAAATGAATCCTTTCTGGACGGGAGGGCAGCAGGGAAAATCTCACACTCTGCTTGCAAATGGAAATAGTAAAACCCAACCCATCTTTGTTTCTCTGATCGCATTGTTATTTTTAAAAAACCCGTATCGTACTGGCTCTGAAGAATAGGAGATGATCACTAGCAATGCAGAATTCTCACAAAAGGGATCCTGCAAAAGAGAAGCATGACTGTGCAGTGCCAAGTTCACGAGGAATTTTAAGCATTCTTAATTTTAATTTTCTCTAATGCTAGTAATTTTCCATTACTGTTGTACTTTTAGGTTGGAGATCGGATTGTCAGTATTAATGGGCAACCTTTGGATGGGCTGTCTCATGCAGATGCGGTTAATCTACTAAAGAATGCTTATGGGAGCATTATCCTGCAGGTATGGTGATAAATTGAACATGCAGCTGCATGAGGGTAGATAAATGGCATTCAGGGGAAAAAAAAAAACCCTAAGCATCACTGGCACAAGGCATCACAGAATTGCAGGGTGCTTGCTGATGGGAATTATGCAGAATAAAAGCAAGAAATAATTTTCATTCAAAAATTCTTTATTGCCACTCATACAGGCTGTGAGCATGATTATATAAAAGCGTAACAAAGAAAACAAAATAACTTGTTGCTACACATGATAAATCAACAAGCTTCCAAGATTTTTTTTTTTAATTTCAAGTTAACTAGGAACAAGAAATGACGTGTGCGTGTATGTGTGCCCACATGTAACTAGACTGTGACCAAACTGCCCAGTGTTAATTTCTGTGTTCTTGAAAGGGGGACAAGAAACCAATGCTGGCAGCATTTAGTAAAACCGATAGCATCATCATTAAGACAGTGCTGCCTAGAACTGATTATTCTACAGGTAATGAATAATAACACTCGAGAGGGAAAACAGTGTTATCACTGACGCGTGTATATGCTAGCTAAATGGAAGACATGTTCTGCCACTTTGGTTCTAATTGCTGCTTGCCAGTGTATTCATCTTTGGTTTATTTTCATGTTTTCACAAAGAAATGGGAAAAGTACTTGCCAGAGAGAATTCAAAATACTACTCGTTTGCAGAATTATTGTAACGATTGGAAAACAAGCTTAAGTCGTACCACTAAAATCTACTCTAATTTTCTTTATCATCACGGCATATTGGATTGGAACACGTCTTGAGAGATTCTTGCAAGCTTCTTGCTTGCATTGCAACACAAATGTGACTATAAAAAAGGGGGGAGGGGAAACAAAAAAAAGGAAATTAGAGGATAATAAACTTAGTTTTAGACTTGCTTATTCTTTGTTTTGTCTGTCCGTGAACCGCTGACCTGGTAAGTGATGAGCCAGTTCCAGAGCAGATGGTGTATTTGTGTAGTTCCATTGAAGTCAAAGGAAATACACAGATAGACACCAGCTGAGGGTTTTCTGTTAAATTATAGTTATCATATTGTTAGTAACGTTGAGTAATTTCACTTTTCATGTCAACAGTGTTCCCTGAATAGAAAATGAAAGCTTGCTGCAGAACCCAAAATTGCTGATCTTGAAAGCCGTAATACAGCGTATTCCACCTCATCATGTATTTAAAAATATTCCTGATGAAGCACGCTGTCAGTTGGTGGCTCACATAAACAAAGAGATTCTTCTAGAAATGTCTTTGGGTTTGTCAGTTGACGGGTTTCCTTCGGCATTTCTGCTGTCCAGCTTAAAATGGGCCGACTGCTCTTTACAGATGATACAGGTTTATTCTGATAGAATAGAGTCTATTTTCCTCTGTTAAAAATCTGTTCTGTGAAGGAGGGTTGTTATATTTAATACCAACAGGGAGTAGCGTGGAAACCCTGCCGTAAGCGTGGTGATACCTTACGTGCTCACCGCAGGTACTTCTCCATCACTGGATTGCGCTTTTTTTTATTAAAACAATCTAAGTGGAATAATCCTATCGCTATGATAATCATGACTGATGTGCCATTAAGTAATTCTATTTATTATCAGGTTAGACCACTTCATGGCAAACTGCTTTGAAAGGTCAGATAATTGTGTTCAGTGGTGTGGAAAGGCTTGTTATCAGTAGGTCCTGGGCAGGATGGCAAAGGAGTTTGCAAATGGGAGATTAGGGTCTCAGGGGAACAATCATCCCTTTCGGCTGTTTTGATGCTTTGGTTTAATTTAATTTCTTTTCTGCAGGTGTGGTAATGAGATAAGGGGAAGCTTTTTTACAAGGCTGTTGAACTCTGATATGTTCTTACTGCCAGCTGAAGATTTTTGAATATAGATTTATTTTGCCCGCATTTTATTTAACAACAAAATACGACAAATACTGGCTGGCACTCTTTCGGCTACTGCAGCGGGAAGGAAAACTTAACGGTGTCTTTGCTGGCTGAGCCAGGTGCAGCTGTCTTGTCTGCCGGACCCCTTCATTCAGGGCATCCAAGAACCGGAGTCCTGGGATGCAAAATTTGCATGAGAACTAATCTTCCGTCCTAGAAAATGCTGCCACCCTCTCGGCTCCAAGTGATTAGAAAGAGGGAAATATTGTTGTGGAAAAATTGTGAGCATTCATTTAAAATGCGGGTTTATATAATGGATTTTTTTATTTCGAAAAGGTACGTTTCCCTTAAGCCATGTTCACAGGAAGGAGTGGAAAAAGCATCTGTTAATTTTGATAAAATAAGGCCATAGACAGCTAGAGGAAATATTGAAAATATATTTACTGGCTATTTCTCGCTGTCTCTGAGCCGGACTCCTGCGCTGTACAGTAAACGTCAAGCAGAGAATATTTCATCCCAAGGAGATGGAGTTAGGGGATAACCGTGGCAGGTAGCTGGTAGGAAACCGATGCCCCTTCAGCTCTGAATACTTAAAGTCCAAAACACTTCATAGTGGTTTCCTGAAGTTTTTTGCAGAAAAAGCAAAGAATAGAAAATTAGCATGCAACGGAAGGTTAAAGAAAAAGCTAGAGTGGGCATCGACACTTTGTGTTTAATAAATCCCACGGGGCCTGCAAGCTGCCAGCTTCTGTCCTGACGAGGCTAAGCCCCCGTGAGCGGCAAACCCCAGGCGTCAGAGTGCCAGCAGCCGCTTCCTCCGTACGACCACGGCTGGCTTCGTCCCCAACCTGCACAACGTTGGTGTGGTCGCTTTTGAAAGCCTGAGCAAGTTCTGCTGCCCCACAGCCTGTCAAAATGTCTTTATTTAACTTTATTAATTACTATGTGGTGGTAATTTGTCATGGTTTCAGAAGAAGACAGGAGCCAGAATTGGGAAGAATCGAGTTTTGTTGGATTCATGCTGGAAATAGCACAAAAGTTAAAACTAAGGATTCATTTCTTCCCTGTTCAGCAAACAAACCAACCGGGGGTGTTTCACGGCCTTTGCCCCATAGTCCCGTAGACCCTCGGATCGCTGTGTTTTGCTAAAGGCTGAGGTGCTTTCTGTGGGGGACCTTTATGTTCAAGCCCAATCCCGGACACCTTGTGTTGACCCTGAGACTTACCTATTTCCTTGACAAAGTAACCTCCTGCCCTGGATTATCCAGAAGGACTGTTCCCCTCTGCTCAGCGTCGGAGTGGTAGCCATGCAAAGGCAAGAGAAAGCTTCACAGCAAAGTTTGTATTTAACCCCCAGAAAGGTGGCTATTATGAACTCTCTGATTTGGAAGTGTTCAATTAGTAGGAAATTTAAGAGAGTAGGACTTGTATTGGAAATTTGCTGGAAAAAAACATCAATGACTGATTTTGCTAATGTTTTTAGTTAATTTAGTTAATTTAGTTAATTTTGCTAGTTTCTGTGTAAGTAGCCAAGATATCTTTGGTATTAATTGAACATGCATAGTAATTGCATCCTTCTGTTTAGGTTGTGGCTGATACCAACATCAGTGCCATTGCTACCCAGCTGGAGAGCATGTCTGCAGGGTGCAACCTTAACTCTTCTTCCGAGCATCCTTCTGAAGATCCCGAGTAAGTTTGTACTTCAACTGAGGTGAATTTCTGTGCCCCGCGCAAGGGAGAAGCCTAGGCTGCTGAAGGAGGTCTCTCCCGGTGCTTTTCTCTCTAATGTTCCATCACCTGCAAAGTGGTAACTGTGGCCTTCTCCAGGATGATTATGGACTCGTGTCTGTCTTCACCTGGTGTCAGAAATGGCTTGAGTAAATAAGCACAAATTGTGTTTCCAAGCACTAGTTCTGGACATTTAAAACAAAAAAACACCTCCATTCTTTTCTAATGTGTTAGGCTGACATGGCAGTTCTGCCCTCGTCCGTTGGCTTCCTTGCCTCGAAGGAGTTATGGCCGTAGCAATTTGAAATAATTTCTCATTGGCAGACTGAGGGAAGAGGTGTTAAAAAGCCTGGTATCAGAGATGTTTCAAAACACGTCCCAGAACTTTCTGTGTCTTTGGAATCTTTTTAGCTTTACAATTTGAAAAAGCCTGATTAAAAACTTTACTGCTTAGAGCACTTCTGCATGGGGATGGAAGTTAGAGGTCTAGCCTCCCACGGCCATGTGTCATTCTCCATCGTGTGCTTTTTAGAGCAGCTATAACATTCCAGTTACCATTTTGAAATTCATCTGATCTTCATTTTGGTTTATTAGCTTCATTATGTTCTTAATTTTTATTATTTGAGTCGTCATATTTATTTCAAGAAGCTGAGATGCAAGTTGCTGCCCTACCTCAGGGGGGTTTTAGTACGAAAGTTAAGCTGTTTATGCTGCATTCTCTACTCCTACAATGCGAGATAACTGTTTTTGTTGCTGCTCTCAAAGGAGAGTTGCTTGCTTCACAAAAGGATTTGTATTCTCTTTTCATATCAAAATAGTAAGGAAATTTGAATGTAAAATACGAAGCAGAACTAGGTAGGCGTATACTTTCCTTCTGTCCTAAAAAAAATGGCCAGACGTTAGTCTTTATAGGCTACCCCTTTGTACAGGTGGAAGATGCCAAACAGCTTTTGTCCGCAATATTTTTTTTCTAAATACATAGAAATGACTTTTTCAAATTTGAGATGGGTATATACACACGAGTGGTCTAAATTCTCCCCCACAATCTGCCTTTGCTCAGCGTGGACAGTCACAACCCCTGACGAGCAGCTCAGGGCCTGGGCGCTGCGGGAGGGGCTCGGGGGTGACGGGGTGCAGGGATGGAGCTCACACAGAAGCGGTTAGAAAAGAGCCCGCGGTAGAGCTGAGACCATAAACACGAGTGTTCCTGGCTGCACCCTGTCTGTTAGACTCGCTCCTCTGAAGTCATAAAGTAGAATTTTTCTGCAAGGAAATGGTTGCCGTTGCCACTGACGCAGGCTAAAGGCGACCGCTTGGCCGGTGAGAAGGCAAACTCTCCTTCGCGCCCGTGCAGCGATGGCAGCTGAGGGCAGTCTCACTGTGCTCTTGTGGAGCTCTTATTAAAAATAAGTATTTTCCAAGCGTGGAGCTGCAGCACACTGAGCAGCGTTTGAACTCCGGGCTGCGCAGGAGTGTGTTTCAGCGCAAGGACAAGCGTCATGGTTGGTGACTGTATGAAGAACTTCTTGGTAGATAAATATCTCTGTAAGCGTTCCTTCTGCCTAAAGTCCCCAGAGGTGGACATTGCTGTTCTAAGTGGTATTTATTGTGTTTTCAGAGCACCTCAGCCTAAGATTATTGCTTTGGAGAAAGGCTCTGATGGACTGGGATTTAGTATTGTAGGGGGGTATGGAAGTCCCCATGGAGACCTGCCCATTTATGTCAAGACTATATTTGCCAAGGTATCTTTTTTCTGTTTGTTTTTTCCCCTTTTTCTGTATTATCTTTAAAAATAAACCTAAGATTTGGCTTGGATAATATATTATGTAGTAGAAAGTGAAATGTACTAAGTACATTGGGGTGAGTAAGTGGACCCAGAACTCTCAGCCAGCTTCTCAGTTTCTATTTCGCATCACTGATGGCTGAAACAAGATACTTTATCTCAGCAAAATTGCTCTGTGTACTTGAGAAACTTGGTTTTATACATTAAAATATTTATAAGGCAGCTTTATATCTGTAAATCTCAAAGAGCCTTCCAAGGGGTATGGAGGCATAACTTCTCCCGCTGTACCGGAGACGAGACGGTTGCAGCGATGCTGTGTTCTGGTGGCTGAGCTTCAGCTGCCAAAGCAGTGATGAGCTCCTCTGCTCCAACAGTCACCCCAGTGGGAAAAAACACCCAAAGGTGAAAACGCCATAGCTTGTGGCCTGATAATGAACTGGCTAATGCACCAGTCCTGGCCTTAGTTATTCTCCCTTGCTTCCAGCTTCTCTCTGATGCCTCTCCGTGAGTACTCTGCTCTATGTGCTGGAGCCGCTCTCGGCACGACTGTCCCAGCTCATCTCTGCCCCCGACTCTGAGTGTCAGGGGAGGACTGGGGGGTCCCAGCCGGGTACAGCAGTGGCTCTGGCCACCGAGGCCGAGGAGGGAACGTGGTACAGCACAGCCTCGAGGCAGCAGCCCCGGAACGGCCGCTGGCGCAGAGGAGAAGGGCCCCTTTTCCCACCCGTCCCCTTGCTGGCAGTGTGCTCACGTGAAGGCATGGCCACGTGGAGGGAGTTCTGGAGATGGAGGGGGAAGAAAAACAGTGGGAATTGGGAATGCTTTACGTAAAGTAACCCTGAAGTCAGTCACACACAGGTTTTTGTCCTGCGCCTGCTTGCTGTCACTCGTGTCAGCACTTCTGGCAGGGTAGATGGCATAGCTGAGAAAACTTCGTTTGAAGGTGGAGGAGAAGTTGTGTCTCCTCTGCTTCTGTGATTCCGGGGCTCAAACCGCAAATACATGGTCTTTTTACAATTTTCAGTTATGAACATGGGAAGATACTGTGCCTTTAACCGATGCTTAGATTTACAAGTTTTGAGATGTGAGCACAGCTGAGAAACCCTAAATCGAAGGTAGAACACACTGCGGTCACTGGTGGAGCCGTGGAGCAGAAGCGGACGCCGTGAGCCGGCCTCTGGGCCGGGCAGGGCTCAGGACTGAGATGGAAGAGGGGCACTGAGGTCTCTGGAGGAAAACAGCCATTTCCCAAGCTCTGCGGGAGCTGCGCAGGAGCTGCAGCGGAGCCCGGCTCCGTCCGGGGCTTGGGGCAGTGCCCAGGCTGTTCTGCTGCAGGAGCTCTGCGTCCCTCTCCTCCCCATGTTGTAGCCCATTTCTCAACACTGGGTGTGGTGGACGTTTAAATGCTGCTCTAACGAGCCTCTCCATAATCATAAAAGCCAGAACCAGTCGCCACACTGCAGTTTTTGCAGAGATGAGGTGATTCTCGTCTTCCCAGAGGTGCATCACCCACCCGCGCTGCCCCGGACCTTACAGGGTTGGGTGAGCGATGGGCGGTGGTCGAAGCACCCGTGGACGCTTCAGCACTGCCGTTTCCCACATCCCCTCCCGGTCGCGGCGGGGTTCCCAGTGCTGTGTCCCTCCTCATTTCATCCATCAGCATTAGGAGAGACGAGAGGGCTCCGTGCTGCCGCGCTAACGAATCGCTTTGCCGTTTGCAGGGAGCAGCTGCGGACGATGGCAGACTGAAGCGCGGCGACCAGATTTTAGCAGTTAACGGGGAAGCTTTGGAAGGTGTTACTCATGAGCAAGCTGTAGCTATTCTGAAGCGCCAGAAAGGAACTGTGACATTAACGGTGTTATCGTGAATGTCATTGCGCTTGCGGAGATAAATACAATTATTTTAGAACATCAGTAGAGCTATAATAACACCGTTCAGCCCTGAGCAGGATGGAAAGCAAACCCTGGTGAAAACGAAGCGGTATTCACCCCGTTGCCAGGAGGGGTGGTGTGCATCTCGAGCTTCACTGAGCTTCCACAGCTATCAGCCTTTCTCCCCGCCCTCCCCCACGTCTGGTGGCTTTTGAGGTTTCTCTGGACAAGTTTAATTAAGAAACTTCAAAGAACAATATCCATTTTACTTTATTTGTACATCAGTTTTATCCCCACTGGTCTGAACCCCAGTTAACAACCACTGAACCTGGAATTCACATCGCACACAAAAGAGAATTTAGATCATCAACTGATCTCATCTGATGAGCAGAAATAAATGCCGAGTGACTTGTCATCTCACTCATGATTTACTTATGCTAATTGTCCTTTCAAGTATGCCAGAAAACATTAGCAATGTAATTAAATTACCACTGTTCCAAATGATGAAATATCAAATTCTCCTCTGGGAAATTATTTGTGCTCGGCACAGTAAGTCTGATAGTCAAATGTGAACTTCTCATGTTTATCTCTTTGGGTAGGTCTGGGGAAGTTAGTCAGAGGTAATTACTGTGATGTGTCAATTTGCAGCCTTTAGCATGAAAAATAAACTAGAGGAGAGGGAAATTTATTTTTTTTTTTAGGCTTTTAAAATGTTTGAGCCTTTTCACATATTTAGGCAGCATGAACAACAACAACGACCCATCTCGTTCTATTCTAATTATATTTTTAAAGAAGGAGAAACGTGCTGATCTGTGCCAGGCATGTCGCACGCAAAGGCAGTTGTTGTTGTGCCAAGTCGCGGCGTAATGGTTCCTCCTGAAACTTTAATGAAGACAAAAGTTTGCCTCGGCGACGTGATCCCGTAATTCCCGCAGCGCTGGCGAGCGGTCCCTCCGCACCTTGTCTTGAAGGACGGATGAAGTTAATCCAAACCAGCAAACCGTGCCACGTTTCCAGGAGCCTCCCCAGGATCAGATAGTGCCGGAAGAGGCTTTCACGGATCACGGAGGATGCTTCTTCCTCGGGGCCGCTGGAGTTCGGTTTTGGACCGTACCAAGTAACACCAGGTCGCGGCGGAAGGCGACGATGTCCTCCCGGCGATGGCTGCCGTCCCCGTCCGCCCAGGGCAGAGCCACCCGAGGGGTTCCTCAGCCCGCGCCGGAGAGTCGGGCGGCTCAGGTGAAGCAGCCAACTGGGTTTTTTGGGGTTAAGCTCAGCCAGGCGAGGAAGCTGAAGCCGTCCAGGAGCCTTCCCGAGGCCTGTCCCGCTCTGCGGGGTGGAGGTGGGGTGCAGGAACGTTCGGCCGAAGGCCCGCAGCTTCGTTACGTGCCGCAGCCATTCCTGCCGTGATTGTATGACCGTGGCCTGAGCGATTCAGCAGACGAATTTGGCGGGCAGATTAACGGCAGCGCAAGTCGTTCGGGTTTGATCTTTCCATCCAGAGGAACCGCAGGGTTTTAGAGGAAGCAGCCCGGTCTGATTTGGGCTGTTTGGTGTAATTTATAATGATGGTGTAGCTGGGAGAAATGAGGGGGTCAAAATTGGCTGCTCGTTTGATGTGAAAAATCCCTGGAATTACATGGAAAGAAGATTCAAAATCCGTAGTGTAGTCACTGCGTAGTGCAGGGCTTGGGTTGAAGGTACCGGGGCTCAGTAGGGTTTAGCTGGAGTGGTTGTTCCACAGTTTCCCTTTAAAGAACAGGTACTGGAGCGAGGTGGACTACACTGGAACAAGCAAGCTGTGACTCGCTCTCGCTGAAAGGGTTTTCCTTATTTCGTTGAAAAGTTTCCTTTAACTTTAGGTGATCACAAAGTGCATTTAGCCTGCCGGAACCAGTAGCGGGCATTCCGTCAGTAGTGCCTGCGAGAAACTTCACGTTTTCAGTGGGTTCCCACTGGACTGATTGATTCTCCGAGTGGAATGTCGGTGGAACCTTGGTTTTAGTCGCACAGAAGTCTGTCCAGATGGAGCAGGTTGGAGAACGGTGAACAAGCTGCCTTTGGTTGCGGAAGTATCCCAGGTGCGCAGAAGCCGAAGGCGGGGAGGCGGAAACCAAAGAGGTACCCTCAGAAATAGTGTGTGGAATTTATGAGCAAAAGGTAATCATTCCTCTGATTGTGTTTCTGTAATCACTGCATTCCGACTTTAAGATGTTGCCACGTTTACTCTATGGAGTTGTACCCGGCTATTCGTTAGCCTATTATGCACATGCTGTTCATATACATAAAGAATAGAATTTATGGGCTGAGATATTTTGCACTTCTCATTGCTCAGAATGAGAGAGAACATTTTCTGCTTCTTGTAATTTGCACTTTGTGTGTTCGATATATTACTGCCAAAAATTATACTGCAACTAATTGATAAACCAGTGGCGAGGCGGAGGAGCGTGTGCTGTATGTACAGGACCAAGTTAGATCATTAAATTTGCATTACGCTTGTCTGGGTTGAGGTGTTCTGGTTTGTTTAAAACTTTATTTCTGTGCAAGGGAAAAAAGCAATTAAACCTCCTGATTGTATGTTTACATTTATCAGTAGTACGAGACATTTTATGACTTCAAAGATTCTAAATAAAGCTCAGTTACATAAGTAGTTGTGCTTTTTCTTTTTTTAAGTCAGTGTTGAAATTTGTTCCACGAGGTGTCCGTTTGCTGTTCCACGTGGGGCTCGTGATGGCCCCTCTTGGGGACCAGGAGAAGGAGCGGCGTGGTGGAGGGCGGTGGTGACGGCCGGCTGTGGTGACAGCCACCGAGCTCTGCGCCCGGGCCGGGGACGGCTCCTGGGGAGATGACTGCAGGGAGACGTCCCGTGTGCGCCCGTCCGTGGCGAGCTGCGGCTGCCCAGCTGGATGGCTCCAGCCAAGTAAGTAGGGAAGGTCCTGGGGTGCTGGGTGACCAGAAGCTCAACGTGACCCGGCCGTGAGCGCTCACAGCCCTTACGGCAGCCGTACCCAGGGCTGTGTCCCCAGCAGCGTGGGCACGGGGCGAGGGGGGGGAATCTGCCCCTCTGCCCCGCTCTGCTGAGACCCCCCGGGATCCCTGCGTCCAGCTCTGGAGCCCTCAGCGTGGGACAGACCTGGAGCTGTGGGAGTGGGGCCAGAGGAGGTCACGGAGATGATCCAAGGGCTGGAACCCCTCTGCTGGGAGGAAAGGCTGGGAGAGCTGGGGCTGCTCAGCCTGGGGAAGAGAAGGCTCCAGAGAGACCTTAGAGCAGCTGCCAGTGCCTGGAGGGGCTGTGAGAGAGCTGGAGAGGGCTGGGACAAGGGCATGGGGTGACAGGACAAGGGGTGATGGCTTCAGGAGGAAAGAGGGGAGATTTAGACTGGATATAAGGAGGGAATTCTTCACTCTGAGGGTGCTGAGGCCCTGGCCCACGTTGCCCAGAGAAGCTTTGGCTGCCCCTCCCTGGCAGTGTTCAAGGCCAGGCTGGATGGAGCTTGGACCACCCTGGGCTGGTGGAAGGGGTCCCTGCCCATGGCAGGGGGGGTTGGACTACATGACCTCTAAAGGTCCCTTCCAACCCAAACCATTCTGCAATCCTGTGGTTTTAATCCGAGGAACGCCAACAAAACCAGTTTGGTTGAGACACCAAGGGTCTGGTGCGCAGGCATCAAAACCAAGGGAGAGAAAAAAGGGGAGGCAGATGAAGGCGCCAGGCGACTGGTTCGTACCAGCAGCAATCCCAGTCAGCAGGAAGGAGCCGTGGTGGTGCAGGGTGGGCCGGGGAGGGCAGAGGGTCAGGGGGAGGGACAAGGGGACTCCGTCACACTGCGCTGCTGCGTCAGGAGTCGCTGCCATGCCTCTGGATTCCCTGTAATTCACCAGAGGGTGATTACCACCCTGGAATACGACGTACAGAGCGCCTGTGGAGGGGGTATGATTGCGCCGAGATGGAGCAGCTCGCGTACCTTCGCCTGAAAGAACTGGAATGAATGAATTTAACGTTACACATGTATAAAACATTAGTTTTTGCAGATGTGCTGAGCATTGATATCGAATTCCATTATCATCATTAGCATCCCAAACAGCAAAGCAGCGAGGATCGCCTTGGCTTCGCCTCCAGGCGGGCTCCAGGGTCTCGGCTGCTTTCACAGGACTGGTGGGGTTTGTTATTATTATGTACTGGTGCTGTTCAATCTCTTTGTCGGCGACATGGACAGTGGGATGGAGTGTACCGTCCGCAAGTCTGCCGACGACACCAAGCTGTGTGGTGTGGTTGACACGCTGGAGGGATGGGATGCCATCCAGAGGGACCTGGACAGGCTGGAGAGGTGGCCTGCGTGAACCGCATGAAGGTCAACAAGGCCAAGCACAAGGTCCTGCACGTGGGTCGGGGCAATCCCAAACACAAGGACGGGCTGGGCGGAGAGCGGCTCGAGAGCAGCCCTGAGGAGAAGGACTTGGGGGTACTGGTGGATGAGAAGCTCAACATGAGCCGGCAATGTACGCTCGCAGCCCAGAAAGCCAACCGTATCCTGGGCTGCTCTGGAGCTCCCAACATAAGAAGGACATGGATGTGTTGGAGCGGGGCCAGAGGAGGCCACGGAGATGATCCGAGGGCTGGAGCACCTCTCCTCCAAGGACAGGCTGAGGGAGCTGGGGCTGCTCAGGAGAAGAGAAGGCTCCGGGATGACCTTAGAGCAGCTGCCAGTGCCTGAAGGGGCCGACAGGAAGGGTGGAGAGGGGCTTTTCACAAGGGGGTGCAGGGATAGGACAAGGGGGAACGGCTCCAAACTAAAAGAGGGCAGATTTAGATGAGATATGAGGAAGAAATTCTTCCCCATGAGGGTGGTGAGGCCCTGGCCCAGGCTGCCCAGAGAAGCTGTGGCTGCCCCCTCCCTGGCAGTGCTCAAGGCCAGGTTGGATGGAGCTCTGAGGACCCTGGGCTGGTGGGAGATGTCCCTGCTCATGGCAGGGGGGTTGGAACCAGATGAGCTTTAAGGTCCCTTCCAACCCAAACCATTCAATGATTCTATTTGTGTGCAGCAGAAAAGGAGCCACAAGTAAATTCCCCTGAAGAGCAATACGCTGTCCCTCCCTCCTGTCCCCTCCCTGCCCGGTGGGGTTTGTCACAGGCTGGTTTCCACTCAAGGAGAAAGGACGCTCTGGACGCTCGGCGCTCCTACAACGCAAACTCGGCACAGATCTCGCTGCGGACAGACGGGAGACAGCGTGACGTGACGCCACGGCCAGGAGCTCCCCCGGGACAACCGCGAGGACCGACAGCCTGGCGCGGACCCCGGGGCCGAGCTGGGTCCCTGCGCAACCCCCCGTCCTCCCACCGCAGCTCGCGGGGCTCAGCCTGATGCCTCCTCGCACGGCCCCTCGCCGGGTCTGGGGGGGCTCGTGCATCCCCCAGCAGTCAACTTGCTGCGCTGGGGGAAGCAGCTAAAACTGGGCAAATTATTATGATCTGGGCAAACATTTAATAGTATTGCTGGGTTTTAAACCGGGGAGCGGGGTGGCAGATGGGGGCGGTTGCGCAGGGTAACGCGTGAGCTGTTGTCTGAGCCCCTCCACGCCAGACGTCCCCTGCGCAGGTCGCTCCGGGGCGTCCTGGCTCTTTGGGTGATGCTGGCTGCCCTGTTGGAGGCTGGTCCTCACCTCCTCCGCAGCTGCAGCCCACCCGTCCACCAGTTTTGAAATCCGCTCTTACCTTGCAGACGGAGGGCCGAGAACCTTTGCTTCGTTTATCGTCTACCTTGACCTCAGCAAGGCTTTTGACACCGTCTTCCATAACGTCCTCCTAGGGAAGCTGAGGAAGTGTGGGCGGGATGAGTGGTCAGTGAGGTGGATTGAGAACTGGCTGAATGGCAGAACTCAGAGGGTTGTCATCAGCGGCGCTGAGTCTCGTTGGAGGCCGGTAACTAGTAGTGTCCCCCAAGGGTCAGTACTGGGCCCAGCCTTGTTCAACTTCTTCATTAATGATCTGGATGAAGAGTTAGAATGTACCCTCAGCAAGTTTGCTGATGACACCAAACTGGGAGGAGTGGTGGATACACCAGCAGGCTGTGCTGGCATTTAGCGTGACCTGGACAGGCTGGAGAGCTGGGCAGAGAGGAACCTGATGAGGTTCAACAAGGGCAAGTGCAGGTTCCTGCACCTGGGGAGGAACAAACCCAGGCACCAATACAGGCTGGGGCTGACCTGCTGGAGAGCAGCTCTGCGGGGAGGGACCCGCGAGTGCTGGGGGACGACAGGGTGACCATGAGCCAGCAGTGTGCCCTGGCTGCCAAGAAGGCCAATGGTCTCTTCATTAAGAAGACTGTGGGCAGCAGGTCGAAGGAGGCTCTCCTCCCCATCTGCTCTGCCCTAGGGAGGCCCCATCTGGAGCACTGTGTCCAGTTCTGGGCTCCCCAGTTCAAGAAAGATGAGGAGTTACTGGAGAGAGTCCAGCGGAGGGCTACGAGGATGGTGAGGGGACTGGAACATCTCTCCTACGAGGAGAGGCTGAGGGAGCTGGGCTTGTTCAGCCTGGAGAAGAGAAGGCTGCGAGGGGACCTTAGAAATGTTATAATTATCTTCAGGGTGGGGGTCAGGAGGATGGGGCCAGACTCTTTCCAGTGGTGCCCAGCGACAGGACAAGGGGCAACGGGTACAAACTGGAGCCTGGGAAGTTCCAGCTGATCACGAGGAAGAACAACTTCACTCTGAGGGTGATGGAGCCCTGGCCCAGGCTGCCCAGGAAGGCTGTGGAGTCTCCTTCTCTGGAGATATTCAAGACCCGCCTGGACAAGGTCCTGTGCAGCCGGCTCTGGGTGACCCTGCTTGGGCAGGGGGTTGGGCTGGGTGACCCACAGAGGTCCCTTCCAACCCCGACCATTCTGTGGTTCTGTGTCTTCATCTTTCCCAAAATGGGACTACAAGCACTTACGGGGAAATAGCTGCCCTTGAAAACTTAATATTCCCTATGAGCATTTTCAAATATGAAGAGATCACTTCGTACTTTGGTTGCCCTTCTCTTCATCCCACCCAGCAGTGTCGGGAGCGTCTCCAGCGCTGGAGCAGGACAGGGACCGGGCCCATCCCCGGCCAGGCTGCAGCCCCGGCCAGGGAAGCCGGATCGCACCGCTTCTTTCTGCTGAAATGGCACTAGATGGAGCAATTCACAAAATATTGTATTTCTGCCGCCTTGGCCGCTGCCAGCGCGGCTGCCCCAAGGGATGCTCCAACCGGGAAGGACAAACTCCCGAAGCTCTGCGCTGGGCTTCGTCCCCTGCGAATAGGTGGGTGCTGCGGGAAGGAGGAGACACCCGGGTACCGCAGTGATCTTTCCTAGGACGTGGAATGGCGGCCAGCCTCACCCCTGCTGATATCTGCCCTCCACCCCGGCGAACGCGGGGTCGAGGAGCCCCTCCGTGCCGAGCCGTGGGGATGGGACGGGGTGCCGGGGCGCAGCTTGGCCCCGCAGACCCCGAAGCGGCGATGCCGTCGATGCGCCCGACGCCGTCCCCGCGGCAGCAAATAAATCTGCCTCTGCCGCCGAGACACGCGTCTCTTCCGAGAATATTGAGTTCTGCTGAGAGTTGCTGGGCTGAGGCCACCCAGGTCTACAGGGCTACGAGGATGAGGAGGGGACTGGAGCATCTCTCCTACGAGGAGAGGCTGAGGAAGCTGGGCTTGTTCAGCCTGGAGAAGAGAAGGCTGAGAGGGGACCTTAGAAATGCCTCTAAATATCTGCAGGGTGGGTGTCAGGAGGACGGGGCCAGACTCTTTCCAGTGGTGCCCAGCAACAGGACAAGGGGCAACGGGCACAAACTGGAGCATGGGAAGTTCCAGTTGAACATGAGGAAGAACTTCTTCCCTCTGAGGGTGACGGAACCCTGGAACAGGCTGCCCAGGGAGGCTGTGGAGTCTCCTTCTCTGGAGATATTCCAGACCCGCCTGGACGCGGTCCTGTGCAGCCTGCTCTGGGTGACCCTGCTTGGGCAGGGGGTTGGGCTGGGTGACCCACAGAGGTCCCTTCCAACCCCGACCATTCTGTGATTCTGTGAAGCCGCCAATGGGGCAGTTTCTGGGGGATACATCGAGAGGCACTGATTTTTTCTGCCACCCGCACGGGTGAGACTCGAGCAGAATTGATTTTGTTCCTCACCCTCTGTACTTTCACTCGGACCCAAGAAACCTGCCGGGCGCTGGTTTTGCCTCTCCCCCGGTGCCAAGCCTCAAGGGGCTCATCCCAGCGCGGGGACCCGCAGATGTCGGAGGAGCTGAGCCAAGGCACGTCCCCTCTGCCCGGGAACGGCCGGCTGATTTCATGAACCGCAGGGGTGTGAGCAGCAGCTGCACGGGGCTCTGCGTGCGCATCGGGCTCCAGGCGCCCTGCGCTCGCCTTCCGCCTCGAACGCGGCCACGGCCCGGTTTCGGGGGCTGATGGGGGGTTCTTTCCCTGCTTCTCTCCAACATTTGAAGTATCCCAGACCACACCAATTAATAATAATTGTGTGCTCTGCCTGCCAAGAAAGCTAATGGGATCCTGGGATGCATTAGGAGGAGTGTGGGCAGCAGGGCGAGGGAGGTTCTCCCCCTCTGCTCTGCCCTGGTGAGGCCCCATCTGGATCACTGTGTCCAGTGCTGGGCTCCCCAGTTCAAGAGAGATAAGGAGCTACTGGAGAGAGTCCAGCGGAGGGCTACGAGGATGAGGAGGGGACTGGAGCATCTCTCCTACAAGGAAAGGCTGAGGGAGCTGGGCTTGTTCAACCTGGAGAAGAGAAGGCTGAGGGGGGACCTTAGAAATGCCTCTAAATATCTTCAGGGTGGGTGTCAGGAGGATGGGGCCAAGCTCTTTTCAGTGATGCCCAGTGACAGGACAAGGGGCAACGGGCACAAACTGGAGCAGAGGAAGTTCCAGTTGAACATGAGGAAGAACTTCTTCACTCTGAGGGTGACGGAGCCCTGGCCCAGGCTGCCCAGGGAGGCTGTGGAGTCTCCTTCTCTGGAGATATTCCAGACCCACTTGGACAAGGTCCTGTGAAGCCTCCTGTAGGAGACCCTGCTTGGGCAGGGGGTTGGACTGGATGACCCACAGAGGTCCCTGCCAACCCCGAACATTCTGTGATTCTGTGGTTCTATGATTACTATTTTAGTAATTTTACTATTTACTATTAATAATTACTGCAATTATTTCACCTGCTTCTCTGCTTGACGCGGTCTCAAGCTGATGCCGTGGACCCGCTGGCATCCCTGCGGCGTGGACGGAGCCTGCTTGGCCGACGCTCTCCCCCGCCACCCCTCACGCGAGCCCCGCCATGTTTTCGCTGCCCACGGCCCCGGCGTTGTCATTCCTCACATATCTTGCACCCGATGTCATGGTGGTGTGGGGGCAGTTGCAGGGGGGAACAGCGTGGCCGCATCTCCACGTATCCCCCCCTAAAATTTCTGGCTCTTGCCTTCCGAGCCTGGTGCCCCCAGGGAGGCATCGCTCCCGCGCCTCGGCAGCTTGCAGGCGGTGGGAGGAACAGCTTGGGGTCATCTGGTTTTTCTTTTTGTGTGTTGAATCTGGCGTGGGTATCGACACCAAACCTCACGCAGAGGCGGCTGGCCGGGGTGAGGGGGTCTCACGTGGCTCTGGCCGGGTCGGCTCTGCTCCCCAAGGTCTGTGCCCCTGCACGGCACGGGCACGCACTGTGCGGTCACACGGTGGCCTCAAAACCAACGTTTGCCGTGGAGCTGGAGCCTGCTGGCTGTGGATGAGATCTCCAGGCACGGGGCACGGAATCAAGGAGCGGTTTGGGTGGGAAGGGACCTTTAGAGGCCATCCAGTCCAACCCCCCTGCAGTGAGCAGGGACATCTTCAGCCAGACCAGGTTGCTCAGAGCCCCGGCCAACCTGGCCTTGAACGTTTCCAGGCATCCATGGTCCCCTTCTCCCCAGGATGGACCTTGGGTGGAGCTGGCCGTTGTTCCTCCAGCATCTCCCCTTCGGCACCGCCACCCTCCCTGCTCGTCCCCGTCCTGGCACCGACGCGCTGGGTGACAGCGTCATGCTTCAGCCATCCTGGCACCCCCAGGGACAGCCGGCGCGCTCCCCTGCCTGTGGGGCGGGGGACGACGTCTGGGTGGCAGAGGGCTTTCTCCGGAGGTCATCAGTAAATTAGAGGGAAAAACCAGAGAACTACTGGAGGTGGCCCCGTCCTCAGGCCCAGTCCGGACGCTGAGGGCCGCGCAGAGCCACGCGTTTCCCCATGGCCACGGAGGTTCTCCGGGTGAGGCTGTCGAGCCCCTGCGCCCCTCTGTGCGGCCAAAGCAAGGGACACGCTGGGAATGGCCAGAAGCAGAGCGGAAAAATCGTGTTGGGCTGAGCTCCTCATCATTCTTTCCCTTCATAGCTAATCAGCTCCTAGGTGGTGAGCCCATAAAGATCATTAGATTAATTTTTTTCCTTGCTGTGACTTAATTGTCTCCATTTGTATTGCACAGCGCTCGCACTGGGGATGTATTTTTGCTTGCCTATATTTAGTTTCATCTCCACTGTGATATTGAAATATATAAATTAAGGCTGGCTCTCGGGCTCTTTATGGCACTGAGATCCTGCAGACAATTTCCTATCGGTTTTGTGGCAGCCGGAACGTCGCCGACGGGACGCTGGGCACCGGGAGATGCTGAGGACAGCATCGAACCATCTCGGGGGTCACCTCATGGGAGCTGCTCCTCCTTGGGGAGCCGGTTCGAGGGGAAAAGAGGAAATATGAGGCAAAGGAATGAAAATAACCACTCTGGGGATGCAGTTAACCAGCCCGGGCTGCAGGGATGGGAACGCCAGGGAAGGGGGGACGCGGAGGGAGGCAGGGGGAAGGCAGCAACGGCAGAGCTGCCGCACCCCCCCAGCACCACGTGCCCTGTCCCCGAACCGCACCGCGGTCAGCTCGGCATCCCGAGGGATCCCGCAGGCAGGCGCTTCCCGAAGCCGCCCGGATCCTCAGCAGGAAATCTCCCACCATTTATTCTGCTGAAGCCAGAAAGTTCAGGTCCCTCTGGGAAGCAGGGAGAGCCAGAGTGAAATTCCTCTCTGTGAGCACGGCTCCAGAGCTGCCGGGGAGGGGGAAAAACCTCAGTGAGGATTAACAGAAAATGGTGTTATGGCTCTTTTCGTTTGCAGCTGGGGCCTGGCAGCGACGCAGTGGGTGCTCGTGCTGGCTCTGGGAGCTCAGAGCTCAGCACCAGAGCACAAATCGGGGCGATTCCTGAAAAAAAACCCCACCCCGGCATGCCTGTGGGGTGAGCTGGGGCCTGGGACCTCCCGGGGGGTCCCCGGTCTGGAGGGACACCTTGGAAATGACCGAGGTGAGGACGTGCACGTACGGGCAGTAACGGCGGGGCTGTCCTTCCCCACCCCGTGGGTCTGAGCATCCCCGCTGCCTCGCGCCGGGGGACAGGCACAGGAGAGGACGCTGGTAAAGGTACAACGTGAGTTTATTTATACGTGAAGGAGGTAACTGCGTTTGGAGTTAAAGAAAGGCAGACAGACATCTGAGATGATGAATGCTTCTGACTGGAAACATGAAGAACGGAAAGGAACCGGAGCAGACGGCAGACTTCAGCGGGAAACGGAGGGCAGGGGTTGCCCTCCCCTCCCCACGCGGCCGTGGGAGCCTTATGGGTGTGAGGACACGAGGGAAGGGGGAAAGGCAGCTCAAGAGAGACTTCATCACAGTGCGAAGTGACTCACGAGCAACCAAGGTACTCCAGGATTAACTTCTGATCAGTAACAAAAAAGGAAAAGTAATTAGCTAGCTTGGGAGATTTGCTTTTCATGATGGCAAGTCGTTTTTACGGCAGTCTTCCACGCACCAGCTCAACTGGTGACGGCATCCAGGTGCACCAAAGCCTACAGAGATGCAGCAGAGCCTCACGAAAGGGCTGTTCTCAGTACACAGGAACTTAATGACAACGCAGAGATGTTTGGAAAAGCCGGGCTTGAGCCCTCCCTCCCTCTTTGCCAGCGGCAAAGGGATTTAAGAAAATAAAACCTGCCCTACGTATGATTTGAGGCGATGCTGGACCGACCCTGTGCGTGCCCGGTGGCCTGGCACCAGCCGACTCCTGGCGTGGCTTTACAGGGGAGTGGTTTGGGCGTCTGGGAGTCGAGCACGAGGGAGAGCGGAGAGCAGATGCTCGCACAAAAGGCAGCGTCGCTCCGCGGAACGCTTGGGTAACGTTAAGGCATCCTGGGACGGGAATCTGTTGGGATGCTCTCGCGCCGTGCTCGGGATCGCCCGGTCCGCCCTGCCGTGCCGGAGCATCGCCTGCGCGGCTGCACGGTGCACGGCAACGGGCTCCGCTTCCCCGTCAGCTCAGACTTAATTAGAAAAAAGAGGAGCCATATGGTAATTCCGAACAGAGGCAAAACAATGTCTGTGTGTTTGGGTCTGGTACGCTCCAATATTTTCCTAGAGCATTAATTTTTAATTCTTACATCAGACCCACAGAAGCAAACATAAATAGGATTTTATACTTTACATAATCTGTCCAGCTTGTGTTTGTTGATACATATACTGAATAATCGCTGCCTGCCACTACGCGCAGAAGAGCTAATAATAAATATTAGGACACAGACTTACAAGTTAAATGAGATACACTTAAGTAGTCGATTAAAAGGACAACCATCATCTAAGGTTACAAAAGACTAAGTAGTGCTTTTCTAATGTGCTTTTTCTCCTTCGTGTCGGTCGCTCGCCTGCCAAATCTATACCAGGAGGAGCGTGCAGGAGAGCCTGGAGTCACCAGTGGCAACGCGCACAGATTAGAGCGGCGTGAGCAGGCTTCACGAGGAGCTGGACACGGGGAACGTACGCAGGGCTCATCCCCCCGTACGTATGCAAACCCACGATATCGGCCCCGGTCGCGAGGCGGGCAGCGGGGTCGTTCCAGCAAGGAGCTGTTTGCTCCCCGCTCCCCGTCCCGGCGTCTTCACCCCGCTGGGTCACGCAGAGAGGGACGGGCTCTGCTCGGCGTGGGCTCGCAGGAGCGCGGCGATGTCCCCCCGGGCAGCGCGCTGGGCCAGCGACAGGGCCGAGTTACCGGCCTGCGGGGAAGGACGAGGAGAAGACGTGACCGCCCGAATCCCTGCATCCTGCCCCGGCCACCCCTGCAACGAGCCCAGCCCCGTGCTCAGCCTCCTCCGCTTGTCGGCCGCGGCACGGCTACGGGCGGCTGCGGGCACCCTGCCCGCTGGCCACCAGCCTGCCTCCGCGTCCCGGCGAGTGGCTGGCCAGGGCAGCTTCGCACCCAGCGATTCACCCCCAAAACCTCCCTCCCTCCGGTTCCTCCCTCGTTTGAAACGAGTCACCGGCCCGTAAACCTCCCCATGGTGTTTGGGGGCTTAACCTCACCCGCACAAAACACATCCCAGCCGCGCCTTCCCCTTGGTCCCGGTGCCGTCCCGCATGTCTTAAGTCACGTGGGACTCAGACAAGTTGTAGTTTAATTAGAAAATAGCTGCATAAACGCAGCCACGTGGCCCATCGCCGTGAGCCCATGCGGGGGGAGACTGCCACTGGCCGGCCGTGCTGCTCCCAGCCCAGCCCCGTCCCAGGCGCCCGCCCGCAGTCTGCTCTCGGAGCAGAGTTAATTGCCGCTAATTTCTTGGAGCTCTGCTTATTCCAGATGTCCAGGATTTCATCTTTTTTTTTTCAGGTTTACACCGGGTCGGGCTCTTGGCCCCGGTGCTCCTGCCCAGGCTACGGCTGGGATGCGGGATGCTGCCACAGCCACCCCATGTGTCCCCCCAGAGTATGCTCTTGGGGCAGATGCGTCTGCTCTCAAGGCAGAGTTAATTGCCGCTAATTTCTTGGAGCTCTGCTTATTCCAGATGTCCAGGATTTCATCTCTTTTTTTCAGGTTTACACCAGGTCAGGCTCTTGGCCCTGGTGCTCCTGCCCAGGCTACGGCTGGGATGCGGGATGCTGCCACGGCCACCCCACCCGCTGCACAGCAAGCACCAGAACCAGGGGTACTCAGCCAAAAGTGCTCCCTTGATTAGAAAGTGGACTGAAATATTACTTCTTCACTTAAAAACCACCGCTCGGGGTCTGCTGCCTGCAAAGCACCATCCTGCAGGAGCTTTCCCTGCCCGATGGATGCAAGGTCGTGCACGGGACCGAGCGCGGTGCCGGAGCCTCACCTTGTCCGTCAGCGCGACCTGGCAGCCGGGCTGGGCCAGGAGCAGCCTGACCATGTCGGCGTTGCCCTGCCGGCAGGCCACCATCAGGGCCGTCGTCCCCTCCTCGTCCTGCAGGTTGACGTCGGCCTGGCAGGAGAGCAGGGCTCGCACCATGTCGTCCCGCTCGTGGCTGACGCCCAGCATCAGGGCGGTCTGGCCTCCCTGCAACCGCAGAGGGAAAGGCTGAGCACCCCTCACCCGCCGGCCTCCCACCGCCCTGCTCCTTCGGACCGCGGCACCTCGTCATAATATTGAGTGTCATCACTGCGTCTATGTAATAACGTTGCATAGCATTATTGCATAGTACATATAGCATAAAAATTCGTGTTTTACATGCATATATATGCATATATGTGTATAAATTTGTATATATATGTGTATATATAATATATGCGTGTGTGTATATGCATATATATGCGTATATATACACACACATGTGTGTATATATACGCATATATATATACATATATATGTGTATATATATACGCATATATATGCATATATATATGCATATTGCATATTATTACTAAATAACACTGATGCTCTTCAGCATCAGTATATATGTGTATATATATACACATATATATGCATATTGCATATTATTACTAAATAACACTGATGCTCTTCAGCAGATACCACAAGAGATATTTGCTCCCTGGCACCACAGCCACGTGGAGGGTCTTTGCAGCAGCACGGCCAAACTGCCCAGCTCCCAGCGCGACCCCTGGACACGGGTCCCCCTGACCCTCCTGGGCACTTGAACTTCGGTCCAGACTAACTTTTACAGCTGTCTGGGAGAAGAGCTGGATGAGGGCACTGCCATCTCCGAGCCCAAAACCTGTCACTCTGATTAGCGACTGCTTGCCAGCACACCTGGGGATCCCGCTCCTCCCTGCTACCACTTCTGATTTTTTAACTTTTGAGCTCACACTAATTATTCTGCAAAACTTTCAGCCTGCTTTTTGCCTCCTCACCTGACCCAGCCCTTGCATCCCTTCGCAGGGAGCTGGTGGGCGGCCACGCTGCAATTCAGCCGAGGTTGCTTCTGTAACTTTTGGGAAGCAGCAACGCCAGCCCGATGCCTACGGCTGCACACACAGTGGAAGGAACCTGAATTCTATCCCCAACCCGAGACCTCCGTGGGGACAGGATGCTGGGGGACCTTATCCCCTCTTGCTCTGCCACAGCCTGACCTGGCACCACACAGCAACGGCCATACAGAGGAGGCTACGAGCGAGCTCGGCAGGAGCCCGCGGCCACGGCACGATCCGACGCGGGCTTTCAGAACCACGGGGACACACCTGGGCGGCTCGCAGGTTGACGTCCCCCTCCCTCAGCAGCTCCATCACCACCTCCATGTCCTCGGCCGTCTCGGCGGCCGCCAGCGGGGTGAGCATCACGGCCGTGTAGCCGGCGCGGTTCTGCAGGTCCGGACAGCAGGCGCCTGCCGGGTGACGCACGCGCAGGGGAGCGAGCCGGCCCCGCCGCGGATCCCCCGGAGGGAATGGGAAGCAAAGACAGAGTTACAAAATGCCTGGCGTCTTGTACTCCCAGAAACAGGAGTTTCCATAGTTATACAGGATGGAGATTTATCTATGTTAAATATCTCGTGAGCACAGCATCAAAGGGCCCTCGGTGCTACGCATTGCTACAGTTAATTACAGTTGTGGAGGTCAACTCCATTAACTTTGAAGACCATAACCAAAAAAAAGAGGGGGGGGGGATAATTAATGCCTTGGGCACACGGCAGTTGTGGAGCTGGGGGCTGTTTGCGCAGTGAGGGAGCAGCAGGGAGATGCCTGTCACCCAACAGCAGCGTAAATCCCTCCTGGCCCCATTCCACTCACATTTCACCTCCCGGAGCCTATCTGCAACCCCACCACGAGGAACAAGCCATGTCTAACAGGCTCGGGTCCAGCCTGGCCCGGGGACCCGGCCACCCCAGGCACGCAGCATCGGAAGGGGACAAACCACCACGGCTGCCAGTGCAACAATCTGGTTATAGATGTGTATGATAATCTGCCATTTCCCTAACATTCGGCAGATTGTCTGGCCCAGGAGAAAAGGCCAAAGGGCCTTCATTCTTGCTGAGCGCGGGTGCATTTTTCCCCCATACAAGCTCAGCTGAGATTTTTCTTTCTTTGCAATGTGAGCCACAAGTTCAATAGTTTAAAATGGAGCTTTTCCGCGGTGCTGTGGGGTTTGTGACGCTCTCCGGGGTCTGATCCTCCAGCTCCGAGCCATGATGTGGCACCTGCTGCTACAAGAAGCTGGGGGAGCCGCCCCATCCCACCGGCACTGAGGCCGTGAGACGCCCCTTGGCCACAAGGACCCTGAGCCATCGCCAAAGTCAGATTGCAAAGCCTTCAAGATGTGTCTGAGCCCCGAGGGCACTAATGAGCCTTAATGGCCCTGAGAAGCCTCAGCTGGGAACCCCCGCCCACACCCACTGGCCCAGGGCCGAGCTATGGGCGGAGGATGCTGGTCTTCAGATCAACCATGTCTCCTGGGTGGACCTTGCCCTCATGCTTGTATCTTGGATGGACATAGCCTTACACTTGTCCCTTGGATGGACTTGGCCCCATGCTTGTCTGCTGGATGGACCTTGGCCCCATGCTTGTCTCCTGGATGGGTCCCTTGCATGTAGGTTGTAGCTGGTCCCCAGCCCCACCTCTCTCCCATCTTCTGCTCCTGATTGAAATCCCTGGGAGGACCCTGGACCTCATTCGCTGTTTGCCATGTCTGGGACTGTTGATGGACCCTGGCCCTGCACACTGCAGTCAACCCCTGTGGAACCGTGCCCCACTGGAAAGACCCACACAACGTAATTCCACACCCCCACCCAACAAAAGCCACGGCTGAGCAGAGTGGCTGTTTCTACCTGTGTCTAGCAGGAGCTTTGCAATCGGGAAGTTGGAGTGGGAAACGCTGTAGTGCAGAGCCGTGTTGCCGTTCCTGTCGGCCAGGTTCACCACCATTGCCAGGAGCTCGGGCTGGGTGGCCCCCAGCGCCTTGAGATACGCTGAGACCACCTCCGGGCTGGAAGACTTGCGGCTCGACACCCGGAACCACTCCTGGCACACGGTGCTCAGGACGTGCCGCTGCAAACACCAAGGTCTCACCGTTACTCCTGGGGCAGTCATCCTGCAAACCAGTCACTGCCCCAGCTCCTCGCCCCGCGCCACTTCGTCCTGTGCTTCAGCATCGCGCAGCCGGTATTTTATTTAGCTTGTGGTTTTGGGATTACTGCTATAACTTCAGGGAGAAAGGAATTTCCTGTGGTAACTTGAATGAGTAAGCAGAGAAAGCCTTCATCTTTTTTTTTTTTTTCTTTTCCCCCTTTTCCTTTCTTTTTGGCTATTCTAAAACTGACCGAGTTCATCTCGTCCCCCCCTCCTCACAAAGCTGGCCATGGCATGGTGGGGCACAGCCCACAACGCGCCGTCACGACTATCTTATCCATTAAACGTAACAGAGAGCGGGAACCACCTCCAAAATGGGACTGAAAAATATCTGTACCAGATGCTCGTCGCTTGTGGTCCTGATTTCTGAGAGGTGCTGGCTGAGTAGCTGGCAGCCGGCAAGGAAATCTTCAGAGGGTTTGCATCTGCAAGGGAAAATACTTCTGTGAACCCATCATGGGACGGAACTTGCAGGAGGTATTGAAGCAGGAAGGAGAACATGCAGTTCAGGTCAGAATATGTTCAACACTTCGTTAAGGGCTTAACTTTACGGACACAAGTTGTCCTGTTGACTTGACACAGATTTTATGGACAAAGTTAAGCACTTAAATCAGTGTTTAAGTCCAGAGTCCCAGATGTGGGACTCCAGGTTGTGGAGTCTCCTTCTCTGGAGATATTCAAGCCCCGCCTGGACGCGGTGCTGTGCAGCCGGCTCTGGGTGACCCTGCTTTGGCAGGGGGTTGGGCTGGGTGACCCACAGAGGGCCCTTCCAACCCCGAACATTCTGTGATTCTGTGATCTGTATGGTCAAGTTCATCTGTTACAAGCATCCTTAAAGTGGGGGGGTGAATCTTATTCCACAATCTGCAAAGAACTTTACTTGAGAGGGGAAAAATGAGCTAATTCTCACCAAATATGACTCACTCTGCCTTTTCCACAGTCAAGGGCAGGGCCTGAATCAGATTCTGTAGTAACTCAAAAACTATTTAGCTCTTCAAAGCCTTTTCCCATGTCTGCGGAGGTCAGCGGCTGCCTTCCCACCGAGCAGACGAAGCCCTGACCCCAGCCCCGCAGGAGTGACCGAACGCAGTGCCATGCGCCCCGTGGCTCCAGAAACATGATGGACAGCCCCATCGCTGCCTGGTTTGCTGGTTACCTGTCCGCCTCGCGCTGAGCACAAGGCGCTGCTTCTGCCGACGGCTCCTGCGGGTCGTCGTCCTCACGTCTCTCCTGCGAGGATGTCTCCAGCGAAGCCCCCTCATTTTCACCTCCAGCTTTCACCTGTGCGGGCTCCAAATCATCAGCTCTCTCCGTCTCGCTCTCCACGTCGCCGTCCGATGGGCTGTCTTCGCAACTTGTGTCTTCGCTTGAAGTCGATTCATAGCTATTTGAGGACACCACATGTTACTCACTCCTTCCCCGTCCGCAACCACGGGGCCTGACCAAGACTCATTGAAGACACCCACTGACTCCAATGGGCCTTGGATGAAGCCCGGAATGATGCGCAAGTTAGAAGGTTAGAGCCACAGCCAGACTTGGGGTTAGTCTTTTTTTGGCTTCTTAAGCCAGCAGGAGCACGATAGAAGCAGTTAATTAGCAGCAGGCAAGGTTACTTCAGGGACTGCTCGGTTCGTTTGGAGGGATGTCCGTCGCACAAGCCCCAGCGTGGCCAGGCAAGGGCTGCGTGCTGCCTCCCTGCCGGGAGCTGTCAGCTCGCTGACGAGGAGCCGCAAGAAACGTGGACCTCACGGCATGGTGGGGCAGGTGCCATGTCGGCAACGTTGAGGATCGCTAGGCAAAAACTGCGCTTGCAGCTCCAGCACGGACCCGAGTCCACTGTTTGAGCAGCCCCACGAGAGAGACCTCTCTTCTGGTTGTCCAAAAGCATTACTAACAGCAACATCTTCCACGAGACAGAACATTTCACTCTGACGGATCCCGAAACTTTCCTCAACTAGCTGAGATTCCTCTACTTGCTACAAGTTGTACCCATCTCAGCGACTATTGGTAGAAGCAGCTCTACACAACGGGAGTGAGTAACACCAATGAACCCAACAGCAGTAGCCACCGAGCTGGGAAGTCAGAGAAGTGTACGTCAGCAGAAACCAGCACCCAAACTTGCACGCCTACAGCTCTTTGCACAGCGAAGGGACGGTGCAACGTGTCCTGCCCTCCTCCTGCCAGCACGCGTAGTCCTCGGTAGGAGACGTGCCAGTGCTCCTCCTAGAGATGCACCTATAGCACGCGGTGGTGTATCTAGCCAGCTCAAAGGCCAAAAAGCGTTAGATATTGGATACACAGGGAACAGCGTGTTGGAGCACTACCTAAAATACATCTCCTTCACCCCGAGGTAATTCCTTATTTACTGAAACAGCCTTTCCTCAGTCCCTGAACCAACTTCTGTTGGCCTCTGCTGGAGCGTGGAGGCAGGCTAGTGGCAGCATGCCCACCCAGGCAACGCCGACCTCTTCCAAAACCCACCAAAGTGAGCAGGAATCTTCCCACGGCCCCAGCTGGGTCCTGGATGAAGCCCCAAAAGATGCGTGCAGAGAGTGTCAGTCCCCGGGGCGTCCCTCGCTGCCCTGAAAACACCAACATCTTTTCTACAGGGTTACTTACAGGTTATCAGTGCTGGATTAAAGAAGGGAGAAAAGAGGCTCCATTTCAAATGGCCTTTTAATCAAGAGGTTCGGAGGGGAAAAGAAGGGAAAAAAAAAGAATTTCTTCAGCGATACAGAGGACATCAAGTGTTAACAGGCAGTTTTATCTTCTGAACGGATGCTTACCCACCATTTACCCCAACAAACTGGAGATTCTTTTTGGTCCCATTGCCTCCTGCATGGAAACCATAACCTTTCTTTTTCATGATAGATTTAAGACTTGTGGTTGGAGAGATTTCTAGCAAAACACAAAATAATAGATTAATTAAGCAGATGTGCCACAATTATCAATTCTTATTCCCAACCTCCAGCAACAAACTACAAATTGTAACCCTAAGCATCTTACTTCATCTTAGGAGATGCTTTTTATGTCTTGCAAAACTACTGATGCGCCTGGCCACAACCTGACCCTGCCCTGCCACCTTTAAAATTCGGCTCTCAAACATCTCCAAGTGGGTGGGAATATAAAGATAGCGACTGGGAATTATATATGCCTCCTATGAATATAAGTAGGTTTTACTTTTGCAATAATGTTTTCTTTTTTATTTTTTCCAATACTAATGTATTGGAAATCCCTTATATAAATCTCCTATAATACTACATGGATGAGTCTTTCCATCGGAGTTTGAACAGTCTCACTACGTATTGCTTTTAAGTAATAGGTCACTTCTCTATTTGCAAGCCGCTCCCGACAGTGAAGAGGCAGCCTTTGGTGCTGGATTCTTCTCTTCACATGAGCTAACATTATCTGAGACGACGGGCTGTGAGTGGGGACAGGTCTTCTCCCAGCCTGGTTGCTCGGTTAGTTGAATTGGTTTTGGTTCTGGTGAACTCCCTGCTGATTTACCCCAGAGGAGCAGCAGTCTCATATTCTTGCAAATTGAGATTTCCAATCCAATTAAGAAAAATGGCTATTTGATGGAATAGCCACTAGTACGGCCACTTTTGGAAGCTGATCCTGCATGTAACTGAGCCGCAGCTTTATCAGCTCCTATATCATTTTGTTTGCTCTTTTAATTTAAGATCACATAGCTTATGATGTGCAGAAATTTGCCTTTCTCACACATGTTTAAGAGGGGCTATTCCTGATCTGACTGATACTGATTATACCACCACATCACTCCTGCTCAACGCTTCAATAAATGGGAAGAGAGTTGGCCCGGAGACGCTGAAACCTATGCCAAAATTATTTACCCAACTGTTGATAGTGTGTGTTCGAATTCTCCTTATCCGCAGGCCCTTGCGTAGAGTAGGCAGACAGCAACGAGTTTAAGGAATTAACTAATTGGTTCTGAATGGAGCTGAGCTTGGAGGCCGGCTGCTTAATAGCGCTCGCTAACTCGGGGTAGCCGTGCTCCAAACACAGCCACTGCTCCTGCAAAAGCTCCTGGATTTTTTTTACGTATTGGCCGATGGGGTCAACAGCAGGGAGATCCTCGTGGTCAGGGGGACCTTCCCCTTCCAGCCCATCTCGAGGTTTGTCTTCGCCAAAGCCTGCCTTGTTTTCTCCTGTGTTTGAGCCAATTCTTGTTCCTCGATAGCCTTCTGCAGTCACCGCGCGAGCAGCCAGATTCTGGGTGTCGTAGTTGTTCCTGTGATTTTGATTGTCATCGCCGAGGTGCTCATCGATCTTCAGCTGGGTGAAGCACGGTGCTTGAAGGCCAGCTTCAACGTCGGCTTCACCAGAATGTCCGGGTCCGGTGCGAGTGTCTGCCAGTCCCTGATCTCTCACCGTCGCCTGCACGTTCACGTTGTCTGCTCTGCGGACGCCGCATCCTACGGATTTGGTGGAGACTGGGATATTTACATTGATGCCTTTATCATGGGCTTGCTTGGCCCCAGACACCTGCGAGAGGTCGGTGTTCACCGCAGCATCGTAGCACTGCAAAGCCTCCCCGCTCCGCCGGGACGGTGGCTTGGCCTCTGTGGTGTCTTCCCGGCACAGCTTCTCTTCCAGCCGAGCTTTGGAGCTGGCCAGTAACTTGATGCTTTTCTCCTTCTCCTTGATCTCGTGATCCTGCTGCTCCAGCACCGCCCTGACCTGCTCGAGCTCTTCTTTCTTCTTGCCCAGCTGCTCCTCCAGAGCAGCGATCTGCTGTTTCAGCGCGGCAACCCCACCGGGCTCTCCAGCATCACCAGCCCGAGGACCGCAGCTCTCCATGCTCTCTCCAGCCCGGACGCTGCTCTCCTCACCTCTCTCCGGCACGCTCGGAGCTGTTTCACTCACGCTTAACTCCCACGCCCCAGGGTTCGTGTCCTCCCCTGCGAGCTGGAGGGCACCCGGCGAGGCCGCTTCGCCCCCGGCCGAGGCGGAGCGACCGCCGGCGTCGGCGGCATCGCCCTCCTCGCCCCCGCTCTCCATCACCACCTGCAGCTGCGACGCCGCGGGATGCTGGCTCTGCCACGGGGGCTGCGTCTGCTCCAGGGAGGCAGCACCCGGCTCCAGGCGGGGATCCACCACGACGCCGTCGGAGCCGGGTGAACGTGGCGAAGGGCGAGACGTGCCTCCGGAGCCGCTCTGCTCGTGGCAGTGCTGGGGGGGTGGCCGGAGGGGCGAGGGCACCCGTCCATCCCCGGGCGAAGCCTGGCCGGGCGGCAGGGCGGCCGGCATGCTGGAGGCCCGCAGCAGCTGCGGCCGACCCCGAAGCTCGCCCTCCGGCCGCCCCAGCTCCGCCTGCCGCCGCGTCTCCGCCAAAAGGGCTTTCCTCCGGTAACTCGGCTCGTCGGCTGCTGGAAAGGCCAGCTCGCTGGGCAGGAGGGGACGGGGGGTCTCCTCCGCCCCCAGGGACGCCTTTCGCTGGGGGAAGGAGCAGGTCGCCGTCCAGCTCTTGCTGGGAGCGGAGGTGCAGCCGCGGGAGCCGTTCTCGGGAAGGCTGAAGTTTCGGGGCAGGGTGCTGAATTTCGGCTGCTTGGCTTTGCGGTGGATGTGAACCCTTCTGATGGTGTTGCCTTTCTCGATGTCGTCCACGTACTTCAGGAAGTCCAGGTCCAGGTGGAAGCCATACGGCGTCTCCAGGGAGTAGGGGAGGCTGCGGGGCTGCTCCCTCTCCCCGTCGGGTTTGGCTGGCTGGCTGGCTGCTGAAACAACCCAACAAAAGAAAGAAAAAAAATTATTGAGTTCCGAAGACAACAAAAAAAAATTAACAAAAAGCATGTTTAGAGCAGGGGGGAAATGTTACCGCGTTTTTTCATCTCAGTTTCAGGCAGGTTGGTGGTGAAGCTGCGCAGAGATGCAGCAACACCTGAAAAGGTCCGCTCCGTTTTTCCGGAGCTGAATCACATAATTGTTGCACTGAGGAAGCCGAAAATTTGCTGAAATTGTGGCTTTAATTGGCAATTAAGCAAACAGCAGGTTTTGCAGGCAGAGCTACGTGTCTGTGTATGAACAAAAGGCTGCCCGATGTATAATAAATCCAGCTCAAAAGGAGGAGGTGGAACCAATCTGCGACAATTCCATTTTTCAAGGCTTTTGGTTTGATTTTAGCTTTTCAGCGGCTTAAGTAGTGCCGTGCACGCCAAGCAGGAAAATCACTGCATCGTTTCATCTGCAAACACCAGGTCACAAATTACTCCTTGGAAATGATGAAGACAGCACCGGGCAGAGGCCGGGCGCAGCGGGCGCCAGCCGGGGCTGCCTCACACAGCCGCATCCATGCGGAACACGTGCCGCCCAAGGTGACCGGCTGCACGGCACCCAGCACGGCTTCTCACTGAGGAGAGCGGCCACGGAGCGCGGGACACTGTGTCTGCCCGCCCAGCCGTCGCAGGCGAACGGCAGCGCAGCCCGAGCCTCCTGGCTTATTACAACTTCATACAGCCAGAGCCAGCCTGCAAAAAATTCCCAGCCCCCAAATTTGAGCGGGTTAAATAGTTTTTGAGGGTTTAAATAGTTCAGCCCCTGCCTCATTGCTCATTTTCGTTTACGCGGCCAGTCCTTGACATCACGGAGGCTTGGGCTGCTTTGCACCTCTGAGCAAACCAGCCCGTGCTCTGCGAGGACAGAATCACAGAATCACAGAATGTCAGCGGTTGGCAGGGACCTCTGTGGGTCACCCAGTCCAACCCCCTGCCCAAGCAGGGTCACCCACAGCAGGCTGCACAGCACCGCGTCCAGGCGGGTCTGGAATATCTCCAGAGAAGGAGACTCCACAGCCTCCCTGGGCAGCCTGGGCCAGGGCTCCATCACCCTCAGAGGGAAGAAGTTCTTCCTCATGTTCAGATGGAACTTCCTCTGCTTCAGTTTGTGCCCGTTGCCCCTTGTCCTGTCACTGGGCACCACTGAAAAGAGTCTGGCCCCATCCTCCTGACACCCACCCTGCAGATATTTAGAGGCATTTCTAAGGTCCCCTCTCAGCCTTCTCTTCTCCAGGCTGAACAAGCCCAGCTCCCTCAGCCTCTCCTCGTAGGAGAGATGCTCCAGTCCCCTCACCATCCTCGTAGCCCTCCACTGGACTCTCTCCAGTAGCTCCTCATCTTTCTTGAACTGGGGATCCCAGAACTGGACACAGTACTCCAGATGAGGCCTCACCACGGCAATGCAGAGGGGAAGGAGAACCTGCCTCGGACAAGGAGGAGCAGCTCGGCCGGGAGAAGCCAGGTTTCACGGCTGCTCCACCTGTCTCCATCCCGGTGCAGCGGCTGCGCGGGGACCAGGAGAATTTGGCAGGGCTTTGGGTGCCGCTCGTCACAGAGCATCACCGAGGTGCAGCCGCCTTTCTGATGGGAAGCAGCACGTGAAAGCCAGTGGAACGGCTGAGGGAAAACGTCATGCAGGGTAAGACGGCACACGGGCAAAGCCCGGCTGGTGGGAGCAGAGATCTGTCCTGCCTGCGCACCGCAGAGGACGGGAGGACAAATACGTGCTGGGCTGAGAGCTGTGACCATCGTTTTGCTGCGGTTTAGGAGGTCTGCATAATACATGAATGATGCATTTTTCATCTCCTGGCCCTACCGCCTATCTATAGAAAACAGGTTGCTTGCAGTATTTTTGGTAAGGAAATTACTTCAGGGGCTGGTTGGGTTTGGTTTTTTTTCAAGAAATAAATGAGCAAACAAACATCCCGCACCCTCCGTACCATCTGGCTGCTCCATGGTGTGGTCCGACCTGGCCGTCAGTCAAGCATCCTCTGACAAGCTAGGGCAGATGAGTCGCTTCACCCTTGAAAAAAAAGAAGAAACAGATACTTTTAATTTAACAAACAGCTCCAACATTTGAACTTCACCTCTCCTTAAAGCCTCAAACCTCTTCACAGGCCACCCCCCCTCTCCTTCCCCACACCCAGCTGTGCCTGCGAAGCACTCTCAGGCTGCTCCAATCAATAGATCCTCTTCCAGTGGCGACAACTCGTGCTGCACGGACGCATCCCAGGCCGCTGGTTCTGCTAAAACATCCCCTGCCTTACCGGTGGTTCTGACTGCAAATGAGGAAAGACAGACATTGGGGATCATTTCTGTCGGGCTTGAGATGGATGGCACAAGGGCTCTTCGCTGGCTCCTGTCAGCTGGGTAGATCCAGCGTAATAGAACATCTCTGAAAACAGCAAGGGACGTAAACTATACACAGAAATGACTGGTTTGTCACCTTTTTTTCTTCTTAATGCATAATAACCAAAGATTCAAAATTTATGTTAAACCTTATTCAAGCTAACCCCGGTATTTCAGAGCACATCCAGACTGTCCTAAAGAACCTTCACCAAATTGCACTAAAATGCAGACAAATTGCTTTCATAGAATCACAGAATCACAGAATGGTAGGGGTTGGCAGGGACCTCTGTGGGTCACCCAGCCCAACCCCCTGCCCAAGCAGGGTCACCCAGAGCAGGCTGCACAGGACCTTGTCCAGGCGGGTCTTGAATATCTCCAGAGAAAGAGACTCCACAACCTCCCTGGGCAGCCTGTGCCAGGGCTCCATCACCCTCAGAGGGAAGAAGTTCTTCCTCGTGTTCAGACGGAACTTCCTGTGCCTCAGTTTGTGCCCGTTGCCCCTTGTCCTGTCGCTGGGCACCACTGGAAAGAGTCTGGCCCTGTCCTCCTGACACCCACCCTGAAGATATTTGTAAGCATTTATAAGGTCCCCTCTCAGCCTTCTCTTCTCCAGGCTGAACAAGCCCAGCTCCCTCAGCCTCTCCTCGTAGGAGAGATGTTCATATGAGGGAAGATCTTCAGGTGGAGATCTACCACAGCCTACATCGATCTTCACATCCAGCCTGATATGTATGGCCCTCCAGCTCTTTCTCATCATGTGGACACGAGTGAGACCCTCCTGGAGTGTGACAGGAGATTAAGGCTGGGAACAACCAAGAAAAGTCCTGGGTGAAGCTTCTCTCCTCCAGGCCCTTTAGAAAGACATGGCCAGGAGGCTGGCAAGGGCGAAGGAGGTCGAGGCAGTTGGACATCACTGCCAGAGGCTTCCAGACTCGCTCAGATTGCTCAGAGTGAGAAGGTCTGTCTTTTTAACTCCTGCTACGGGGGGATAAAGTGGAGGGGTTCTTGGAGAGTAGGTTGCATGTTTAGGATTTTCCTTCAAGCATCTAATTTGGTTCCTGGCCAGAGATGGTCCCACAGCAGCTTATCGGCCAAGACAACTGGACGTGCAGTACAGATTAGGATAGAGAGAGTACAGAGGCGTTGCTGTTGTTCTGTTCTAGAACCACTGACATGACATGGTTTAACAACAACAAGGACCAGCAGGAAAACGAAGCCAAACCCTGCTGTATTGCTATCACAGTACTTTGAAAGATCAAAACCTTTTCAAGAAACAATTATTTTGCCATTCGGGCAGACAAGTTTATTGTCAACGTCTAGCCCTGATGAAAAGCCATGAGGTTCCCAACCCAAGAAGACCACCAAAACTCTCAAAGGTGCCTCCAGGGTTGGTACCTCCCCAGTGCTCGTGCGGCCGGACGGTAACATTGATGCCCGCCCAAGACCATGTGAGCTTCTGAGACACCTTGACCAGCGGCCTCCTGACCTGCTCTCCAATTAACCGCACTTCGTCTATAAAGGGCAATCTCTTCTGTCTCCTCCTGCCAATAAAAGCATGTGCCAAAATGAACGCTAGCCTCTTTCTCCATTTTTTTTTTTTCTAATTTTCCAATTACAGTCAATTACAGAGCACTTACGGATCCCAGCTACAGTCTGACCAGCCACGCTTCACTCCTCCAGGTCATTTATTTAGAGGGGCTGGGGGGAAAGCCAGCGAATAGGACACTTTTTAATATCTAGACAATTACATCTAATCGGTTCGTTTATGAGCTGGCTGGGTCCCAGCTCCGCAGCCCAAATTGATACTACGGCTTTTCTCTTTTGACCAATCTACTTCAAAATCGCCTCGTAAAAGGATGCTGAATGTACCCCACCAGCTTGCTGATGTTCTCCCGTCCCCCTGGGGCAGCTCAGGCGCGGGGCGGACGGCTTCGAGCCAAACCCGCGGCTCCCTGGACCCCACGGGTGCTGTCCCACGCCTGTCCCTCATCAAAATGAGATGAAAAAAGCGAAGCGATCGGCCAGAAGCAGCCTGCCCGTACGCCCAGGGTCTGGCCCACAATTTTAGGTGGGTCTCCATCCTGCAAATACCTGTCCCGCTCACCCTCTGTCGGGTTTTGGATTTGTTGAGCCTTCCCCTATTGCATAAAATTGAAGAATATTTATTCTCCTCTCCAGGCAGGCGACCCTGCCACGCGCGCAGCATTGCTGATTTTTACCTTGAATGAAATTACACCGCTTTTCTCAGGGCAGGAATAAAAATATACGGAAACAGAAATAAAGAAGGCAAATATATGAGGAGGCAACAGCCCAGAGTGCAGCGGTTTCATTCCCTGGGGCAGCCCGTTCGCAGGGACAAGGTTCTGTCTTTTTAACGAGCCTGTCTCAAACCCCAGCTCCTTCCAGTCACGTTTAACCCTTCTTTTACTCTGTCCCGCTTGCCAGGCAAGGTAAGCGCCCGCCCGCTCCCCCACCCACCCACCAGCAGCAGGGAGAGCAGCATCACACCCCGGAAGATTGAAAGAACAAATTAACCGAACCACAAAGACAAATAAACAAGAATTTCACCCTCCGAGAGCGTCTCGCTAGTCATTTCAAACTGGAAGCGTTTAACCCCGTGCCTATAAATGAGAAGATAATTCCTCCCCGCTGAGCAGCGCGTTAGCGGTGTCTCGCTAGCTGTAACACAACGTTTTTCTGAGCCCTGCCTGCCGTGTTCTCCTGCACTGCAGCACTGGCTTTAGCACTTTGCGATGAAAGGGAGAAGCACCGTTAGCAGAGCATCCCGCCGCGTCACCTTCTCACGCTTCCACCTGCAAGCCCGTCGGGGAGCAGCAGCGCTTGCCTCCCTCAAAAGCATCCTTCTCCCGTGCCAAGAGCTGGCAGCGAAGGGTTCGGAGCAGCAAAACGTGCCTTTTCCAGTTGTTAAAAAGTTGGCCAGCTGAGCAGTGACCTTGCTTGGAAAGCAAACGCAAGTTTAAAGCAAGGAGCGTAAAAGAGGGATTAATTTTCTACCGAAGCAGCCCACCGCTCCCGTATGACCTTCCTGAGGACCGCTTAAGCCTGCTGTAAAAACGAGTTACTTTCCACAGCACAGATAACTTTTCCATAACACACAAAACGCCGAGCGATCCCTGGCTCATCGGGAAAGATTATTGAAAAGACAGCCAACAATTAACGACGCGGTTCTCGTTATACCTGACGCTGCAGCCTGCCGCCGGAGCTCGCCCTCCGCATGCCGCACCTCCCCGCCTGGACGCATTAGGGATTCTGCTGAGCGCCTCTCCCAGGGACACGCCAGCGGCCGCCGCGATTAAAAGGCGGCATCTTTAGCAGAAGCCGCAGAAGGTCTCAAGGTCCGTAATTAATCCTGCCGAAGCCCCGTTCCCACGCGCGGAGCAGGAACAGCCCCTCGGCCCTTTACCCTTCTCGCCACGGCCCCTCGCGTCGCTCCCATCCCTCCGCCGCGTCCCCGGGAGACGCTGAACGGGACGAGGTGACGGCGGGAACGCGGCTGTGCGGAACCGCGGCACAGCCGGAGCACGCCTGACCCGCCGTGCCGTGCCGTGGCCGCTGCCAGGGATGGGCAGCCCCCAGGCTCTCGTGGGTGCTGGTGGCACTCCCCAAATTAAACGCTCCAGCCTTTCGCGGCGGGGTTATCACTGCAAACTTCAAACCCGAGGCACGGGGAGCGGAGACGGCGTGAGTCGGTGCGGCTCGGTGATGGGCAGAGCGCCCGTCCCAAGCCCCTATGCTGGGGCTGCTGCCGGGCATCCCGGGTTGCTGCACCCCTGGGCTGGCAACAGGGGAAAAAACCCCTCAGCCCCCGCACCGAGCTTGCCACCACCCCACATCCGCAAAGGCAGAGGGGTTCAGCCCCCCCCGGCTCCCCGCAGCCAGGCTGCGAACCTCTCCCAGGGCCGGGAAAGCAAATCCTGGGAAGCAGAGGCATCCCACCGGGACCCGGGGGCTCTCCTGGGGCCTTTCGCTGGGGACTCGCGTCCCGGAGCAGCGCCAGCACCTTTCCCACCGCTACCAAAATGCTCTCGTTAGCAGGGAAAACCACATTTCTCTCCACTCTCTGTCCGCAGAGCAGAGCTGCTGGCATTCCGGCAGGCTCACCGCGCTCCGGCGACTACTTCAACGTGCCTTGAACGGACGAAGTTTGAGGAAAAGCAGAAAAGTTTTGCCTTTGCGGGAAGCGAAACAGCCCGGACACGCACAGAACCAGCAGCAGTTCGTCCCTGCTGGCGCTTCCCTGGGCGCAGACGGGTTAACTTCCTCCCCGAGGAATGAAAAATAACCCCCCCTCCGTCTCAGCAGCCGGCTAAATGCCGCCTTTCCCATTAAATTCCGCCTTTCCCAGGCGGCTGCAGCATCCCACACCACTTTCTGCCTTCACGAGCCCTTGCTGTGCTCAGGGTTCACAACAAACCCCAGAGCACGCTGGCTGATTTTCTGCCCAGTTCTTCTGGTTTCGTTCCGCCTCTGCATCTTTTCGGAGCGTATTCGGTCGCTCATGTTCTCTAGACAAACCAGCACGATGGGAAAAATATACGTATTTCTATACGGCGCTGATATTAAAGTAAGCCGAAAGGAATTATTTCGTTTTCCCACTGGAAAGACCCAGCAGGAAGCTTTTATTTGGAGCACTTCCTTCTTGCGATCGCACACATAAATCCTACATTTTTTCCCAGTCGTAATCCCCGAGGGCCTGAAGAACGTCTTCAAGTTCGTGTCCCCCTAAATAACCTCCGAATTAGGAACTATGAACAGATGGGAGTGAAAACACGCAAATTAATTATGGGTGGGTGCTTGATGGGGCTACGACTCCGCTTCGCCCAGGGTGGGAAATGGGGAAGGGTTTCACCTGGGCACGGCTCGAGGTCCTGCGGCAAGCGCCAGGACTGAGGTCATGCCCTGAAACTGCTGCTGCAGGGGTGGATTCTGCTTTGCAGGCTGCTCCCACGGATGATGGGAAACAGACGGCCACGGAACGGCTCGAAAGCCGTCCCGCCGCTCCCTGCCCGTCCCCACCACGGCCACCGCCGCCGCCTCGGATGCTCGCAGGGCCGATGGGCACAGCGGCCGCCAGCCCTCCCCTCCCCAGGCAGAATCCCTGCAGGAGAGCAGGTCTGGGCTTCACCCCCCGCTCCCCACCACCGCAGAGACCCACACGGACCCACAGCCGGAGGTCACCCACGGCACCCAAAGGGTTACACCCAAACCTGCTCCACCCGGGCGGTCGCTGGATTGCACAACCAGCCCGGCTATTACCGCCGGTGGACATACCAGGAATAAATGTAGCCTCTCGGGGAATATTTGTTGTACGGATTTTTCAATTCTGTTTTCAGCTCAAAGGAAGAAAAATAACCCATTTCCAGTCTGCCGGGGACACCCACCCGGGTGGGATCCCCGTTGCGCGGGGTGGGCTGTGATCGGCTGCCGGCTGGCACAGCCACCGGAAGGAGTTTCCTTCCCGACGGAAAACAAGAATTTCGAAAACTTTGTGGGATTAAATAAATAAGTAAACAAAAGCAGTTTAAAGTCCCGGTTTGCACTGCAAGCAGTTGCCATGAGGTTTTTCCGAAGTGAGAGCAAACAGGGTTTCTGCTGCAGGAGCTCTGCGTCCCGGGAGCCCACCAGCCACCCTCCTGGGTGCCCCGGCATCGTCCCACCATCGCTGCCAGCAGCCCCGCGCCCAGGGCATCCCTCGGAGAGGGCAGCTGGGACCGGGCTGTGGGCACACGCTGGGCTGGTCCGTGCCGCCCGTCGGGGTGCAGGAGACAGCTGAGCTCACCCAGAACTGAAGCGGGGAGACCAGATGATGCCTGAGCTGCTGCACACCCACCAGGGGTTTAACAAGCTCAGCGTGACCCGGCCGTGAGCGCTCACAGCCCTTACGGCAGCCGTACCCAGGGCTGCATCCCCAGCAGCGTGGGCATGGGGCGAGGGGGGGGATTCTGCCCCTCTGCCCCGCTCTGCTGAGACCCCCCGGGAGTCCTGCGTCCAGCTCTGGAGACCTCAGCACAGGACAGAGCTGGAGCTGTGGGAGCGGGGCCAGAGGAGGCCACAGCCATGATCTGAGGGCTGGAACCCCTCTGCTGGGAGAAAAGGCTGGGAGAGCTGGGGCTGGGCAGCCTGGCGAGGAGAAGGTTGCAGGGAGACCTGAGAGAAGCTGCCAGGGCCTGGAGGGGCTGCGAGAGAGCTGGAGAGGGGCTGGGACAAGGGCATGGGGTGACAGGACAAGGGGTGATGGCTTCAAGCTGAGAGAGGGGAGATTTAGGTTAGATATAAGGAGGGAATTCTTCACTCTGAGGGTGGTGAGGCCCTGGCCCAGGCTGCCCAGAGAAGCTGTGGCTGCCCCCTCCCTGGCAGTGCTCAAGGGACTCTGAGCACCCTGGGCTGGTGGAAGGGGTCCCTGCCACGGCAGGGGGGTTGGAACTGGATGAGCTTTCAGGTCCCTTCCAACACGGAGCACTGTTCTGTGACCCTACGGTCACATTCAGGACAGCGAGCTGGATCCCCCGCAGCCCGGCGTCTCCCCGCAGCCCCGCACGGCTCGGCGCTGGCTGGGCAGGCGTCCCTCCGCGCTGGTCACCCGACCGCGCGCGCCCAAGCCGAGCGGGGTTCGACTTGGGGATGCCAAACCAGGCACCGCACGGGACAGGCGGAGGCGGCAGGTAAAAAGGTAGGGCGAGAAAAGGGACACAAACCTTTACACCCCTCTGAAAGCGAAACGCCGCGTAGTCCAGATGCCTGCTTAAAATTCCCCCTCCGTCCCGCGGCCAGCGGCCGGCTTTGGGCAGCGGGTACCCTGCCATGCCAGCCCCGCCATTTTATCGCACCCCAGGCTGACGCTCCCTCGGCTGCTGCCCGCCCGGGGGCTTCTCCAGCGGAGAGCTGGGAGCTGGAAGCGGTTTGTGAGTGCTCGAGAGGGACGAGCTCCCTCTGCAAGCCATCAGCTCGTGGTGGCACCGACGGGGAGGCTCAGGCTGGCCTCCCACCTTCTGCCATGGAGAGCCGCGGGCTCACAAATCTGAATAATTAACCCAGTGCCACTTCATAAAGAAGACGATCGCTTTCGGCGTAGATGTGCAACCCTCGGCGGCCGGCGGTACTTAAACAGCCATTTCAGGCACCTTTTCAACCAGCAGTAATAAAGTCGTGCGGATGCTGAGTTTATTAAAGCTGCTTATTGCTGTTTAATAAATGTCGCGAGCTTCCTGCCAGCATTTCCATTAGAGACGGGTCAGGACGAGACCTGGAGGCATCCGGTATCCGAACTCTCGCCGTCTTTTATAGCTCACCGGGAGGGGAAAGCGATCACGCTCATCCCCTCCTCTGATAACCTCTCTCCAACTGACCTTCAGCTCGTTCCAGCCACGGACTTGGAAAAGCTTTGGTCGATTCACAGAATCACAGAATCAAAGAATCACAGAATGTCAGGGGTTGGAAGGGACCTCTGTGGGTCATCTAGTCCAACCCCCTGCCCAAGCAGGGTCACCTACAGCAGGCTGCACAGGACCGCGTCCAGGTGGGTCTTGAATATCTCCAGAGAAGGAGACTCCACAGCCTTCCTGGGCAGCCTGGGCCAGGGCTCCGTCACCCTCAGAGGGAAGAAGTTCTTCCTCATGTTCAGATGGAACTTCCTCTGCTTCAGTTTGTGCCCATTGCCCCTTGTCCTGTCGCTGGGCACCACTGAAAAGAGCTTGGCCCCATCCTCCTGACGCCCACCCTTCAGATATTTATAAGCACATATTAGGTCCCCTCTCAGCCTTCTCTTCTCCAGGCTGAACAAGCCCAGCTCCCTCAGCCTCCCCTCATAGGAGAGATGTTCCAGTCCCCTCACCATCCTTGTAGCCCTCCGCTGGACTCTCTCCAGATTCTCATGATTTTAGCCCATGAGGGAGCTCGTCCCTCTCGAGCACTCACAAAACCATGATGTTTTTCCCTAAAGTCTCCTTTCCCAGACCCAGGCAATGGGAAAAAACTCCTGAAGCCATGAATCGAAAGCACTCCACAGTCAGCAGGCAGGCAAGAAGCTGAAGCACCTCATTTCTAATGTTTACTCTTTTTGCCTCAAACCCACAAGTTTGGGGAGGGAAACCAATGGAGCTCTCCTTCGGCGTCTGGTCTCTCCCAGGCTGCTGTTTTCCATCTCCTTGACCTTGGGACGAGTCACGCTTTGCTGCCATGATACTGGATAACTTCCATGTGGTCAAAGAAGCTGGCAGCAACTTTCTGACCACGGGGCGGTCCTTGGCTTGGCCAGGGCTTGATGCATTCTTGGGGCTCCTGTGCTTGTCCCACTCAAGAACCTGAGCTTTGGCCCAAGCTGGGCTGGAAATCTCTCCATTTCCTAAGGAAAACCAGGATCCTCTGGGTGTTTTCGGAAGCTGCATGTGGAGGGGAAACATCAAACCAAGGTGCTCCTGCTTGCTGGAAAAGACTCTTCCACCTTGCTCTTGCTCAGCTGCTGGGTGGGACATGAGATGGAGGGGGAAGGGGGAAGGGGGAAGGAAGGGAAAGGGAAAGGGAAAGGGAAAGGGAAAGGGAAAGGGAAAGGGAAAGGGAAAGGGAAAGGGAAAGGGAAAGGGAAAGGGAAAGGGAAAGGGAAAGGGAAAGGGAAAGGGAAAGGGAAGGTGGTGTGCCATGTCCGATCCCCTCGGTGCTTACCGAGAGATGACACGCTGGAGCTTGTGGAACTGCAGAAACCCACCCTGACACACAAACGGGGCTTCCTGCACCCACCAGCCTGACAAATCTCCAAAAAGTGCATTTGTGGTCGTGAAAGCCGACTGGCGATCCCACCTCTGTCCTGCCTCACCCCGGTGAAGGTCCTGTCATGAACACAGGTCCTCTGACACTGGAAGTGGGATTTTGGGGTGTTTTCAGGAAAGAATCACAGAATAGAATCACAGAATAGTAGTAGGGGTTGGAAGGGACCTCTGTGGGTCATCTAGTCCAACCCTCCTGCCGAAGCAGGGTCACCTACAGCAGGCTGCACAGCACCACGTCCAGGCGGGTCTTTAATATCTCCAGAGAAGGAGACTCCACAACCTCCCTGGGCAGCCTGGGCCAGTGCTCCGTCACCCTCAGAGGGAAGAAGTTCTTCCTCATGTTCAGACGGAACTTCCTGTGCCTCAGTTTGTGCCCATTGCCCCTTGTCCTGTCACTGGACACCACTGAAAAGAGCTTGACCCCATCCTCCTGACACCCACCCTTCAGATATTTATAAGCATTTATTAGGTCCCCTCTCAGCCTTCTCTTCTTCAGGCTGAACAAGCCCAGCTCCCTCAGCCTCTCCTCGTAGGAGAGATGCTCCAGTCCCCTAATCATCCTTGTAGCCCTCCGCTGGACGCTCTCCAGTAGCTCTTCATCTTTGTTGAACTGGGGAGCCCAGAACTGGACACAGTACTCCAGATGGGGCCTCACCAGGGCAGTGTAGAGGGGAAGGAGAACCTCCCTCGTCCTGCTGGCCACACTCTTCTTGATGCACCCCAGGATTCCATTGGCTTTCTTGGCCCGATTCTCTGCGTGCCTATTTTTTTGCCTCTTCCCTGGGCAACCACTGCAGTGCCCCACAGAGACACGGGGCCATTTTATACCAATTTCTGGCCTGATTCGACAAGACTTGAATTGACCACGCTCATGACAGGTTTTAAAACCTCTTCAAACAGGAATATTTATTTTTTGGGCTACCTGAAAGCACTCTCCACGTTGATTGGGACCGCGGGGGGGATGGACGTGCTGCCTTCCTCCTCTGCCAGCGATTTCCACGTGGATGCCGGGAGCACAGCAGCCGCGCTTCCCACCCGTGCACCCGGGTTACAGGGAAGGCTTAGGAAATGGGGCTTTTCCCCCACTTTTTTGCCCAAGCTCAGGCTGCCCGTTGCTGACGTGTTTTCCACTGTCTCGCTTGCGCTGAGGCTCACGTTCGTCCCTGATGGACGGAGCAACTGGCTGCAATGATGAACTGAAGATAATCACACTTGGAAGATGGGAGCCACTGTGTGCAGGTGGGTTTGTCGCTGTGTTTTATGTTTCTAACTCCACCAAATTGTCCACTTTGGCAGTATGTTATTATAATAATGACAAGAACTGCTTTTTCATGTGCTGTTTGAACCCTGGGATGGGCAGGACTTGAGGCTTCCCGAGGCACAACGCCGGAAATATTAATTCCACTGAGGTCTAAAATAAATATGGCTGAAGAAGGAGCTCTCTGCAGCTGGTTCCTCACCACTGCTCTCCCCCGGTGCCGGCAACCCGCGAATGTGCACGGTCGGGGATTTCTGCCCTGAGCCACGGGCTCCTCCATGCCCCTGAGCCCGGGTCGGGGCTTTATCGACCCAAATCTGCATCTCGCTGCTCTTGAGCAAGGCAGAGTCGCGTAACCCCGTCGTACAGGGCACCGAACGGAAAATACGGTAACTTACTATACCTATTCTCTTCTCTAACAAGTGGGGCCACGTTCATCCCTGGTGCTGCTCCCAAAGCTTCCCTGAAAGGACCCAAGCCTCGGTGTGCAACACCCGCTGATAAAAATGCGACTTTCAGAATATTTGGCAGCTGTAAAACCGCAGGGGGAGGGACCTGAATCGGCAACGAGCTCGTGAATGAGCTTGTGTTCATCTAACGCCGGCCATCTCGCGAACCTCAGGACTGCTCCCGATGTGAAGGATGTTTTGAGACCGAACCTCTCCCCTCCGAAACGCGCCCACGCCGAGGGACGCCGAGTTTGACGGGAAGCAACGTCGCACTCCTGCTCCGCGGCAAATAAATCCTCTTTGATGGGGGGGAGGGGGTATTTCAGATCGCTGAGGACGAAGGGAGACTTTGTGACACCGAGTTGAACGGCTCCTGTGGGAACAGGACAGCCCCAGCAGCACATGGGGGGAACGATTTCTGCACCTGGGAGACAAAACCTGCCCCATAACCAGGCTATGGGAAGGGGCTGAACGCGGCCCTGGTTTTCCTACTCACGAGCGGTTTGGAAACTGCACCGGGAGACCGACAGCGCCCACGGCAGCAACGGGCTCTCCCCCATCTCGTCTTCCAGCTGCAGGGTTATTCACACAAATCCATGAACCGAGCCCTCCTCAACCACAGATTCCCCGGCCAGGCCGCTGTTCATCAGGCTGGCTGTCATTTCGGCACATGTATTTACTTTTGAAATATTACAGTCGAAGCGACAAATAATCAATCGCAAACCCGAGGCCATGGGCTCCCTCCTCCGATTTACCATTTCAGGAATCATTTAAGAGCTCAGCTTTTTCCATTAGGCCCATCCCAAATCAAACACAAATCACCACGAAGACTGCGGAACGGGAACGAAGGCAAAGGCTGATTATTTTTTACCCTTCTCTCTTCCCTTTGCTGCCGTCGCTACCCTCACCCTGCATGTGCAAAGTTTTCAGGTGCTCACCACCTTCGTTTGGGGCACGCAGCTAAAATATTTAATTGCTGCTTTAGCCTCTGGACAAAGGAAACCTTTCCTGGGGGTGCTGCATCCCATAGCTGGGAGGAAAATGAGATGACCCCGTACAGCACAGCCCTGCTTCCACCTCTGGGTGATGAACATCAAGCCCAGAGCATCCAGACCACGACTGCCTCCGTCCCGAACTTCCTTGGACTTCCATTTGAGATTATTTCACCCGCTTTCTGCCGTCACCGATCTCCTCACGGACTGTCCAGCCACTTCTACCCAGATCTCAGGCGACGGCCACCCCGGTGCGGCAGCTCCCTGTTCACACTCCGATCTCTCCCGGAGCGGAATCCGAGCCCGGCACGTCTTTGCCTTACGCCTGCGACAAATCACAAGCCGGAGCTGATGGAAAGCACTTGCGGGGGGCACGCCTGGTCCCGGCAGAGCTGGGCTGCCTTGGCCGCTGCCGAGGGAAGGCGATGCTGCCTGCGAGGGAGAGGCACTGCCCGGCCCTTTGCTCGCTGCCAAACACGCGTTCCTTCTCCCGGCCTGCCCCAGGATGCTGAAACCCAGAGCTCAGCCTGGCCAGGCCAAAGGGACGGGGGGCTTGGGGAGCCCGACCACCAACCTCGCTAGAGACAGAAGAGAGTTACGGTGCCGGGAGCCGCTGCGTCCGGACGGCTGAAAGTCGGCAAGGGAACTGGGAAAGGCTGGAGGCAGGCGCCGGCGACCGAGCTCGGCCATGAAGGGTGGGCTGGGGCTCTCCTGACCCACATCTTCAGGGCTGGGGAGGGCTTCAGGCTGGGAAGGGCTTCAGGCTGGGGAAGGGTTCAGGCTGGGGAAGGGTTCTGGGGAGGGGTTCAGGCTGGGGAGGGGTTCAGGCTGGGGAGGGGTTCAGGCTGGGGAGGGATTCAGGCTGGGGAGGGATTCAGGCTGGGGAGGGGTTCAGGCTGGGGAGGGGTTCAGGCTGGGGAGGGATTCAGGCTGGGGAAGGGTTCAGGCTGGGGAAGGGTTCAGGCTGGGGAGGGATTCGGTCTGGGGAAGGGTTCTGGGGAGGGGTTCAGGATGGGGAAGGGTTCAGGATGGGGAAGGGTTCAGGCTGGGGAGGGATTCAGGCTGGGGAAGGGTTCAGGCTGGGGAAGGGTTCAGGCTGCGGCTTCAGGGCCAAAACGCAGCTCTGGCTGCTCTGGGGTCCCGCCGACATCCGCCACATTGCCCAGCCCGCACACGGTGACACCCGGGGGTCCCGCCACGGCTCGGAGCCCTCTTGCCCTCTCCCCGCCGCCCGGCCCCGCTCCGGGCCCCCGTCCCGCACCCGGAGGCTGCGCTGGAAGCGCTCCCGTCCCGCTCAGCCGCCCCCCGCAGCCCCCCCCGGCGCTCCCAACGCGTCCCCCGCCGCACCCCCGCGCCCACGGCCGCACCCCCCCAAAGCACCCCCGGCGCGGACGGCGGGACCTCGGCCCCCCCGCCCGGTCCCGGCCGTACCTGGGAGCTGCGGAACGATCGCGGCGCTGCCGGCGGCCCCGCTGCCTCGGCGGGCGGTGCCCGGGGGCGGGGCCAGGCGGGAGGAGGCGGGGCCAAGCGGGGAGGGGGCGGAGCCACGGGAGGCCAAGGGGAGAGGCTGCGCGGGAGGCCAGAAATCCACTTTTTCGGGGTGTTTTTGGTGGGGTTTTGTTGTTGGTTTTTTTTTGGTTGTGCTTTTGTAGCTCATCCTGTTTGCACCGATGCAGAGCGCGGGCGGCGGGAAGGGGAACCCCGCGGAGCTGGCGCTGGGCTCGTGGCAGCCGTCCCGCGGCTCAGCCCCTCGGCGCTGTTGGGTTTCACAGAGTCACAGACTGGTCGGGGTGGGAAGGGACCTCTGTGGGTCACCCAGCCCAACCCCCTGCCCAAGCAGGGTCACCCAGAGCAGGCTGCACAGCACCGCATCCAGGCGGGTCTTGAATATCTCCAGAGAAGGAGACTCCACAGCCTCCCTGGGCAGCCTGGGCCAGGGCTCCGTCACCCTCAGAGGGAAGAAGTTCTTCCTCATGGTCAGCTGAAGCTTCCTCTGCTTCAGTTTGTGCCCGTTGCCCCTTGTCCTGTCACTGGGCACCACTGGAAAGAGTCTGGCCCCATCCTCTTGACACCCACCCTGCAGATATTTATAAACATTTATTAGGTCCCCTCTCAGCCTTCTCTTCTTCAGGCTGAACAAGCCCAGCTCCCTCAGCCTCTCCTCATAGGAGAGATGCTCCAGTCCCCTCACCATCCTCGCAGCCCTCCGCTGGACTCTCTCCAGTAGCTCCTCATCTTTCTTGAAGTGGGGAGCCCAGCACTGGACACAGCACTGCAGATGGGGCCTCCCCAGGGCAGAGCAGAGGGGGAGGAGAACCTCCCTCGACCTGCTGGCCACACTCCTCGTGATGCACCCCAGGATCCCATTGGCCTTCTTGGCACCCAGGGCACACTGCTGGCTCACGGTCACCCTGTCATCCCCCAGCACTCCCAGGTCCCTCTCCGCAGAGCTGCTCTCCAGCAGGTCCGCCCCAAACCTGTACTGGTGCATGGGGTTGTTCCTCCCCAGGTGCAGGACCACCCTCCCCAGGTTGTGTCAGTCCCTTGCACCTCAATGTGATGGCATGGAAAACGCAAAGAAAACGTGCTCTGAGGTTTAGCTTTTGAGCCCCATCGTGTGCCTTACCCCGCAAGGCTCACGTGCGACCCGGTTGCTGCGATGGCGGTTCTTTTGTGGGCTCTGGGGACGGGCAGAAATCAGTGACCTGCAATCACACCTTCACCTTCAGCTGAAGCTTTTGATTTCGCTTCTCCGGAGACATAGAGGCAAACCCCCGCGCTGCTCCAGGCTGCAGCGGCTCCGGCGATGCCACGAACTCAGCACCCACCGGGGACGCTGAGGAGGAGCCCAAACGCGTCTTGGCTCTGGGTGGGAAATGCCGTAAATCGGAGTCTCCCGCGGTCCCACCGACGCGGCCGTTTGCACCTCTTGGGTCTCCGTCTCCATCCGGGGGGCTGCGAGTGGAGCAGAGCGGTTGTCCGTGCCCGGCTCCGGTGGGTCTGTGGGTGGCGGGGGCTGGAGCGGGCGCCCCGAGGCACAGCTCGGTGCGGGGTCAGCCCTGGAGGGTATCTGAGGGCTGGGGTCTGCCAGGAGAGGCCGGAGCCCCCTGGCAGTGCCCAGGCTCCTGGCAAAGCCAGGGTGGGGGGGGATAAATGCCCCCCGTTACCCAGCTTGGGAGTGACTGGGGCTCTGCTCGGACAAGGTGGGTGCCCAGCTCCGTCTCCCCTCACTCCCATGCGAGGGGCTCGGGCGCTGAACGAGAGGAAGACATTTCCTGGCGATTTTAAGAACAGATCAAAGAATCGAGGGAAAAGTGCGTCTCGGGGGAGCCTCAGGGCTTCGCGCCATGAGGACAACCCGCACCCCTGCTGCTCAGGTTATTTTGGCAGGGCCCAGAAGAGAGGGACCACGACAGCAGGAAGACAGCTATCAAAAAGAAAGGCTGGTGGAGGCGGGAGGTGGCTCCTACAGTATTTTCTTCTCCTGTTCCTCCACAACAAACCTACTTTGATGTGCAGTCGCGGCCTTCGAGGCGGAGCTCCTCTCCTGCCGCTCCCGGGAGGAGCAGCCAAACCATTCCCCGTCCCTTAGGCTCATCCCCAGAGCCGTGGCGACCCCCGAGCCCCGATGACAACGGCGAGGCTTTTTGCAGCAGAAACTTCGGGCACCTACAGGAAGCTCTTGTGGTCGCAGATGTTCGGCTGAACTTGTGTTTTGTTCTGTGTTCCCTGGGGTTAGGTTAAAGCGCTCAGAAACGTGCGGGGGGGTAAGCAGTGAAGCGGTGGCAGTTCACAGCGCACACACTTCTGCAAGCGCGCCCCAGAAGGGCAAGCAACAACTACCCAAAAAACCACTTTTGAGCAAGCAGAATCAAAATCAGTTCCCCTTTTCAGCCACTGAGGTTTCACTTGCTCGATAACTTGAAGACAAAGAATCTCTCTTCTGTGAAGCGTTAGGCGCTCAGAAGTGTAACAGGTATATCCACAAAACTTCCACAACCCCTCTTTACTCCAAGAGAACAACAGCGCTTTCAAACAGCCAGGCTACAACCAGGAGTACTTTGCTGTGTGTATAAATGAAACACAAGAAATTGTTTAAAACAGATGAGGTGAGTTTGTGGAGGAGAGCTCCAAGGTAGCTATCGCACACCTTGGCGGAAGAAGCCCCCGAGATGCCTGGAGGGGTTCAAAAAACGTGTAGAGGCGGCACTTCAGGACATGGTTTAGCAGGCGTGGTGGTGATGGGCTGACGGTTGGACTTGATGATCTTCGAGTTCTTTTCCAAACTTAATGATTCTGTGATTCTACACGGCTTGCCAGGAGCCGGGAGGGGACGGCAGGAATGCAGCCGCAGCCTCTCCCTCCCCTTCTCCCACCGCGTCGTGCAGCCCCACGCTCGGGCAGCGGCAGAGGCCCTGCTCTCCGCTATGTATTTCGGTCTTGCAGAGTTCAGCTATTCTTAGGCGAGGTTGTGAGTCATTAAGCGCTTTCAGAATGTTTATTTGTCAAGCCACAGGCACTTAAATTTACTCCTGAAGCCAGACAACCCGCTCGGAGGACTTCTTTCTGCCGCAGAAATTACTAGGTGAAATTCCACGGCGAGAGGTCAGCGCTGCCGCCTGAAACGCTGCGAGTCGGATCCCGCCCAAGGGCTGCACCAGTCCGGGTGGTTTAAAGTGGTCTCATTTTCAAAGGTCAGTACAAAAGGAGAAAAGAGCAAGAAGAAGAATGCGGCTTCCTACAGTCTTTCACCATCTGATTTAGCTTTTCCTATCTGTGGTGGGTGGCGGTTCGGGGGGTGGTTAAGGGTCTCCCCGGGGGCAGCAGTTTCCCTCCGGCGGTGGGATGCATCCCCCCCGGAGCTGCTGCTGGGTCTCTCCCACCCCGCGCTGGGAGGAAGACGAAGCTGATGTTGTGTTCAGAGCCTGCAGTGACGGGGCCAGGGGCTGATGGGATCGAGCCCTTTTGGAAACGCAGTACAAAATCACTATTGTTCTACACGATGTTAGGATTGTGCCAACATCCATTTTTGTAGAGTCTCTGCAGAGGGCTCCCCCGTTGCTGGGCTCACAGGAGCTGCCTTGTACGGTCTACGAACGCTGAAGTCCTGCCCCATCCACCCGCACACAGCTGGCACGGCTCTGGCCTTCCACCATCGCTTTGTGGTCGGTAGCGTGAGTGGGGCAAAATGCTGCTGCAAGCATCTGGGTGCTGCAGGCATCCAACCTAGCGAAGTAGCTCGACTTGGGAAGATTTTATGGACCACGCCGTGATTATCACAATACCTAAAAACACCTGAGATGTTTCCCTACCTGTGCACCCCCTTTCACAGAATCACAGAATCACAGAATCACAGAATCACAGAATGGTAGGGCTTGGAAGGGACCTCTGTGGGTCATCTAGTCCAACTCTCCTGCCGAAGCAGGGTCACCTACAGTAGGCTGTAGAGGACCTTGTCTGGGCAGGTCTTGAATATCTCCAGAGAAGGAGACTCCACAATCTCCCTGGGCAGCCTGGGCCAGGGCTCCATCACCCTCAGAGGGAAGAAGTTCTTCCACATGTTCAGATGGAACTTCCTGTGCTTCAGTTTGTGCCCATTGCCCCTTGTCCTGTTGCTGGGCACCACTGGAAAGAGCTTGGCCCCATCCTCCTGACACCCACCCTTCAGATATTTGTAAGTATATATTAGGTCCCCTCATAGCCTTCTCTTCTCCAGGCTGAACAAGCCCAGCTCCCTCAGCCTCTCCTCGTAGGAGAGATGTTCCAGTCCCCTCACCATCCTTATAGCCCTTCGCTGGACTCTCTCCAGTAGCTCCTCATCTTTCTTGAACTGGGGAGCCCAGCACTGGACACAGTACTCCAGATGAGGCCTCATGCCCAACCAAGCACTTGCGCTAGGAAGATTCACTGAAAGAGAATCAGTTCTATTTTAGCCAAAACCAGGATACCTACGCACCCCAGCCAGCTGGATGCGGGCAGAAAAAAATGTGGAGGGTAGGCGTGACCTCCACAGCTGGAAGAAGCAGATGAAACCACCAGGAACCAACCTCATGCTCATTCAAAAGCCGCCAGCCCTGTGGTGTTCTGGGCTGCCACATCCAGCGATCCCCAAATAGGTATGAAAATGCTGCCTTTGCTTGTGACACATGGATCAGTCTCGCAACGTTCAAATGAAACCATGTGAGCTTGCCTCGCAAATCAATTTGCTACGGTCATGTTGCCTAAAAGAAATTGCGATGTCTTTGCAAGCACAAACAAGAAATGCCATTGCTTGTAGTGCAGTCAGCACTGGTGCAGCCATAGCTGCAATTCAGACATCCGTTTATAGACCCCGAATCCACTTAAAGAAAGGGAAGTCCTTATTTCAGTTAAACATGTATCTTGTGAAGTACAATTTGCATTTTTCTGTAAATCCACTTTTATCGCTGTATTTTCTGTTGCTGTTTCCTATCAGCCCTCCCAGTCTCCAGCTACTGCTTACAAATATCTGCAGGGTGGGTGTTAGGAGGACGGGGCCAAACTCTTTTCAGTGGTGCCCAGTGACAGGACAAGGGGCAATGGGCACAAACTGGAGCAGAGGAAGTTCCAGCTGAACATGAGGAAGAACTTCTTCCCTCTGAGGGTGATGGAGCCCTGGCCCAGGCTGCCCAGGGAGGTTGTGGAGTCTCCTGCTCTGGAGATATTCCAGCCCCGCCTGGACGTGGTCCTGTGCAGCCGGGTGTGGGTGACCCTGCTTCGGCAGGGGGTTGGACTGGGTGACCCACAGAGGTCCCTTCCAACCCCGAACATTCTGTGATTCTGTGACTGCATTTCGCATGTTTCTGCACTAAAAAGAGATACACTGCGCAGAACATGGATTTACCCAGCTGGTGCAGGCACTGTCCCGGCAAAGGGCACGTCTGCAGGGCAGCTCGCTGAGAGATGGAGTGAGCTGGCCGGCACGGAGCCCTGTGCCCATGCACCAACAGGTCGCCCAAACGAGCCGGTTACTGGGGGAGGACGAGAGCTCTGCTCGGCACTGCTCTGCAGCACGCACGCGGCGCGTGTCCCTGCGTGCTGTGTGTGCTGCTGATGGGCCGCTCTTTCCGTGCCTCTTAAAGAGCTGTTTTCTTGCCGTACTTACTGAAAGCAAGCCAAGGTCACAATAAAGACACGAGCGCCTTCGTTCAGCACCTCGGCTCTGTGTCGAGGGTGCTGGCTTTTACCACGTGCCAGGAATATTTTGATTTTAGAGGAAAGCAATAAAGGACTGAAGGGTGATGAGCTCCGATTCCAGAGACCATCCAGACCTGCTCTGCCTGCACGTCCTCACCCAGCCCGGCAGCAGCACAGGCTGCTGTGCCCGTGCCGGTGCCGGCAGCCAAGTGTGACAGCTTCCCAGGGAGCGAGTGGGCATGTGTTCACGACCTTGGGCTTACTGTGATGAAGGTCTTCACAGAGAGACAACACTTCCACACGGAACGGAGAGATGCTCAGCTGTCCTCTGCCTCAGCCTTGGATTTTCTGGATTTTTAGTCACAGAATTATAGGAAGTTCCGTCTGAACATGAGGAAGAACTTCTTCCCTCTGAGGGTGACGGAGCACTGGAACAGGCTGCCCAGCGAGGTTGTGGAGTCTCCTTCTCTGGAGATATTCAAGACCCGCCTGGACAAGATCCTGTGCAGCCTGCTGTAGGTGACCCTGCTTCGGCAGGGGGGTTGGACTAGATGACCCACAGAGGTCCCTTCCAACCCCTACTATTCTGTGATTCTGTGATTCTGTGATTCACTCTGCGGGTGACGGAGCCCTGGCCCAGGCTGCCCAGGGAGGTTGTGGAGTCTCCTTCTCTGGAGATATTCAAGACCTGCCTGGACAAGGTCCTCTACAGCCTACTGTAGATGACACTGCTTCGGCAGGGGGTTGGACTGGGTGACCCACAGAGGTCCCTTCCAACCCCGAACATAGGACTTGTCACTCTGGTCCAAGCGATGGTCTGACTCATCCACGCTGACCCACCGTGCTGGGAGTTTCTGTGCTTTAACAGTGTTTAGGGCCTGCTGGCTCAGGGGACAGCTTATCTGTCACAGCCCTGGGGAGCTGTGCCTAGAGAAGAGCATTTCCCCAGGCTCCTGCGGTTCCATCCTCCGGGCTGAAGGGTGAAATGTGGCCCCTCGGCTTCGCCGGCTTCCCATAGACAAAGACGTTACTTGGTATAAAACTGCCAACCCTCTTTAGAAGCCAAGCAAGGGCATTTACTGGTGTAAATGTCTGCCTGGAGCTGTGAACTGAGCAGACTGACTGCAGCCTGCATGAGGCAGCACTCCTTTTCTTTGACACCGCTCTCCCGGGACCCACTGACAGCCCCTTTTTGTACTAAGGGATGGGGCAGAAAGGGGGAACCGATCTATTCCCACGCACCTCAACATCATAAACGCTTCAATAAAGTTTCACTTTTACTGGAGCGATTCATTCACTTCACTTGCATTATGATGCCTTTGACGGTAACAAAGCGCTGTGTTTAATTTTCATATATATTAAGTCTCTGGGATGGGCTGACAGGCATCACTGGATCCTGTTCTTCAGCTGAGAGCTTCCAGCAGGGAGTGGGGCAGTTTCGGAGGCAATGGCTCTGCGACGGGGACAAGACCCGGATCCATCCGCACCAAAGGCTTTGCCGGAGGGCGACGAGACCTTGGCCACAACCATCTGCAGGCAGCAGGCTACGGGGCCAGCGAGGCTGGACCTCTTCCTCAGGTGCTCCGGCACCAGCAGCTGGCGAGGCTGGGCTGTCCTGGTCTGCAGGGACACGAAGGGCTCTGCCCCCCTTCTCTACTGGGGCTGTGCTGCGGGTCACGGAGGCCTTGCTGCGAAATCCCTTAAAAACCTTGCAGAAATGGCTCTGCTATGGAGAACTGACAGTGGTTTGATTGTTTCTAAAAAACAAATCCTCAGCTGAAGCTTGACTGTTTATAATGGTGGCCTCATGTCTCTAAATGTGGACGCACCCGTCCAGGTCTGAGAGGAACTACAAAACCTGGTCTAGGTGAGTCTGTCGACGGAGATGCTGCCAGCAGATGGTGCAAGAATGTGCAGGTTGTGTTTCCTCCTGTGTCTGCTTCCAGAAGTGAGCTCTGGGACATGTTATTCCGACCTAACAACAGAGACGGGGAGAGATTTTATTCGTATTTTATTTTAATTATGGCTTGCAATACAGCACCTGGCTTCTCGTTTGAATTCCAGCTCATAATGCAAGACTGCCCTGCCTGCGCTACCAGCGGAGCTGTGGATCCATCTGTTACATTAAACTGAGCAGCAGGCTGTGAGTTGTGAAAGAAAATACATAGAAATGGACAAAATCCAGGGAAAACACCCCTACCAATGCAATGAGACAACTCCCACAGTATTACTTTTTTCTGCACGACAGAACTGAGCTTTGAAGGAGGTTTGAGGAGAAACGTTCTGTTTCTGACCTGGTCACAGAACCATCTCACCTCTGGCAGAATTTCAGTGTACAGATGCACAGGTTTATATTGTTATGCTTTATCTCTATATTATGGGTGTAATTGTTGTTATTTTCTTAGGTACAATAGATGAGTGTGTAGCTCCAGAAGTTCATGGATCACAGCCACCTGTTTTTTCTCCTAAGTTAAGTGAGGGATAAACGAGAGCTAAGGCTGCACAGTGCCCGCAGTGTCAGGAGCTACACGTCTCGTCCTCAGACCCGATAAACTCTCCCGGACGGAGGAGCACAGCGTGGTTTGTGCACTGAGAAGCTCACGGGCTGTGGCTCAGACCTCCAAGCTGATGTTTGCCTTTTGGAAGCTGAAATGAGAAGGAGCTCATTGCGGGCTTTACCACGGAGTTTACAGAACAGTAGCAGTTTCTAATTTATTATTTCCTGCTCTTCCTAAAGTCTGCATCTTTAAGGATGCCTAATCTGAAGCTTTTTAGGCAAAAACTGGTCAAGCTTTTGGGCGAGGTTTCACGTGGGAGAGACTGGAGCTGGAGCAACTCCATGAACCCCTCCCGGGTGCCCTCCTCCTCTGGGCTGTTCCACAAAGCTGCACTGCGGTCCGTGTTTGCACGATCTGGCGAAGAAGATCCCACCCCGATATGAGACAGCAGCTCTGCTGCCGCCTCGCCCCCTCGGTCTGACGTCAAACCGCACAAACTCGTCCTCCCGCGTTGCCAGACACCAAGCCCTGGAGAGGGACCTCTCGCAAAGGGACTGAGTTTCTGCAGTGGTCGAGCTGTCCCCAGGCGCACTGACGTAACAGGACTGGAGTTAAATAACAGGTTATGAAATGATTTGAGATCCTCCGAAGGCAGATGTAGCTCGTCAAGTAGGAATCGTTCAGGGTTTGTGAAGGTCTCCGGCTGTTTGCTGTGGGAAGAGTCAGATTCCCCTTCCAGCGTAATAAAGTGAGCTGGACGATTTGCTCCGATGTTTCTGGCTGTGAAAGGGGGCACGAACTGTCGATCACCAAATAATCAGAGCCCTAAATATTCATTTCTGTTCCTTCTGCGTGAAGCCAGTCCTGCCTTGACATTTTATAGCCAGTATTCTCGTTTTTGTGAATGGCTTCCCCCCTTTCCTGCCATCGGGCGTTTGACCGAGGATCGTATCCCTCAAGAACGAAGCAGGCTTCGCTAACGAGCCCAGCGCAGGGTGCAGACCCTCCCCGGGCGATCCCTCTGGCTGGGGCGGGATGGCTGCTGAAGGAGCACATTGTCTGCGTACGATTTGCACAACGTTCACTCAATTCACAGAATAATTCTGACAGTACGGGAACCCTGACAGATTTATAGGCCTGTCGCTGATATGGCTGCAGGGTTTGGAAGTTGCTGTAATTGATGGGATTCAGCAACAGCTGGAGGTTGGCGAGGTTTTTTCCTGCAGGGGTTAGTGCTCTGCACGGGAGACTTCCTCCCAGAGTCCAGAAATCCCACCCCCAGGGAAGCCGCTCTTTCCAGGCACTGCAGATGGTTATTTTTGGCTGTGTCTGTGAAGATTTCTAGTTTCCCAGCACAGCTATTTTCATAACATATGGCTGTGAAGTCTATAGTATTAGACATAATTTAATCTTGCGTGTTTGAGTGTCACAGGACCATACTGCCTCCTGCACCTGCTCCCTTGCCAGTCTGTATTTGAAACACTCCCTTACTGTAAGAAGATGCAGCTTCGGAGGCTTCTAGACAACAGTTCCTTTATTGAGCGTGCTAAGCCGCCATAAATGTTTAATTAGGTGTTGCTCTATGTTTGGAGAGATACAGAAAAAAAAATAAATCCCTGTTTTCTTACATTTACACAGTACGTTTTCCTGCTGGAAAAATTTCCCTGCATGAACTAGTGACGGGGAGCTGTATTTTAAGCAAGTGCATAGAAGTTTGGGAGGGTGAAAGGCTGGTAAAGAGATTTCACCCAGCTGAGGGTTCTCTCCCGCGGTTGATCGGGTGGCAAGGGAGGCTGGCGGACGGCTGGCTTGGGACGGAGCTGCAGCGCGGTGCCTTTCGGGCAGCACGGCACCACGTTGGGTGTCGGGCCGGTGGGTGCAGCCGCTTCCACGTGAGGGGAGCTTCTGCTCCTACCGTATTTGCCTTTTGAAAATAAATCACGGCCTCACTGGTGTGTTTCAGGGCTGATTCCCAAATCAGCGAACCAAGCTGTCCCGGGCTCGCCGAGTGGCGACATTGCCTGGAGGGCTTCGCGTGCCGTAAAGCTTCAGCTGCAATGATGACCTGGGCTGTCATTGCAGTTGATGGATGTGCGTGTATCGATGCAACAAAGCAAAGGCAGCGGTGTGATTGCACTGCCAAAGTCAAGAAACCAACATGCTGACGGAATTGCAGCTAAGATTTCACCCCACCCATTAACAAAACAGGTCTCCTGGGAGGGTTTGTTAAAACCAGCTAATTGTAAGGCCTCCTTTCGGGCTCCAAACATTACCCTGTGTCATTTGACTTGAAATCGCCTCCAGGAATGCACAGTAAATACCAAGAACGAATCCTGACTGCTCCAGTAGCTCTTACACTTTGAAGGCAGTTAGTTCAAGCCTTGCTGCCACCTGTATTAGAAAGCCCAGCTCTGCCACGTCTTCAATGTCCTGTCCTGCGGCTTCCCACCCAAACAACCTCATCTCGACATCACCTCCCTTCATCTTGCAGATTTCTACTCAAGAACCACCTGAAAATTCCCCTGTCCTTTTCACAGAATCACAGAATCACAGAATGGTAGAGGTTGGAAGGGACCTCTGTGGGTCATCCAGTCCAACCCTCCTGCCGAAGCAGGGTCACCTGCAGTAGGTTGTAGAGGACCTCATCCAGGCGGGTCTTGAATATCTCCAGAGAAGGAGACTCCACAACCTCCCTGGGCAGCCTGGGCCAGGGCTCCGTCACCCTCAGAGGGAAGAAGTTCTTCCTCATATTCAGACAGAACTTCCTCTGCTTCAGTTTGTGCCCATTGCCCCTTGTCCTGTCACTGGGCACCACTGGAAAGAGTCTGGCCCTGTCCTCCTGACACCCACCCTGCAGAGATTTGTAAGATTTGTCACTTACAATTATACTGACTTTGTCTTTAGAAGCCAGAGAGAACTATCTTACAAGTAAAGATCAAACATGAAGTATGTGTGTGGTTTGGTCAAAATAATGATGATGATGGGGAATTAGGAAGCAATTTATGAGTATGTTAAGGGAGAGCAGGATGAGGGTTATACATAATCAGATGAAATTACCAGTAGAAAAGTAAAACACCTTCAGGAAGAAGAGCTGACGCTGCAACCTGCTGGGCTGCGCAACAGACTGGCCACGGGACGACACGGAAGCCTCTTCCAAGGGGAGCATTTGGAAACAGAGCCCACGCTGTGGAAAAAAGGGCAGGTACAGCTTGTTCCAAATGTCTGCTGACTAAGTATTCTGAGAGGTACTTCGCTGCCGTGTACTTGCCTGATCTATCGGTTGCGTGGCAGATGCTTTTGGTGATTAAAACAATCATTATAGCCATTAAAAATGAGTTAACTATTTCATTAGCCAAATAAAATGTGATACACGGAACAAAGTCCCCTAACTACCATGGGAAAAGCTGTGTACGCTTCCAGTCTCTGCAAAAACACTCTGCTAACGTCTCCCTTCCCCCTTTCCCTTGCTGCACCTGGAAGTTAAACCATGAGCCTGTGAACGTTCACAAGACCAACGAAACCCAAAGCTAGGCCTGCCGAAGTCACTGGTGGTGTTCCTAGGCACAGGTGTACCTGAAGCTTACCTAACACTTGTACATGCGGAGTTAAGACTCTCACATTGTAAAATCCTTGGACATAAACAGTCCTTTATCGTGTTTGTTAAAGCAGATTGCAAATCACACACTGGACAGGGTCGACTTTTATCGAAATGCAATACCAGTAAGTAATAAATGGCCTTAGTCATTGTCACTCGACTTGAGATCTGTGAGAACGTGCTGCCACGTCGAACACAAACCTACCTGGAGCAACGGGACTGCTGACCTCGGCGTTTATTCCAGTCTGTTATTGATTCCAGGTCCAAACACTCGGAGGTTTCATCCCGTCTCATTACGCCACTCTGTTGCCACCACGGCCTTGATTGCCCAGCACCTTCCAGCTCTCGGCGAAGCGACTCCCGAGCTGGGCACACAAACTGGCAGCGTAAGGCAGATTTAACGGAACACACTGTTAAGCAACCGAGCAGTTACGTGACTTCTGAGCACCACCCCCCTGGATAAGACTTCCTTACACGTGCTCATCGTCTCATACAAAAGGATCTCTGCAGTGCCGAGCGTCTGTAAACGGCAATGAACTTCGGGCAATGTTTGCTAAGTGGATCTGAACGTCACACTGCAGAACCCGGGTCAGGAAATCCAACGCCTTCCAACAGGAGCTCAGTATCTGGCCAACTTCAGAGCCCTGTAAGCCCCACTAGCCGAGTAAATCAATCTTTACGTCACTATATACCTTGAGAAGCTGAACCTTGGCTCCTTGGGTGATGGGCCTGCATGTCTGCAGGCATACGAGGATATTTTACCCTGTGGGAGAAAGCAAAATATGTGTAGTAAGCACGTATATGACTGTAGGAGGATATACAATTTCTGCCGTAATTCACGTGTATATTTAGAGATATTGATTTGCAGTAATAATTAGTTCATATAGCAATGTAAAAAACATCCAAAAAGATTGCAAGGGACTTTACAAAATAAAATTGCTTTAAAAACGCTATTTAGATGAAGCGCTAGGCTTCAGATTTTGTTCTAGCACTTACATATTTTACTCAGCAAACTGCAAAGTTGGACATTGCTGTACAAGAAATACAGGGGGAAAAAGTGTACACGAGGGAACTGCCTGAAGGGAGCAGAGTAAAATCCCCGCGCATGCGGACAGGACACCACTGGTGCTAACGCCGTTAGAAAAATGGCACGGACCCGTGGCAAGCGTGCGTGGTTCGGTGGCCACCTGGTTCGCTGTCGCACTCAGCAGACAGCACAGTGCCACGCTCGGGGAAGGCAGCAGGAGTCTCTCCTGGGGCCCTTCAGCTCCCTGCTGAGGGTGCTCAAATTTGGGGTAACCCCACCCAAGGCGAAGGGACGCTAAAGCCTAGGTGTGGGCATGGCTTAAGGTCGGTTACGAAACTCATCCTGTCTCACTGAGTAACTCAGAAAACTTACTTACAGAAGTTTACTTTTAAACTTTTTAAACTTCTACGGTTTTCTGAGTGGAGTGGAGTTGTGGACGTAATCGCAATAAACAACCGTGTTTCGGCTTAACAGGCTTTTCATATAACCATTAACATCAGCGCCTAAAAATTGTGACTGCCACACCGAGTTCCCTAGCTCTCAAGAGAAAAGATGAATCTTTAAAAGATTTCGGACATTTCGGGGCAGTGTTAAATTACATAGCATCACCGTATATAGATTTAGTGTAGCTGATTCGTGTTTCATACGAAATATTTACTACAGCAACGCCTCCATCATGCTTCTCCCATCTCACACTGTCCAACGCCTGCCAGAGGAGGGCTGTGAAAAATGTTTAAGACCTTATATGGAGTAAATAACGAGCAATTTTCAGAGCCAGATGAATTTGTGAAATATGAAAGCCATCGTGTACGTAAAAACGAGACCTCGTAAGGCACAGCAAGAGAAGCCACAGACGAATTACTGAGGCCTTTCATCACAAACAGACCAACTCCGTGTTCCGCAGATGTTCGCTTTGTTGCAAGACTGGCATTGGATTTAAAACATGTCATTCTTTTAATTCAACAAATGAAAGCACACTTCAGGTTAAGCGGAGCGGTTTCTGTTCACACAGAGCATTCACCCAGGGAGTCACAGCGGGCTAAAGTTTACTCCGCTACGTTTCCTGAGGCAACAAGACTTATTTTACAGCCTCTCATGAGTCTGATTGTCAGAGATTTTTCTTTAAGACAAAAACACATCGTTAGCCAGGGGGAAAACTCTTTGCTTTTCCGTAGGAAGGGGCCTTGGTAAGCAGCGTGAGGCATCTCCAGCTGCCGCGTAGGTGCGCCAGACAATAAACGTCTTTGTTCCCAGCCGCCCTCAGTCCGAGTCACGCGGCCATCCTTTACACACAGCGGTTTCCGCAGACCCTCGGGTACAACCCTTGGCTGTAGGGCCCACGCCAAAGAGCAGCGCGGAGCAACCTCAGCTTCTGTGAGCGTCCCCAGCCCCGCGCCAGGCCCTCCTGCACCCGCAACAGCCACCGCGAACGCTGTCACAGCTGCGCCGGCGAAGCTTTTTGGCTGGGATCGAGCCATAAGAGGGTGCGAGCGCCGTCCTTGGTCTGCGAGCGCAGAGAGCAAGCGGGAAGTGCGCGATGCAGCTGGTCTGCGCGGGGATCGGGGCTCGGGCCTCACACGCATCGCCCCGACGCCAGGGCCGGCCGCGAAGGCCGCAGTGGCGGCCCCTCCCGCTGCCCTCCCCCCCAGGCTGGGCTCCTCCTGCGGGGCTCCGAGGGAGACGCCGGCTCTCCCCCGCGCACCGGCCCCCTCTGCCGCCTGCGTTTGGCGGCCCGGCTGCGGCTGTGCAGCCCCCGCCGAGGCCCCGCCGAGCCCGGCCGGATCGGGGCGGGGCCCGCTCCACCCCCCTTCCCCGACGGCTCCCTCAGGCCCGCTCGAGCGGCGCCGCCGCGCGCCTCTCGCTGTGATTGGCGGAGGCGGGGAGAGGCGGGGCTGGAGCGGGACCAATCCACTGCCGCGGTGGGGGGGGGATGTCTCGGCGGAATGGTTCGGCCCGGCCGTCTCCCCTCCCCTCCCCGAGCCCGGGGCCCTTTGGCCGGGCCGTTTCCAGCGCCCGCGCGCGCCCAGGCAGGACCCCCGCGGGCTGCCCAACGCGCTGCCTGACGGCGGCGGCGGCGGAGGCGCTACCGGCGAGCCGGCGTGGAGGCGTCGCTCGGTCTCCGCGAGCCGTCGGGAGGCAGACCGCCGGGGATCACGGCGGCCCGCCGTTCCTGGCGGGCTCCGGCGGCCTCTTCCGCTCCGGCGTTCGTGCGGGGCGGCCATGAGCTCCTGGGCGCGAGGAGGGCCGAGGGCGCGGGTCCTTGGCGGCGCGGAAAACGCGCCAAGTTCCCCGTGGTGGGGCAGGAGCGGCGCCGGGGCGCCCCCGCGGTCTCCATGGCAACCGGCGCGCGGCAGCGGCCTTGCCGCCATGTAGCGGTGAGGGGAGGCGGCCCCGCCGCCCGCGACGGGACGGGCCCGCGGCCTCCTCCGCGCCGGCGGGAAGGGGGGGTGGGGGGGGAGCGGGGCGGGAGGGAGCGGGCGGGCGGGGGGCGCCGGGCAAATGGCGACGCGCGTCTCTGTGTCTCCGTGCCAGGCGTGAGCGGCACCCTCCGCCCCGAGGCACCATGCCCGGCGTCCTGCCGAGTGACAGCGGCGGCCCGGCGAGAGGGAGCCCCTCCAAGAAGAACCGCCTCTCCCTGAAGCTCTTCCAGAAGAAGGAAGCCAAGAGGGCGCTGGATTTTACCGAGTCCCGGGACGGCGAGCGGAAGGGGTCGGAGCCGGGAGGCGCCGAGGTGTAAGAGTCCCGCTCCCGCGCGGGCGGGCGGCTGCTGGGCCGCCCCTCAGGCCGGGGCCGCCGGCCGGGCTCCGCGCAGCGCGCTCTTAGGGCCGGCCTGAGAGCAACGAGCGTAAACCCTGCGGTAACTTGAGGGGCTGACCTTGTCCCAAGTTAGCGCACGGTGGTTACCCTGCTCCTGACTTACTTAAAGTGCATAAGGCTTTGCAATATGAGTTTTAACGAGAAGTTGCTGGGGTTTAGAGGTTATTCTGGCTGCTTACTGCCATTCCTTAGGGTGTTTCAGAGCAGAGCTGCCAACCCGTTTCATTACAAGATCTGAGCAGGGGAAAGAAAAATTTCGTAGTCGCAGTCAATTACGAATGTGTTGGAGACTTCAAAGTTCGGTTCTGGTGTCGGTACAGTGCATCATCGCTGTATGTAACGTGCCAGGTTCATCGGTTCCTTTTATTTATTTGTTTGTTTTTAACTGTGCTGGTCTTATCCTTTCGGTTCGCTTCCAGAAATGAAGCGATGTGAATCTGGAGCAGGGGACAGTAACAGAAAATAGGTGCTGGACACGTTTTTCCCAGCATTCCCTTAGGAAGGAACAAAGAACATACAGAAGTATTTTAAAAAGAACACACAAAAGCATTTTGAAGAGAACTTTCTTGGTTCCTTCAGTCAGTCTCCTGATACTTTTTGCAAAACCTGTCTTGGAACTAACAGCAGATTTGCCTGCTTCCTGTAAACCGGTCTGGTTTTGGGTAGGTCGCTGAAGAGAAGCCTTACAGTTGAGCAGTCTGAGTGCCCAGAGAGGCCTTAAGGACGCTCTCAGAAACACTTTGACGCGATTTTGATCTGTGTATATTGGCCACCAGTTCTGTAGGCTAGCTCCGAGATGGGAGATGGCCGGGAGAGACGAGCGCGCGCACCAGGAGGAGTCATTCTCAGAAATTGTTTCTTACACACTGTTTTCTCGAATAGTGATCAGGTGGTTCCTGCGGCGCAGCCTCCCTCGCTTGTCAGCTGTGAGAAAAAAGACAACATGTTGCCTTTCGTGGGCTTGAACAATCTGGGTAACACTTGTTACCTGAACAGCGTACTTCAGGTAAGACCACGCTCAGGGGTCTCGAAAAGATGATTTTCTTCTGGTTAGGCCCACGCGGGTGAGACTCGCAGTTTGATGCAGCAGAGATGTTTGGACGTAGTGTGAAGGGAATCTAATTGCAGTGGGGAGAAAAGGTGATGCTGCAGGAATGCGTGCGCCGTGGGTTGCCTGGGTTGGGTAATTTTTCAGTTTATGTACTCCGGGCACCTCCCTTGCTCTGAATAATCCTGCATCTTCGCCGGCTGGGCCGCAGCCTGGGGAGATGCAGAGCTGGTTCGATCGTAAAGGGGAGCAGGGAGTGTACGTAACATACTTACTTTACCAATTATTCTCTTGTTTTAAACTGTTGCTTTCAGGTATTGTATTTTTGTCCTGGTTTTAAAACTGGAGTCAAACATTTGTATAACATCATTTCAAAGAAGAAAGAATCTTTGAAGGATGAAGGAGAGCAAAGAGCAGAAAAGGTAATACATCTCACAACACGTTTCTTTACTTGTAACTGCACCAGTGAGGCTGCACGCCAGGAGCATAATGGGAATGTAACAGTGAATTTCTTCTGCTTGTAAGAAGTTTTGCAGCGTTGTTTTCTACAGTGCTATTTCGGGTAAAGGTGTGTTTGGGTTGTTTTGAACTTGTGTTCAAACTCGAGCGTTCAGAGCATCTCTGCAAACTTGTAGGCACGCGTCTCAAGTTTAACAGAAGAAATGTGAGAAGAGATCTCGCCATGCTTCTGATGTGAAGATAATCACGATACAGTACTTTGAGGGGATGGAAACTGGAGTTTGGGCAAAGACGGTTTGGGTTTTTAAAAATAACAGCTGGTCTGGCTTGTCTGTTTGTGCTCTGTTGGCAAAAGAGCAATGTGTTGTCTGAAACTCACCTGCTTCCCACAGCACACAAAAAAATCTGTCAAATGTCTGTTAGAAAACTAAGTGAGGGCAGGAGAGAAAAAGTTGAACTTGTTACAGACAAAACTGCAAGTATCTTTCTTTCTGTTCATATTGTCGTTGCAGGGGAATTGTAAAGAAGATCCACTGGCGAGTTACGAACTCATCTGCAGTTTGCACTCGTTGATTCTTTCAGTGGAGCAGCTTCAAGCCAGCTTTCTCTTAAATCCAGAAAAATACACAGATGAACTTGCTACTCAGCCACGAAGGCTACTAAATACCCTTAGGTACAAATTACCTTTAACACCTTGTCAGAATTTTCACCTGAAGTTCCGAGGTCATTGTGCAGCGCAGCACAGCGTTAGAGACCTGCGGGAGGTAGATGGTCTTAAAGTCGGGGCGTCGGTGTAGGAAGTCAGCTTCCCGTGTTTCCTGTTAGCCCTGTGATCTCACAGGATAAATTAATTTGGGTAAGGATATCCTGGGTATTTGGATAACCCTTTGCATAAGGGTGGCATGAATGTGAAGGCAAATTTTTATTTTGTAATAACATCATGTAAATCCCGCCGTGGATTTAAAGCCGTACGTAGCCTTAGGTAGGTAGGTGTTCTCCTTGACCTGACAAGGACCACTGCTGGGTTGATGGGTGTTGAAATGCGTAGGGCTGTGGCTACCTTCCCGCGGCTCGCTAGGCCTGGAGAGGATCCTCCCCTGCTTTTGTATCTAACTACCCAATTTAGTTCTCAAATCATGTTAGCTAGTTAGTAAAGAATAATTGGTCTTCATTGCCTTGCTCATTTACTTTTACTAGAGAGCTCAACCCTATGTATGAAGGCTACCTGCAGCACGATGCCCAGGAGGTTCTGCAGTGTATCCTGGGTAACATTCAAGAAACGTGCCAGCTCCTGAAGAAGGAAGAGTTGAACAGACTGCCCGTGGAAGAGCCTACAGCTGCACTGGAGGCAAAACTTCATCAGAATACTGAGAGCAACGGAACTGGCGGTCCTGCAGAGGAGGAGGAGGAGAACGTACCGAATGGCCACGCTGGAGAGGCAGCCGAAGACAAGCTACTCAAAGGAAACGGGAAGAGAAAAAGCGATGCTGAGGGTGGCAACGCGAAGAAAAAATCCAAAGTATCGAAAGAGCAGGTGGCAGCAGAAGAAAATCAACGACAAACCAGGTCAAAGAGGAAAGCAACAGGAGAGAAGCTAGAAAATCAAACTGATGCCATTGCCAAGTGCTCCAGTGAAAGTGAGAGTGCGAAGCCAACACAGAAGAAGTCACGGCTTAGGTTAAACTGGTTAAAATCTTCATGCAAACAGCCTAGTATTCTTTCTAAATTTTATAGTCTAGGAAAGTTAACTACAAACTTGGGATCCAAAGACCCAGGGAAAGAATACCACGACTGTGAGCTCGAAGAGTCATCTGTCAAGTGCAAAAATGGTAACAATGTTAAAGAAGAATATCGTGAACCAGCGTCTCCTGTGGAAAGCCACAATGAAAACGGAACTGAAAAAGAGCCAAAAAAGGAAGGTTGGTGAACACGCATATGGGCTTCAAATTAGTATGATTATGAAATTACTGTGTGGAGGAAGTCAGCCCTCGGGCAGCGTAGCAAGCACAGCTCTCTAAATATAAAATTACATTTTCAGGAACTGAAAAAGGTTTTTGAGAGAGAATTTATTTTTATACTTTTTTTAATAACTTGACCTGTATAGCTTGGAACTTAAGAGGTATTTCTCCAACACTCTGTAATCACTGTACTATAGAAAAAAATGTCAGCCTATTACCAGGTTAACATTATCACTAATTTTGGTCATCTAAAGAAATAGCAAGTGGATTCAAGATGTAAAGGAAGGTCACTGTCAGGAGCAAACAGAATCCAACCCCATGGGCTATGGCTTTGTGTCCCAGGTCTTTACAAATGATATCCTCTCCTTTCCTCTCTATTCTTCAGTCCTTCTGTATCTCCAGCCTTCCCAGGAACCGGGAGGCCACTGGATGTATTACATACGCTAACTGGCTGGCTGGGGTGGGTTTTGTTCATGTCAATGAAACCAGACAGCTGGTGAGGGAAGGGCTCAATTCAGTACTTGCCAATTTGGAACTTTTTTCCCAACCCACCAGTTTTTATAAAAATTTGAGGGAATGCACAGTCTTTTGAGGTAATGCATTTCTTCATCAGATTTGACTAAAACTGGCCAACAAGTGTAGAAAGCCTTGGAGGAGAGGACTGAGAATAACTAGAGAGCAGGCAAAACCCCAAGTGTGGTGTTCCCTGCAGAGGCCGACAGCCCGCACTAAGGCGGCAGGGCACTGATGACAAACACACATTTTCCAGAAAGTGGCACTGTCACACTTCAAGTGCAAAACAAGAACCTGATCTTAAAACAGAAATTAAAGTTTGGCGGCCAAGAGGCTCCCTATTTAGTTACAAGTAGATGATATTGCAAAAATGGCATGTGATAAGCAGCTTGCTTTTTTTTTTTCCCCCCCTAATTCCGATCTGGAATCCCTGAAGGCCATGTCTGTCACACAGTGATTCTGGAAGCAGAATAGCCAGGTTCTGAAGCGTCTTTGGAATAAAATGCATCGTGATAAGTGATCTGGCGTATGCTTTCTCTAGGTACAGAGCTGGCTGTTTTTGAACTAGTGGAGAAACTGTTCCAGGGCCAGCTGGTACTGAGAACGAGATGCCTGGAGTGCGAGTGCTTTACTGAACGAAGAGAAGATTTTCAGGACATCAGTGTTCCAGTGCAAGAAGACGAGCTTTCTAAAACTGAAGAGAGTTCTGAAAGTAAGTAATTATTGCAAAGGCTTGGGGATGTGCGTTTCTCCTGCAGCCAGCCAGTGAGGAAGGACGGTGCCGTAGCTGCTGAGGAACACGGCTCCTGTTTGTGCTGGTTAAGATCAGAGGCTGTTCTGTTATCTCTCGCCCTGATTAACTTTAGACTTTGGAAACACGACACTGATAACATAGACAGATCCAGACAGTATGAAAATTGTTTCAGGTCTTAACACAGACTGCTTACCATCCTTCACTTATGTGCATGTTTTCCTGCTTATACATAAGTATTTTCTTTTATTTTGGGTCTTCCCTTTCTTCCAGGATAAGAAATTCTTCTGCTTTTTCTTCATTTTGTAAGAAATACCTGCATTTTTTTTCTCAAAAATAAAATAAACGAGAAACCAGGTTTTTGTTAATTTACTATAAAAAGCATTTTTTTTCAGTATTTTAGACTGTCGGTACCTTAATAGCATTTGGTTTATATTTGTAAATATTAGTCCTTTGATCATTCACACATTTTAGTGATCTATACTTAGCTTTTAGCTATTTTCAAAAGTAACATGGCAACAATTCATTTCGAAATTCAGAATTTGAAATAAATGAATTTTAGTCCTCTTGGACTTAATTTGGAGCAGCTTTGACTACTTTTGCTGAAGGGCGTCGGAGTTCAGTGTGTGTGGTGATGTTCGTACGTGAAGCGCTGCCGGTGGCGCAGGTGACCTCGTCGGCAGCAGCGCGAAGCTGTCGGGGCAGGCGTGATGTAAAAAGTGAAAGGGATCTTTCTGGTTATTTTGGAAGCTTGCCGTAACGAGTGAGGTTCTGGTCTCAAATACTTGCACCCAGTTTCCAGACACGGCAACAGAATTAGTATGTGTAGTCTGAAGACAACCTGTGGGAAAACCATGGATTTTAACTAATAATCTCCATTAAGTGGTATTTTTATCACTCCTGAAAAGATTCAAAGATTTGAACACATTTTCTATTTGGTGCATATTGAGTGTTCTTTACAGCGTTGATGTAGTTTTTGAACGTGTCTTAACTTGGCGTACTTTGTTTTGTTGTTGCTCTGGTGGGATGCACTGGAAATGTAAATAATAGTGTATATCTGTGAATGTAACGATTCTTTTTTATAGTTTCTCCAGAGCCAAAAACAGAAGTGAAGACTCTTAAATGGGCAATTTCACAGTTTGCGTCAGTGGAAAGGATTGTGGGAGAGGACAAATATTTCTGCGAAAACTGCCACCATTACACAGAAGCAGAACGCAGCCTTCTGTTCGATAAAATGCCTGAAGTTATAACAATTCACTTGAAGTGCTTTGCTGCTAGTGGCTTAGAGTGAGTATGCACATTGACTATCTTACGGCACAGTGTGCTGGCGGAAGGGAAATCTTACCAGAAGAGATGAAAACGTAACTTTTCCAAAAGCAAAAGCAGGTTTCTAGATTGAAATTAACTTAACTCAGTGGGACGCAGCCCCTAATTTCCCAAAGCCTTTCTGTTGTTACAAGTAGTGGCAGAAATCACCTCCAGGAAAACACACTTTCAGGAGACTCCTTAACAAAAATCGTTTTATCTGTATTCTTACAACAGCCCGACAGCCTGATGTTTCTTAAAGCTTTGTTTGCTTTTAGCATCACCTGTCTGTATGAGTTTAGAGGTGGGCTTTAGCAGAACAAGTAATGAGAACAAAGCTGAATTTTATGGTGGTAGCTGGTAGTACTTTGGTCTCTAACTGAATCTAAGTACTAAAATTCGGGGAAAAAAAAAAATCAGGAGATCAACATTTTAAAGACCTAATGCACAGTACAGGAAAATTGATTAATTCCTTTAAAAATACAGTAATATCGATGTCATGGATGTTCAACTGCTGAGCAATCAGTTTGATGTTATACACTGTAGAAATCCTTATTTTTTTGAAGGAGATTATTCTTATGAGAGTGTTCTTTATCCCTTTTTTCCATACTTGGGAATTAGGGACTTTCTTGGGGGGGGAAGGAAAAACCTGTCCCCACAGTACTGTACACAAATGAAACAGTGGCCCAACAATTTATGCACAGCATTTTGCAGTGAACTCTGTTTCTCCAGAGATTCAAATAATGAAAAATGACAGAAGGATTCATTAGGAAAGACTTCTTAAAACTGTAAAATACCCCCCCAGATCCTTTAGAAAATCACTGCACCATTAATTGTTTTTGAGAGTGAGTATACAATTTTAGTAGCGTTTGCAGGCTTGGCCTGTATTTTCAGCTTCTCCCAATGTTCACTAAAACGTAACCGTTGCTGCCTGCGTTAGCTCTGCCGGGTGCAGCAGCAGCAGATAAACCTGTGTTGGTTTCGGCATCCCCGTATCTGGCACCGGCTCCAGAGCCACGCGCGCTTCTCTGCGGCAGCCTGCGTTTCACACCCCGCTGGCCCTCAGCGCCGCGCTGCTTTGTGATGGGCGCTCAGTTATTTGGGCACAAATTCAGCCTGGCCTTTTATCCAGCCGCTTCCCTGCGGTTCGGGTCTCTCTGTTGGTTGGGTTCAGACCTTTGGAGCCGCCTTGCCAGCAGGAAGTCTGATGGCTGAAGTCTTCCGTGGGGTTTAGTTCATACTGTTGGTGGTTGAGGGAACTGGGCTTGTTCAGCCTGAAGAAGAGAAGGCTGCGAGGGGACCTTATAAATGCCTACAAATATCTGAAGGGTGGGTGTCAGGAGGATGGGGCCAAGCTCTTTTCAGTGGTGCCCAGTGACAGGACAAGGGGCAATGGGCACAAACTGAGGCACAGGAAGTTCCGTCTGAACATGAGGAAGAACTTCTTCCCTCTGAGGGTGACGGAGCACTGGAACAGGCTGCCCAGGGAGGTTGTGGAGTCTCCTTCTCTGGAGATATTCAAGACCCGCCTGGACAAGGTCCTGTGCAGCCTGCTCTGGGTGACCCTGCTTCGGCAGGGGGATTGGACTAGATGACCCACAGAGGTCCCTTCCAACCCCTACTATTCTGTGATTCTGTGATTCTGTGCCACCAGTATATTGTAGAACTTGAGGTGTAGGGGACCTTTGGCAGTACACGGATACAAAATGTAAGTTGACAGAGTATTTGTCAGAGGACGCTCTATAAGCAGGTGCTGATAACTGGTCAATATAAATAAGATTTGTAAAATAGCTGTTGTTAAAAATTATATTAGGATAGTTTTGCAGGTAGCTTGCCAAGGGTGTTAAAACTAGAATTCTCACTCTGCCCGTTTTTAGTATTTGTTTTTTAGGAGTATCTGGGTTTCTAACAAAGTAGAAAGGAAACTTCCTCCATCTCTGTATTGCCTGCTAACATCTCTTCATACAAGTCTAGGATCGTAACGTACAAAATTGTCTTTTCATTGCTCTACTTGACTGTCACAACAAGGCAGAGAAAAAGTTGTACGCTTCTTAAAAACTGTAATGCTGTTGTCGAGTAGCCCTTGATGTGAGATGGTATCCAGGCAGGGTTACAGGCTCCTCAAAAAAATACAGCCCGAGATGTCCACCTGAAAGGAAGCCCGAATGTTGTCTGCAGTTTGCTCCTACGTTTGCTACCTTTTCGTTTCTGCGAGGAAGTACTTGCAGGTTAACCAGCTGTCTCCTGAATCGCGTCCCTCTTCTCTGTCCTGGCCATCTTCGGTCCTTCGGCACCGGGGTCAGGCTGAATCCAGTCTCCTGTGGTGTCCCTCGCGTGTCCTCCGAGTCGCGTCGTACGGGTTCTGCCAAGTGCGAGCAGCCAGAGGTTTAGGAAGTGAGAGTGGGAAAATCAGCTGTAGAAGTGGAGTCGGTGAGGAAGCTGAAACTGCTTAGAAGATTGTTTCCCAGTTTTTGGCTTGGACGTTTCCTCTTGGACAGAACCCTGTCGTCTCTAAACAGCATCTTGGTTTGGAGTAACAAAGCACAGCTGCAGACGGAGTGGGGAAGAGCCGAGGCTGGTGAACCAGAGCACGGGCTGACTCCGTAGGACCCAGAGTCCCTCTTACGGTGGTTTCTGAACAATCAGCTTCGATGGAGCTTCCCCCAGCTGATTTATGTAAACTTGTAATATTTATTGTAAAACTACTACTCTCATAGAGGAGACGGCAATGGTTTGCCCTAAAAGTAGTAACAGACTGTTTTGCCAGCCTCAAACTAAGATTTTTAAACTAAGAATGTTCATACGCCTTCTCTTAGCTCCCATAAAAATTTTGAAATCTTGTGTTTCTCAGTTGTGCTCTACTGAGTTTTAAATAAGAGAAATGAAGCAGAGGGGAACAGTAATGTAAATATTTGCAGTGAGTAGGGATTTGCTTCATCTTTTCTGGATGCTGGCTTGCAAAGTGTTTGGTGTTTTTAAATAAAGCAGCCGGTGTGGAAATCTACTCCCTGGGGATGAGCAATTTGGCAAGTGTAGGGGGGGGGGGAGAAAATGCTAGGCCATGTGTGCTCAGACTGGGAAGCTATGAAGACATCTGTAACACCTAATTAAGCATTTCCACTATACAAATTCAACAGTGAGAAAATCAGATTTTTGTCTTGTGAAATGGTATCAGGTAAGAGCAGGTGATTTAAAAAATAAACTTTTTTAAAAAGGCTTACTTCAGGTTTTGTTACAGTCACATTTGCTAATTAGTGAAAGCAGCGCTTATGCAATTAGAAATCTTTACTTGGAGTTTATGTTTTACAGAACATCCTTATGTGCTAAAAGCGTTGCAGTAAAATAGCCTTTAAGGGTCTGTAATAACTTGAGGTGTCAGTTGAGTACAGGGGGTGAAGTTCCACCAATTTACGGCTTCAAGAGATGCAGCTGCAGAAATGATGTTTGTCGTGGCTGAGCTACTGCGCATCGGGCAGTTTTTCTGTCTTCACATTCTTACCATTTCATGTTTCTGTAAGGAAGCCAAGAAGAACAAAAAGCTAGTAGGAAAAGATTTCCTCTCTTATTTCCTCCTCTCCAAATCTTTCTGGTGCTGGATCTCATGCAGAAGAAAGGTAGAGCCTGATTTTTCAGTGTTTTATGTTAATACGATTGTCATAGTGGGCTTGAGTGGAACTGGATTCCTGATCCAGTGTCGGTGAGCAGTTTCTCTGTTTCTTGACTCTTCTGAATGTCTCTATTTCTGGCTACTAATAATAGGGATTTTCAGAAGAATTATTTCTGATTTATATGCTCTTTTGTGTTTCTTTGGTGTAGTCAAATGTTTATAGTAAGCCTAGGTCTAAAGTAAGAGTCCAGTGAATTGAGTGAGTGAGGACATCTGTGTATGTGAAAATGTGTTTACGTTTGTAAGGGTTTATGGCTGTGAACATCAGCAAAACGTTTGGAAGCACAGCAGAATCAGAACTGAACCCAGGAAAATGAAAGTCGTGTTCCGTTACTGCAGGTATACTGTTAAGGCCGTGTCTACAGGTTCCCTGGATTAAGTAGTTACTCTTTCTTAGGATAAAATGCCAGCTGAACACTAGGAGTTAGCTCTTTGGGACCTAACTTCTACAGGGTTTATCTGTATTCTCCCGTGTTTTTCCCTACAACGCCCCAACAGCTGAGCCAGACTGAATCACCACTGAGATCTATGAGGACATCATAGCATGTCTTTAAATAAAGGGGTTAATTAAATTGGGCTGATGCAATATGTAAATCATGTAAGATGAGAATCATTCACGGAGGCAACTACACAACACTGTAAAAGTCCCAACACTTGGTGTCTTTTCAAGCTCTTTAGAAGATCCCTATTGCAATCAAAAGACTGAAAACTTTTAACTTTTCTTATAGTAAATTTGTGCACTATGAACAAATTTCTAAATATTTATGGAATACTACATGCTTTTCCAAAGTAAATCAGCTAGATAATTGCTTAAAAACCCTGAATAGCATGGGACAGTTAATGAAGACTCCCTAGTAATAAGAAAGTGTTAGTAACTTACTCATCCTTAGGTAACCGCTGCGTTACCGTTGGCAGCATGCTGCGGTGCACTGAGGTGGTCTGAGAAAAATTCCTCGCTCCGATTTTCTGAGCAACATTAAAGCTACTTAAAAGTAAAACAGATTTGTACTTCTTTGTTTAGTAAATGACTCTTTCAAATGCTGGGGGGAAAAAACGCAGAGAGCCCTGCTTACTTCAGCCTTGGATGGTGAAGGGTGTTTGTTTCTTGGGTTTTTTTGTTAACCTGGAAAGCAGGATGGTGTCTGGGAAGAAGTGCAAGTATCTGTGCATAGAAGCACGAACAATAACTGGACAATTAGGCTAACTCCTTTTATCGTCACTGTTTGAAAATTAACTGTAGGCAGTACTTGAGAGAAAGGGAATCTCTTAAATTCTTTATGTTAAAAATCTTTATGTTAAAATCTTTATGTTAAAACACACAGCTACTAGGGTGCAAGACTTAACATTGCCCCTATTCGTGCAAATGCCTTTACTGAGCAGGGGTGCCTGGGACAGATGCTCACGATAAGCAGAGCTGAAAAGTGAGCAGCTTCTCACGCACAGATTGCCCGCGTCTCTGTAGGAGAGGGAAAAGAACACAGGTCCGCTGTACGGGCCACGTCGAGCAGTACTTACTGCGCGCTGTTGTGGCAAGGTCTTAACTTTCCCTTTCTTCTAAAGGTTTGACTGCTACGGCGGGCTCTCCAAGATAAACACGCCCTTGCTGACGCCTCTCCGACTGTCCCTGGAGGAGTGGAGCACGAAGCCGACCAACGACACCTACGGATTGTTTGCGGTGGTCATGCACAGCGGCATCACCATCAGCAGTGGCCACTACACGGCGTCTGTCAAAATCACGGATCTTAACAGCCTGGAGCTGGACAAGGGAAACTTCATCACTGACCAAATGTACGAAATGATTAAGCCAGAACCCCTGAACGAGGAGGAGGCCAGAACCGTTGCTGAAGACTACGACGACGGCGAAGTCTCTTTCAGAGTCAACGGGAACGCGCAGCCGGGCAAGGTTCTGAACAAAAAGAACATGGAAGCTGTCGGACTTCTGGGGGGGCAGAAGAGCAAGCCTGACTGTGACCTGTACGCCACCAAACCAGCTAACCCCGAGAAGCTCCTCAGCGTCGTCACCGAGAGCAGAAATCCCGAGGCTAGCAGTAGTCACGGGAGCGCGGAGTGCGGCGCGGAACACGGCGAGCAAAGCGGCGCCGCTTCCAGTGGACTCGAAAACAAAGCTCTGTGCGTGCTGCAGAGCCTGAAAGAGTACCAAGGGAAGTGGCTGCTTTTCGACGACTCGGAAGTGAAGGTTACAGAAGAAAAGGACTTTCTGAATTCTCTTTCTCCGACGTCGTCATCTACATCAACTCCTTACCTACTGTTTTATAAGAAGATTGTAGAGTGATGCTGTATTTTGACTGTAAATAGGAGAGACTTGCGTACGCCTGCTGGTCCGATCTGCATCGAACCTACCTGGAGGAAACAGCTGTTTGTTTTTGAGGCTACTGGAGCATAACGTTTCTGGTCTTTTTCTTCGGTGTAAGTGGCTCAACTTGAATTAACAAACCGTGACATAGAACTTAACTCGCGTAATTACAACTTCTATGCTGCAGAATAGTGATATTACCTTTTAGAAATACTGATTTGTATAGCTCCTAAATGATGCCTACAGTACACCGTAGTGGTTTTAACACAATTCTAGGTCTCAGACATGCCTATTGTATTATTAGCTTCTTTTTTTTTTTAATAAAGGTTATTTGTATTCATATTCTGGAGTAAATGTATATTAACTAGCAGATTTCATCAGAAGTTGTGTATTTTTGTAACTTGGGAAGTAATACTTCGTATTTAGTCTTTGGGTAATCGACGTGGTTTACTGATGACGTTCTCCTTACCCAGTTCCACGCTGCTCGGGGCCACCGGCAGCACAAGGAAAGGGCCCCGTGACCTGGCTTCGTGCGTTGGAAGGAGCTGAACTTCATCGAAATGGCTGAACGGGCTCATTTCCATCTCGTCGCGTAGGTGTTAAACGGGCGAAGTGTACATAGGTGTGATTAATGCTTCGGAGCAGGGGGAGCGCGTAGTGTAATTAAAAAGAATTTTGTACTTTTAAGAGTAAAGCCCTCTAATGCGCTTATCTGTTTGGGTGGATTTGGAACTTAGTGGTGACCTTATAACAGTTGATTTGTACTCGCAGCTCACTGGGATGTGGGGAAACGAAAGCGTTTGGCTTGATGCTTTGTTAAGAATGTATATATGAAATAAAAAAAAGTTATGCATCCGAGATGACTAGATGCAGCTTTTGTCTTTGAAGAGGGAAAAGCGGAAAGTGGTTGGGCGCTGTTAGAAAAGGGCTGGGAAACTGGCCTGGAGAACTGGAAGATTTGAAGTGCTTGAACAACTCACAGTCTCTGTTTCTAACTGATCCTCATACAGCACATCCTCATCTGAAGGGGCTCGCTGCCTAGAGGTAATGTGCAGAGGGGAGAGGAAAGGAAGCCAAGATTATTGGAAAAACAAGTGAAATGTTGGGCACTAAATACTAGAGATTAAACTCCCAAATCAGCTGTTAGATGCTAAAATGTTAAGGCGAATCCTATGACCTGCACCTAATTAAAATCTTAAAAATATGACAGGCAATAGGATGCGCGTTCATTCTGCTGCCACATGATAGACGGAATGACGTGTGGCTGCAGACGGGGAGACGAGAGAGACACGAGATGTGGAGATGCCCGAAGTTTCTGGATATATTTAAACTTTTTCAAATACAAATTATTTACAGGAAAAGCCCTAGAAACCCCTACCCAGTTGTGTTTGGGTTTTTTTTTCTGCAATACTTAGCTTTTTTACAGTCTTTTATTATAAAGTAGTGTAAATGCTGAGGTCTAAGTCATGGAACACACCGTTGGTGTATTTTCCATGTTATGGTGGACCTCTGTTTTTTTTGTACAGGCCTTGGTTGTGCAGTGCATCCCAGACAATGATGTATTAATAAAATACGTTTCAGTCTAGAAAGCTTGTACCCTCAGTAGGGAAGAGTGTAAGAAAGGCTGGACCAGATTTGGAGCCGCTTACAAACTCCTGCTGAGTAGATGGCTGTAGTAATTCTGTTCTGCAGAGCGGAAGAATCTGGAATTACAAATAGACTTTAGACCCTTCCCTCTTCTTGTCATCACAATAAATCATTTTGTAGTCTAAACCAAGAAATATCTATGTTAAAAAAAATCACCAAAAAAAAATAACAGTAACCTTACCTTGCAAGGGCAGCCGAATCACGTTACAGAATGTTCTTTTTCCCTGCCTGCAGTAGGGGGTTTGCTGAATTTCAGCCTGCAAATGGAAGTTTACTTTTCCACACTTGACCCAGGACTTATCTCCAACTGGATGAACAGGAAACGTTCCAAGGAAACCAAACACCGCTATGTTCAACAAAACCCTGGCTACGGCGTGATCGAAGTAAGACCCAGCTGTCTTCCATCACAGCTTGGGAAAAACACTCCCAGGCAGCTGACCAGCAAGCGCAATCGGCTGGAATACGCTGAACGACAAACCCTCCCCCGGCAGAGGGACAGAGGGTGAGGTGGGTATATTGGGGACTCCCTCAAGTGACGCGCTTGTCACCCTTCCCGAGCTCATCACTCGCCGCAGTAACGAAGGGCCTGCAGTCTGCTGCAACGGGGAGCAAACCGTGGCTGCCCGGGCTCAGCTCTGCGCCGCGAGCTCTACGCAACGGCCGAGCCGTGCGCACCGACACGCCGGCCGGCTTTACGCTGACGGGGCCAGCGGTACAATCACAGGGTATTTACACAAGATTTGGATGAAATGTTTGGAAACAATATACAAGGGCTACTCTAAATGACCCCCTCCTTCCTGAATGTTTTCCATTACAAGAGCCCCCGACTCCCATACAGCTTCCAAAGCCTCGTCCACATCCCCGGGCTTTGCGATCGGCCTTCGAAATGTCTCGGGGTAGGGGGGGAGGAAGAAAAAAGGCTTAGGTTAGAGGAGTAGTTTTTCTTTATGCAAGAAACGCCATGCAGGCTTTCCTGTGTTGTAACATGGAACTAGGTCAGGATTACTCGCATTGAAGGGAAATGGTCAGACAGTGGCACATGAAGAAGAGCCCCGCACTGACGCTACCAAAACCCACCACGGCTGCGAAGCTGCTGGAACGAAAGAGCACGGGAGAAGGAGTGAAAATGGGCAGCTCCGCTCTCCCCTCCCCAACACAGCCCTTGGCTGTAGGCAGCGTGCCCTGTGCTGTCCCACCGGGTGCCATCATCCTGTCGGATGCCACCGTCCCGCCGGATGCCACCGTCCCATGGATGCCATCCCACCAGGTGCCATCGTTCCACCGGGACAGGCCACGCAGCTACAGCCCGCGGCGGCTCCGCGACACAGCAGGAGTACAACAGGAGTCCAACCACCCTGCCACCAGCAGGCTGGCAGGCAGCCGCTGATACCTTGCAATAAATATCAAGAATAAAAAAGACACCCCCCAGCCTGAACCCTCCCTGCTGATGCAGACGGGTGGGCGCTTGCTGCAGCTGCAGGTGCTAAAACGGGGGGTGAACCCCGAAGGATCACCCCCCCCAGCACCTTCTGAGACGCAGGAACGGGTGGGTATGTCACCAGCGCAGGTAAAAGCTATTTAGGATTCAAAAGCCAAATGCTGACAAATTAGAAGTGATGAGGTATAGATGCTGGCTATCATAAAAGCTGATGTATAAAACCCATTTTTTTTTTGTATATTTCTATATATATAAAACAGCACGTTTATCAAATTTGGTTTTATATACACACATGTGCATATATTTATATGTATGCATATTTAGGTATTTATATAGAGAGCATAAGCTTGTGTTTAATCACATACCACCTCTTCCAAGGGACCTTGTTCAACAGAGGGGAAAAATACAAAGGATGAGCTCCCATTCTGATGTTTCCTTGCATTGCTGTCAGCCACCCAAATAACCGCTGTAAAACAGATGTTTTCCTTTACATAAATAGCAATGCAAAGAATGCTTTCTATGTAAGCTTTTAACGTGACCTGCAATCCCATTTTTCGTTCCTCTTCCCCCCGAGATCAGTTTTTAAATCGAAAAAGGGACCCAAGCGAAGCCGTCTAGCCGCAGGTACGCTGCTAAACGGAACTAAAGCCACGACGGGATTCCGGCGCTGCCTGGCCTTGCCAGCTGCCGGAACGCCCAGGTGCCCGCAGCGGTCGCGCTGGAATCGCCCCGCCGCCGCGGGAGGAGGGGAAGCGGCAGCAAGGCGTGCCTCGCTCCTTCCGATGGCGACGGACGGAACGGTTGTTCTTTGCAGCAATCCATATTCAGGGTTACAAAGGAAAAAGGACGCGGGCAGTGGAACACCCAGCGCTTGGTTAAGAAGCGGCAGTGTGAGACTTACCTCGCTCGGAACCTTTGCCCCAAGGATGGCGAGCTCTGAAGTCCAACGCACAGGGAATTAAAGTGTAAACATTCACATATTTAATAGTACCATCAAAATAACCATCATCACTACATTAAAAACTTCAAAAATGGATTGGCATATGGTCCTAATATAAATTAAATATATGAACTAAAAGTAAATAAATTTAACATTAGGTAACGCTATAAATAAAGGTAAATGAGTTTAGTGTACCTTTGAGTCATAAAAACGCCTTAAAAAACAGGTAAGTTTACAGCTGATCACCAACACTCTGGATACCACCGTCGTGACTTTTTTCAAACATCGATAAGTCTACATTTGACAATTCAGAATGATTTTTGGCCACTGAACACTTTGATGGAGGAAGAGGTGTGTGGGATGTCCAGGATGAAGTCCAAGTTTTATTTCGCAATAAAACTTCTTTGATTCCCAGCGCTGATAGCAAGGCTCTTTCTTTTCAAAACCTTAATTTTAAGTGCTTTTTAATTTTGGTTTTTAACTCGTTTAGATATCCATTTTGCGAAGGCTCATCCTGCTGAAGGAGTCTCTGAGGGAGAGAAAATACAATGATGAGCTCACATTTTCCATGCTGAAATAAGAAGCCTCGTCAGATGAATGACTCTGTACTCGATTTCCCGTGTTTTCTACACCTGGCTACGACAAAAATTAAGTCCCCTGACATTAACCCATTGCTTTCCAAACGAAATGGGTTTGGATCTGCATCTGGGATCATGTAACTGCCCAAGGTTTACCGACGCGAAAGCTGACAGAAAGTTTAACTGATGTGTGCGTAGAGAAGCAGCACAAACCACCCGCACTACTGAAATCTTCTTGAAGTCTTGCAGATAAATCTCTAAGTGGAATTTGCCGGGAATACCCATATTAGACCCCCAATTAGAAAATAATTGCTGCGAGAAGGGTGCCCGTGAGGTTCCCACCGGGCGGGGAGGGAAGTGGAAAGGGGCTCCAGCAGAGAACAGCCAGGACACGCTGCGCGAGCTGGGGAGAGCTTAAAAAGTCCTGAGCCCACACAGTGAGGAAAGGCCACCTTCCTGCAGTATCCAGCGGGCAGAAAAAGACATCAATTCAGCTGCAGAAACACCGCTAAGCACTGCCGTGTGAGCTAGGAACACTCCTTGCCTTCCTCATCCAGCACCAAGTCTTGCTCTTTCTATAACACAATTTTGCTGAGTTTCTCTTTTCACAACATATTTTGTGTTCCCCGTTGCTCTTTACCTCTGAACAACACTTACAAGAGGAGAGGTTCAAAGCCAGGGCTGCATTCTCCTAAACCAACGCCATGGGCATGAGCTGAAGATCACACTCCCACAGATCTCCTAAAGGGTCTAAAAGCACCATCTAAAAGCTCAGTGCTAACGATGCTCCTTCCAAAAACCAACCCCGTCACTGGCGTCAGACCGCGATGCCAGGGCAGCCTTGCCGGACTGCGTCCACCTGCCTCGCTGGTAGGGGACACAAGTGGGGTTGTCACGCCAAAGATGGGTTCCAGTGCCACGGGCTCTGATCTCCATACACTCCCAGTGGGGACTTTACGTTCAGTCTCCTTGCAGAGGAACACAAAGCCCAGACTCCAGCGGACCGGTCTTCCAGCATGGAAGACGCCAACTGTTTTTCCACCCTGCCTGCCCCTGGAGCTCCTCATCACCCCAGTTCCACTGGGAACAAACAAGTGTCAAAGTCCTGCCACGCTGAGGGTGGTTTCAAATCTGGAAAGAATGGGGACGCAGGATGAAAAATAAATTTCTCCTTGATCAGGAACAAAAGGAACCGTTGCAAGCATCACCTACCATCAAGTGCTGGAAGGGGATGTGCTCTGAGGTCAGGACAGAGGAGAAAAGGGACGGACTCAGCCAAAAGACCCAGAATTGAAAACAAATAGAGGTCACAGGTTCACCAGAAGATCAGACACCCCAGTCTCACACCCTCCTTATCTCTGCTGAAAGAGTAAAATCAAATATCCACCTGTGGCATGTGACCGGCAGCACTGCCTTATACAGCTGTGGGATCTTTCTGTTTATCAGAGGCTGGAGAGCTTCCTTTAACCGGTGGTAATTCCTTTCGAGCTCTCGCTGATACTCCTTCTGGTCCGGACCGATCAGGCTCTTGTTCTTGCGCAGAGCATCTTCGCACCTAGGAAACAAAAGCCTGTGAAACCTGGGCACGTAAAAAAAGATCCACGTGCTAGAGGCTCGTTAATCTAATAGTACAAAAGAAATCGTTCTGTTCCTCTGGGATGACGCATAATATCCTTCTCTATCTTGTCTTTTGGGTAATAAAGGCTCGGCTAAACCGGCTGGGGTCCATGGGGAAAGGAGAGGGTGTCATACTTCCAATTTCCACTTCACTTCCAGAGTAGCAACTCCCTTTTAATTTTAATTTACTCTCCAGTTACATTTATCCTCCCTGAAGAGAAACAAGAAGCTAATCTCTGCATAGCCACTTCCAGCCCAAGAGGACTTCACGACGGACAGACCTACTGCTCTCCCCAGAAAAGATTAATAAAGAGCAGACTACGAGACGTTCATCAGGAGCTCTCCTACTTGGAAAGACGTGACTTTAACAAAGGGTGTGAAAAGAACCGTATCACCAATGCCACTTACTACATACGGGAAAACTACATTGCCACCAGGTCCACTTGCACAGAACATTTTTATTTCAAATTTTTTTTTTTTTAAGTCCTTGGCACTTGCAAACGATGCTGGGCTGAGCCTGCAGTTTGTGTTACTCACGAGGAAAGCAGAGCAGCCAGCACGTTTCTTGACAGAATTCTGCCAGCCTGCTTCCGCTCCGTTCGGAGAAATGCGTTTCAGAAGGACACTAAATCTCCTGACCAGTTCCGCAGTTTCTCCCGACCCTGCCAAGCCGCGAGTTCATTTGCGCCAGCGTGGCTAGTCGTGTTTTCTGACACGGGAACACTTGTTCGCAGCTCAACTGGGATCACTAATTCATCCCTGATAAAGAGCAAAGCCAAACGACTTCAGCCGCTCCATCGGACTTCGGTCATGGACCTGCAGCCCCGGAGAAACCACCCGGGCAGCTGAGGAACCCAGCTGCGCACGGAGACCGGACCGACGGAGTGACACCACCAGCACTCCTCTCTCCCGCCACCCCCCGCAGCAGCGACTGCGTCCATCGGGCAGCCGGAGGACAACACCCCGTACCTTTTGGTGAAGTCTTTGAAACAGAGCCGCAGTTTGTTGTGGTGTCTGAAGAGCTTTGGATCGTTGGGTATTTCAGACAAGAAAACTTGTGCGACTTCTAATGGTCCCTTTAGGAGCAGAAGAGAAAAAGCAAGGTTCTTGGAACCATCTGTCATGTGCAACTGCTGGAGAAAGTTCTTGCACACAGAAACATTGGTAAAATGCAACATTTCCTTACTCTTGAAGAACTGCAGCTGGTAACACTGGCGTAAATCACCAAGCATCACGACAACTGAATCTCTCTTTAGTTTTGGTGCTTTTTTCTTTTTTAAATAAAACTCTGCTTTTGGAAAACAGCGTGAGAAAACGCACAGCCTCTACGTTTGTTTTCTCTTATAAGGACTCTTGACAAAGTTTGCTCAACTCACAACTAAGACAAAGTTTCAACAATGCAGGTGGAACCAGGGAAGCGTTTGCCAGCACTGCAAACTCAACCCAGAACTTGAAACTCCAGCTGATTTTTTTCCAGCTTGTGCATTAGCACAGCTTTATTCACACTCCCTCAGTTTTTCCTCAGTTTTTCTCCATTCACTAGTTCTGCTTTCCATTTTGTTCAAAAACCAGTGCAGGACGCCATCCTACTTCCACCCACCAGAGCCTGGCTGACCAAAGGGAAAGTAATAAAACATTTTTGGGTTGTTTTTTTTTAAGGGAAAAGGAGAAGCAGGCAGGAACAACTGCGACTGCCAGGAAGGAGCAGGTAACTGGGGGAGGAGGGCTGTCTCTTCTCAGCCACTTTCCACATCTACCCGCGTTTTCAGGACTCTTACTCAAATGGCAAAGCCACGGAGAGCAGCTGGTCTAGACCCACCAGTGACCTTCAACACATCCCACAGGCTGAACAGGGATAAAGATCCAAGGTAATTTAGAAACCAGGCCCAACACTGAGCATCCACTGCACTACCCCAGTGTCTCCAACTGGGACGGCGATCCTCACCTGATTTACTGTGGTACCTACTGATCCTTGCAGCACCATCTGCAGCATCTTTGGGTCCGCAGGGTCTTGGTGGGTTGCAAAAGCCAGTTCCTGTGTTTTCTTCTGCATGTCCTCTATGGCAACTTCAATGGGCGTCAAAATGATCTAAGCAAGTAGCCAGAACAGAGGACGCTTGTTACGGCCAAGACTCTCAACCAGACGCGTACTTTCAGAGACACCAAGGTGACTTGGGTCATACTCAAGTGGTGGAGGAGACCAACAGGACCAATAGTCTGGACTGAAGCACTTTAGAAATGCATAGTCTTAGTCTTGGTTTAAGAACACCAAGAAAAAGTTTGATTTTTAAATGTGTTTCTACCTCTGGGTACTCAGGGCCTTTCTGAGATGGCTTCTGAGGAGGCAGACTCGTGTCCCTTTGTGGTCACTGCAACCATCCACCCATGGTTACAGCACTACGTCAGCGCCTAAACGCCCGCAGGTTCCCTGCCTCGCATGAAAACGCATTTTTCATCGTGTCCCAGGCATCACATCCGTTCCTACCCACCCCTGAAAAATTAACATAGCTTTGGGATAAACCTCTCCAAGCGGCCGCAGGACCCCACTGGCCTGGGTCCGCTGAGACCACGTGAGTGGTCCCACAGAGCAACAGGAGATGTTGCTCAAGCGGAATGGAAGGGAGCAATCAAAGGAGAGGGGTCTCGTGCACAGTCCCCGCAGCAAACAGCCAGAGCAGCTCATGACGGCGCTGCGTGCTCTCACTCTCTGCCAAATTTCTGCGTCTTTAACGGAGAGGGGAAAGGTAGGGTGCGGATGGCCAGGAGGGCGCATCTGGGTAACATGACGGGGCGAAGGGACGGGGCCGTGCCATCAAACTCCACGTACAACAACACATCATGCGTGAGTTTCGGCAACGTCCACTTCCCTTAGTCTTGTGTAATAAAAGCAGTGTCGTGTAACAGCAGTCCCCGAGAGCGCAGGGCTCACCTCCTCTTTGTGGATGACGTTTATCCTGGTTTTAATGTACGGGAAGGCGTGGGACGTGGTCAGGATGGTTTTGCGCTTGAACTGCTCATGCAGCTCCCCGTGAGCTCGGCCGTCCAGCGTGAAGGGTGTGCAGTACATGAAACGCCGCAAGTTGTAGTTCTTATCGAAGTAAGTTATCCTGTCCTTCATCTCGTAGGTGTCGAAGTACGGCTCCACGTAGGTTATCTGAATGTAGGCCTGCAGAGAGGAACCCGGGCGTCACGGTGAGGCACAGCGCCAGACAAGCGCTGACGTTTCAGCAGTGCAATAACCCGGTTTGCATTCTTTCCTCTTGGAGCCACCTCTGGAAGAACGAGGACTGGTTTTTTTGCCTTTTCTCAGAAATATCACACTACATCGGCAGGGGCCAGGGGTGCTGGCAGCTGCTCAGCAGCTTCTGGACTGGATAAACACAGCGCACTGCCCCCGCTCCTCTCACGCTCTTCACACGAAGAGTCTCCTTCCCTTCATTGCAGTTAACGCCCTGCCCTGCGCCACAGTCCCGTTTCCTAGGCATGCTCCTGATGCTTCTGCTGCCCTTAAAGGACATGGCACAAGAGTGACAAAACGCTGCAGCGACAAAAAAGCCCGAGGCCAGTGAATGGCAAACTCCCTCCCTTCTGTTTAACAACTCCATCAACGATTTGGACGAGGGGATCGAGTGCCCCTCACTAAGTTTGCAGGTGACACCAAGCTGGGCGGGAGTGTTGGTTTGCTCGAGGGTAGGAAGGCTCTGCAGAGGGATCTGGACAGGCTGGATCGATGGGTCAAGGCCAACTGCATGAGGTTCAACGAGGCCAAGTGCCGGGTCCTGCACTTGGGTCACACCAACCCCACGCAACGCTCCAGCCTTGGGGAGGAGCGGCTGGAGAGCTGCCCCACGGAAAAGGACCCGGGGGTGCTGGTCGACAGCCGGCTGAACACGAGCCAGCAGTGTGCCCAGGTGGGCAAGGAGGCCAACAGCATCCTGGCTTGGATCAGGAATGGTGTGGCCAGCAGGAGCAGGGAGGGGATCGTGCCCCTGTACTTGGCACTGGTGAGGCTGCACCTGGAGTACTGTGTTGAGTTTTGGGCCCTTCACTACAAGAAGGACATTGAGGGGCTGGAGCGTGTCCAGAGAAGGGCAATGAGGCTGGGGAGGGGTCTGGAGAACAAGTCTGATGAGGAGCAGCTGAGGGAGCTGGGGGTGTTTAGTCTGGAGGAGGCTGAGAGGAGACCTTATATCTCTCTACAGCTCCCTGCCAGGAGGTTGTGGCAAGGTGGGGGTCGGTCACTTCTCCCAAGTAACCAGCGACAGGACGAGAGGCAATGGCCTCAAGTTGCGCCAGGGGAGGTTTAGATCAGATATTAGGAAAAATTTCTTCACGGAAAGGGCTGTCAAGCATTGGAACAGGCTGCCCAGTGATGGGGTTGGGCCACCATCCCTGAAGGGGTTTAAAAGATGTGTAGATGATGCACTCAGGGACACGGCTCAGTGCTGGACTTGGCAGTGCTAGGTTAGCGGTTGGACTTCATGACCCTATGGGTCTTTTCCAACCTAAATGATTCTACGATTCCATGACTCCTTGCACTCAGCAGAGGCGACAGAGAAAGGCAAACGCAGCCTGGGCCTCCGCTGTCCTTTCGTCTCCTCCCACCAACCATTACAAGGGCAGGGCCTGGGGCACGGAACAAAATGACCAATTCTGCATCGCGTTGCTGGGATGATTCTCCCCAACTCCCATCCTGAGCCGTCGCGAGATGCTCGTTTGTGGATTTTATTGCCTGCTTGGTGAAATTCAGGGCAGGGATTTGTTTCCACTGAGTTTGGACAGTTCTACTTCTAAACCTGCACTTGTGTTCTTACTTGTTAGGGGTCTAGTTTACATTTGTCCACAGGGTTTGAGTCCTTATCACTTCGAGCACATCTTCACCAACCGTTCTCCGTAAAACCCCTACAATCAAGAGCAAATGCATTGAAAGAAACCATCAGAGATGGGGGGCTGGAGAGACAAAGGCATATTCAGGGAAGGTGAAGCTCCACGTGCCTGTAACAGTAGCTGTGCTGGGGCTGAATGAGATCTGCTGAACCTAGAATTACATCAGTCGCGTTCCAGGGGCAACAGGAAAAAACCAGCCTGACGCCCTGGAAAAGCAGGAGAACTCGGGAGCCTTCCAGCTGCGTGCACACACGCTGCGTGGCTCATGCACCAGCCCTCCGAGCTCGCTGTGTGTCTGTGAGCTCAACCGAAAGCTGGGGTCAATACGGGATCTGCCTGGCAATCAGGGGCCGCAGCAGAGTGCGGCTTTGCTGGGCTGGCTGCATTCTGAGCTCGGCTTCACGCGCTGAAACCTCAGGCAACGCTGCTGCTTTCAGCGCAACGCTGACAGCGGTCCGAATGGCTGGTGAGCGACAACGGGACATCAGATCTACTGCCAGGAATTAAAACAGGGCCAGGTCTGCCCCCTGGCACGACAAACACGGCTCTGGGCCGCGCACGCTGCGAAACCGCTCTTTCTCTCCCAGTGGGGATGGCCCCTCATCTGTCCCCAGTGCTTACTGGGGAACGCCTCTGACCCATGCTGTCCCCCAGATTGTGCTAAGATGTTCTCTAGACAACAGGTTAGTTGGCACAAAACCAGGCCAGACTCGCCACTTGCACAGTACAGGA